>NC_141695.1:835410553-836088053 GCF_964263255.1 Lissotriton vulgaris
TGGCCTTGCCAATACATTTTGATGCAGCTGTTCAGCATTGGTAAAATGAAAATAAAATAAAATTAAATGATGAAGATTTGTGCGCATGTAAATGTAAATTGATACTTGTATAGCACACTACTCACCCGCATACATACATACCGCTGTGGAACCCATCCTGGCTTTCCCTGTGAGGTGTCCACTCCTGGGCACCCCCAAGGTGGAGTCCAGGCATCCTTAGCGTTGTAGGGGCCGTTGTGGAGATTAAGCAAGCTATTGCCCAGAGTTGCAGAGTGTGACTCCATGATTGGAATAGGCACCGAGGCCCGTGGAATTTTGAGCCCAAGACCCGCCGAGGTGGGGAATTGAACCTTGGTCCTGGGCCAGACCTCTGCATCAGGGTCTGCCGCTCTAACCATTGAGCCACACTTCTCCACCATTACCATGTATCACACATATATGCTTTGACCATATGGCGACCCAGAGTAATGACATATATGTGCACATGCCTCACCAGGGATGGGCACGTCGGCGTCTTAACGCTGCTCAGGCCATGTTTTTAAATGTCTGTTATATGAAGGATGATGTCTATTTTTGAGCAGTGCATAAAAGAGACTTATTTGGAAAGGAGAGGTCAGGAGGCAAATTCCTGTCTTCCTAGGGAAAAAAAAACCATGGAACTGTAAGTGGTGGAAAAGCAATACAGAAAGCATGAGAGGCTAGTGCGGAGGTGGGACAAAACAGAAGGGGAGAATAAGAAAACACATTTACGACCAGGGAGTCCAAAAAGAAACAGAAAAAAATAGTACCTCGATGTGGTGCCAAGGAAGGATACAAGTTACCCAATCAAAAAGATGGTTAAAAAAGCTATGCTCTAGAAAAGAGACAATACCAAGAAGAGGAGGAAGACATCGAATGAGAAGCAAGCAAATAAAAATGTATAAGAAATAGAGACAATGGTAATAAATGGGCGGACCCAGAGCCCACTTTAAGCATTGGTATTGTACGCAGTAGATCTTTGATAACAGATAGCTATAAACTATTTGTAAGCAAGACCTAATATAAAAGATGATGGTCACTAATAGAATCGTAATAGAACAGCATTCGCAAAGCCATAGGTTTGGCTTTGGCTGCCAGCCTTTTAGATTTGCCAATGCCTCTTTAAAAAACAATAAAAATATGTTGAAATGATGGGGGTGCTGCGGGGCCTTAGCCCATGAAAAATGGCTTACAAAAAACAGTCTAGGCAAGTGGCCGCTGCAAGGTGTCAGTCTGTGACTTCACGGAGGATCGTGATAACTGCATGGTCGATCCACGGCCAGGTTTGTTTCTGCAATTGGGACTGGGACGTAGGGGACTCGGGGACCTCATGCACACTTGTATATGGGGCGTTCCCAAAGCATTAACCCCTGGTTTGTTGGCACGCAAGCCTGATTGCGAGTTGAAATCTGTCCCGCTGGTGGTACCTACCAGAATATGGCATGCTGGGTGTTGGAGTCTTCAATGCAGGACCACAGCAAATGCAACCAGGCGGGACTAGCCTCACTTCCACCAACGGGAGAGCGGTCTTTTGTGTGATATTTTGCGCGGGTTGCCATAACGCGCAAAAGAGGACCCGTCCAGCAAGAGGCCTGAGGGACAGCTGGTAACGTGGAAGTTCGATGTTCAAGGGATTGAATACCACAGGCCCGCCTCAAGAACAGTCTAGGTAAGTGGCCATTGCAAGGTGCCAGTCCGTGACTTCACAGAGGATCGTGATGACTGCATGGTCGAGCCACGGCCCGGGTTGTTTCTGCAATTGGGGCTAAGACCTAGAGGACTCGGGGAGCTCATGGACACTAGTATACCGGGCATTCCCAAAGCATTAACCCCCCTCGTTTATTGGCACGCAAGGCTGATTGCGAGTTGAAATCTGTCCCGCTGGTGGTATTTACCAGAATATGGCATGCTGGGTGTTGGAGTCTTCAATGCAGGACCACAGCTAATGCAACCAGGCGGGGCTAGCCTCACTTCCACCAATGGGAGAGCCAAAGGACATTTAAAAGGAGGGAGGTGGGTTAACCCTGTGCTACTGGCATCTGAGGAAGGCGAATCACGCCGAACTGCATAATGCCTGAACAGCAGTGAATAAATGATCTCCCCGAAATTCCCAGCTGTGTCCTCTTGATTGCTCAGCAGTGAAGCGGTCTTTTGTGTGATATATTGGCGGTCGCCAGTAGATAGTTATAGTTAGGACCTATTACCCATACGAAATCCGCAACATTCTATTTGGAATAACTTTGACGCCGATTGACGAATCTGCGCAAAATTTTTCAAACTTTTGGCCAGCTCCGCTCCTATCCTGAAAGTTTGGGGGCGATTCGTCAAGCGGGGCCGAGAAAAAAGGGGGATCCAAAAACACATTTCCCCATGCAATTTCACATCGGACCTTTAGACGCAGCTACAGCCCGAACTGCTGAACGGAATAACACCACATTTGGCAAAGAGATAGACCTTGGTTCAGACTCGTGCCTTTTGCTTATTTGGTGTAAATCTGTTCAGTAGTTCCTGAGAAAATGACAGTTAAAGTCATTTATATATTAATGGGCTCGGAGCGTCCGCATACTCTAAGCGCAGCCTGCCGTGCACGAGCTTCCTATTAGTTGGCTGTCAACACTCCAAATTAGGAAGTGTTGGCAGCCATCTTCTCCCTCAGTAGGCTCATGAAACCAAAGAAAAAACATTGCAAAATGCGAAAAGGGAGCAGGGTAGACACACCCTGACCCCCAGGCCTGCTCAGGAGGTCCCCCCAAATTTTTTTCCCTAAAAATCGCGGGATGCGTGTAGGATTTGCGCATACTAGTGATAAAAAAAAGCGGTCTCCCGCGCAAAATCTTTTTATCTGACAGCGGGAGGGCCAAATCCCGGGGGCATTATTAAAAGAAATAGTGTGGGGGGGTCCCAATACCCCCCACACAACCCCGGGGACCGCCACCCCGGGGTTTTAAGTTAATATATGCGGGGGGGCCTGTGAGCCCCCCGCAGCCCCGGGGACCGCCACCCCCGGGGCTCGAATTTAATGTATGAAGGGGGGCTCACGGGGCCCCCCCGTAGCCCTGGGGACCACCACCCCACGGGGCTACTTTGAAATGGGTGTGGGGCTCTCAGGCCCCCCCAGCCACGGGGACCGCCCCCCCAGGGCTCTAATTTAATGTATGTGGGGGGCTCAAGGCCCCCCCGCAGCCCCAGGTACTGCCACCCACGGGGCTTCTAAGAAATGGGTGGGGGATCTCAAGCCTCCCCAGGCCCGGGGACCGCCATCCCCCGGGCCAGGGGCTTCTGAAAAATGTGGGAGGGAGGTCACGCAGCCCCCCTCCTGGAGCCCTTGATGGCCCTGGGGACCGCCACCCCCCAGGGCCGGCTCCTGCAGTGTCCCGGGGTGCCCACCCCTGGGACACTTCTGTTTGCAATGGTTGGGCAGGAGCCTCGTGGCTCCCACCATGCCATTGCAAACTGCTTTGGAAGAGAGAGCAAATATGAAAGCAGATTGCTTTTCCATATGGAGAGCAGCATGTTAGCTGCTCCCCATATGGAAAAGCAATGTCAGCTTCTGCAGGAGTTGGGGAGCCGGCGGGACCGGTGGAGGATAGGGGACCCCACGGTCCCCAACGGGGAGGGCCAGCCCCGGGGGATAGGGTCCCCGGGGCTATTAGTGGCCCGGGAGGGGGGGGGGGGGGGCCACGCGACCTACCTCCCCAAAAGGAACTTTTAAAAAAAATGGGGGATGGGGCAGCCCCCCTCCTTATAAAAAAATAAATAAAAAATGCCCATGCCCTGGGGGATGGGGTCCCCAGGGCAGACTATGGCCTCAGGAGGGGGGCCACGGGCCTCCTTCCAAATATTTTAATTAAAAATAAAAAAATTGGGGGCAGGCTCTGGGGGATGGGGTCCCCAGGGCCGAAACATTTGAAAAATAAGAGGGCTACACAGCCCCCCTTCCTAATTATTTTTTTTTTTACAAGGGATTGCGCCGGAGGCCACGCCCCCTTATTGCACTACTCTGCAAACACGCCCCCTGGCACGTTTGCAGAGGGGGAACAAATTCTCCTTGAATACTGGGGGTCCCTGGGGGCCAAATAGCCCACCAGGTACCTCCAGTATGTGCCAGGGGGCTGCGTTGCAGAGAGGTGTTCTGAGGCTACGCCCCTTTTTACACCTCTCTGCAACGCAGCTCTGTGGCGCTTACTGGAGGTAGCTGGTGGGCTAGTTGCACCCCAGGACCCACAGTATTCAAGGGGAGTTAATCCCCCAACTTAAAACGTGCCACGGGCCGCGTTTGCACAGTGGTGAAGGGAGGGGGCGGGGCCTGGTTTCACATGTGTGCAAACACGCCCTGTGGCGCGGTTTAAGTTGGGGAATTGATTCCTTGTCAATACTGAGGGTCCCTGGGGGCCAACTAGCCCACCAGGTACCTCTAGTAAGCATCACAGAGCTGCGTTGCACAGTGTTGTAAAAAGGGGCGTGGCCACTGAACACCTCTCTGCAACGCAGCCCCCTGGCGCATACTAGAGGTACCTGATGGGCTAGTTGACCCCCAGGGGACCTCAGGATTCAAGGGCACTTAATCCCGCAACTTAAAACACGCCACAGGGCTTGTTTGCACACATGTCACCTCAGGCCCCACCCCCTTCCTTCACCATTGTACAAATATTCCTCTAAAATCAGCCCAACTACGAATTCCGATTTACTCACCTGTTATCAGGAGAGAACCCAGTGCGGCATCTTTTAGCCCAGCACTGACCCTGAAAAGTAATTCTAAGTGTACTTACAGTAACTTGTATTTCCTTCCATAGGAATCCATTGTGTGGTTTTCAGCAGAAAAGTTTCTAAGTGTTGATTTTTGAAACGTACAAATATTCCTGTAAAATCAGCCGAACTACGAATTCCGATTTACTCACCTGTTATCAGGAAAGAACCCTGTGCTGCATCTTTTAGCCCAGCATTGACCCTGAAAAGTAATTCTAATCGTACTTACCAGTTACTTGAATTTCCTTCCATAGGCAAACATTGACTGGTTTCACTTGAAAATTCTTCCAAGTGTGGAGTTTTCGAACTTAAAATCAGCAGAACTATGAATTCCGATTTACTCACCTGTTATCAGGAGTGACCTCAGTGCTGCTTCTTTGAGCCCAGTACTGATCCTGAAAAGTAAATCTAACTGTACTTACCAGTAACTTGTATTTCCTTCTATAGGAATCCATTGTGTGGTTTTCACCCGAAAAGTTTCGAAAGTGTCTATTTTCACAAACTAAAAATATTCCTTATAAATTGCCTGTATGACTTAAACGCATTCTTTCGACTGTTTACAGAAGATGCACCCGTGCTAGAAACCAGGATCCACCACTGAGTAAGAAAAAATAACGTTAACACTACTTACCTGATAAGTGAATTTCCTCCCATAGGATAACATTGGTGATTCTATGTGAAAAAGTTTGTCAGCTTTTAAAATACAATAAAATTCCCTAAAAATCACTATGTAACCAAAATGCTTTTACTCAACTGTTTACAGGTGATGTCTCAGGACTGAATTTAGGATCCAGTCCTGTGGTTAGAAAAGTAATGCAAAAAGTAACTAAGTGCATTTAACTAGAACTTCACATTGACCTCAATGTTGCATTGTGTTTGAAATGGATTTGCCCATTGCAACAACTTTAACTACTGTACTTAAAAGTTTATTGCCTATTTGCAAAGTATTTAAACTAAAATAATTCATTCTGAGGAAGTATATTTTGTAATGTATAATGTAATTATAATGTAATTTAAAAAACTAAAATATCTAAAAATAAACTTTAAAAAAATTTAGAAAATCAGTATAAAAATAAATAAAAATAACAATAAATACATTTAAAAATTGTCATTTACAAACCCTTTGAAATTCACTGAAAAAACCATAGGTTTCAGACATGTTATAGTTAGGAATTAGCATTTAAAAAAAACCTTTGACATTCACTGAAAAAACCATAGGTTTGAGGCCTGTTATAGTTAGGAATTAGCATTTAAAAAACTTTACAAATTCACTGAAAAAAACATAGGTTTCAGACATGTTATAGTTAGGAATTAGCATTTAAAAAACCTTAGAAATCCAGTGAAAAAACCATAGGTTTTAGGGGTGTTAAAGTTAGCTGGACATTTCACTTGTATAAAACCAACTATAACTTGCGCGCCGTCAATCCACTGCTGATGATGTCACATATTACATCATTCATGACATGGTCAGTGACATCACTGATGACATCTCAAATGACCACTGATGACATCATCCATGTGACAAACTGATACACCTCATCATACAGTAGCATAACCTTTCAACACTCATTATAAAATATGGAGTATCATGTTTGAAACCAGTGACACACCAATACAAGTTTCTAAAAACCCACTTACTAATTCTTACATCTACACACACATCTAAACACTTACATATACATTGTCATACATGCTAACAAAGATCAATAGAACACTATTAAATATACTTATACACCTACATCAACATTACACACCAGCACACATCCTATTAACGTATGCTGACATCCTACTCACTTATGCAAACAATTGATCATACTTATATTTACTAAGCTACACACACAAACACCACTTTATTTATTCCTATAGTTAGAAAGTCATACTTAGTGTGTTATAAAATCACTATTACAAGTATACAGTTATCCATACAGTCACTCATACAATCACTGAGTCTTAGCTATACTTATTTATATACAACAATTGTCACATACACTGCCTTTTATATTTCTTGTTTGTTGGATTGGACATATATCATTCAGAAATATATTTACTCATCACCACACCCATAAAGAGATTCAATTACTCAAACTACTGTTTCCACATACACTCTTAACCTCATTTTTTTTGTTTACATTTTTTTATTAGGGTTTCACATTTCAGATTCCCATATGGGACGTCAGACTGATCACATTTCCATCATCACATATGCAATTGTTTCACATCAGTGACAGTTATAGAACATCATTCTCAGTTAGGTTCTATTCCTCCATGTAAGGTTACACATCATCTCTCATAGAGCTATTACTGGGTTGTCACGCTATATGATGATGTATCCTGTTGTATCTGGTCCCTTGGGCTATGTGGTGGTGAGGACTGGTGTAGCTTCCTCTCCCCTGTCTGTTTGTGTTACCCCTTGCTATGTGTCCTATCATTAGTACTCTGTAGGTAAGTCGGCTTCCGAACCGCCAATAGGAACGTAACTGGAAACCGGAGGGTGAAACGTCTCCCAGAGAGGGAGGGGAGGGGAGGTATTGGGGCGGGCGAGGACGGGTGGTTGTGGTGGGCGGTGTGTGAGTCGGCTACTGGCCGGGGGGGGGTCGAGTGTAACCGGGGGGGGGGGAATGACCCTGTCCAGCCTATTCTATCCTCTCTTCGGGGTATCACTCGGTCGGTGTTAGGCCTGTGATCGGGGGAGTTGGGAAGGGTCGCGGGGCGGGGGCTGTGTCGCCTCAGGTGTCTCTCCTGTTGTCGTCTCTTGTTTGAATTGTGTTAATAATTGCGTCCACTCCATAGAGATTGGGTGTTTGCGTGTACCTCTAACTTCTTCCTCTCTCAAAGCCTCCTCCTCCGCTGCCCCCCATTTGTTTACTGCTCCTACCCAAGCTGCCTCCGGGGGTACTGTAGGGGCCCTCCAGTGCATGGCTATATTTCTTTTCGCCAGGAGGATGGCTAGGGACGCGAATCGCCATTGTAGTTTTTCCATTTCATTGTCCGGTAAACCCCTAAGGCACATGCCTCCCATGTGGCAATGTGTAGCAGGTTTACTATTGTTTGAAGCATGTGGTTTACCTTGTCCCAATATCGCTGTTTGGAAGGGCAATCCCAGAACATGTGTGTAAAGTTCGCCTCTGGTGTCTGAAATCGGGGGCATGTGAATTGCGAATGCGGATAGTAACAGTACAGTTTGTCCGGGGTGAGGTATGCACAGTGCAGCATGTTGAACTATATGTTTTTGAAACGTGCATTTCTGGAGACCTTTTAGGGTATTCCAAGGGCTGGGTCCATTCTTTGTCATGGAAGGCTTGACCTACATCGTCCTCCCATGACTGCCTCAGTCTGTCCAGGGGGACGTTAGTCAGTTCCCGGATTGCCTTGTAATGCCACGTTGCTAAGTGTCTGCCTGCCCCTATTTGTAATATTGTGTGCAGTACCAGGAGTGTCGGGGGTTCCCCGTCTCCTAGGTCCCAATATTGGCGACCGCTATCCAAGAGTTCCCTATGCGTTAAGAATTGCCCCTGCGGGAGGTCGTACCATTCGATCATCTGTTCATGTTTTCAGCTGCCCCTCGTGGAACAGTGCTTCCACCTCTGGCACGTCGTGTTCGATCCACATCCGCAAGGCTCTCGCGGAATAGTATTCTTCCTTTCGGGGAAGCCTACCAAGCAAAGCAGTGGAGAGTACAACGGTCGCCCCTTCGACAGTCTGTGCACACGCATCATACATTTGCGGGCTATGGAAACCTGTAACGGGTGTGTGCGGACCGGTTTGGTGCCCGGCAGCAGCATTCTTCTGATAGCGGGAAGGGGTATCCTACCAGTCTCAGTGATCATTTCTCCTAAATGCTTTTCTGCTGTCCAGTGGGACAACCACTGAAGTTGCGCGGCAACGAAGTATGATTTAAAGGACGGGGCTCCCAATCCTCCGCATGTCGTAGGCAGATTTAACATGCGTAGGGCTACTATGCTGCCCGTCCCCCCCCCCCCCATATCAGCGTTGAGAGCAGCGTGTCTAAGTCCCGGAACAAGGATCGTGGCGGGATCACTAGAAGATTCGTGAAGTAGTATAACAATCTGGGAACCATGATCATTTTTGCTTTGGCTACACGTCCGATAGGCGCCAGAGGCAGTGTCTTCCAGAAGCCCACTGCTGATCGCAGGCCCGCCATCGCTTTGCGATGGTTACCCTCATAGAGGTCCACTGGGGAATGATAGTCGAACTCCCAGGTATTGAGGGGCCGCTGCGCTCCACTTCAATGTCTGTGTGCCTATCGCGATGTCCTGGTGCGCCAGATGGGGGCCAAGCGGGTAAATTGTTGATTTTCCCCAGCTGACTTTGAAACCAGAGATCTCCCCAAATTCCTGTAAGGTTGCCCAAACCGAGGTGAGATCGCCCGTTACGTCCCGGACATAAATTAGAAGGTCATCTCGGTATAGTGATACGCAGTGCATTGTATCTGCTACCGGGATTCCCTACACTTCCCCCTCCCGTCGCAAGTGTATGGCCAGGGGCTCCACCGCCAGCGCAAAAAGAAGGGGGACAGGGGACACCCCTGCCTTGTTCGTCTCTCCACTGGGAATGGGGCCTATATATGTTTGCCAATTCTCATCCTGGAGGTGAGGCCCTTGTAAAGGAGCCGCGTGTATGTCATCAGTGTGGGGCCAATGTTTATTTTCTGGAGGACTGCAAATAGATGGGGCCATGTCAGGGTATCAAATGCTTTTTCTAGAGCTAAGATCAAGCATTCCGCTCGTGAAAATCTGTCTTTTACCCTATCCTGTATATGAAACAGTCTATGCAAATTATGGGAGGTGTTGCGCCGTGGCACGAAGCCGCATTGATCAGGATACACTAAAGTTGGGAGAATTTGACTAACGGTCAGCCAATATTTTTCCCAGAATCTTGCAGTCCGTGTTTAGAAGTGTTATGGGTCTGTAAGAGGCCGGAAGCGTGGGGTCTCTGTGGGGTTTAGGGAATGTTACCAACAGCAACTCGCGGAACGATTCCGGTAGTATGCCTCTGGTCAGTGCGTCCTCGTATGTGGACGCCAGGTGAGGCACGACCCGGGCCACGAACGTGCTATAGTACTCAAGTGGGAAGCCGTCCATTCCTGGTGCCTACCTCCTTGCTAACAACCCAATTGCATGCTTTATGTCAGAGGGCGTGATTTTGCATTCTAAATCTTTCCGGTCCACTGGGGAGGCTGTGGGCATGGGCGATAGGCCCATGAACTGCGCTAGTTCACATGGTGCCTCCTGATTTGGGGCGCGGTACACTTCTGCAGGTACACTTCTGCATAATAGTCACGGAATATGTGCAGGATGTCGAGCTGGGAGTGTTTTAGATGCCCATTCCTGTCTGTGAGTTCTGTGATGCTGTGTCCTGTTTGACTACCCATGTCAGTGCTCCCGTTCTATTACCCTCCCGGTGTACCCTGGTGGCATACGCACAGAAGTTGTTGTACTTGCGCAGGTCTTGTAGTGTCTCCGTGTAAAAGTTTTGCCGCTGAGAGCTGCGCGAGTGTGGCCCTCCCCTGGTCTACATCGCGGGACAGGTCTGCCAATTTCTCCTCTGCTCCTGTATTGTGCATCTTCCGGTGTTCTTCGTACCCCCACCACCTGTTGGATAGTGTTCCCTGGTGCTAACTTTGTATGCATCCCACTCTATTAGTCTGGAGGAGGCTGTGCCCGCATTCCATAGAAAGTATTCCTGGATATAGTCAGCATGGATTTGGCAGAAGGCCTGATCCGTGAGACACTCCTGGGGTAGTTTCCACGTTGGAACTGGGGGGTGGGGTGGTCTCCATCTAAGCGTCACTATGTGAGCGTCATGATCCAACACTATCCTGCCCATGTAGTCGGCGTGATGTATCTTTGGCAGGATTTCTGCGGAACACAAGAACCTATCTAATCTGTGGGGGATGGAGTGAAAAGAGTACAGTCTGTCATCCGGGTACCGTGCTCTCCAGGCGTCCGCCATTGCCCAGTGTTCCACCCATCTACGGAAGAACTCAGTTTGTTTGTGTGCCGGCTAGTGCATTGGTGGGGGATGTGACCTGTCTAGGTGTACATCTAACACGCAATTGTAATCCCCTCCCAGGAGCCAGGGGACCGCTGTATGATGAGCCAACACGTTTGTAAGTTTGTCCCAGTATTGATCTTGCTCCACATTGGGGGCGTAAATACATCCTATAAGTAGCGGTTGACCCTCCAGTAGTGATGTCATAAGTACATATCGCACTTCTCTGTCTATTAGTCGAGTTTGTTATTTAAATGGCAGCCCTGATCTAATCCATATAAGTGTGCCTCTGGCGAAGGCAGAGTATGTCGTGGCACAAACTATGCCCTGCCAATTTTTACGCAGGCGGCCTACTTCCTGTTCCGTAAAGTGTGTCTCTTGCAGGAGGGCCACTTGGGCATGTTGCCTCTTGATATAGGCATAGACAGAGTATCGCTTATTGGCCGTATCCATACCCCTGACATTTAGTGTGATACATTTTATGTCTGTGTTTGGTACTTTATGCGTCATGTGTCATAAGAGTAGTCTGTGTTTTTCACTGGGTGTACCGTCCCTCTCTCCCGACAAACCTGACCAGCCCCCCACCGCCCACCTTCTCTTGAAAAATCTGCATCGTCCATTCTCTTCTCCTCACCCGCTTGAGGATATCTGGGAGTTAAGGATACAACGGGGAACAAACAAACTCTGGGGAACATTCCCAACTTAAAGGACCTACTGCTCGGGCAATACGTCCAAACTGGTTTTCATATGTAGGCTTTAGTTCGTTGTTGTGGGGTAGTGGCTTTTCATCTCCTCGACCTCCGCCGGCGCAGACGCGCAGTCACGAGAGACTTCGGAAGTGTGCCCACTTGCGCCACATCTGTTCTTGACTGTTCTTGCTGGGGTAGGGTAACACTCTTTAGTGTAATCGCTACGGTAAGTCTTGACGATCGAAACCCTGCATCTCCGAGGCTGGATGGCATTTTCTTCGTGTGTGGTTCAGTTCCGGGTTGTGGTAATCTTGCTGTGTGCTCCTAGCGTCTATTAGTCAATTAGATCAGTGTGTCAGCCGTTTGAGGAGTCACTATTGGAGGTGTCATTGAGCCTTCTCGGGATGCGTGCGCCTCACTGCCCTCGTCTTCGGAGGTGAACAGGGGTGGGCCTCTCTCCACGTCCGACCCCACCTCCGTAGTGTCCAGGGCGGCCACTGCCTGCAACGCCCTCTTACGTTCAGCGATGATTGCATGAGATCTGGGGAGCCGGTCCCAGCCGGGCTGGAACATGCACTGAGCTGTGTGACAGTGACTCTTCGGAACCGCCGCACCGCCCGTCCCGGTGGTCGTCCATTTTGTGTGTCTGTGGCATTCGTAGGGCGCGACATATGCTGTTCACCCCAGGTGTTCGCATCTTTCGGATCTGAAGAAGTGCGTGGCACCGTCGTGGATGATTTTGAGCTTGGCAGGGAAGAGGAGGGCGTATTGTATGTTCTTTTGAAGCAGGGTGAGTTTTACCGCCTGAAAGGTGGCCCTTTGCTGCTGCACAGCCCTGGAATAGTCTGGGAACAGCATCACCTGTTTATCCTCTACTTGCAGTCGCCCATGTTGTCTAGCTGCTCGGAGGATGGTATCTCTGTCTTGATAGTGCAGTAGTTTCATCAAGAACGGTTGAGGCGGCAGGCCTGCGTGTTGGGACCCAATGCGCCCTTTCAATAGAGAAGTAGGGGGTCAAGTTATTGGCGGGCGTAAAGGTTGCAATCCAGTCTGTAATGTATTTGATCGGGTCGGCCCCTTCTGGCCCTCCGATAAGTTCATAAATCTAATGTTGCTCCTCCGGGAACGTCCTTCCAAATCGTCCGTTTTATGTTCCAGAGCCTTGATACAGGATTGCAAGTCTTTTATAGCGTGGTGGTGTTGCTGCACTTGTGGTTCTATTGCCTGCATCGTCTTTTCACCCTGAATTACTTTATCCGTTAGTTTCCTGTGGTCCTCTTGAAGAATATCGAGATCAGTGGCCAGGATGTCGAATTTGTTTTCCATAGCCACTCTGGGGTGTTATATGGCAGCAAGGACTTTGTCTAATTGTCTGGACATGGAGTCTTCCCTCGTGAGTACCTCTCGTGACCTAGTTATCACTGGTGTCGGGGGCGCCGTTCTTTGTTATTCCGAGGTGTGAGTCGTCCCCACTGCACGTTGGCGGCCCAGGATGAGGGGCTTCGCACCCGTCCCTCAGCCCCCGGTGACTGATGGCGCTCGACCCTGGCCTGATGGTCGCAGGGGCCTTTGTCCACCCAGGAGCGCCCCGCTCTCTCGGGGTCAGCGTGGTCTTTCTCCCTTCACGAGCCCGGGCGGGCAGGCAGCGATGACCCCAGAGACCACCTCCACGCAGGCACTTATTGCCCATTCTCGGATGGTGGCCCGATGCCCCGGCGGGGCCGCGGTACCGAGGCAACGGCGCAGTCCTATGAGGGTGGTCCGCGACCAGTGCTGTTGGGCCTCTCCCTATACTTTGGACGCAGTGGCGGAGGAGTGCCCCCTGTAGTGGTATCGTGCGGTTGCCTGTGTTGGGCTCCACCGCTGCACTGCGAAACTGATAGTTATGTACTCTTTTTAGTCCCCGGGTCGGGGGCACCAGGGTTTCTCATTGTCTCCTGTCTGCCGGCCAGTCGCAGCTTCCACTTCCACCCCCTCTCTCGTGTTTCCAGATTCACCCTGAAATAGGGGGGGTTCTGAGGGCCAACCATGTGTCAGGGCCTGTCCACTGTGGTTTAGATGGGGGTCGGGGGCTTAACTGTCTATCCTCTCAGTGTATGGCAGGAGGTCATCAGGTTGTGTGCCGGGCAGACACAACGACGTGTTGTAATCCCCTTATTCACCCATCTCCGCTGATCTTCTGGGTCGTGCAGATCTCGGTGTATGCACGGGGCCTAGGGCAACAGGAGCGGCCCGTGCAATCTGCGTCGCTGTGGGACCCATGGGTAGGATTCCCCCCCCCCCCCCCCCCCCTCTCCCGCTGATTGAGGCGCTCAGTGCCGCTCCCCTCGCTGAGGCAGATGGTTCACGCTCGGGCACAGCGGGCGCACTCGGCCGCCACGAGTCGTCTTCTGGCCCTCACTTCGCGTGCTGCAGGCCCAAGGACTCCCGCTGCGGGCCTGGATCGCCGTGGACGCCTCTCTTGCGGTGCAAATTCAAACGAGTCTCTCTCGCCACTCCTCCCGCCTTCACACACACTCTCCAGGCAGGGAGGGGACCTGGAGGGGGGGCCGCCGGCCGCCGCAGCATTCCGTCACAGGACAGCGGGGCCCCCACCCCGCGGCCCACCGGGTGTCGGCCGCCCCTCGGCAATCATACAGGGGTCGCCGTCCCCTCTCCTAGTGTCCGCGGCCACCGTATCGTCACCGCCATTCTCCAACCGCTGGGGCCTGCATGCGCGTTCCGACTTCAGCGGGTCACATCGGCCCGCAGTGGGCCCACCATTTTGTGTGTACGCCTCGAGAATCCGACGGGGTTGCTCCGGGGGTGCCGCCGCCTCATGCGCCGGGGTTTCGATCACATCGGAGCCATCCTTATACCTTCAGGGTTGAAATTCCGCCCATTTCCTGGATTTTGGGCGCGAGGGGGCTGTAATTAATGAGGTTTGCGCAGGCTGGCGGCCGGAGCCTCAGGGAGATGTGTCAGCCATCTTGGTTGGCTCGGCCACGCCCCCCTCAAATACACTCTTAACCTCATATACCTACTAAATGAACTATTTACACGTCTTTGGATAGTCAGAAACGTCCCACCCAACCACACACATTCATTCACTATCCCATACCAATACTCACTTAACTAATTAATAACTAATATAGACTTTCACATAGCTAGTAACCAACTTATGTAGTAGTTTACACAACAAGAGATAGAGTGATACAGGTATTCACACAGTTTAATCACTTTCCCATATATTTAGTGAGACACTTTAAATTCGTCACTTAGACATTTAATCACATTGCCACTAAATCCTCCATTCAGACATTTATACATTCACTCAGTCTTCAGGGCAGATTGGTTGATATATATATATATATATATATATATATATCCAAACCACATTCACTGGATGATGTTATCAGTGATGCAATTTGAGATATCAGTGATGTCACTGACCATGCCATGAATGATGTAATATGTGACATCATCACCAGTGGATTGCGGGCGCAAGAGTTACAGTTAGTACAACTAACTATAACGGAGGAATTTCAATGGTTTTGTACGAGTGAAATGTCCAGCTAACTATAACACCCCTGAAACCTATGGTTTTTTCAGTGAATTTCTAAGGTTGTTTAAATGCTAATTCCTAACTATAACACGTCTGAAACCTATGTTTTTTTCAGTGAATTAATATATAATTATATATATATATATATATATATATATATATATATATATATATATCTCTGTCACTGCTTAACTGTAGCAAAATGAACCGCACTCACAGGGGGGGAACGTTTCAGTAAGCTTCTTTATTCCGTTATGAACAGACGTGGTTCGGCGTCAAGCCTTCTTCGGTGTCCATGCCACCAGGAAGTTGAGACCTTAATTGTTGGATTTCCCCCAACTCGACCCACACCACAGAAGCGAGGATGGCCCCAATCCTCTGCCCCTATTCGGCACGCAACACGCCCTTGATGTCACAGCGTGGCCGCGGACCGAACAAAGGGAGAAGGTAGGAAAAAAGAAAGAGAAACGCCAAGGCTCTTTCTATGTTACAGCTAGGCAGACCCTGTTCTTGCACATAGGGATAGGTCTTCTAACCTGCAGCAAAAGAAGAGAAGAAACAAAGAAAAGAACAGAATGTCAACTCAATTACACAGTGTCCTCTCACCTGAATCCTCCTTCGTACACCCTTATTACTGCCCAACACAACCCAATTCCCCTCCTTACTTGTGTAACATAGAAGAATCCTCCAATGAGAGACGTGTGGTGGGAAGTCCAAAAGGTAACAATCGACAAGCTCCCTGTTGCCCAGCGTTTGTTTATAGGGGGGAAAAAGTCATAAGTCTGACATAAAAAAACCCCTTGAAAAGTTATCAACAACAAAAACCGCTGTAATTGCATAACGTTTTAACCTAATTGTGGCCACAAACTAAAGCGCGTTCCTAGATAAACGCCAGAAGCAACTGCTTTGTGAAATAGTCCAAATATTCACATAACGAAGTGAATCGGGTACACAACACCCGGAAATCGGCTCCGCCGTATTCCCACAAGGATGCACACAGTCCAAAAAAACAAAAAGAAATGTCCCATATCCTTCCAGTGCTCCTTCGAACAGAAGCACAACGTACAACTCCGATGGAGAACAGCCAGCGGGAAGGCGTCCGACGCGTGTTGAATCCAGGAAGCAGAACGAAGCCTCGTTCTGCTCGGCACAGCTTCCAGCGTCTAATCTCCGAACGCGGAAGAACACACCCAACGGGAGAAGCGCTAACTCCCCCCCCAATACGATCTGGAAAGTAGGAAAATCAACCAGGCAAGAAACCAAGCACCGAGCACAGGCGCTGGCACCCTGATATGGAAAGGAGGAGAAAAAGGGGCGGAGGCTACCCAAAAAGGAGGAAACAGAAAGAGGACACTGGGGTTACCAGGCACAAAGAAGCAAAGAAAGGAGGAAAAGCCGGCTAATCCCTAACAGTACCTCCCCTCAAAGGCCTCCCAACAGGACGGGGTTTAGTTGGGTGACGGAGATGAAACAGTCTGATCAAACGAGGAGCATGCACCCCAGTAGCTGGTTCCCATGTACGTTCCTTGGGAGGGTACCCTTTCCAATCGATTAAGTACATCAACCTCCCCCGTCTCCTCTTCGAATCAAGGATAGCATTAACCTCGAATTCTTCCTCTCCATCCACCAACACTGAAGGGGGAGGGGGCAAGGTCTGGTCGGTGTCTTTACATGGCTTCAACAAAGAAGTGTGAAACACCGGATGAATGCGATATTCATCAGGCAGCTCCAACCTCATGGCCACAGGATTTATCACTCGTGCTGTAGGAAAAGGACCCACGAATCTTGGCTGCAGTTTCCTAGAGCCTTCCAATCTCAAGTTCTTTGTTGACAACCAAACACGATCACCGACCACATAAGAGGGGAAGGGTACCCTGTGTTTGTCAGCCTGCCGCTTCATGTCCTCCTTTGCCTTTACCAAATGATCCAGAGCTATGCCCCAAATCCTGCCCAACGCTATTCCCAATGAATCGACAGCTGGCACATGACCCGAGGGTTGAATAGGGATGGCCTTTGGATGAAATCCCATAGAACAGTAAAAGGGGGACATACCAACAGCGGAATGAACGCTGTTATTATATGCGAATTCCGCAAGAGGGAGGGCTAACACCCAATTACAGGTCAAAGAAGTCAATAAACACCGTAGATACTGTTCCATCGTTTGGTTGATCCTCTCAGTCTGACCATCGGACTGAGGATGATAAGCAGAAGACAGACAGATTTTCATTTGTAACGCCTCACATAACTCAGTCCAAAAATGGGACACAAACTGAGCCCCCCTATCGGACACAATGGCAGATGGTAAACTGTGCAGTCTCACTATAGATGACACAAAGACTAAAGCCATTTCCTTAGCGGTAGGCAGTTTAGATAAGGGGATAAAGTGGGCCATTTTTGCAAAGGAATCAACCACAACAAGAATCACCGTACAACCTGACTCTAACGGTAAATCTGTAACAAAGTCCATACTAATCGCATGCCATGGCGCAGGGGGTACAGGTAAAGGTTGCAACAGGCCAGACGGACTGGAATGAGATGGCTTACTCACAGCACATACTGGGCAGGACGCCACAAACTGTTGAACATCATGTGCCAAGGACTCCCACCAAAACCAACGTAAACAAAATTCTCTGGTCTTATTTATTCCGGGATGTCCGACTAAAGCCGATGAATGACACCATGTCAACACTGTTTCCCTCAAAGCAGGAGGAATGAACAATTGGGTTTCGTGATACAACAATCCGTCTCTCACAGAAAAGACAGGCTGGGATTCCCAAGGAGTCAGATCTATACCTCTCAACTTGTCTTTCACTGAAGTCAAAAAGCCATCCATAGAAATACTGCCCACAATCTTTTCTGGTGAGATGAAAGACCCCATGTCCTTGTCTGTCCCCCACTCGTTCTGTTTCACATGTATTCTGGACAATGCATCTGATTTCAATTGCTGTGCGGCAGGCCTGTAGGTAATTATGAAATCATATTCATTGAAGAATGAAACCCACCTCATCTGCCTAGGAGTCAAGGCACGAGCGGACCTAAAGAATTCAAGATTCTTATGGTCCGTAAAGATGGTAATGGAATGGCGAGCCCCCCACAAGTGATGTCTCCACTCCTCAAAGGATAGCTTGATGGCCAACAATTCACGTTCTGCTACCGTATAGTTTCTTTCGGCAGGTAACAGTGTTTTCGAAAAGAAAGCTATAGGATGCATAAACCCAGTTTCTACATCTCTCTGGGACAAGACTCCCCCCCACAGCACCCAAAGAAGCATCCGCTTCAACAAAAAAGGGTAGCGCAGGGTCAGGATGGACAAGAACAGGGGCTGAGGTGAACCGCTCAATCAATTGATCTAACGACATTTGCGCCAAATAGGACCACACAAAAGGAACTCCCTTTCTCAACAAAACAGTCATGGGGGCAACAATTTCCGAGAAATGGGAGATAAACCGCCGATAGAAATTAGCGAATCCAAGCAACACCTGCACCTCCTTTACACATTTAGGCGATGGCCAAGAGGTTATAGCCTCGATCTTACGTGGATCCATTTGAATGCCCTCAGCTGATACAAGGAAACCCAAAAACTCTACTCTATCGGTATGGAAACTGCATTTCTCCGGCCTCACAAATAACTGATGATCTTTCAAGGTCTGTAAAACTTGGCGAACGTGTGTTTCATGTTCAGCCTCGGTGTTGGAGAATATCAAAATATCGTCTATATAGACGATCACGCTCAAATCCAAATATTCCCTTAGTACCTCGTTGATGAAGAACTGAAAGGCAGCCGGAGCATTACATAATCCGAAGGGCATAACACAATACTCATACAGACCAAACTTAGTCCGGAAGGCAGTTTTCCACTCATCGCCTTCACGGACTCGTATGAGATGATATGCCCCTCGGAGATCCAGTTTAGTAAAAACCGTTGCATGCCTCAGTTGATCGAGCAACACTGGTATCAAGGGAAGAGGATACTTGTTCTTAATAGTACCCTTATTGAACGCCCTATAGTCTACACAGGCGCGGAGGCCGCCTTCACGTTTGGGAATGAAAAAGATAGCAGAGGAAGCAGGAGAGGAGGAGGGACGAATAAACCCCTTAGCCAACATCTCGTCTATGTACTCCTTCAAATGCTGTTCTTCAGGTCCGGACAAGGCATAGATGCGACAACAGGGCAGTGTAGCCCCGGGGGCCAAATCAATTCTACAATCGAACGAACGATGTGGAGGCAAATCCTTCGCTCTTCCTTTGTCGAACACCTCGGCAAACTCTACATATGATTCAGGTATCTTCTGCACGTAACACCTTAACCCATCACCTACTGCACAAGTTAAAGGAGTGACCCAATCCGTGGCGACCTTATAACAACTTTGCAGACAATAGACCGTATCAAGAGTCACAGTTCTTCTAATCCAATCAATCCTGGGATTGTGTGATTGCAACCAAGGTACCCCCAACACAATACCAAAAGAAGGAGCATCAATCAAATCAAACCCGAGGTATTCGGAATGTCCGTTATCACATATCATACACAAGGGTTCTGTCTGTTTGGTAATAGTGCCAGAAGACAACTCGGTTCCATCTATGGCCCTCACAGGTTCGGGTTGATCTTTCATGATCCAGGGCACCTTTAATCGTTCTGCTAACTTGATGTCCATGAAATTACCCGTGGCACCAGAGTCCAATAATGCCGACACAGGAGCCCTATGGCTGTTAGAGATGACCAAACACACGGTGATCATGAAATGTTTAGGGACTCTCTTGACTATACCTGAAATCTGATATGATGGATTAAGTTTATCTTCCACTACCAAATCCTCGGGTGGCTGCACACATGCTACCACTTTTTTAGATGAAACCGAAGATGGTTTTACAGAACAATCTCTGGCATAATGACCTCCTTGCCCACAATAAAGACACAAATTCTGAGAACGTCTTCTACTCTTCTCTTCGGCAGACAGGGGACCCCTTACTCCACCTATCTCCATAGGTTCCGGAGTTGTTCGGCCCTCTCCTGTACTCTTCGCTTCACTTCTAACAGGAACCACTCGGGATACCTGAAAGCGGTTTTTCTCACCCCTCCTTTCCAGTAGTCTGTGATTCAACTTCACTACTAGATCAATGAATTCAACACAGTCCTCAGGAGGATTCACCACCTGTGAAACAATATCTTTCAGGTCTTCAGACAACCCTTGATAGAACAAAGAGGTTCTCTTATCAGCGGGCCAATGGGTTTCGGACACTAAACGATTAAACGTGGACACATAGGTCAGTAAATCCTGTTTCCCTTGTCTCAATTTTAACAACTCGGCATCACTGGCTTGCATAAAGGCATGTTTTGCGAAAAGACAACGCATCTGTTCTTTAAATGCCCCATAGTTATACAAAACAGCGTCATCATTGTCCACCAAAGGTACCGCCCAAGAAGCAGCAGTTCCAGCCAAATAAGAGATAACAAACGCCACTTTGGCGGAGTCGTTTGGAATCGAAGCGGGACGACACATAAAGTGTAAATGACACTGATTCATAAACACACTGTATTTACTGGAATCTCCTGTAAACCTTTCTGGGACTGCCAACGGGACAGGGGTAGGGGTAGTAGCGTTCACAGTTAAAGGGGGAATACTTGCACTTCCATTCCTGTCAAAATGGAAAGTAGCAGGCTGGACTAAAGACGGTTTACCCATTCACCAGACTGGATCCTTAGCCTTTCCTGCACTCATTTCCTGTCTCAGCCCTTGATTCTCCTGTTGTAACTCCTGCACTTTAATCTGTAGAGCATTAACAGCCCCCATCAGTTCCTGCATCGTAGGGGCCCTCTCTTCCAGTACATTCCCATCCTCATCCATTCTCGCTCGGGTGGCCCTATACTTTCCAGTAAGGTTTATACATAAATGCAAGCCTATAAATCAACCGAGGTCTTTGTTTATTATGCGTGTATCGGCCTTGTTCCCTACATACATTATGAGTAGGGAACAGCAAAACACTCCCATACCTAGTATTCTCAGTGCTGTATTTCTATTGGTCAGTTGTATACATCACGCACCATTAAATGATGAGACATGGAAAACCACAAAAGTATGGGGTGATAAGTCGCATTACGCCGTATATCGGCAACTGTCCCTTCCAAACAAAGGCTGTGTACTTTCAAAGTCAATTTACAATAAGAATCAATTGAATTAACATTATTTCACAGTTTTTTTAAATAATTACACCTTCATATTACTATTACCGTTCAATGCTTCTCTCTTTACCCTTGTATAGTCCTCAAATTTCCTCATGTAGTCCAACATATAAACTATATTAAGATCGTTACTTAGATTAAATCAGGTCACAATCAAAATTACAAATTCAATTAAATTCGTGAGAAATCACATGAATACTACAAGTCATGAAAATCAGTGGTGGATGCTGTGTACACATAAAAATACCTGCTATGTACACTATATACATATAGTGCATATACAATATATACAGTTTATATAGTATGTACAATATCCACCGATGTATATGTGGGTCCTTCCAGTTATATACATTTATGTCCCTCATTGGTGTGCAGATATTCAATTTATACACCACATACAAGAATATACATATGTACACAAGTATACACCTCACTATCTACAATACTGACCTTAGGTCACAGCCCTCTATTTGCCCAAGTGCACTGCTAGTTCCTCGCCGCTGTTCAGACCTCCTGGGGATTTAGACATAAAGTCTATAATATACCTGGACTCTAGGCGGCGTAACTTTTGTGACCTGTCGCCCCCTCTGATGCTATTAGGGACGAAATCCAGGCCGAAACATTGCAGTTTGCTTCTATCGCTTTGATGTAACTCCGCAAAATGCCTTGCGACAGGATAGGCAGGATCGGCCTTATCTATTTTGCTCAGATGTTCCAAGTTCATAATTTTAAGCTGATGTATAGTGCTGCCTATATATCGCAAACTGCATGGGCAAACTAAGCAGTAAACGGCATAGGAGGTGCTGCATGTCATGAATTTGTCAATTGTTTTCAGTCTCCCTGTATCCAGTAGATTGTATGACAAAACCCGTTTGCTCCCTGCGCAAGCTTTACATCTGCTACAGGGAAAGAAGCCCCTCATCTCTCTTAGAGTCCCTGTTCTAGGTGTAACTTTCTCAAGGTGAATCCTAACCAGCATGTCTCTTAAAGATCTTGCCTTCCTGAATGTGACCAGGGGATGTGCTGGTAAATCATCCCTGATAATTTAATCCGCTTTGAGGATATGCCAGTTTTTTCTCAGCATTTTTCTAAGATGATTGGCCTCTGTAGAATAGGGGGTGATCATATGAAATTTCCCACCTATCTTATTAGGTTTATCTCCCTGCTTATCCAGCAAAAGTTCTGTTTTTAGGTATTTGTCTTACTTTACTGAGAGTTTTTTCAAGGGAATCAAGATTGTAACCCCTCATCCTAAATCTGCCAATACACTCCGAGGCAGCCGCCTCGAAATCTTGGTCTCTAGAGCTATTCCTCCGAAGTCTTAAGCGCTCCCCATATGGAATGCTCTGAACCAGTTTAGGGGGATGGTTACTACTGGCACTTAAGGTCGAATTACCAGCTGTAGGTTTACAGGAGAGTGCAGTCTGTATTCTGCCATCGTCAATGAACACCTTTAGGTCCAAATAGTCCACTATTACTGGGCTAATGGTACCAGAGTTAGCAATAATAGTAATATTAAGGTGTAATTATTTGCAAAACTGTGACATAATGTTAATTCAATTGATTCTTATTGTAAATTGATTTTGAAAGTACAGAGCCTTTGTTTGGAAGGGACAGTTGCTGATATACGGCGTAATGTGGCTTCTCACCCCATACTTTTGTGGTTTTCCATGTCTCATCATTTGATGGTGCGTGATGTATACAACTGACCAATAGAAATACGGCACTGAGAATATTAGGTATGGGAGTGTTTTGCTCTTCCCTACTCATAATGTATGTAGGGAACAAGGCTGATACCCGGCATAATAAACGAAGACCTCGGTTGATTTATAGGCTTGCATTTATGTATAAACGTTACGAGAAAGTATGCTATTGGGCATTGTAAATGGATATGTAACAGCATCTTAAGATGGCGCCCATGCATGCTCAACCGGGGGATGATTTGTCCATTCTTTATGTTGATTGAATTGTGGGCTGTGATGAAAACTTTATTAAGGTCTCAACTTCCTGGTGGCATGGACACCGAAGAAGGATTGACGCCGAAACGCATCTGTTCATAACGGAATAAAGAAGTTTACCGAAACGTTCCCCCCCCCTGTGAATGCGGTTCATTTTGCTACAATTAAGAAGTGACTGAGCTTCATGTTGGCGGGATTCCACGACCGCCAACCGCACCCGCTGAAGAGTGCTCTGTGAACTGTGGAGATTGAGCGTGGAGATATATATATATATATATATATATATATATATATATATATCCAGGGTCTGGCTCAACTTTCACTGATTTGATGGCTCTCTCAAGACCCTCCGGCAGAGCCTCCCGAGACCTTGTTCACGATGGTTTTTTGCGATGCGTTACACATGTAATTAAATGCATTTTACCAAGATTACATAATTTCCTTTTTTTTTTCAAGCATCCGAATGCATTTTGGGAAATGTTGTTCACCCCTGCCCCTTTCCGTAATGTTGCAAGTGCAAAATGTGCAATTTGTGCCCAAAATTTAAAAAACTGTGATCGGTTTCAAATACATTGCAAAGTATTTCCTCTTCTGACATTATACAGGTTTTTAAAAGCTTAGGGTTGTCAGATAAAGTGTGTCACGCTTCATTTCATAACAGTACAATCCTAATTCAGCATACAGATTCCGCCCTCTAGTGGGCAATTAAGATCTGAGTGCAATAAGAGACCTTCCGCACATAATATCCTGTTTAAAAGAAATATAATATTTAGGTTATCAGATAAAGTGCGTCGTGCTTCATTTCGTATCAATACGATCCTGATTCTATGGCAGGACGGAGGCTCTGATTATGCTTTCTCAATTCCTTTACTGAAACAGCAGCCAATCAGCACAGTAAAGAAAAAAGTCAGACTACATTACCCATAAACCCTGGGTAACCATAGAGTCCACATAAGTATAAATAAGGAGATAGAGGTTACAACTTCCTCTTTCTTTGCTGCTTCGCAGCCAGTTAAGTGCTTTTTGCATTACTCTTTGCTTTATTGATGCGTATTTGGCTTACCGCTTTGTTTATTTGTTAATTGCTTCTTGAATTCATTGTTGACAACGCTGTGTGCGCATTTTCTGCTTGCTTCTCCGGCGCTTTGCGGCACGACTTAATTGGTTAACCGGGTTCTGTGCCAGTGTTTGGGGAGCGTGTGCGGCACCTCCCGACTTGAATATTTTAATATTCCAGTCCTTTTGTGGAGCAGGAGCGGAGCTGGAAGGATGCGCGTGTCTCGCGCACCCTTCCTATCTGGCAGCGGCTGTTCGCGCATGCGCAACAGCTTTGTTTACACGTCCTGTCAGGCGTGTGTGTCGGAGACGCCGTCTTTGCCTCAGCTTTGCCGGAGTGACTGCTAAGTACAGCGCACCCAGAATTGCTGCCTTTTGAGCTCCCTTACGCCCTCTGACAGGTTCAGAGTTGGGGGGTTGTAAAATTTTGCATAGGCTTTGCCTAGAGTGGGGAAAAAATTTGCATTTCTCATATGTTGGTGCAAGTCTGCTCCCTCCACACTTAATTGATTATTTTTCACAGGGTTTTTTCCTGTATTCCTGAAGACTTGCGCTAGGGGTACCACTCCCCCAAATAATTGGCTATTGGCTATTCATTTCTTTGACCTTCCTTGGGCATTTATTGGCAGACATTGTCGCCATGGCAGAATACTGCAAAGAGGAAGGTTATGATTATTATGAGGAGGAAGAATCCTCTACTTCATTTGATGACTTTATGGGTCAAGCGCTTTGTCAAGCTATTGCGCCACTGAAGAAACACCTTGCAGATTATGCTGCGCAGCACGGATGGGTGCCTCTTTCATCTGGGCGTTGCAAAAGGTCGCCAAAAAATCCTCATTCCAGCCATTTTGCTAAACTTGCTAAAACCCTTTCTGCTCCTTCTGCAAAGAAGCGCAAGGTGTCCACTCGTTCAGATCCTCCATCCGATACGGATGAGGGAACATCCTCTTCTTCTTCCTCTCCTCAGAGTCGGGCCCTCTGGCCCAAGGTTTACTTTTCGGCGCTCCAATTAAGAAGTGACTGAGCTCCATTTCTGAAGGAGCTTACACATTTTGTTTCCACCTTCAGCGGCCTTGACAAGGCCCAATCTAATTTGAGACGGGCGTTCCGCCCGGTTTTTGGCAGGGCCGGACGAAGGCGACGTTCGTCCGGCCGTGGTTCCGACAATAATCTCCAGCGAGGGAACAAGTCCCAACGAGGTGGTCAACAGCAATACTCCTCCAACAAGTCTTCTTTCTACCCCTCTAAGAGAAGTAGAGGGCAATCTGGCAAAGGTGGATACTCCGGAAGTCATGGAGGACGTCAGGATTCTTCCCCATCAGGTGAGCTTGATTCTCGCTTCAACTGTAATTTTGGGGGGCAGGATTCAATTTTTTCTGCACAATTGTCGTTTGATCTCAAACGATGCCTGGATACTGGAGACGGTGCAAGGGTACAAAATAGAATTTTACTCTCACCCTCACCAAAATCTTCGGCCTCGCCCCCTTGTTTTTTCCCGACAAGACCAGGACTTCATCTCCGCGGAAATCTCTTCTCTTTTGACCAAAGGAGCCATCGTTCTCACGACACCTCATCCCCAGGGTTTCGTCAGCAATGTTTTTCTCGTGGAGAAAAAAGGGGGAGGGTCTCATTTAGTCCTCAACTTGAAGGAATTCAACGGCGGCGTGGTTTATCGCCACTTCAAAATGGAGGGCATTCATCTT
Source organism: Lissotriton vulgaris (assembly GCF_964263255.1). Lineage (NCBI taxonomy): Eukaryota > Metazoa > Chordata > Amphibia > Caudata > Salamandridae > Lissotriton > Lissotriton vulgaris. Next base: position 835,436,461 of record NC_141695.1, read on the forward strand.
CTGCGAGACCTTCTTCAGGAAGGCGATTGGATGGTTCGACTGGACCTAAAAGATGCTTATCTGTCGGTCCCGATTTATGCTCCTCATCGTCGGTACCTTCAATTCCAATGGATGGACAGTTGGTACGAGTACAAGGTTCTTCCTTTCGGCCTGTCCTCCGCTCCGTGGTGCTTCACAAAGCTCCTTCGTCCGGTGATGGAGTCTTTGAGGTCTTGCGGAGTGCGTCTTATAGTCTATCTAGACGACATTCTCCTTTTGGCTCAATGCCCTGTTCTTCTTCAATCTCACTTGCACTGGTCCATAGATCTTTTGCAATCTTTGGGTTTTCTCATCAATCCCCTGAAGTCCGACTTTTCTCCATCTCGGTCGATGGCTTTCCTGGGCTTTCAAATAGACTCTGTCTCTTGTCAACTCCTTCTTCCAGGTCAGAAAATAAGATCCATCAAGAGAGACTTGAGGTCGTTTCTCGCCCAACAGACTGTCTCGTTAAGGTCAGTGGCCAGGATTGTAGGTCTTTTATCGTCTTCCATCCAGGCGATCTTTCCGGGCCCTCTGCATTATCGAGCTCTTCAGCGCCTCAAAATTCGTCATTTGCAGAAGGGTCTTCGGTATTCCGATCACATCCTCCTTTCGGAGGATGCCCGGACGGAAATGATGTGGTGAATCCTGGAATGGCCGTGCTCTGTTTGGGAGGACTCCCGACGTTGTGATAGAGTCCGATGCCAGCCTTTGGGGCTGGGGAGCCCGTTGCAGTTCGGTGTCGACAGGGGGTCGTTGGTCCCCAGAGGAATTGTCCCTGCACATCAATTGCCTGGAGCTGTTGGCGGGCTCCTTCGCGATTCAGTGTCTCACCCCACAGAAAACTAATTGTTGCATTCTTCTCCGAATGGACAATATCTCTGCGGTTCGTTATGTGAACAAACTGGGGGGTACCAAGTCTAAGCTTCTCTCGGAGATTGCAAAGGATTTCTGGCACCTTTGTTTGGAGTGCAAGATCACGATTATTGCAGAATACCTGCCGGGTTCTCGCAATCTGATCGCGGACTGGAACTCTCGTCACCTGAGAGACTTCAGCGATTGGAGACTTCATCCTCGTGTTTTTCGCAAGCTGTCCCGCTTTTGGGGGACTTGTCATCTGGATCTCTTTGCCTCCCGTCTCAACACCCAAGTTCCCCGATTCTACAGCTGGCGCCGGATCCAGAGGCTCTGGCCACGGACGCGTTTCTCCAAATCTGGCCTCGTCATCTGTGCTATGCCTTTCCGCCGTTCCTCATGATTCCCCAGGTTCTGGCCTGAGCACGTCCGTTCTTGTCGGAACTTGTTCTAATCACCCCTCTTTGGAGGGCTCAAGCGTGGTTTCCAGTTCTTCTGGAGATGAGCTGCTCGACGCCGCTTCTACTTCCTCACATGTGGAACCTGCTGTTGGATCCTCTTCGTGAGCCTCACCCCCTGGTGCTGTCAGGTCAGCTCCTTCTGGTAGCATGGAGAATTTCGGGGGACGCTGGAAAGTCCAAGGCTTAACGGGAGACGCTACCAGATTTATCAATGAGGCTTGGGCACCCAACACACACAAGCGTTATGCATCAAGTTGGAAACGCTGGTGTGATTGGTGCTCACAGCGGTCGGTGGATCCCGTTTCAGCGGATCTCGCTTTAATCGTTAATTTTCTGGCATCTCTAGCGTCCTCTGGGCTAACTTACAGAACAGTTAATAACTTTTGTTCTGCAATTTCTGCAGGCCATGTGCCTCTTGATGGTAAACCAGCGGGAGAACATCCCTTGATATCTAAATTGTTACCGGGCATCCGGTTGGTAAAACCTCCTTGTCCCAAATATGTTGCCCTTTGGGATGTCTCAGTTGTTTTGCGTTTCCTGTCAGCCTGGCCTTCTAACTCTCTCTTGACACGCAAACAACTTTCGGCCAAGCTCACTATGCTTTTGTGCTTGGTCTCTTGCAAAAGAGTTTCTGATGTGCGTGCTTTGGATCTCGCTGGTCGTTCTTTCTCCCCTGAAGGTGTTACCTTTGTTATCTCAAGAAGGACTAAGTGTAATACGTCCTCCGTTTCTTACCCTTCTTTTCCCCACAACCCTCAATTGTGTGTAGTCCAATGTATTAAAGATTACGAGGTAAGCACTGCACCTTTTAGGCATGATTTACAAGGACAATTGCTTATTGCTTTGCAGAAACCTTTCAAGCCGGTAACTCCGGCGACATTGGCACGTTGGTTACGTTGGCTCATGCAGGAAGCGGGCATTGACACTTCTCTGTTTGGTGCTCATTCTGCTAGAGGAACCATGGCTTCTAAAGCCTTTTCCATGGGTGCCAGCCTTCAGGACATCATGAAGGCTGCTGATTGGTCATCTGAGTCTGTGTTCAAGACCTTTTATTTTAAGCCTATTGTTGATGTTGCATTTGTTGTGGTGGCGAAGCTTTAAAAAAGCATAATCTGAGCCTCCGTCCTGCCATAGAATAGAAAATTTGCTAATGTCGTAATTGGCCCGTTCGCATTAGCGATTAGCTGAACCTATACGTTGTCCTCCTTAACTTGGCTATATACGATAACGCCATTTTGAATGTTGCGGCGGCCATCTTAGATCATGAGCGGCCTCGTGGCCGACGTGCCCTTTAGTCCGTTGTTCGTTCCACTGACCACTCTTGTATGCCCAGCAACAGGCTATTTTTAGTACTGGTCAAGCCGCACATGCGCAGCTCCCACTGACCCGTAGACCTTCAGGAATGTGCACCAAACTGACCAGCGGAGTTGTGCCCCCTCCAATGAGCTGGCAGTATTCCAAAACATGACCATATATGTCTCGAAACTGTGTCCTAACTTGTGCCGCCTATCTTTTATTACCCCAAAACTGTATATAAACGGGGTCACACCGATGTTCGGTGTGATACCTCTTGCATTGCCGAAGGGTGCTGTTTGAGTGTACCACCACCCCATGGGGTCTTAATAAACTTGTTCTTTGCCTTTTACAGTTTCCGTGCCAACAGTTCTTGAGTGTGAGTGGGTTATCTCCGGAGCGTGTAGGCCTTGGGAACCCCTAAATACTTCAATTGGCGACTCTGGTGGGACTCATCGGCGACTCGGATGCCCGAAGGAGAGGTCGTGACGAAGGCTTGGAAACCCGCCATGGGCGCGCGCTGCCACGAGTGACCCGAGTCTTGGCTGCCACGGTGTTTTTTCCTTTCCTTCCGATCTGACCTTCCAGGTGGCGCCGGTCTCCGACTGAGTCTTTAAAGTGTCTGCATCGCTGAGAAAGTGCCGTTTGGCTGATTTGGCTTACAAGACCTTGGCAGTTGGAATCTGGACATTTGGGAATTTGGGTAAGATTTGTGTTCGGTAAGGTAGTCTTCGGACGCTTACTGAAGTTCTACGATTTGTGTTCGGTAAGGTAGTCTTCGGACGCTTACTGAAAATCTGTGCTTTGTGATCGGTGAGGTAGTCTTCGGACGCTTGCCGAGTCCTACGAACTTTGGTTTGAGTTAGCTAACATTGTGAATTTGTGATCTTTGAACTTATATGTGTAGTGCACTTCACATAGGCAGGCATGTAGAGATGTTTCTCTAACCTTGTTTTTTTCCTTTGAGCGGCACAATTGTGTGAAGAACTGTAAGTGCCAATTTATCTGGTTTCACGCTTTCGTGATACTTTTTGAACATGCCTGTTTTCAGCACACTCCGAGGAATGTGTTGTCTTGGAGAAGGTACCTCAATTAGGTTAGCGGAATCACAGCCGGCTCCCCCAGAGGGAACTCCAAATAGGGACATGTACATAAAATTTGGCCTTCCCCCTATTATGTACAGTAAATTATGGCATAAATACACCAAGGCCGATCCTGAATTGCAATGGCCTCTACACGGGTCGTATGATTTGAGTAAAATACAATTTGTAGAGCAATGTATGTTTCAACGCAGGTCTAGACAAAACATGTTTGATTGCGTGCGAATGTGGGAGAAAGCGGCGCGTGAGTGAATGAAGCGTGAGGTTGCCTTGGCGGACAAAGAGCAGCGCAAGGCTGCTCGGGATAAAGCTTTACAGCTTGAGGAAAAGGAGGCTCAGGAGAAGAAAGAAAGGGAGGAACGGGAACGTAATTTGCAAACGACTGGGCAGTTTCCAATTCGCCGACCACTTTATCATGTCCTTAATAATGAAATTGATGATTTCTCTTTGTTAGATCGGTCACCGCCTCCGTACGTTACGCCGACGGCTCCAGCTGTGGAATCCGATGATGACGGACAGGATAAGTCGGACAAGAAGAGTGTGTCTGCTCTCAGGTTTACTGCGGCGAGGTCCGCTCATCTACGTAGTTGGGCTCGAAAAGTGAATAAGCGTAGTGTTACTCAGGAGCAATTGATATCAGAAAAGACAGGGTGGACGGATCTTGAATTGATGTATTTTTTGTCTACTTTGGCTGATGAGGTTGTAGGCGCATACCGTGAGTTTTCTGATACGTTAGAACCCAAAGCGTTGTCAGTGTACCGTGAAAATTTGACTAAAGGTGATTTTGATCTTTCAGATGTCGATGACCTGTTTGCGCAATTGATCAAGCTGCGGGATGAGACAACTCGATTGCGGGAGGAGCGGAAAAGGAAGCAAAAGGAGTCTGAATTGGAGAATGATGGGCAGGCCAGAGAGTGTTCTCTCCGTGGTTCAGATAAGAGTTCTGCGTTGCATGTTATGCCTATGCGTGAAGCTGCGCCTTTGTATGTTCCGCCGAGGGGGGAAGGTACGGATGAGGATAAATTGTCAAAGGATGCGAAAGGGTATTTTGTGTATAATTGGGTTTACACTCCATGGAATAGAGCAGATGTCATGGCATTGAAAAATTCTTTACCTGATCTTCGGAAGAATCCAGCGGCATTTTATGAGGGGGTGGAGGGGGCTATATCGTCTTGTGTGATGACTCTCGTAGACATAGATTTGTTTTTTGGGTTGATATTACCACCTGATATGTGGCGGCAGATTCGTAAAAATAATGATGAAACGATATTGGGGGGGACATGGAAAGAAATAAATGCTGCAGATTTAGATAGGGCACCAGCATGCAAGCCCTGTCAGCTGATCCTAGATCTCCCGGCAGCTATCTTACATAAATTAAAAACGCTTGTTCCCTCCAAAAAGATTGATTGGACCATGTTAACGTCGTGCAAGCAGAAACCCGATGAAACGGTTTCAGATTTCTTTACACGCTTTGAGGAGGCCTTTCATGATTACAGTGGTCAATCTTTAACAGACGATACGGGTCGGCATTTGTTTGTAGATAAGTATGTGGCTAATCTCCTGCCAGAGATTGCAAAGCGATTGAAGTCGAGTGAAAGTTCCTGGGCCACGGCGACCCCTGCGTCCTTGCTAACTATGGCTCAGTACTATGAGCGGCAGGAAGTGGAGGCTAAAGAAAGTGCAGAGAAAAAGACGAAGGAATTGAAAACGAAGGTGATGTTGGCGCAGGTTCGGGGAACACAGGGTAGGGGGAATGATAGAGGTAGACGAGGTGGAGGAAACGCGTCGTATGGTCGTACGGACATTGCGGAGGATCAGTGTGCTTATTGTAAGGAGTTTGGGCATTGGGCCGAAGATTGTCCGGTACTTCGCGAACAGCGTAGTCAGCGTGGTCGAGGAAGTGGAAGGTCGAGAGGAGGTTATACTGGAGCGAGAGGTGGCGGAGGTGATCGTGGAAAGGTTGAGGAGAGGGGCCGTGGCCAGGGCGAACGAAACACGTTTGATAGACGGAATCAATATCAGATTTCGGAAGGAGAGAATGTGGAACACCAGGATTATGTGCATGCATAGGATTGCGTAGGATGGGGTAAGGAATCAGTTGAAGTGCCGGTAGATCAGCAAGGTCCATATGTAACAGCGGGTATTTTGGGTTCTACTGATCAATTTCTAGTCGACACAGGAGCTACTCGTAGCGCTCTGTCGAAAAACTTGGTTCCGAGGGCTCCCCTGTCTGGCGAAATGATTACGTGTGTAGGGTTTGATGGCACACCCTCCCCCAGCCCATTGTCCAAGCCCCTTGCACTATGCATTGACAAATACTTTAGCTTTGGCCAATTTTTGTTATCACCTCATACCCCAGACAATATCCTGGGCATTGATTTGCTTAAATATTTTCGAGCAACAATACGCTGCGCTCCAGAGGGAGTGCGGGTTATTCTGAACGACAATTACCCTGACCCTGATGATTGCCCTGACAGATTTTATGCTATTTTAGACATCCCTGCTTTGGCTTCCCTGCCGCACACGTTGTGGGCGACCTCAGATACGGATGTGGGAGAGATGCGCATTCCACCAATACGCATTACTGTTAAGGAGGGGGCCCCTCTACCACGAGTGCCACAGTATAAGATTTCGAAAGAAGGTGAAATTGCACTGACACATATTGTTCAGGACTTGATTTCTGCAGGGGTGGTGGAGGAGGTCCCTTATAATGTTTGTAACAGCCCTATTCTACCGATTCTTAAGAGAGACTCAGATGGCAAGATCTACCGATTTATTATTGATTTGCGTGAGATAAACAAAATTGTCATTCCCCAATACCCAGTGGTGTCTGATATCACGACTTTGCTTACTTTGGTTCCACCGACGGCCACCACCTTTAGCGTTATTGACTTAAAGAATGCGTTCTTTTCCATCCCTGTGCACCCAGATAGCAGATATCTGTTTGGTTTTACGCTCAATAATAAATCGTATAGATTTTGTCGTGTTCCCCAAGGATATACTGAAAGCCCTAGCATCTACAGCCAGGCTTTGAAACGACAACTAGATTCCTTTAAATTGCAGTCCGGCGTTGCGCTCATCCAGTACGTGGATGACCTTCTGCTTGCCGCCGACTCCTATGCACAATGTGAACAGAGTACGCTTGCATTGCTTTCCTTTTTGGCACAAAACAATCACAAGGTTTCCAAGAAAAAGCTTCAATACTGTAGACCCCAGGTGACCTACCTCGGTCATCTGTTGTCTAAGGAGGGGCGTGCATTAACATCTGATCGAATTCAAGCAATTTTAGACACACCAGTCCCCCGCACGCAGAGAGATGTGCGTGCCTTCATAGGGTTGACGTCCTTTTGTAGGCAATGGATCATGGGTTTTTCACATATCATAAAACCTTTGCTAGCATTACTGTCCAAAGCTACACCGATGCCTCTTGAGTGGACAGATGAATGTCAGAAAGCTTTTGAACAGTTGAGGCAGGCCCTTTGTTCCGCACCCGTGTTAGGAACACCAGACTACACGAAACTTTTCACATTGTACGTGCACGAGAATGATGGGTGCGCGTTGTCAGTGTTAGTGCAGTTACACGGGGATAAGCAGAGACCATGTGCATACTTCTCTGCCATTTTGGATCCTGTAGCACGAGGGTTGCCTGGGTGTTTTCGAGCGGTAGCGGCAACAGCAGTAGCCATACGACAGAGTGAGGGCATAGTGTTATCACACAAATTGTTGGTGTTAGTCCCTCACGCAGTAGATGCCCTGTTAAATCAAACAAAGACCCAATACCTCACGAGTGCACGACTTACAGGATACGAGCTGACACTCTTAGCGCCACACATAACATTGAAAAGATGCGCTACTTTGAACCCTGCCACCTTATTGCCCTATCCGGCCGAGGAGGGTCAGGAAGAAAAACATCACGACTGTGTTTTCCTGACTGAGGAACAGACAAAGGGTCGTGTTGACTTACAGGATGTGCCACTTCCTGATGTGGATGGGGAACTGTGGGTTGATGGATCGTGTTTAAGGCTGCCAGATGGTACGACTTCCGCAGCATATGCGATCACGACTCTTAAGACAGTGGTAGAAACAGCTAGAATACCACAAAAATCGGCTCAGGCAGCAGAGTTGATAGCTTTAACAAGAGCCTGCGAATTGAGTGCCGGATTATGTGTGAACATATACACGGACAGCCGGTATGCCTTTGGAGTGGCCCATGACTTCGGGCTTCTTTGGAGGGAACGCGGGTTTCTGACATCACACGGGGAGCACATTATGCACGGAGAGTTAGTGCGTGATCTCCTAAATGCGTTGCTTAGCCCTAAAAAAGTAGCGATAGTGAAGTGCAGTGCCCATAAGAAGATTACGGATAAAGTGGGTCAAGGAAATGCCTTCGCAGACAGCATAGCAAGGCAAACGGCTATGTCCCGAACTAGCTCCCCCATGTACGTGGTACAATCGCAGGCTGAGCGATGGAGTGATGCTAGAGCAGAGATACGGGATATTCAAAAATCAGCCACAGAATCTGAACTTGCGGCTTGGGCAGCAGATGGGGTACTAGATGACGAGGGTTGTTGGAGAAGCAAAGACATGGAGAAGTGGAAATTGCCTGCGGCTTACTTACAGGCGATGGTCCAGATGACACATGGACTGGCTCATGTCGGAGCTCTTGCAATCACTCGGCTTTTAACACGAGTTTGGGAACATCCCGAGATTGCGAACACTGCGAAGAGAGTAGTGCAGACCTGCCTGGTATGCTTGCAACACAATCCTGGAAAGGGGACCCATACTCCGAAAGGAGGGTTCGTTCCACCTTCTGCACCGTTTGAAGTGCTTCAAATGGATTACATCCAACTCGAGCGCTGCAATAACCTGAAGTACGTCCTAGTGGTGGTGTGTGCTTTTAGCAAATGGGTTGAGGCCTACCCCACGAAAGACAATACGGCTTTGACAACAGCCAAGGTGTTGCTTAAGGAATTCTTTCCTCGCTTTGGAGTTTGCAAATTTTTGTGGAGCGATAATGGGCCCCATTTTGTTGGAAAGATTGTGGAATATGTACTGAAGGGGTTAGGGATTCAGCAAAAGTTCCACGCTGTATTCCACCCTCAGTCAGCAGGTTTGGTCGAGCGGTACAATGCCACGTTGAAGCTTAAGCTGGCCAAAATTGTGGCGTCTACATCGTTGAAGTGGCCAGATGCGTTGCCGCTAGCACTACTATCTATTAGATCAGTACCCCACTCACGAACTGGCCTTACGCCCTATGAGGTGGTGTTTGGCCGCCCTATGAATATCTGGGGGGTGCCCAAGCCGCGATTAATACATGATGTGCCTTGTGTTATGATGAATGATTATTTGGCACGGTTAACAAATGATTTGCTCTCTATTCATCAACAGGTTCGAGAAGCGCTCCCTGACAACTCTACTGGAGAGGGCCACGATCTTCGTCCTGGGGACCATGTGATGGTCCGCTCGTTTGAGAGAGCAAGCAGTTTGGAGCCCAGGTGGAAGGGCCCCGAGCAGGTCCTCCTGGCGACCCGCACCGCAGTACGAGTGACAAACAGGAAGCGGTGGGTGCATTCGACACATTGTCGCCGTGTCTCTCCGGATCTGGTGACTCCTGCTGTGTTGACTGATTATAAGGAGATCTTGGAGAAAGAAAAGAGCCCAGCTGTGACGTCGGCCGAAGTGGAGGGAGCCTTCCCGGACCAATCTGTTACTGGAAGAGAGCGCTACGATCTACGCCCGCGATAAGAAGATTTTCGTTCCCTTTTTTTTTTATGACTGGTTGGTTACCGCTCCAGGTTTGTGAAACGGAACCCGGGAATTCCAAGGGGGGGGGATCAGTTCTGCCAGAGTAGCGACACCCGTCTTGGCCCGGAGAAGAAAACAACGGCTACCTCGGAGTTCAGCACCGCATTTTTCTTTTTTAGGTATACACACACGTGTATCTGAGACAATTTGTGAACAATTTGTGCCACTTGAGACTTTGCACAAACTTTCTTGAACTATGGCATCAACGGCATCTCGTGATAAGAAAATATTGGGTGCCTTTCTCTTTGTCTTGACTATTGTGGTGATAGCTGTTATAGCCTGGGTAGTCGAACTTGTGGTGCCTGTACGTGAACATTTGCTGCCGACTACCCCGGCACCGTCTGAACATTTTCATTTTACATTGCCTTTCCATGAAGAGCGCCATCGCCAAACGTATTTAAATAACAGCTTCATTCAGATTCTTCACCACACGCATAATATGACCAATACCTCTAATTGCTGGGTGTGTGGAATGTTGCCTGGGCACCAGAAGAGAGGGGGCACCCCACTTATTCCCCTCCCGTTTTCGCACAATGGGTCATGCAACGCCTGGTACACCCTCCTTTTTACTCTGAGATGGCCAACTAAAGGGGGGGTGCTTTTCCGTTTGAATAAAGTATGTTCCCATGACAAGGATGGGTTTCCCCGGGCTGAGGGCACACGTTTTGAATGGGAAGAGTATAGGCCTGACAATGTATCTGCCCCACGTGTATATAGCAATCAGCGAAATGTGAATGTATCTAGTGCTCATGTCATAAATGTCATTGCTACAAAAGCCGATTTATGTATTAGAAACAAGGGCACGATTGCAGTGGGGAAAAGTGAATGTAACATTACTCTCACGTTTGATAGCCCGAATGGTATTTCATTTGTTGCATCACGAAATACATACTTTATCTGTGGAACGAAGGGGTACCATCAGCTTCCAGTGGGGTGGTTGGGCACGTGCTATGTATCGTTTGTGCTACCTCCTGTATTCATTGCCCCTCCAATGTACCACAACGATTATACATTGTACCACGATTTCGTTTTGAACAGGGTTAAACGAACTGTTGCCCTAGAGGACATTGATCAAACGGACACTGCATTACAACAGTATGTGGATTTCAATCTGGGACTATTCTCCTTTGTGGGGGCTGCATTGAACAGTCGGAAAATCAGACGACTGACACGCGTTGTCGAGGCTGTTGCGAATGACACTGCCGTTGCCCTGGGGAATATTACCGAGGAACTACAGATTTCCAGAATTGTCACCCTCCAAAATAGAATGGTGTTGGACGTTGTGTTGGCTGATCGTGGGGGGGCATGTAGAATTATCGGAAGCAGCTGTTGCGTATACGTTCCGGACAATTCTCCATCTGTGTATGATGCTATTTCCAAGCTACATAAAATAGCTGCTGAAATACACCCGGACAATGGAACTTGGACACTTTCAGGATGGTTCTGGTCTATGATTGCAACTTGGGGCTGGAAACTGTTGACAATTCTCTGTATACTTGTGGGAGCAATGTTTTTTATATGCTTATGTATTCAATGTGGCCCAGCCTTATGTTCAATGCGTCTATCAGCTTGCTTACCATCGAGGCGAGCTCTTGCCCACGACAAAATGATGATACACAAAGAGGTGACACAAATTATGTTAATAGACATCGAGGACGAACATCCAGACTATGTTCATTATGAGGTAGATTCAGCTAAACGCTAAAAGGGTCGTCTGTCGTAATTGGCCCGTTCGCATTAGCGATTAGCTGAACCTATACGTTGTCCTCCTTAACTTGGCTATATACGATAACGCCATTTTGAATGTTGCGGCGGCCATCTTAGATCATGAGCGGCCTCGTGGCCGACGTGCCCTTTAGTCCGTTGTTCGTTCCACTGACCACTCTTGTCTGCCCAGCAACAGGCTATTTTTAGTACTGGTCAAGCCGCACATGCGCAGCTCCCACTGACCCGTAGACCTTCAGGAATGTGCACCAAACTGACCAGCGGAGTTGTGCCCCCTCCAATGAGCTGGCAGTATTCCAAAACATGACCATATATGTCTCGAAACTGTGTCCTAACTTGTGCCGCCTATCTTTTATTACCCCAAAACTGTATATAAACGGGGTCACACCGATGTTCGGTGTGATACCTCTTGCATTGCCGAAGGGTGCTGTTTGAGTGTACCACCACCCCATGGGGTCTTAATAAACTTGTTCTTTGCCTTTTACAGTTTCCGTGCCAACAGTTCTTGAGTGTGAGTGGGTTATCTCCGGAGCGTGTAGGCCTTGGGAACCCCTAAATACTTCAATAACATTCGTGCCAAGAATTTTCAATTCTATTAAGGACAGGAGGCGAGGATTATCCCACCCTTGTACATTAATGTTGATGAATTATTTTGTACATTTCTGCTGCATCATGATACTATTTATGCATGTACTGTTTCCCGCCCTGTTTTGGTTTCTAATGTTCCGTTTGGGAATGGTCTTTACGGCTTTGTTCTTACTCCTTTCAGGCTCCGACCTTAAATGAGATGTGTTCCGAGTTTATCCTGTTGGTTGGTCTTTTGCTGTTCCTTTGGCTCTGGGAGGTTCCAGTCTCTTCTGCCTGATGATGACCTCTCCGTTGGACGACTTGGCCTCTGGGACTTACTGTTTGAACTTTTTACTTACTGTTTGACAAAGAAAGAGGAAGTTGTAACCTCTATCTCCTTATTTATACTTATGTGGACTCTATGGTTACCCAGGGTTTATGGGTAATGTAGTCTGAGTTTTTTCTTTACTGTGCTGATTGGCTGCTGTTTCAGTAAAGGAATTGAGAAAGCATAATCCTCGCCTCCTGTCCTTAATAGAATTGAAAATTCTTGGCACGAATGTTAGCAAATTTTCTATTCAGCATGTGAATCCCGCCCTCTAGTGGTCAATTAGGCTTCGGGTGAAAGGAGGGACCTTCTGCACATAATGTAGTTTTTTGCAACTCTTTAGTGCAATTTACATAATACCCAATCATTGTAAAGACTATCTAAGTTCATTTCTTTTAACCCTAATTGTTAATCATGTATATAAAACCTGCCTAAGAATGTCAAAAAAGTGATATAGTGAAAGGTGCTTCTTGTGAGTTAAAATTGTTGCATACTGGGAAGCAAAATTTATCACTGATTCACATATGTACATACAATTCTTCCCTTTGATTCAGGCCATATGGAGTAAATACCCGTAAATTCAGAATTTGTCTTGATTCTCTTTGGCATAGTTTTTTCTCTCTGTTGCCCCCCTCCCCGTTCACTTCGTGCAACAGTTTTGATGGCATAAAATTGTAAAAGTTTCCAATTGCCGCCATGATGAGACTCCATATGTTTTGTCACACCATTCCTGCGATCTTTGTTGATAGTCGCCCGAACATGTTCTAGGATTCGTTTTTTCAACTCACAGATTGTACTCCCCACATACTTCAACAAACATGGGCATCATTCAATTACGTAAACTGCAAATTGGCTTTTGCATGTGATTAGCTCTTTGATTTTCCATAGTTTGTTATTTGCCAATTTTATTTCTGCTGTGTTTTTTGCTATTTGGCAAACTTTGCAGTTGTGACATTTTGTGAATCCTTTAGTGTTGAGCCACTGGCCTTGTTTGTTGGTCTTCTTTTGAAAGTGACTATGGACCAACTGATCTTTTAAGTTTCTCGCTCGCCTCCAAGTCTCATTTGGATGTTTTCCCATGATTTTGCCTACCATGGGATCTAGTTGGAGTATTTTCCAATTTTTCTCAAAAATTGTTTTCATTTGTTTGGATTCATTAGAGTAATTTGTGATCAATCTGATCATTTCAGGGTCTTTACATGTCTCCGGAATTTTGATTTTTATTGTTTCCTCTCTTGCCCTTTGATTTGATTCGGCCCAACATTTCTATATTGTGCCTTCTTTTTAGCCTCTTTGCTTAAATCTTCGAGATGTACCCATGATATGTTGGGTCCATTCTTCACTTTCTGAGCATATCCTACAGATTTAGAGGAATTCACTGTATGGTATGTTGTGAATTAGCGTTTGTTGAGGAAAACTGTCCACATGAAGTGTGGCATTTGTCGCGGTCAGTTTACGGTGTAAAGTAGTGTGGATTTCATTATTTATTTATTTATAAAGTTTTGTATAGCGTGAACAAGACCCAGGAGGGTATCAGAGCGCTTCCCAGTTGAGGTAGGTAGAATACCAAGGTGTGACAAGAGCAAAACATTACAAATAGGTTCAAGTATGCATTTACTATTACTAATTCTTCCATTTGATCTAGAACATTTACTTCTGGCACACACTTCGCATTGTTGTCTCAATTTGTTCCGTGGTGCCACTTGCTCCTTTTTCTTCTTCTTGTTAGTTTCTGTGGCCCTGTAGGCATCTTCTTCCCCTTCCCTTGTGTCCTTGTTGGATGTTTCTTTTCTGTTCTCAGTGTCCTCGTCGTAAGACGAGTCGCATGTCTCCTAAAAAAGTGTGTTTGGGTATTTCTCCTGTTGTTTCTATTTCACCTGCACTCACATCTGTAAGTGATGACATGCTGCTTGCAGTGTTGGTTGCACTTTACATTCTGTTCATAAGGAAAGCCAGAGCCGAAGGAGCCCCAGGCCCGAACGGCCTCCCTCAAGCCATGTTCAAATCCGATGTCAGCTTATGGTCAGAATACCTGACCCCTTTGTTTTTCTACTGCAGCCTACATTACATGGTCCAAGAATCTTGGCGAGGTGCAGTCATTCACCCAATCTACAAAGGTGGGAAGAGAAACGAGACAGAAAATTACTGAATGGTTGCACTTCTCGACATGGAGGCTAAGTACCTTGCAAATATTCTATTGGAGGAGCTACAGGCTTGGGCTGAAACAACCGCATGCCTTCCTTTTAAACAGACGGGCTTTGTGGCCAACACCAGTACTACAACCAATTTGTTAACGCTAACCGTCTTGATGGATAAAGCGACAGCCCAACATATCCAGCTGCACTGCTGCTTTGTAGAATTCAAAGCGGACTTCGATCGTGTGCCTAGGGGTCTGTTATGGCAGAAACTAAAATCGTGGGGCATACCCCACCATCTTCTTCAAGCAATAATTCAACTCCACACGGAAACGTGGATAAGAATCAAGTTGGGTGAAGGATGTCACGTCTCCAGGAAGATCCAACCCAAAACCGGCGTCAAACAAAGGTGTGTATTGGCCACACTCCTTTTTAATTTGTTTATATCAGACCTTTCTCCAGTTCTTGACAGTGTAAACAGCCATGCTCCTCAACTTGATGGGACCCGCATCACCAATTTGCTTTACGCCAATGATCTGGTGTTGTTAAGTCACACAAAAGTGGGTCTCCAGAGGCTACTGGATGAATTGCTACCCTACACGACAAGAAACCATCTAGAGCTTAACTTGTCAAAAACCCAAACTATCTCTTTTGGGAAAGAAAAAAGGTCAACAGAAAGGTGGTACTTAAACAAAACTAGATTCAACCCTCAGTTATAAATACCTGGGCATCTTTCTGGATACAAGAGGTTCTTTTATCAAGCACAAAGAAGCATTAAAAACTAAAGCTCTGTCGTTAGAGGTGGCCGCTGCATAATTGGCAAAACAGCTACTAGGTCCTAGCCTAACACCCATGCTGAAAGTTATGAAAGCCAAAGTAATCAACTCCCTGGTGTACGGACACGAGATCACCAAGGGCAAGTGAGACTCTAATTGGGACTCCAAGATCACCATGGAGTGGAGGCAGGTGCATTCTTTAAACTCTGTCATAGATTGCGCCACGCCCGGGAGGGTTCCTTGGAGGTCCGACTCTGGCAGGAAATACAAAAAAATCAGACCAGCCACAAGCATCGGCAACTCCTGGATCACAGCTTACAGTTACTAGGTGCAAAAGGCCTCTGGGATATAAATCCCTCTCACCCGGTGTTAAAGTCCGCCATAAAAAAAAACGTTAGATTGTGGTCCTTTCACTCAGACAGGGTGATACTTTCAAAGAGGAGACACGCCTGGGCTGTAATCGCCAATTTTAAAGTGGGTGTTCAGCCACCCTACCTGTCAAGCACATACGCACTTTAATGGAAACGCAAGTTTTTAGCATTGAGGATGGGAGAATGTCCCTTTCTGAAGAACCTCCCAGAATGGCGCCAGCCGGGCAGTAGCACGGAATGCAGGTTGTGTGGCTACCATTCTGAAACAATGGAACATATCGTCTGTGCATGTCCTGCACTGCTCACAACCAGACAGTCACTGCTGCGAGGCCAATGTGTTATGTTGAGAGTTCAATCTTGCCGCCAAGCAATAATGGCCGCTCTCAACCCTGACAACACCAAGCTAAACATTGGGCTTTCAAAATTCGTCCATAAAGCGTCAAAACTACTTGAAGCCGCAATCCCATCCAAACCCTCCTCCCCATAGCAGGGCGGCCGAGTTAATAGACACAACATCTAAATCAGAGACTACAAGAAATCCAGAGCGATGTCCTTTATTGGAACATTATCACATCTTAATGGCCCCCGAATTTTAAGTCATTTTAAATCCATTGTTAAAACTCTTATCACAGTCATTTTTATTACTCAATTTTGTCATGTTTTAAATTGTAAATGGTTGTAAATGGTTTTTTAAAACCAATCAATAAAGAGTTATTTACTATTTACTATGCATTCTGTCCTGCAATTTTAAAGCACCAAACTTTCTGGCATATGTGAATATTCTGCCTTATGCATAATCAGCTTTATCACGTTGGAATTTCGTCTGCTTACGCAATTGGACAGTTTCTTCATGTATTTCTATCTGTTGTTCCAGATCTTCTTTAAGTTTTGTTTGTTCCGGGGTCAATATAGCGTGATCAGTTCCTTTTCTAGGTCTTGTAGTTGCTCTTTAATTTTGTTTGATGCAATTTCTATGTGTTTTACTAAAAAGACCATTAATCTCATTGGGGAGTTCGAAATATGTCCCCCTCCCACTCTTGCAGCAGGTCGTTAGTTGAATCCTGATGACTTGGCATTAAAGAGTTTCTCAGACCTCTTCGTTCCCCCTGTACGTCTAGGTATTTCTTTAAAGTAATTAGTTCCCACCATTTGTTTATTAGGGCTCGCCCCTTTCCTATTCCACAGGAATAGGAAAAAGAGCCCTAATGCAGCTAAACCACTTCAAGCCAAGGGCTCTCCTCTAGAGGATTTTGGACAGTTCACGTGAATCACAATCACGTGACCTGCTCTCATGCATGAGCCTTCCCCCTGGCAGCAGCATTTTTCCTTTCCGGCCGCCAGGACACATCAAAGGGTTCCGCTGCCCCGCCCCCTGCTTCACGGCCATCAGTGTGTTAAAGTGCATGTTCCCGTGCATGAGCTTGCCATTTGCTCAGGCATTTCTCCTCCCCCTAATTAGTCACCCCTGCTGTTGCTGCCCACGGCCGGCCGTACTTTGTCTCGCATTTCTCCTCTCCCCCTCCCCACAGAAATGCCAAGAGCTTGTTAACAATGCTTTCTCTGCTGTAGCTGTATACCAAGTGAGAAGTGGGCCGTTTCAGAATGTAGACACTTCAGTGGCTGGTTCTTGTTTTGTGTTTAGCCAGCATCCTTTCAAAAATAAGAAAGAACCACTAGTTTCCATAGTTTCTCCCCTCTGTCTTTCTTTCTTTTCCTCCTTTCATGTGACCAAAAGGCATTGGCTGTGAGGAAACCCCCTGCCCCGTCTAAAGTTAACAATGTCCTATCTTCTCTTTTAAGACAGGGAAGCTCACACAGAGGGATCCACGCGAGTGTCTGTTCCTCCAAACACATTCGCAGATCTATCGCAGCTAAGATGCGCTATAAGGGTCCGGGAAACCAGTCATGCTGAACCCGCGCTTGTTTGAATGGAGAAAGTACTTCTGGGGGACTATCCTTATCTTTATGCCACCTCCTGCTTAATTGGTACATCGGACGACGGGAGGTCGGTGGGAGGGACGGCCAACACACTTCCTACTTCATGTATGTCCTGAAAATGCTTAACCTGGTCCTAGGCTTAGAAAAGCCCCGGGAAGCCCTAAAAAAATGTGGCACTAGCACGTGGTTGGCAGTAGGGCTGTTGAACGTCGTGTAACTTTTGGTAGAGAGATGCTCGTATTTTAATGGTCGTGTATTAGAAAATTACAAAAGTGCGTCAACGCCTCGTCAGGATAGCAACTAAGGGTGATACTATCGAGTCCAAAATATCGATTGGACATAATATCGAGTTTTTAATGTAGACTTGACAAAATATCGACAGGACAGAATATATTGTTTTTAAGGTAAGTGAAGTAATATCGATTGTTAAAAATATAGATAGTTAAAATATCGAAGTATATAATATAGATTTTTAATAATATATAATTTTTATAGTGTATTTTTATGTTATAATATGTGTGAAAAGTGTGTATTTGTTATAAATAATTTTAGTTAATGAATTTAGTTTTTATAATTATTGCGTAATTTAATTCTGTAGCGGGTTGTGGGTTTATAGGGGAATAGGGTGGGAAGTAATTTAATTTTAATTAATGAAATATGTAAATTTATTTATTGATAGTAATTTGCAATTAATTGTTAATTTATATGTGTTAATTAATTTAATTGTAATTAGAAAATAATTATTATTTGATTGGTAATTATGTAATTTTTACTAATTTAATTCTGTAGCGTGTTGTGGGTTTATAGGGGAATAGGGTGGGAAGTAATTTAAATATAATTAATTAAATATGTAAATTTATTTTTTGATAGTAATTAGTAAATAATTGTTAATTTTATATTTGCGAATTAATTAAATTATAATTAATTTTTATTAATTGATTAATTGGTAATTATGTACATTTTACTAATTTAATTTCTGTAGCGGGTTGTGGGTTTATAGGGGAATAGGGTGGGAAGTAATTTTTTTAATTAATAAAATTAATTAAAATTTATTTGGAAATAATTGTAAAATGTTTAATTATTAAATTAATTGTTAATGTTTAATTGTATTAGGTGATTAATTGAAATAACTATTGTTAATTAGTAATTTTAAAACAATAATTATTATATTGGATAACATTTTCATTTATTTTTAATTAATTAATAATAGATATTCATTTTTAGATTTTTTTATTAATATATGGAATATTTACTTTCCCTAATGTTGTATTCTCTGGAGTGGGAATAGTAATTTTAACCCCTACGCTATCCAACGCTTTCCCTACTGTTGCACCCACTGGAGTGTGAATAGTAATTTTAACCCCTACGCTATCCAACGCTTTCCCTACTGTTGCACCCACTGGAGTGGGAATAGTAATTTTAAACCCCTACGCTATCCAACGCTATCCCTACTGTTGCACTCTTTGGAGTGGGAATAGTAATTTTAACCCCTACGCTATCCAACGCTTTCCCTACTGTTGCACCCACTGGAATAGGAATTGTAACCCCTACGCTATCCAATGTTTTCCCTACTGTTGCACTCTTTGGAGTGGGAATAGTCATTTTTACCCCTATGCTATCCAACGCTTTCCCTACTGTTGCAACCACTGGAGTGGGAATAGTAATTTTAACCCCTACGCTATCCAACACTTTCCCTACTGTTGCATCCACTGGAGTGGAAATAGTAATGTTAACCCCTACGCTATCCAGCGCTTTCCCTACTGTTGCACCCACTGGAGTGGGAATAGTAATTTTAACCCCTACGCTATCCAACGCTTTCCCTACTGTTGCGCCCACTGGAGTGGGAATAGTAATTTTAACCCCTAGGCTATCCCTACTGTTGCACCCACTGGAGAAGGAATGGTAATTTTTACCCCTACGCTATCCAACGCTTTCCCTACTGTTGCACCCACTGGAGTGCGAATAGTAATTTAACCCCTACGCTATCCAACGCTTTCCCTACTGTTGCACCCACTGGAGTGGGAATAGTAATTTTAACCCCTACGCTATCCAACGCTTTCCCTTATGTTGCACCCACTGGAGTGGGAATAGTAATTTTAACCCCTACGCTATCCAACGCTTTCCCTACTGTTGCATCCACTGGAGTGGGACTAGTAATTTTAACCCCTACGCCATCCAACGCTTACCCTATGCTTGCACTCTTTGGAGTGGGAATAGTAATATTTACAATTTTGTTATTGTACTTTAATAATATTGGCTATTTTTGTGATTATATTTTGTTACTATATATACATGTTTTAAGAAATCTGAATTAAAAAATTATTTTACATTCAATAATTATTTAATTATTATAAGTTAATTTAAGTATTTTTAAGTATATTTTAGTAATTAATTTTTAATATTAATTTAATTTAACATTGTTTTTAGTAAAGTCGATATTTTTTTATAACTATATTTTTGTAAACGATATTTTAAACTCGATATTTTTGTACTTACCTGTTTGTAGATAGAAACTCGATATTTTGTCAGTCGATCTCTCGATATTATTTCAGTGATCCGTAACTAAGTGCTATATAAATACAATATTAGAATTCCTCGAGTATGTAAAGCATTAATGATTGAATAGAAATTGGCGGTACAGGGGATAGGCGTTAGTTTCCTGATAAAACTTTAGGCATCGCAGCCTCCCAGAATCGTGGAATGATGGCAGCCTCCCAGAATCGTGGAATGATGCAACTATCACAGTTTTCCTAAAACTAGGTAAAAGCCCTAAGAAATGTGAGTCGTATCGCCCTATATCTATACTAAACTGTGACTATAACATTTTTACCCAAATAATGGCAAAGAGACTTGGACGAGTAGTAGGCACTTTGATTAATTCTAATCAAAAAGGTTTTGTTGTGGGAAGACACCTACAAGAATTAACCCATGAGCTAATTGGAGCAGTGGATATAGCTATGAGCGAGAAAATACCTCTGTCCATAATTACTGTCGACGCTGCAAAAGCGTTCGACAAAGTTAATTGGATATATTTAAGTGAGGTGTTAAAAAAGTTTGATGTAGGAACTAATATCCTAAAGATGGTAGAAAAAAATCTACAACCTACCTAAAGCCAGAATATTAATAAATGGGTAATTGACTGACCAAATCTCAATTAAGAGGGGGACACGCCAGGGATGTCCCTTATCCCCAATACTATTTAATTTATACTTCGAGCCCGCAGCAGAATGCCTCAGGAATCACCCTGACATTGTTCCCTTTTTATATCAAGACTGGCGTAAAAAAGTATCTCTCTATGCCGATGACCTCATGATTTTTACATCTGATCTAGAGGAGGCTCTCCTAGCTACTGAGGATACATTAACAAAATTTGGGAAAATATCGGGCTACTTAATAAATAAGTCCAAAACAGAAACCATGACTTGGAATGAGAACTATCAAAGTCCTTATAATAAAGAAAAAATCAGATATTTGGGTATCGACTTGGTCAAAGATCTAGATAAGGTAGCACAAGTTAATCTCCAGAAGATACAGGGGGAGGTCAAGAGATTATTGAATATATGGAAAGGCCTACCCCTGACGATTTTAGGGAAATCGAATATTCTAAAAATGTCAATCTTGCCTAAGTTTACTTTTATTTTTGGTGCAATCCCGGGAGAGTTATCAAGCTTTATATGGTCATCCAAAAAACCTAGAATTGCTTGGACTAAAATAAGGAGAAAGAAAAATCAGGGAGGGCTAGCTACCCCGGACATCCTGGAATATTGTAGAGCATTTCAATTTAAAAATATAAGAATTATGCTAGGTCCATATGAAGATTACCCATTATATTTACAGAAGTTAACCAAGAATACTAGCCACTTCCTTTTTAAATTCGGCCACCCGAAATTTTTCAAAAAAATTAAATTGAAGACTCTGAGGGCAGCGGCTAAATCTTGGTACTGTGTCAGATCGACAGTGAATATTCCACTCTATAGTGATAAAGCCCCAATATGGAACTCACCTACTACACCGGAGTGTCTTAAAGACTCCCTTGCAACTCCCCTAAAAACAGCAGGAATAGCGACATGGGGACAACTGCTATATCAGAATAAACTCTTGGAGTGGGAGTTTCTGAATCAAATCACAAATTCCTCACTCTCTAAATTTAGGTATTACCAACTCTCGAGCTGGACAAAGTCTGTGAAGGAAAACAAAACTGGCAATATCCCACTGGAAAAGAAAATGTTGGAAAAACCCTTCAAGAAGGAAATATCATTCTGGTATTGGGCTCTCATAGTTGCAGGGGAGGAAGAATTTCGGATTCCGGAGAGAATTTGGGGGAAAGAGCTGCCAACGTTGGATACGAACTACTTATGGCAAGTATCAATGAGTAAATGCTGGTCAATAGTAACATCTGTGGCATTAAAAAGAAACCACTTATATACCACCCACAGAGCTTATTGGACGCCGGATAAATTATCCAAATTCAGCGAAGCTACGGTGAAGTCATGTCCAAAATGTGGTTTAATGAAGGCCAATGACCTACACATGTTCTGGCAGTGCCCCCATCTCGACGGTTTCTGGAAGGAAGTGGGTAAGACTATCGAAGAGGTATTGGGAAAACGGCTAACTGTGAGTATTGATTTAATATTATTTGGGGTATTGGGCTCTCCAGCAGTCAAATTAACAAAACATGAAGAAAATCTACTGTTTATTTTAATCCTCTTGGCTAGGAGGGAGATTTGTCTAAAATGGATTATGCCAAATCCACCTACTAAGGGTGAGTGGCTCACGTCAATTCTAAGCATTTATAGGTTAGATAAAAAGAAGAAACCATTTTCTAAAAAATACAAATTTTGGGAGTTATGGGAGAATCATCATACTAGCGGCTAAAGACTTAGCGAAAATGAGGTGGCTCTTGGGATGTTTTCTCTTTTTTTTTCCCTGAGTCCTATGATTAGTGCAAGCAACAATTCAAGTGAAGGCCAAATAGAGTAGCCAGAATGGCTAGCTCAATCAACCCCGGAAAGTAACCTTCAAAATAAGTAAATGGAAGTAAGGGGACCCAATTTTCCCATTAAGATAAATTCCGGAATCCACCAGGAAGGTGGGAAGGCAAGAGAAGAAAGGGAAAGGGTGACCCTGATTCTCCTTACTTAAAAGTTGCAAAATGAGGACTAAAAAAAAAAAAAAAAAACTTTAGGCATCATAGCAGTGACTGGTAATGTTTGTATACGTCGGGGAAACTCAGGGATACTGGGTACGTGAGGCGAATGTCTTTAGTTTCTCTTAATGGGAATGCAGTACAGATGCTTGCTGTACACCTAAAAAAGAGCAAGTACTTTATACAGTAAGCTGACTCGCTTCACTTTTCCACTAGATGGCAATGTTCGTTCTAGGTAAAAATACAACCTTTTATGAATGTGAATGACTTGTGGCTCATAAAAAGACCTTTTGATTTTGTAAGTCTTTACTAGAACTTTTAAGCCACTGTAAAATATCTTTACCCCTGTTCTTTTTGTAATCAACAGCACCTGCCGACCTACAAAAGGGAAACTGTATTTTTTGTTTTGAGTCACCTACGTTGTAATTCTTTACGCTCCCTTTTTGCCGCATTTTACATATTTGTAGTCATGTGCTCTTTTTTTTTTTTTTTTGTATGTTCTTATATAGCGCTCGACTACCCGGAGGCATCTCGGCGCTTGCCTTGGGAACCCGTCCTGGCTTTTCCCTGTGAGATAGCCCCTAAAGGGCATCCCCAAGTTGAAAGCCAGGCATCCGGCCGCGTGGGCCGTTGTGGAGATTAAGCAAGCTTAATGCCCAGAGTTGCAGAGTGTGAACCCATGATTAGGTCAGGCACCGAAGCGAGAATTATCGAGTCCGTGGACATTTGAGCTCAAGACCCTGCCGCGTCGGGAATTGAACCCTGGTCCCGGGTCTGACCTCTGCTTCAGGGTCTGCCTGCTCTAACCAGTGAGCCACACTTCTCTTGTCAACCCTTTCCTTTAGACACAGGGCTGATTTTGAAAAAAATAATCCAGTCCCGAAGGCCTTTTTTCGTATGCTTACGTTGTATATTTATCCTAGAGTTTCACAGGCAAAGCCAGTTTGAGGGAAATGGCCAAGGAGTCTTCTATAGGGTTAGCTATAGAACCATAGACATACTTGGAATGTGGGAGTTTCCTGGTAGTTAATGAAAGTTAGAGTAGTGGAAACATTATCAGTTCTGCGGCTGATGCTCGCTACTGATAAGTCATTTTCTGCCAAAATAATTTCATTGTCAGGATTATTTCTATGAAACTATAAGTAGTTCTTCTGCAATCAAGTGTCATTTGAAAGAATAAACAAGCCCTGTCGGTAAAGCAGGGCTTTGCATACAGTGACACAGCATTATGAATGCATGAATGAAGGATGGATTTATGAGAGGGTTCGTGGAAAGTAGCACAGCGCGCTACACCGCTTCTGCATTTTTACACAAGACGTTTTTATAATTAGATTTCCTTAATGTAACATTTAGTGCTAGAAAATAAACGGAGCACTTTTGGCCATTGTATATAGCCTGAACAGGCAATATCCGAATGATACATTCTGAATGGTTCTCGGCTGGTTAGTATCTGCCAGGGAGTTGGGCAGGTTGTGTAGCCTGCCCCTGAAGTCCTTTGCCGATAGATGAAGGGCCTTATTACACATAGCGCGCATCTGTGCATGAGGGTGTGCAATTGTTTATTTTTAAGTCTTCTTTATTGAATGTTTCGAGTCCTCAATCCCGTGTGCCCGACCCTCATCCTAATGTTGATATAACCCCTGCCCTCCTGCTGTTGTGACACTGATCACAGAGCACTGGGCTGCATTCCCCTATGTCTACCCCGTACCATTATAAGCCCCCCCCCTCCCCCCCGCCCCCCCCCCCTGCGTCTCATGAATGTACAGAACCCTGCCAAGGAGTGAATGTGCGTGTGGTGTTTACTGCTTTGAGAGCTACTCATATCAATGTCAACGCCGGCTCCGCGGGTTATTCTGCTAAACAGGCAGCCATTTAGCCCTGAACGTTGGCGTTAGGGCTACATAATTATTCTTCCATTAATCCCGAGGACAGACGATCATAATCAATTGAATTCCGATGAACTTAACGTGGCTGCTTATTCCGTGCCTCAAACTCAGAGTAGCCAGAATGTTATAAGTGTGAGGTTTGTCATTCCCACTGCAGCGCAGAATAACTCCTTGAAAACCTGTTGTTGACGGAGACTTCTGGGAAGCTTCCTTCTGCTGTGCCCAACGAGGGCATGTTAATCAGCCCAGCCCAGCCAGGTCAGAGGTGGAGGACGTGTAGAAGCAGCGCTGTGCCATGCAGAAGGGAGAGTTGGAGTGCGTTCCATTCATCACAGAAGTAATATGTACACAGACACAGAGTCAACAACGGTCAAATAATTTACAGTAATCGCCTACGTAAACTCGAAGACTGTCTCTGTTATCACTAGAAGTTGACACTTTACATCTCACGGGCACGCGCCTTGTCCTTTTTTAGGTTTCGCCTGGGGCGTTAGCTCCGCCCCCAGGAGAAATCTCTAGTCTTCAGTAAGGGACTCTTGAATACGCCCCTCTGTTCCATTGGCTAGCTCCATAAATGGAGGCTAGCCATTGGAACAGAGATCTGTCCGTCAAGGCCGGACCAGATTCAGGGGCGTTCCTGACATTTTTTCCCTCTCCGCCTCTTTCACGTCGTCATTGCGGCGGTGGGCGATTCCTATTTTTTTTTTTTTGGTCGCCTTGTTTTGGTCAGTTTCGAAGTGTATTTTTCAGGAGTGGGCTGCGCGATTGTCCTCTCCGTGAGTCAGAGAGGAGTCTTCGCTGGGATGCCCCCCCCGCCCCGCTTCCGTGTCTTTCCCGCCGCCCCCCTCCCGCTTCCGTGTCTTTCCCGCCCCCCCTCCCGCTTCCGTGTCTTTCCTGATAAAAATACTGTTGCAGAGAAGCCTTCCCGCCCCCCCTTCCCCCTCCGCCAACGGAGGAAGCCTTCCCGACCCCCCTCCCGCTGTCCGTTCCCGCCCTCCCCCTCCCCCCCTGTCCATGTGCTTCATGATTACCGCGGCCGTGGGCGGGGTTGCCGAAATGGCCGCTGCTGGTTCTTGTAATGTCACAAGACTGAGCAGCCAGATCGCTTAGATATCCGTCTCTGCGTGCTCCTGCCTTCTTCACTGCGCAAAACCATGGACACTGCCTCGAGCCATGCGCCCTTGTGAGGTGACAATGCTTATTTATCTGTCTCCGGGGGCTATTCTGAGAAATCTGTAGTCAGGGCCTGTGGTGAAGGGCATGAGCAGGCAGCGTCACGTGGCTGCAAGCACAGTTACATCAGGCGCGCAGGGGCAGGGTTTGGGAAAAGGTAAGAAGAGCATAGAATAGAGAGTGTGAATGTACCAAGCAAGCATGGGTGCGTAGCGGGAGGACACAGGGAGCGCGTGAAGGGCTCGAGCCACGAAAGACGCTATGAGCAGCGTCGAACGCCGAGCTGCAGCAATGGATGACTGGTCAGAAGTGAGAGCTGCACTAGAAACGACCTTTAAGTCCCTGAAACCGGATATAAGCTGGAATGCTCCTTCGGTCACAAAACGGCGTGTCAAGGTTTCAGATGAGCGTGAAAAGACAAACCAAGACAGATATCTCTGTGTCTGAAATCTGAGCATGTGACTAAGCATATTCTACCAGAGCAGACAGTCTAGGAATAGAATCAGTTTAAACATAGAGCACGTGAACTATTTCCACTGAGCGCCCCATTCAGGATCACTGGCTAGCGCGACCGGGATACACAGATAGTTATTAAGGCGCTACGATGCAATTCTAATTGCAGACTGTGCGCTGTGAAAGTGGCAGTTAACAAAAAATACAGGAATAATCAGCCTTTAAGGGGCACGTTTAAAGAACGTTGTCAGTCCAATCTGGAGAGACAGACCTACACAGATTACTCAACAATGCATAGGGGCAGAAGCCGTTGGGGGACTAAATATTTCCTTAACACGCTCAGAAGGCGTGTACAATAAACAACTTGCCCTTTTCCCCGGTGCCTGAATGTGCAGGCAACCGGTGCTCTTGTAAGCGCTCCAAGGACTTCCGGTCTAGTTCGAGCATTCCATCTGGCAATTTCTCTACCGACCCCCCTCCCGCTGTCCGTTCCCGCCCCCCTCCCGCCAACGGAGGAAGCCTTCCCAACCCCCCTTCCGCTGTCCGTTCCCGCCCTCCCCCCCTGTCCGTGTGCTTTTAATGTATTTTTTCGGTTTCCCGACACCCCCTCCCCGCCCTCCCCTCCTGTCCGTGTGCTTCATGATTACCGCGGCCGTGGGCGGGGTTGCCGAAATGCCAGCTGGGCCTCCGTTGTTCCCCAGGTGAGTGCTTGTTCATAATGGAGACAATTCCAGAGTCTAATAGGGATCCGGCTCAGCACCTGCTTTTAGGAAGTGTCCATGCTGAGCACGGGCGGACCCGGCCCACTTAAACACATACACCTGCTACTGCTGCCCTCTTGTCTCCCTAAGGAGACTTCTTCTCCTTGACCCATAACAATATCTGGTTTCTTCTTCCCACCCCAATCTCTCCCCTACTCTCAACCTACGCACCTTGGGCAAGGTCCGAATGGAAAGAGGGCCACGCGGTCCCAGCATGCCCCCACCCTCTTGCCTAACTGTGGGCTTCTCCAACCCTCCCAAATACCCATGGGGCGAGGTCATTTATTCCATCCCCTCTCCCTGGCGGCACATTGACTCTAAATGCCATCCACAAGCCCTGACCTTGGGTTTAAAGCTTTGATTTTGCGCACATTTGTTTTTAGAAAAACGAACTATACCCGCAGGCTTCACATGAGCACTGGTTACATTACACAAGGTCACATTTTTGGATGGGGGAAGGTAGAGTGATTTTCCCAAAATCACAGGCTGCCTGGTTAGGAAGTCGGCGCCAAACCCCCTCCCAGTAGCCGATATGGATGGGGTGTCCTAGGGATTTATTTTGTGCAGCGGGGATTTATGTTTTAATCCCGGCGTCATCATTAATAAATCGTGTAATCTGTCTGTTACGAATGGTGAATGAATGTGATATGAAATATATCAATGCTGTCTAGTGCTGTTCCCTGCCCATTGCTCGTCATATCCTGGTCTCGACAATACTGTACATAAAATTAGAATAGACAAGGTCTCCGAGGAACAAGGCGGTGGATATATGCTGTCAGACTCGCCTAGAGGCAAGCTGACGCCTGGGGATGCCAGCCGGTCCCATGAGACCACTGACTCATGCCCACATGCAGCGTTGCTTCAGATAAGCCGGGGGCGCAGGGTGGCATGCCCGGGCTTGTGTATACGACACCCCTCCCTCCTCAATGGGCAAGAGCAAATTAAACAAGCCTTTGCCGATTTCACTCACGCGCTTTGCTTAGCTAATAGAACCATATTTCTCCTTTCCTAAAAGTGCAGACTTGCCAACACTCATCTGGGAAGGCTGCTCAGAAGGTTAATGCACTTACTGCAAAGACTTGTGTGTGTAACGCTGGGATGCAGTTTGAGGAAGAGGAGCCGTTGAGAGAGAGAAATAATACTAGCTATCAAGCATCTAGAGAAAATTCAGGATGCTGTGTTCGCCACATATGCATTAAGAAGCAGGTGAATTATCTTTATTTCCTGTGTTTAGGCATGTAATTTATGTTGACGTTGCATCCTTTATTCCGGCAAGAGAATTTTTACCGTATGACCTAGGTCACTTTGTTTTCTACAGGAGTCATCAGCTATGCCTTCAGGTAACAAATGAGTGCATTCTGGAAGTTGTAGTCTTCCTTCAGTGGAATTCGATTAATTGGACCAGCACGCCTGAAAAAATAATCTGTAAAAGGAAAAGCCCAGGACTGGAAAGGGTTGTCATTGTGAAATGAAGTCCTCTGCTCACCCTTATTTCTGGCAACTAGTTTTCCTATGTGTGGGTTTGATTGTTTTAGGGATGTGTATTGCATTAATCGTTTCCCCATGATGTGTAGTTGATATCCTACAAGTGTTATTCATTTCCCAACAAATGAGTGCATTCTGGAAGTTGTAGTCTTCCTTCAGTGGAATTCGATTAATTGGACCAGCACGCCTGAAAAAATAATCTGTAAAAGGAAAAGCCCAGGACTGGAAAGGGTTGGCATTGTGAAATGAAGTCCTCTGCCCACCCTTATTTCTGGCAACTAGTTTTCCTATGTGTGGGTTTGATTGTTTTAGGGATGTGTATTGCATTAATCGTTTCCCCATGATGTGTAGTTGATATCCTACAAGTGTTATTCATTTCCCATGTGTGAATTCATTGATTTCCCATGTGCTTGATTACCTGTTCGATTTCATCGGTGTATGATGATTAGTTTGCTTGGTGTCTGGTTGACTGATCAGTTTCCCTTGGGTGGCTTTGATTGGTTTTCCAGGCATGTGTATTGGATTGATTGGTTTCTTTGGTATGCCATTGGTTCTCTAGGATTACTGTTTATTGAGCTGTGTGGGCTGTGAGAGCTGTGTGGGCTGTGAGAGCTGTGTGGGCTGTGTGGGCTGTGAGAGCTGTGTAGGCTGAGAGAGCTGTTGGCAATGTAAATAACAATGCCATTTATTTATAAGTAAAAAAAAAAAAAAAGAAATGTCATGAGCAATGCCAATAGCTTTAACTTTTCCAAAGGCGAAACCATTGCATTGTAAATGCTTGTTATAGTAAAGCAAATACTTGGGCATTGCAGAACTGTCAGAGGTGAATTGCGTCACAATGGCCAGAATTTTAAAATTGCTTTTATTTTATCTGTGCCTATCGATGTAAAGTATTATTCATGATTGTCTGTTTTAGCCGAGGGCTAAAACAGCAAATAATAATTGTCTATCGCCCTAAAAAAAATATTACTATCAAGTAAATTGCAGTGAACTAAAGTCCTTTAATATATTGGTTTAAAGCAGATTTTGAAAATATTTTTAGAATTGTGAGAGCCCAATTTCTGATAGGGAGACTAAGTCTATGTGGTTGTCGTGGCAGATGCTCTTGAGGGTTTTTGTGTGCATAACTAATATTAATGGGCATGGGTGGAGGCCTGTAGCACCCTGCAGTTCAATGGCTTGCAGTGGAGAAGACTCCTTGCAAGGTGAATATGTTCAATCGAGGCATGGCAAACATTGAGACAAAAATAATGATAAAAGTCAGATGATTTCCAAACCACGATAACAATACACAGGCTCCCCATCCACTGTAGAAAAGCTTATTTTGACAGTGAAACAAATTCAAGGCAAATCTGAAAATATTGAGGGTTACCCTGTATGTGACAATGTACATGTAATGGGAATTCCTGAAAGAGGATGAGCAATATGGAACCGTTGTTCAAGAAAGTAATGTCTGAACTGTTTAATACATCTGAGATATCGAAGAATTGTACTGTTGAGCAAAATGTGTGGCTCTCTCACTCTGGTTCCATTCTGCTTCCAAACCAATTATTGTTAAACTCTTCAGCTACAAGTATTGTGATTCTATCCACCTACTCATGCTAGACTGTCAGTAATATAAATGTGTCTATTTGAGACTTCGCACTATAGTAAAACCGGCCCTCTTCTACCGCTCGGAATTGGTCATTTTGGATGACCATTACACTTAGCATAAAGCCGCCAACCTCGCCCTCACTCTATCTATCTATATATCGCTCTCACTGTATCTATCGCCCTCACTCGATCTATGGCTCTCTATCTATCTATCTATCTATCTATCTATCTATCTATCTATCTATCTATCTATCTATCTATCTATCTATCTATCTCACGCTATCCATCTATGGCCCTCACTCCTATCTATCTATCTATCTCACTCTATCCATCTATGGCCCTCACTCTATCTATCTATCTATCCATCTATGGCCCTCACTCTATCTATCTTTCTATCGGCCTCTCTCCCTCGATCTATCAGCCTCCCTCTATTTATCTATCACCCTCCCACTATCTATCTATCGCATCACCACAGCATCACTCAGCACCACCACAGCATCACTCAGGGGCACCACAACCTCACTATGCGCTACCACAGCATCACTCGCCGCCACCACAACATCACTCATCGCCACCATTGCATCAATCTGTGCAACCATTCGACAACAACTGGTTCAAATATATTCTCTCAATGTTTCAAACTTTATTACAAATGTCACAAAAAGATGTTAATATTTCACTTCTGTTCTTGGATTTTTGTCACAGTTAAAATACACTGAACATAATCTTCACAAAAGTTATTTACAAAAGTTTAAGCTATTGCCATAAATTACAATAACTTTTATTTAAGTATCAATTATTAAACAAATTAAAAACCATTGTTATTTGTAATATCAATACATCTAAGTGACATAAATACAACACATTGTATTATAAATGCTATAGGTGTCACCCGTCCTAGCCACCCCTTCCCTCCATGTTAGTCCTGACCCTTCCCGGACTTCCAAGCCCGTGCCTCCATCTTCCCAGCCCGTAGGCCCTGTGTGCCCACTTTTGGCACCTAAGATGGCCGCCCGAGCCAGCGCGGCCTAGGCCGAGAGGCGCCACCCTGGCGGGAGGACAGAGCGCTCCCCGCGAGTGAGAAAGGGAGGAGCAGTATCCTTCACACGTCCGACCTCTCCTCGAGAAGTGGGTTTCGATCGCCCCTCCAGCCGCCCGGAGGGCTGGCTCCACGCCTGCTGTGTGTCTGGGACTCCTCCCGAACCCGACCTGAATGGATCAAAGGGCCGCGTGGCAGGAAACTCCAACAAGCGGCCCCCAGGTGCCAAGTCCCCTGCCGACCAGACTCCGGAGATCAAAGAGGAGCAGTCCTATAACTGGGGTTGCTCCGGGACTATCGACAGATTCGATCCTGGAACGACGAGAACCCTGCTGACGTGGTCGCGGCTCGTTTGGCAGAGAAGGACTTCTGCTGGAACCACCTGAGCCCTGCTGAGTGACTCGCGGCTCCCTTGCAACTTTGAACTACCGGAGCCCTGCTGAGTGACTCGCCGCTCCCCTACAACTTTGAAACACCGAGCCCTGCTGAGTGACTCGTGGCTCCCTTGCAACTTTGAACCACCTGAGCCCTGCTGAGTGACTCGCGGCTCCCCTGAAGAACGTAAGACCTTCGACACCTTGCTTGAGCCCTGCCGAGTGACTCGCGGCTCCTTGACTCCCCTGGTCCGGCTGGACCCTGAAAGATCACCGCGTATCCCCCGGCTCGAGGATTGAGAGCTGTGCGTTGGGTATGCAACGATATTGACACTAATCCCATAAGACTGTCCCGCTACCCCTACCCTGACCGAGACGCTTTGAGCTCTTGCTCTACTTGTACTACCGGCTTTCTCTGATCATAAAGATCCCTTGAATCACGAGATAAAGAAACGTTCTTAAGAAGCTACGTTGTGGTGTCTCTTTGTCGTGTGGTGCTTGTGTGGTGTGTACGATCCTAGATTCGAGACTCTCCCCCTGAGGAGTCTCCCTCCAGTGCTCGTCTTCGTACCTAGGGAGGTGGGTCCCAGGGTGGTCAGGTACACTTCCTGCCCTCCCCTGAGGTTGCCTTCTAACAATGACAAAGCTATTAATTTCGCTATTTTCAAAACCAACACAAATAGAAAATGTGTCTTTTACAAGACCAATAGCTCAAACTTTCCTAATGTGAGATCTATTGCATTGCAAATGCTTGTTTCTTTTTTTGAAAGCTTCTCCCATAATTTTAATATACTCCTTGATGTTGCTTTCATCTTTAAAATGCAAGTAAAATAAGGAATTGATTTACCACCTTTCGCGAGTGCGACCCAATCTCCTGTTTGTGGGAGGATTTGTGGATATATATATATATATATATATATATATATATATATATATATATATATATATATATATATATATATATATATATATCCTCGAAAAACTCCTTGCATCCAGACACGAAAAACCAGGAGACAGACCACAGGACCAGATATTAAGTTTCTTCTTTTATTTGCTCAAGTTGTGCGAGAGTGCATAACGCGTTTCGGGCTCCCAGAGCCCTTGTTCACATGCAATTTTTGTTTTGTACATTTTCTATTTTTATAGTGCACTTAACACCCAAACTTTACCACCTCCTCCATGTGTCACATGATCATGGAAATAAAAGACACATTCAAGATGTAACTAAAGTGTCTATATGTCCGTATAAATACATTTGCATAAAAAATAGAATCACTTGAATAAACAAGTTTTCATCTGCAGTCTCTGGATAAATCCATCAAATATTTGTATCTAGAGGGGAACAAGAAAAAAAAGGGGAGGGGAGTATGTTAAAAAAGTTTCCATCTTTAAATAGTTGGAATTTATAGATTGTTCAATGAGATCAAACTGATGGATGGGTAAGATCTTAAAGTGCTATTTTTAAAGTGCAAACAGTGCATGTCCTAAAAGTGCAAAAGATTAATTATGACGTATGTTTTGTCTAGAGGAAGAGAAAGTGACCATGTGCATGAAATACCAACTTGTAAACAAATTTGCCTTATTTCAATATTGTCAACAATTGGGTTAAAACCACATTTTGCTTCAATTAAAATTCATGATAAAAGCATTTGATAATCCAAGCAAGTATAATCATAAATAGATAACTCTTAATAAAACACCCTGTGTATAAAAATTGTGTAGAAAATCAAATTAAGTACAAGTAATATGTTACATATATTTACAAAATAGCGAATGATTCAAGAGGATTCATTGGTTTCCGCCTAACAGGGAACCTGACTAGACGGAACGGAAATTTGAAGAAATGTTTAGGAATATCGTTGTTATATGTGCAAACAGATAAAGCATACTCCAGGCAACAGGGAACCTGACTGCCTGAGAGCGGAAAATCCAAATTTGTTTAATACCAACTAGACCACTTGTAGATAATTCCAGGATTGCAGAATAGAGTATTGAGGGATATTAGAGGAAGGTATGTAAATCTTCTGTATTGTTAAGGCCATTAGGGCTTTTACTGTCGAATTCCAATATCATATTGGATTCCAACTGCCTTAATTTCAAATCCCTATTACCACCTCTTCTTAGTTTTGGTATTGCTCCCACTACATAATAAGATAAACAATTTACATCTCTATTGTGTGTAGACTCAAAGTGGCGTGCCACTGGGTAGTTTGAGTCATTGTGTAAAATTGCCCGTAGATGTTGTAGGATCCTGACATGCACTTGTTTGCTGGTGCTGCCGATGTAATTAAGGCCACAAGTGCACGTCAGGACATATACCGCAAATTCAGTTTTGCATGTATATTGACCCACAATTGGAATTGCGGTCTCACTGAATGGGGTATGGTAGTGGGTTTTATTGACACCAAATTTGCATGCCCTGCAGGTGGAACATTTGCGAAATCCTCCTGCGGTCTGCATCCAATTCCTCTTTTGTTTAAGTTCAGGACTTGGTTGGTCTAAAATTGCTCCCATACTCCGTGCCCTACGAAAGGTAATCGTGGGTTTAGGTGGTAACAATGCTCCTAGGACCGAATCTGTCATTATAATGGGCCAATTTTTGGTGATAATTTTCCTGATTGTGTTCTCCTGGTCACTAAATGCTGTGATGAACCTGGGGCATGTATCAATTTTGATGTCAACATTTGAAGAGAAATTCTCTTCGATATTGTCATCGATCGCAAAAAGGCTGTCACGGGTTCTAAGACTAGCTTTTTTCAAAGCCTGGTCAAAGATCTTCTTGGAATAGCCTTGTTCCCTTAATCTAGTTTCCAAGTCCCTCACACAGTTAGTAAAATCCTCATTGGTGCTACAGATTCTTTTCAATCTAAGGATTTCTCCATACGGGATGCTATGGATGGTGTGTTTGGGATGCAGACTTGAGGCGTGTAGGGTGGTATTCCCGGCGGTTGGTTTCCTAAAAAGTGTTGTTTGAATCCTGTTATCATTATCTATGTACACTTTAACATCTAGGAACTCAACCTCCTTTTTACTAATGTGGGATGTGAATTTCAGATTTAAGTGATTAATATTGATTTCCTTAACAAAGTTAATCGCTTCATCAATTTCACCTTGCCACACAATGAATACATCGTCAATGTATCTGAGGAATTTAACGATTTTTTCATCCACCCAGGTCTTGTGTGTCCTGTTGAGGACCTGCTCCTCCCACCAGCCAACGTGTAAACACGCATAGCTGGGTGAGAAGCAGGCCCCTATTGCTACACCTCTCACTTGACGCCAAACATCCTTTTCAAAGGCAAAAAAGTTATTGCCTAAACTCCATTCTATTAGGCTTAATAATGCCTTGTTATGTTCGTAGAAATGTGCAGGTCTGAGTCCCAAAAAGTGTTTAACTGCATTGAGACCATCATTATGGGCTATGCTAGTGTATAATGATTCGACATCTAGCGTCATTAGTACCATATCTTCCTGCCATTCTACTGTTTCAAGTTTTTTCAGAAAGTCAGTAGTGTCTCTTACATAACTTGGTAGTTGTTTCACAGGTTCTTGCAAGAAGAAGTCTATATATTGGCCCACTTTCTCACCCACACTATTTATTGCTGAGATAATTGGTCTCCCAGATAACGGCGAGATACCTTTGTGGACCTTTGGGATAAGGTAGAAGACTGGTTGTGTGGGGAATTCATTGTATAGAAATTTGAACTCCTCTCCTGATATTAAGCCTTCTCTCCTCAATTTATTTAACAACTTGTAAAGATTATCCTTCGCCTGACCATATTCTTTGTTGCTCGACTTTAAATAGCATTTGTCATCATGTAATTGTCTATGCGCTTCAGTGATATAGTCAGATTTTGGCCAAAGGACCAAGTTGCTACCTTTATCCGCTCTTTTTATCACAATATTAGGATTGGTACCTAGCTTCTTCATCAAAGTAAAATAGTTTGCCTGTTGTTGACTGAATTCTTGTGTCTTTTTACTGTTGACTTTCTTATAGAGTGTTTTTACCTCTGAAATCACACAGTCATGAAAAGTATCTATTGCATCCTTTGCCATTAATGGTACAAAATCAGACTTGCCTTTATATGGAGTTAATCCAGCACCTTTCTGTACCATGTCAATTTTACTCAAGCGTCTTTGGGTTGATGCTTCTTCATCTTGAGCTGTTGACTGTGGGACCAGTGAGGTGTTTAAATCGTGCATATCCAGAAATAAGGGGACATCAGCTGCCATTATCTCAGGAGCCCCTGAGACCGTAGCAGCAGTTTTAGTAGGAACTCCGGGTTTCAATTTTTGCAGAGCAAAGAATTTTTTAAGTTTCAGTTTACGTATGTAGCAGAACACATCAACGCGAGTTGGTGCATACTTGAATGATTGTGCTGGGCAGTGATTTAATCCCAGTGCCAAAAGTTGTTCCTCAGCTTTTGTCAGAACAACATCCGAAAGGTTGATGACGGAGTTATTTACTGCTGTTTCTTTTTCCGCCAACCTTGTTGTTTCTTTTGTTGTGCTTTTTTGCTTTTGCCTTCGTCGTCTCTCGCGTCTCCTTGTGTTCCTGCGTTTCCGGCTAAGTTCTTTTGCCGTGGTCGGAGTGTTGAAAGTCTTTCCTGTACTAAAAAATCAAGCTCTTGCTCTATGTTGAAGATTGCCTCCGGTTGTGGAATTAGCAAATCCACACTAGAAACACTTGATGCACTTGAAAGGGTATTTGATTCCATTGACGTTACGCTCAATGTATCATCATTAATTCCACCACTTATACCTGCGCTTACGTTTGTTGTTGTAGCGGTTGTGGTTTGCTGTTTATTATCCTTTCCCATATATTTCTGTCGTTTTGTACTATTGTACTTCCGTTCAAAAGTAAATATCTGCCCATTGGCATAGTCTGCTTGGTCTCTTGCGAATTTGCTTATTTTCCTTGTTTTGATTTTATCCCCATGTTTTTTTAATCTCTCCAGCATAGCATCCTTTAGTTTTCTTGAATTTTCAGTTTCCGTGATTTTATTAATATCCTCCTGAATTTTTTCAATGTTTAGCAAGATCTCTGCTCGGTCTATGGCTGCGTATTTTATTAAAATCCGAACCAAGTTCATGGATGCAGCTAAATTATTTTCCCCCCATTCCTTAAGCATTAATGGGTTTGGTTTTTCAAAGCTAGGTGCAAGTAATATTCTTAATCCTCTTGGCACCCGCCCTGCAGACACATATTTTGATAGGGAGTAATGCTCCCACCACTTGGTGATTTCCAAGCGCCTCTGCCTCTCCAGTTCTTTATATAATGCTTCGATATTATATTCCTCTCGTGTTGTTACATTAATTGGAGGCTGCGTGCTTCCACTCCGACCCGGTGCTGAGATCTGCTCAAAAAGCCCCTCGGCTTCCTCCTCCCTTGCACGGAACTCCTCAGCGGACATGCCTCTCCCGCAACTTACTTGAGCTGTTTAAATAAATGTAAAATGTGTTCACGAACTTGCCTGCTGCTCGGGCTCGTATATCAGTCCTCTTGAGGCGTTCGTGAATCGGTCCGCACAAAAGCGCTGCTTTCCCACCTTAGTACTGCCACGAATTACTTCACTACGTCGGTAATGCTTCTCCAAACGACAAACGGAGCCCTCCGACTCCGCCACCAATATATATATATCTTGTGGCTAACACCAGATCTGTAAAGAAGCCCCAATATTTCAAGTCATATTAGAATCGATGCAAAAAGATCCAGGAAAGATGCAAAAAGTGAGATTTTTTTAAAGATCTTTTATTGGTCATATACAAAATAAAGGACGCCTTATATCAACAAACATACATTATATACACAAATAAATTAACATCATCTCCAACTGGAGTGGGGGAAAACTGCCCCAGACATAAAGCAACAGACCAGAACAGTACAATAATTTATCAATAAATACATATTATTAAAAGGACGTTGCTGAATAAGCCACTTTATTACGCTACTTCAATAGATTTTATTTTGAAAGTCAACCAAATATCACGTCAGTACCATTTATATTTATTTTTTGGTGCGCAATATTTACAGATTTGCCACTGTTTCATTAATACTTTACATTTCTGACTTTGCTTCCTCGACAAAAATGTAAATTCAGTACATTAAAGAAAAGCCAGTCCCCTCCCAAACACCAGCAACCCCGCTCTAAGTGACCACAGCTTCGCGGTCAAGACTGATGCATGAGGGAGACCCCGATAGCAGCCACGGCAGCCCTTTTCACAACATGTAAGTGCTTGGAACATTATTTCTCATTTAATATTCCAGTTTGGCAAAGGGTTTTTCAAACACACACATGAAACAACCCTAATGGACAACAAATCAGAAAGAAACTAATAGTCACACAAGTATAACTTAACATTTAATTTGTCACACATGTGAGGGACATAGCTGTGCGTCAATGGGTCTCGCAAACATACATTAAATATGAATCTGAACCTGCAGGGCCCAAAGAAATGAGAAACTCCTACTTTGGTGTAAATTTTCCTGCATGCTTGTATATTTGCGCAGCGATTCGTGTATGCTGGTCAGTGCCTGGTGCGTGTTGGTCAGAACAATGGTCCGTTCTACGAACAGTGCGGGGCTGGTGGTCAAAAGCACTTAAGCGCCTAGCGTGCCAGAGTCTGGCATGTTAGATATATCTGCTTTGGAGTTTCATGATTGGTATTTTATGTAGTTCCAGACATTTAACTAATTGCCTGTCCCAGCTTCTGCTTCGCCATCTTTAGGTAATTATTAACAGCAAATCTAACTCCACCAGGGCAGAACCAACTTTTTCATAATTCCAAATTAGGAGGGGAGACCCATTGACACTGTTTTTCTCAGTCACTCAATATGACATAAGAGTGACTCCATTTTCTGAGTGCTAGAGAAGGCCGCGCTACGCATCCCACACGCACAGTGCCAGAAGATCAAGCAATGCAACAAATGTCAGAAGAACTGGGTCAGCAGATCAGGCAGGGCCACAGCACTGTATCAGTGTAGCAGGTTCTGCCACACACCTAAGGAAGACAGTCCCAAGCCATGTGTGACGTGTTAGCAGGGCAAGCATTACTGCACTTCAACAAGTGCCAGGAGGACAGGAAACACTAGGTTTACAGTGCCAATAGAGAAAGCAAAGCTGGACCTACTGGGATCACACCACCTACTCCGCCATTAGCAGTGCGAGCAGAGCAGGTAAAGATGCAATTAATACCAGGCACAAAGAGAAGGCAGTGTCACAATTTATGAGCACAAGACCTGAAAGGAACGCAACACTGCACATGTTTCGAAGTACGGTACTAGCAGGACCACAGAAAAGCTCACAACACTTCTATACGAGTAGGAGTTTCATACATTGTGCCAGAAGCACAGTACCTGCAGCGCAAGCAGGGACACCTGATATGCTTGCACAGCATTTAGTGGTGCATTTTTAGCACAATACCTGTAGAGCAGGCAGCAACACCTGACACGCAGTGCCTTCACAGCATGTAGTGGTGCATTTGTTTGAAGTGTCACTTGTCAGGGGAAAGGTACCAGAAGACCAGGTTCAGCAACATATAGGACCAGAGCACATGCTAAGCCATGTGTTCAATTCTACTGGCCCATAGTGCAAGCAAAGCAGGCAGTACTGCTCTTCCCAAGTATAGTGCCAGCAGACATGGCGCCCAGTTATGGCAGAGAAGGCAATGCTGCGCACATCAGAAACATTTTGCCAGCAGATCAGAAAGAGCAATAGATGCCAAAACTCTTTTAGAAGAGCAGGTAGTGGCACATGTCATGCTTCCAGTACCAGTACAGTTGGGTGTGCTGCACTTGAGAGGTGCCACGCATCATGAGAAAGGTACCCGCAGTGCAGTCCTTTCAACATCTACTCAGAGCATAGCACATGGGCTAGACGCAAAGTGCTAGAAGTGGCAAATGTTATGCTTGAAGTGCCAGTATAGCAGGCATCTCTGCAATGCTAGCAGTGCAAGCAGTGCCAAACTTCATGTTCAGAAGATCTCTAAGTGCCATGAAATACAGGACCACAGCCCCAAGGAGAGTAGGCAGCAGTAGTCCATGCTGCACATCGGATTCCTGCAGTGTCAGTAATCCTTCATGAGTGATGAATCTCTGGACCTTACTCCACCAACGAAGACTATGAACACCTATTTTCAAGCTCTGCGACCATAAACCACTGGAAGAACATCCTGTGGAGTTCAGAGAGCTCTACCTTTTTCACTCTGGTTTACAGGACCAAAGAAAAGAACCTTTCCAACGTACTCAGTTGAAATGTCCAGTCAGCAGGCGTCCTTTGTCAAAAATACCTAAAGGAGCAAAGGGTTGTTTCCCAAGACTATTAAAAATAGGGAAACGCAAATTAGAGAGAGAATCATGCATTCATGAAGAAATAACTACCAGATAACAAATATATTTCCAAGTCATGGGCCTCAACATCGAATAAGGCCACCATGGTGATGGAGATGCACAGGGCCATCAGGTCAATGTTATGAAGGTCATCACTAATAGTTCAGATGTAAAAAACACTGCACTGAATACATGCACTGTGTGTCAATGTTTGGATGGTAGGAGAAAAGATGCAGGAAGTACCACATGGCCGTCATGAACAGCTGTCTCAAACACTATGCCAGATTACTGTTTCAGCAACAGTATCAAATATGGAAGATTGCCCACCACACCAGGACCTGCCAGCTGCTGACAAAAAGCTTGAATGCAGTATAAGCACTTGTTGGAAGAGTGGTCCTAGCACAAAACTTGGGCACAACGTTAGTGAGAGACTATTTCCACACCAAGGCTCCAACTGAGTACCAGTAAGAAAAAGAAAAAACAAAGCCGCAGACAGTACCAGAATGCAAGGCTGGAAACAGCCCATAGGTGACACTTAGGCATTGCGCTAGTATTGGCTGATACTGAAGCATACCTCCATAAAGGCTCATCCATGGCATAAGTGCAGGCAAAGATGAAAGTATGTCTTTAACACAAACTGCAGCATATACAAAGTATGGGTCAAGGTGGAAGAACAGTGTAAATGCAAAGCTAGGGCATCGTATCAGTACTGGCAGAGGTGAAAAAAGTCTGCTAACACAAGTCTAGAGCATGGTGGCATCAATAGTTTTTTAGAGGAATGCCGCTAACACATGGTAGGAAGAGCTTGTAATAATTTTCAAAGCCCCAGGGAAAATTATATTTTGCCTTACAGCTGCTATAATCTGTCACCATTTTGTGGTCATTTGAGGTGGCAGGTTAAGACAGCTGCCTACACTGGTTTTCAAGTAGCACCGGCCCATATGCTAGGGCATGGTATCAGTGCTGCGACAGACGTATGTCACTGATACAAATCAGCAGTTGAGTGGAAGACTGGAGATAACCCGAGGCTTGGGCACAGTGTCAATACTGACAAAGATGGAAGAAAGCCATTAACATAAGCAGAAGCACGATACTGGTACTAGTTAAAAAGGAAGAGGGCCTGCTGGAGAGCTTCAAAAAACTCTCTGGAGTATGGAAGAGGTAGTAGCTGAAGGGTTAGGAATCGTGGAAGTACTGGCACCAGTTTACATGAGGCTATCTGAAATCTTTTGTCCCTTCTGGGAAGTCCCTGCAGTGTAAATCTAGCCTTGCAGGTGCAGTGCTAACACCCATGCCTATGGGGTACAGGAAACGGCAAAGACAAGCGCACACCTAGGAAAACATTTCAATGAAATTGTATGAACCCCTATGAAAGAGGCCAGTCATGTAGCGGTTTGGAGAATTTTGAGCTGCCTCAAAATACACGTTATTTTCAAGATATTCTGAATACAACAATTCACAAACAAGTAGACAACAAGGAAGTTACAGAAAAAATGAGGGAAAGCACCACATGTTATGAAGGCCAGTCACAATAATGTAACTCAAAGAGAAAAGAGACTGTATCATTGTCTAGTTCTGTGTCCCTAAATGGAAACAAAGAGCAAAATTTCACAGTGACATCTGCATGTGGAACTACATTGCCACATCACAGTGCTGCACATACTGACACACAGATACGCATAGGCACATACTGATACGCACCAAAAAGCACCAAGCTCACGACCAGGGGAAAGGAAGTTAGTAGAGTAAGTCACTTTTGGTACAACTGTTAAAAAAAAAGTTCAAATAGGATCTTTCTTGTAACTGGTTTTTACAAAGCATATACAATTACAGTTTATAAAAACAAAAATTACAAACATTCAGACTTGTCTTCATCTTCGTAAAAAGGTTTCTTTCGTCTTTTGCCAACAAACTGTGGCTATGTTTCTATTAATTATTATTTTTTTTAATCTCTGTGGTACAAAAGCTTCACATCAAAATGAGCAAGATACCATGGCAAATCCATAAGAGGAAGCACAGGCTTCCGCTTCACTGGTGAGCAGGAGGAAAAGCCACCCAAAT
Source organism: Lissotriton vulgaris (assembly GCF_964263255.1). Taxonomy (NCBI): domain Eukaryota; kingdom Metazoa; phylum Chordata; class Amphibia; order Caudata; family Salamandridae; genus Lissotriton; species Lissotriton vulgaris. The sequence continues at coordinate 835,478,133 of NC_141695.1, forward strand.
CAAGATTGATATCAGAGTGATAAGCCGACTCTCTAACGTAAAAAGCAATACTAGCACCTGATCAACCATACCAACAGAACATATCGCCACATTCACAGTGACACCAGGGAAACGGGTTTCCCCATCCTCATTCGTCAATACCTCTAGGAAACGTTGGGGAAACTGGGTACCAGCAGTAAAGATAACCTCTTAGGCATAATAGAAACATGCTACCCCATCCAGAGTGAAACCTGCATTACATGCCACCTCAAGTATGGGACACCAGCAACACATACCACCAATATCCACGGCAATACCATAGGGACATGCCACCTCTATCTACAATGGTAGACACATCCCACTATCCCATTCCAAAGGTACACCAAGACAACATATTTCCTGCAGCTTGAAGTACCAGTAGAATATGCCACCCTAAGACACTGCTGCCAGCAGGACATTCCACCCACACCTGCAATGCCTGAATGAGTTAAGTGCTTTATCAGTCTCCCATGATGCTAAACCATTGGAACTTTTTGTTTTAACTCGACTCTCTCAATACCTAAGAGGTGCCCCAATAACAATCAGGCAGATAAGAGCTACCTGCGCATTTGCAATCCTAAAAACAAGGCGCGTTGCTCTCCACAATAGAAGAGCATACATTACAAATTGTGGGACAGTTATCCCAAGCAGAAGTAGCATCAGTCACCAAGGCATTCTCTAGCAAATAAGTTATACCATTCAAGTGGCAGATTTTCTTTGCAACCCCCTTCATTTGGAAATGGGTGGCTAAACATTATACTGAATGCTGTTGCAGAGTTTTGACAATGTGGTATAGTCCACTGTGAGCACCGTACCAGAACATCACTGTGGTATTACCCCATGGTGAAAGGCTAGCAACACCTGTGCAATATGTATAAGTAGGCATCCCTTCACGCCTACAAACTCGAAATTCTTCCACTGGATCATACTGAAGAGCAGGTGCCGCAGCAAAATCACTTTAAGAAATCTAACCTACAAAAGACAGCAAGGAAAGATCCATTTACTACTCGCTACTCTTCTTGTTACTCATCAAGCTCCCGTACACCACTTGTTTTCTTCACCTACTATGATATTGCTTTTTTTTCTAAGGAGAGGAGAAGGAAAGTTGGCCACATACCTGAATGAAATGATGGGCGAAAAATAACTTGTTGGTAAAGTTGCTTCACAGTCACTCCAAATCTATGAATTGAAAGATTCTCAAACAAGTATGACTTCAGTGGAAGAGAGGATACTCTACATCCAGAAGAAATAATGAAATATTTCCAATAAGACCTGGCGGTTTCATCTCTGGAACTAGCATTCTGGAAAATAGAGTCAACAGAAAGCTAGAAGTCAAACTTAAGAAAATGCTTTATAAGAATCAGAGGACCCCATTAAGCTTACGGCACAAACATGCATTCCTTATATAAAGTGCCTTGAATCGAGCAAGCAACTCTCAGGAATAAAATGAAACAATTCCTGAAAAAAAGCTTATTCTAGCCAGACAGAAACATAGGGCCCACTCAACATCTAAACAATGTAAAGTAATTTCTGCTTCAGAGGAAGAACTGGAAACATGTAGGTAAACGTCTCCTGGTTGAAAGGAAAGTCAGATTATCCTATGAAACATTGGAAATGTTGTGCCAATTAAACTCTCTTCTTCTGCTGACAAGATTAAATTTCACTTACTCTACGAGCAGAGGGTATGGCAACTAGAAGAACTGGGGCAGTATTACATAAAGTGCCCTGGGGGAGCAATGGGCGTTTAAGCCCGCTTTTTGCGCCACTGGGGGACTTTGGTATTACAGAAGAGGAAGGAGATGCTTGTATGGCACCTTCTGTAAAACCAATAGTGCAGGCACACATTCAGTGCCATCTTCGGGGCGGTCCTTCATTTGGATGGGGGCGTGCCCCATGCAAATGAGGGAATCCCATTGCCTCTGCACCTGCATCGTATTACAGGCCCAGAGGCAAAGAAGCTCTCAGGAGGCGCACTAACAGTGCACCACCTAAAAGGTGGCACTCTGTGTGTGCGCTCCCTGAGAGCCCTGGGGTGCCCTATGGAGGGGGAACCCCAGACATCTCCTTACAAGCTGGTGCAGTCACTGACTGCACCCGCCTGCACGGGGATATCTAATCCCCTTTAAAAGTGCAGGTAGGTGCAGCTTGCACTGTGAAATCACAGAGTGGCTTCAAAAGCTGCTGCTCCGTTTGTCACATGAATGCGCTGTCCCCAGTACAGCGTGATTTTGCGACTGCCCTGAGGGCAGCACATTCATCATAATATGGCACATTTTCCTTCTCTGTGCTGGGCTCACCTTTTAAAAGGTGGGCCCAGCGGAATGAATGAAAATGAGAAGCATGTTTAATACGGATCCAGGCATCCATGTCACTAGTGTATTGACTGAAAGCCATCGGCTAAAAAGGCTGAGGTAACCAAAGCTCTGAGTGTCACATTGGGGGTTTAAGTAGAATGTCTTCCGGAAGCTAGGAAAAAACACTAAGGGCAGACATTTAAACTGCCATTCCTGTGTAGTAGTCTTCCGCTTGCTCTATATCCTATGCCCCACGCATAGACACCTTGTTTCCAATCCTGGGCATTCATGCGACAACCTAATGAATTATTGATTTTGTAGTTTTATTTTATTTCCATAGAACTAGACTAACACAACTGATAGCACTGGTTTGTTATGAAAAGCCCAGGGCAACGCTGTGTCCTAGAGGGCATGGAGAGAGATGAACAACTTACACGGTAGTGATCATTTCCAGGGAGCTGAAAGCAACCTGCACAGCCCATCTGCAGCAGTTTGAAAATTAATCTCAATCGCAAACTGAATAGCAGTCAACTTCACATGCCATTTTGCAATGGGCACTATCAGAGTATATACTGCCATTAAGCCCAGATGTCATCTTCTTCTGAAAATAAGACACTGCTGGAGGAAGATAAACTCTGTGTGGTGGTAGAAACAAGAGACGCATCAATGAAACAACAGACAATATAATGCAATGCAAAGTAGGAGTAGGTAACAATTGATTTAGTCCAAATCACAGACATCCTTACTCAGTAAATGTTATCAAAGATGCACATACTTTCTACAGGAAATAATGATTTTATTAGCCAGCCCTCTAACTACGGGTAAAAGTGAATGCGTTGTTTTCATAGTTGGACGGTCATCGCCACGGTCACCATGACCTTCACGAGACCTTCAATGCTGAAAAGTAGCACCTCACAAAGATAATGGGAGGCTGCAACCAGGAAAAAAGAGATTTCCAATGTGGTGGCCAAATTGGGATAGAGAACCTAACCTGCAGCAGGCTTATAGAATACATCCAGCGGTCAATTGGTAGAAGCTGACTGAAGACGTAGAGATCTGGACTCTTACAAAGATCCGGTGAAGTACCAAGAGGAAAGTACCCTTCCCCTTTCTTTTCACAGAACCTAATACATTTCACTGAATTCTGAACTTCTTACCTTGACTCGCCACTAGTAGAACCAATGTACCTTAGTACACCTTTCTTAAATGATGAGCATACGTTTTAATTCAGATCGTCTGAAATATTGAAGTGTTTGATCTGAAATAGGGGTCACAATGACACATTCAGTTCTTTTGGGGCTAACATTCACATTTGATAAAGTGAAGAGCACCTTTAATTGAAACAGATTTTTCTTTCTTCTATTTTGAGGTGATGGATTATACCTAAATCTACAGTATTTCTAATAATTCGGAGCTATATTTAAAATGAAAAGCAGGATTTTGAACTAGTCTATGGAGGTTTTTATTAACACTAGAGATGGGCCTTTTACACTGGCTAGTCCAGTTAAGCAATAAGGCTGGTGTACCAGTGGCAGCCTCGAAAGATAGCCCACCTTTGTCACTTTGTTGGATGACAAGTAATGCTTAAAATTTGACATGCTAAGACTTAACTTTTTAATTGCTTTATTTTTTCTCGCATTTGGAAGGCACGTCAGGATGGCTTGTTAATCTGTGTAGAGTTATTGCACACAACATCAAATTTGTGCCCTACAGCATATAAAGTTTTTCCTCATGAGGAGGCAAAGCAGAGGCCAAGCGCTGCCGACAATGCACGTTATTGCACTGTTGGCCTTGAAAAAACACCAAAGGGACACTTCATGGGTGTGAGACATTGATTACTCAGTGCCATTAACAGGACTCTTTAAAATCTGCAGCATTCTTCTCCATCAACTAACAAGGTGGAGCAATGATCTGTGTAGCAACTATTTGACACAAATGTGGCAGAAGCAACGGGGCGTTGAATCAGATCTGATCAAAGAGCTGGTCAGCAGAGAAGCCCAGCTTTGAGCAAGCATGAAAGTCACAAAGCTGTGTGGAAGTCTACCATGTACTCCTTAGTGGTATCACTATTTACAGAGTATGGGGAAGGGACAGATGTACTGAGGCTGTCTTTCCCAGTAAGGACCACAGAAAAAAGTGGTTTTGAGGGAATAGAATGTCTGACCACTTATTAATTTAAATGTCATTTCAGACTGAAGCTCGTGAGGTAATCACATTAGAGTAATTTAGGACAGTCGATACCAAAGCTCCATGCGCCTCAGACCAACCGCCGTTAATTTCCCTGAAAGGGGTGTGAACATGAACGTCAGAGGACGCACCAACTGCTTTATTTTGATAGTTCAGAAAACAAACAAACTCACTAATTATCCCTTCATTTCGCTGGTATAAAGCCTTATTTTGGCAGATCCTATTCAAACACAATATTAACACAAACATGTACACAAAAAGCATCCGGCGCATGACGAAACACAAAGTGGTTCACGTACCCAATCGATGTAAAATGTGTAAACTTTCCAACAACAAACCAAAGGAATGGATGCCAGGGAACAAAAAGGCCCTCGTCCTTTTCCAACAATTTTTTAAGGAATACGATAAGTACAAGAGTACGAGTAAAAACCTGTGAAGCAACCCACCAATTCTCTCTACATACAAACAATAGAGAGCTGGGTGAAGTACTGGAATGGGAGGAGAGAGTCTCAAGTGGGCAGAGTCTCCCAGTCTTGGGCTTCTGCCTCTGGGTTCCTAAATTCCTAAAATGACAGAGCAATGGCACCTGCTCAACAATAAAGCCATCTGAGAAGACTTCCCAACGGTAGGAGAGAAGCGAGTAAGAACAGTACGATTATATAAATAAATTAAATAAACTGTCCCTCTTCCGGATCTAATAATAGTTACTACCCCTTTGTGCCATCGATTCTGCCCAATGCACTTCAATGGAAAGCCTGAGGGTCGTTTGAAATTCAAACAGCTGGCCCCATCAAACACCTGAATATGGGCGGTATCAGTGACCCAGGCCTCCCGCTCACTCCAGCCGAGGACGCTGGTGCTCCCTCACGAGATTTCAGTTTCCACATTTTCTGTCAATATTTTTAGCTTTTTTTAAATAAAGATATTCAACTACAAACAGGTTATGTAAACGATTACACCATAAATAGCTCGAAAAGATACTTTATACGTTTAAACACAGAGCTTGCTCAGTGCAAGTTGTGAGGCACATCCCACATTCTTTTACGTTAGACAGAAGCTCCCTTCACAGCCACATGAGATATCGGCTCCTCCTCGTTCCTAGACAGGCACAATGTTAGCTACTCCCGCAATCAGCTCCCCACCCTCACTTCCTGCTTAGGACACAAGCTCCCTCTTTTCATTCCCAAATTAGAAATTAGTTTGGATACAGACTTCCGGCTTCCACCTTGGATGCAGGCCTCGCCTTTCTTTCACATTAAAAATACCCACCTAACCCGGCCTTCACTCCCACATTTGGCACAAGTCTCTTCATTACTCTCACATTGGGCACAAGACTCACCCCCACGCCCCAACTCACTCTTGCATCACGAGCAATCCCCTCTTCATTCATGCAACAGGCAAACCCACCCATCAACAATCCCATATTAGGCAGAAGCTTCATCTCAATCTGCATTAGGCATACACTCCAGTTCACTTCACATTAAGGGCAGCGTCCCTCACTCACCATCACCTATCGCTTTAAGCCCATGTACTCCTACTCACGGACTTAGTCACAGTCATATCACTATTTTCATTAGACACACCGAGCTCCCTTTACTCTCATATTGGGGACTAACTCCCATCTCACGGACATATTCAGTGAAGGTTATCCTAGCCCTGTCAGTCTCCCATAAAGCACACACCTTCTAACCATTCACTTCACTCCGAGTGGGCACACAGATCCTATGCTCAGATTTAGGCACAGCCCCTTCTTGACATATTTTCGGTTACACTCATCTACTATGCAAGGGTTTTCCTTTACTCAAAGGATTACCGGCTCACTACGGAGCCTACCATGCATCCTCCATCTTGCTCTCACCTTAGGAAGAAAGCCTACCTGAAACTTCACGATTGCATCAGACAGAGCTCCTCTCACTCCTAGAAGTTGCAATAGCCTGGATATACAAGTTTCCCCATGCCTTTTGCTAGTCCATTCCTCTACCTTTTGCCACGGCTTTCTCTCCTACCCTCCCATCAAAGCCTCCCTTTATCACCCCCAATAGCTATTTCATACAAGAGCTAGCATCTCTTGAATCCAATGTAATATGCAAGGCCAGCAAACAGTCTCACAGAGCTAACCACACCCCAGCTCCTTCTGGGTGGCTATTTGGGCCCTTTTCTCCAACTTGTTCTAAAGAAGGCCAGAGGAACCTGCTGGCATACCATAAACATGAATAGAATGCTTGAAATGTACTATTTCCTCAAATCCACCCAGACTGTGTTCTTAGAGGTTTACCAAATCTTCAATCTGCCCAGCAATAGAGATTTGACCAGATTCAACCTTTATAAAAGGACTGGTCTATGAAGGAATCTTCCATTATAAATACATTTCAGTTAAGAACTGATAGTTACCAGTACGAGGAAAAAAAATAAAGACCTCCAATAGACACTTTCATAATTCTGGCTTCCTTCTGAGACGGGCTAGTATTTACCAACACAAGTGCTACAGCACTGCTGAGAAGGGCTGCTATAGTATTGTGTTAATAATGACAGAGCCTACTACGTCAAAATACTACTTCTAGGGAAAAAAAACCGATATCCGATGATGCAGGAATGGCAGCATAAATCCTCAAAGAAGTGGGCGATGATGCAGAACTTCCCAGGGCTTTGTAGGATGTGTAGCAAACAAGTGTCCAAAAGCATATATTAACCCCTCCTTGGGCAGAGAGGCCAGTGTTTGCCAAACATTTAGGAAACTCAGCTGGAGATAAGAAACACCCTTTTGTCCACCCAGAGGTGCAAGACGAAGTAGGAGCTACCAACAAGCACACAAGAAGTTAAAGCAGACAGTATCTCCAAGGAGTGGGAGGGGTAAGCACGTGGGCTACCTTCCATGTGCCTTTGACCAGGCAGAAGTTAAGAGTTGATATTTGTGCTCTGAGGGGAGTCCTGAATAGCTCCATGCCTAAACGCTCTCTCAGCAAAGACAGTCCGGCACCTTTCCTTCACCTACTATGACCTTGCGTCTGTTTTCGATTTCACTATCGTAATCACACTTGTAGCAGCTACCTTGCCAGGCAGGAGAGGCCCCATACTGGAGTTGATGGGTCCCCGTGCAGGGGCTACAGGACTACGGGCCACAGTCCTGGCAAAGTTCTGAAGTGCCTCATACTTGGAGCGGAGGGCATCAAGTTCCAGTTTCATGTTGGCATTTTCGGAGGCTAGCTTCTCCACCTCCTGCTGCAGCTCTGCTTTTTGCTTCTCAAGCTCCTCCTTCTGGGTTACTCGTTTTACACGACAACTGGCAGCATAGCCACGATTTTTCAAGGTACGCCGTCGCTGCTTCAGCTGAATGATCTCCTCTTTGGAAAGGCCGCGCAGGTTCTGGTTCAGTTCCCGCACAGACATTGTGACCAGCTCCTCGTCAGTCAAGCTGGTCCCATTCTCCCCTGGCTCCCGCTTCACCTATTGAGAGGGAAATAAATGAAATTCACTAATGTAAAACCACCACACCAGGCACTTGAGCATCAAAACATTTTTTCAACATAATACGTACTCAGATCTGACATATCGACTTCTCTGGATAAGCGACAACTCTGACTGTAAGTAATGAAGTAATGAAACAATGACATTTAAAAATATGCTGAAAGATTCATCACACGCCGGAATGAGAATGTATGGCATTTGTGTTCATGCACATACCTTTTATGTTCTGCAATTGTGCTTCTTTATCACAGTCAGGTTGGGTATCATGTCAATGAAAAGATGAGGCGGTCTTATACCAAAGGCCCACACATTTCAGAACAAAAACAGTCTGATGCTATAAAACAAGCTATATTCCAGAACATTGAAAGTAGACCTTTAGCAACTCCCAAGTTCCACCGATGAAAGCACAAGCCAACTAGCTCTTCGGAATCGTTACTTGTAGAGACCTGCAACCATGGCGTGAATGCCATTTTGTGCCCCTTTATGGTTCAAGGATACTTACACTGATGAATCCATAAGAATCTATAAACTCTGTAACCATATCAAAGCTCCATTTATTTAAAAGGTAACCAAACTAATAAACAAAGACAGTCACCAAGCAACTGTCTTGAGTACCAGTTGCATCAAGCCTATCGTGAGAGGATCAATTTCTTAAAGATCCCCACCCACTAAAATTTTGAGGTACTCATTGTGTATATAGCTGAAGATACTCTACATACCAAAACTGCTATTTCCAACATACATTGAAATGTTTCGAGTACCTTGGAAAAGACACAGCAACCTTTATGCAGTCTGACACAGTGGTCAGATAGAGACAGGATCTTTCACATTCAACATGAGCACTCTCATTACCCACTGGTTCAGCACAATGCCGAAAAGGGTAACCTCTATACTGCAGTCTGTAAAATGACACAACTATGGTAAGCTTCTCTTTTGTTGGTCAGTTTCACCTCCTGGCAATAGGTCATGGAAGCTAACCACATGTGTACTTCACCATTAAAAAAAACTTACTTCATTGAGGAAAAACCCTCCAAAGATTCCACTACAAAAAAGCCTTACAGAAACAAATACCCTTACAGAAAACCACCTACTGTGAAACTTCAACAATACGTTCCTTAATTGCAATTGGAAGAAATAACTGAGATTTCTCTTGCACTGCCGTTTCCTTGCTCCAGTTCTTCAATTTACTGTACAACTGAGAAGGCTGCCTTAGAATTCTACCCTAGGAGATACTGCTAAAACAGGGATGGGTATCTCCCCAGGGAAACTTTTCTGAAGAATAATTTTTTACCCTTGCAATGAGTAGTAGCAGTGGTTGTGCAACAATTTCGAATTCTTTTCCTACCTTTACAACTTTTGATCCACTCACATATTTCGGGAGGTTTTGCCAATCTGTGAGGGGAAAACTAAATAGGATTGAGTTCAATACCAAAATTGTAATTAAGATGAAGGGAGAAATAATTTATGCGTGCTTCAGAATTACAAGGAAACTCCTAATGAGAGCAATATTTATGCTGGACAGTGATTCTTAACCTGGGGTCTACAACACCTAAGGGGGGGGGCGATGCTGAGTGTTGGTTATTGTTTCGAAAATTAAATAATTCTGCTTGTGAAATAACCGAAATATTCTCATAATTGTGTGTATTTGGTTGATGTATACTTGCAAAGTGCTCGGTCGGCCCCAGCCCCCTCTCCGGGGCTTAGGGGTGCCGCCGAGCTCTTTGCCAGGGCGGGTTTTCGGCCGATTTTGTTACAGGGCCGATTTTGCAGCTATGCTGCAAAAACTGCACTGTAACAAAATCTGCCCCCAGGGGCCCAAAACCGGCCCCCACCCCCACGGTGCCCGCTACGGCCAGTCCGGGCCAGTTTTGTGCATTGCAGAAATTGTTTAGGCTGGGGCCACTGGTTTCCAGCAGTGATTGAGTGTGGGTCTATTGAAGTCAAAAGGTTAGAACACGTTGATTGATCTGTCAATAACATTCTCTTATCATCTAAAGCGATTCTTGATCGCCCTAAGACTGGGAGATTGGCGCTTCCTACAAAATCTCCCTGCATGGCGTCAAAAAAAGGCTGATCAAACGTGCAGAGGGTGTGGGTCAGCAAACGAAACTTTTTTGCACGTGCTTTGTATATGCCCCTTCTTCATTTCCCAACGCAGACGCCGACTCAGGCCGGAATGGAACAGGCTGGGAGTTCGGACTTGCAGACACGCCATTACTGCTGCTCTGTCCTTAGAAAACACTGACTTAAACATAAAACTGGCCACATTTGTTCAGTATGCCTACAGTCTCTTAGAAAAATTGGACCACTGTGCAGAATAATGTGCATCTAACTCCACCTGCATTGTCCGGGAGTGCTAATTTCTAAATTGACGTTGCAGCAAGCACGGATAAGAAAGCCACATTGCACCTTGTTTTTATTTTCTTCTTTTTTTAATCTCTTTTAAGTTGTAAGATCGTATTTATGTGCTGGAAGAATCTTTTAAAGATATGTTTTTATATATCTAAATAAAGAAAGTTTATACCACGTTGATTTGGAGAGTTTTGTATGGAGTCTATTCAACACACTTGGTGGGGAAGGGACAAAACGAGTTACAAACTGTCCTAGTTCTTGTCTGTCAGGGCCCGGCCTCATGTACTTTTGAGAGGGGGGGTATTCAGTTTAGACTGTGCGGTACCAAAACCGTTACTTGAAGAGTGCTTTTTCCACATCTTTCTCGAGTTGGATTCAGTTTGGGTATGATCTTCAAGTGAGTTACAAATCATTTGAAAGACTGTTATTTCTCTGTGTTACGACTGGCTCTTTTGCCTGGTTTTACCACCCAACTTTTTGCTATTTGCCTCCTATTTTTCTGACCCTATTTTTGTTGGCTATATGATTCTGGGAACTTTACCATTGTTGATCAGTGTTAAAGTGCATATGCTCTCTGTATAAATTATGACAGTGATTGGTTAGCCATGATTGGCATACTTGATTTACCGGTAAGGCCCTAGTAAAGTGCACAGGGTGTGCCAGTGCCTGTAAATCAAATGCTACTAGTGGCCTTGCAGCACTGGTTGTGCCACCCACACGAGTAGCCCTTAAATGTATCTCAGACCTACCATTGTGGAGTCTGTGCACGCAGTGGTGAACTGCCATGTTGTCCTGGCAAGTGCACCCACTTGCCAGTCCCAAGCCTTCCCTTTCCTTACATGTCAGGCACCCCTATGGTAGGCCTAAGGTACCCACGCAACGAACACATCTCCGGTCACCTTAAAGACCTCCACTGGCTACCCGTCAATAAGAGGATCACTTTCCGTCTGCTTACCCAAGCACACAAATCACTCTACGACATCGGACCAGATTGCCTCAACTCACGACTGTCCTTCTACACCCCCCCCGCCAACTACGTTCTTCCAGCCAAGCCCTCGCCACTGTACCTCGCATCAACAAGACCACCATGGGAGGCAGATCCTTTTCTTACCTGGCTGCCAAAACATGGAACTCACTCCCCGCGTGCCTTCGCCTTACCCAGAACCACCTAGCATTCAGAAAGCAACTTAAAACATGGATATTTGACAGGTAACCCTCCTCTCCTTCCTAAGCGCCTTGAAACCCTCTGGGTATGTAGTGCGCTATACAAATTACATGACTTGACTTGACTTGACTCATGGGCAGGGTGCAGTGTATGTGAAACGTTGGACATGTACTAGTGTGTGTGACATGTCCTGATAGTGAAATACAGGGTATTTCATTTTTCACTGTTGAAAGGCTATCTTTCCCATAGGCTTATAATGGGGTTGCACTGTTCCGTGTTTACATGGGTAACTTTCCATAGGGACAAAATAAAAAAATCATGAGGGGTGCTAGGTGGCGCACGAGCAGAATGGCCGCCATTGAGTGAGGCTCCCACAGCCTGGCGCAGACATCCTGCAATTATCCTTGTCCCAATGACGAGGCTCGCCCAGAAACACAGCGGCGGGTAGAGCCCAGAGTCTGGGGAACAAGCGCTCCAAGTTTGGCAAAGAGCCGACGCGGACCGCAGCTGCTGCTGTTGAGTACAGAAGGGAACTCGGCCCGTCTCTGAGCGGCATGGAGCTGTCGCGCGGTGACGATCAGCACGCAAGCACCACGGCGTGGCATCAAGGCCGCCGTGCTGTAATGGCGGTGGCTGAGGAGCGGTGAGCGCCTTCATGTCAGCGCGCGCATGTCTGCAGTCTTACTGAGGTGGAGGACTTGATTCAGTTTCAGTTTATAAACTTTATTTCGATTTAAAAGAAATCACAAAAGTTTTCTCAGACAAACATCAAATCCGGGTTAAACATACCAATTTGTTACTTTGTAACCATACTTGTTTGTACAAGACATATACCAATTATAAAAATAAATATTAGATAATACACTAAAATATCCTCATTTGATTGTCAGGAACATGCATAATAAAAAGCATCTAAAAAATACCTAAAAAGAGCACCAAATCACAAATTAAATTCATCACATATTATATTATATTATAATGAACAGTAAACAAATGGATGGTCTCAGTTGGTAGACCTAGAGATGGCTTCATCTAATCTCGTGTCCGTCCATCGAGTTGCCCATACCCGTCCCAAAAATTTAGCTATCGCTATCATAATGGGACCCTCTGCTGATGTTTTAAATAATCTAAAAGCCTCAGTATATGACCTGGTACCCAGGGCAATACAAATGGGTTTCAACCAGCGTCGCCTCGGGTTGCTATAAGCAGGGCATGCAAAAAGAATGTGAGGCACTGATTCTTCCTTATCTAGGCAGAAAGGGCAGTTGCTACTACTACTATCTACTTTGAGCCATTTTGAAGTAAAGGCATTGGTGGGTAGAGTTCCTACTCTGAACTGATGGAATAGTTTTCGGTCCCGTGTACAAGTGATTTGGTCCCAATACATCTCCAATTTTGGTTCATGTTTAATCCCCAGGAAGATGCTAGACAAGGTGGATTTAGGGAGAACAGTACACCATTTAAAATTGATCATATGCCAGTAGGCAGCCTTTAGCTCAACTTTACTTGGAAATGTGCTGACCGCTGGATCAGTCCACAAATGTCTTACCCCCAGTTAGCAAAGAATGTTTTTAACGGAACTAAACCATGCAATATTTTTGTGTACAGCCAGCTCCCGAACTTCCATCAGGACCAAAGCATAACTGGCCAGCTCTGTGGTCACCCAGAGCCTCCTCCAGTATATCAGTAATCTATAATGTACAACACCCCTAATCGACTGACAACCCAGATCTAAATATAAGGGGAGGAATGGGGTCGATTCCGGGAGGCCAATTACTGATCTTAAAAACTTATTTTGACCCACCACTAGAGATTCCAAATTTGCATACCCCCATAATTCTACTCCATCTAGGATAGAGGCACTTATTCTGGAATTATAGATTTGGAGAATGGAAGCTACAGGTTTAGTATACGAACATCTACGCTCTTTAAGGAGCGCACCAGATAGTTGAGCATGTCTCACCGATAGGCTGTCTATTTGCAGCTTCCAACTTAGTTTTTTATCAATGTGTATCCCTAAATATGAAAATGTCTCGGCTTTCTCTAACGGGCCCTCCGACATTCTAACTTCACCAATGTATTTGTTTGAGTTCTGGAGAACCATACATTTTGTTTTGGCTACATTAACGACAAGATCATGGTCTGCACAGAACTCTTCAAATCTCAATAATGCACGTTGCAGTCCCTGTCTTGTTTTAGTAAGAATAAGGGTGTCGTCGGCGAACATTAGAAGAGGGATCTTATTTCCTACCAAGGTCGGGGCACCCATGGGGTAATTTTCAAACTATTTCAATACCCCATTTATGTATATTGAAAATAAGGCAGGAGCCAATACGCAGCCCTGCCTTACGCCCTTCTCTATAGGGAACTTCTCTGTTGTACTACCCATGTCCCATCTGACTTGGGCAAAGTTATCCGTATGGAGTTTGATAACAAATGCCAAAGTGTCCAAAGGCATCCCCAGTTTTAAAAGGCAGTGCCAAAGTTTCGTACGGGGGACTAAATCAAATGCGGACCTTAGGTCCACGAAGGCAGCATAAATTGAGCCTTTATCCAATGTGACAGTGCGCCAGTAGATAAGGACGAACCTCAAAACCTGATCCACGGTGCTAGCGCCCTGTTGAAACCCTGCTTGTAAATCAGAAAGTATGCCGCATTCTTCTTCTAACCAAATCTGCATTCTGGCTAAGATCACCCTGGCCGATACCTTTTGAATGCAACCAATCAGGCTTATAGGCCTGTAATTGCCTGGCTGGGAACGATCTCACTTTTTAAAAATGGGGAGAATTACAGCACCTGCCCAGGAACTAGGAATCGCAACTCCCTTATCAATAGCATTCATTAGCACTTGAATATACGTTGCCCATGAATCTATATCTTGTATAAAGAGATCTGCAGGAATGCAATCAAGTCCTGGAGCCCTACCTTTTGGGATCTGTCTGAGAGCATTTACTACCTCTTGCTTAGTGATATTGAGAGCGGGGGGAGAGGGAGGCATTGTAAAAATAACCTGGGGCCCGAACCCTTTTCAAACTGACTTTTGAAATGACGGACCCACAGATCCGGTTCCACATGGTTTGTTGGCACTTTCCTCGGGTCCCCACTCCCCCATTTTACCAGTTGCCAAAATTTCGTCATATCTCTCCCATTTCAGGCACTAAGCAAATCTGCCCAGTGTGCTTCATCCCACTCCCGTTTAGCCTGTAATTTTACTGCCTTATAAGCCTGCCTCTTCTCTTTTATAAATATCTGTTCTTTATTCCTGATTGCCACTGCCAAAGACTTATAGGCCTTACGGCAATTCGTGTTATACGAGGCCGCGGCTTTTTGGTTAGACGTGGTAGGACCTTTTTTACTCTTAGTTATAAAAAATTCTTTAAGTTGGTTAAAAAATATGCTCGTGTGCCCGACCAACTCTATCTAGATGGACCCCCTGTACAGTATCATCCTTGAGAACAGCTAGTGTGTTAACTACCAGATTGCTCAAATCTAGCAGTTTCTCAGGGTTCATGGCAACCTTGGCCCAATTAAGGCGTCTTGTGTCATTAGACAATTGGCCTACTACGAAAGCAACATGGGGTGGAAGTGCGTCAGCATACTTTATCTCCAAAATCTGTAAGGTGACCAGGAGTGGATTATGGTCACTTTCTGGCCATACTTCTACCTCCATGTCTAACAATTTTGGCCAAAACTCCTTATTTAAGATAAAATAATCAATTCGACTAGATTGATGTTCACTAATATATGTTGACATCCCCAATTTATCAGATACTGTACGACCATTTGCCGCCCTCAACGCATGCTCCAAGCAAAATACTTTCAATTGAAATGCAGCACTGGTCCATTTTTTTATGGGAGGAAGTTCCAGGTGTGGAATTGCCCATTGATCATCCTCCTCAATAGTAAAACTCATGTCTTCACAATCAAGGGGTTCATAAGTGCAATTAAAATCCCTGGCAATTAAAATGTTGCTGTGACCTCTTTGAATAGTTTAAAAAAAAACTTCGAGTTGAGCTGCAATGTTCGAAGCCTTGCCTCCTTGAAGACCCCTCGAATATACAATTATAAACAAGACATCTAGGGTGCTACCCTGAGTTATCCTTTCGATAATAATGTCTTCAGAATCAATGGCAATCTCTTCTGTCTTAAATTCCAGTCTGCCTGATCCACAATGTCAAGCCCCCCTTCGGTCTGCCACGTTCACCCCTTATGGCAGGTTTGGAATAATTGATATATCCTTCACAAAAAACCTGTTCAACTGCCCAAGTCTCTTGGAAGCATATTATATCCAGATTCTCAATATATTGGAGCCATTCACTGGAAGCCATTTTGCTACTAAGACCCGCAATATTCCAGGAGACTAATTTTAGGACAGTACAGGGGTCAGTAGGTCCTCTACTTTGGTTTAAATCTCCTTGTAAAGGATTTAACATACAAGGCCCTAGGGCTTTATCAGTAATTTTAGACTTACAGGCCTTACCTGACCCCCGTAGGGTATCAAGTACAGAAAGACTCAAATTATTAATTTACTTCCTGGGCTTGAAAACACATGGGACTACATCACCGCTGCCACAAAGATTCAAACCCCTGGATTCACCACAGTAAACACCCAAACCTGATGAGGTATTATCATCTATACTTACAGGTTCGAGTCAATCAATATCCTCTAGGTTCATGATTGATTCAAATCTATTATGGGTTGGTACCGAGAACTCATGATTCACATCGCTGCAATAACTGTATGCAGAAACTCAAACGCGGTGGACTGCTGGCCTGGACTACCGCACGGGTGGCGGATCGGCCATAGGGTGTGACAGCACTACGTGCACATGTTAGAGTAGAGACTGTGCTGAATATGCTGTAAGGTGCGCAATATCCTGGGGAAGAACCCGCCTTGGGCAACGCAGATATTGGTGCATAAGCAATACAGCAGCGCAGCACCGTAATACTACCCTGCTCACTGACTGGGGGTTTGGAGAGGAACTATCGGGCGAACTGTTGGAGGCAAACTGATAGACCAGGGAAGGCACCCTGTCTGAGACCCTACCACCATGTGTCATCGAGGCCTACAAGCGCGAACGGTGGTGTGGGGCGCATTATCCTTGCTGCAAGCTTGGCGAAGTGCCTAATCTGGAGTACAAGCTGCATATGTCATACCTCCACACGTGACGATAAGGAAGATTCACATCCCGTGTTCTGGGGAGGCCCCCCTTCGCTACCGCCATACTCTCGGACCTCACTGTGCACTCTACATAACTAAGGGATCCAACATGGGGACACCAGATGCGCTCCAACCGTGATTCATGTTTGACGCAAAGAAAAACACACGACTACAGTCACCGGAGGTAGATACTGGCGCAGAAAGCTTGTCACAAGACCCACAGCCCACACAAGGCGACGATATGAAGGCGATCCTCCAGGAAGTGCGGCTGGGCTTCGCGAGCATTGCTGATAAAATGGATAGCCTGTCCACGCGAATGGACGCGATAGTCCACAAAATAGATGGTCATGAGACACGCATAAAAGACACTGAACACCGAAAATCGGAGGCCGAAGACACTACAGCCCGCATTCAAATCACAGTAACACAGATGGACAAGCTATTAAAGATCATAGCTGCCAAAAATGAGGACATTGAAGCACGAAGCAGTAGGAACAACATTCGTGTGCTGGGAATACCGGAAAGTACCTACACAGGCAAAATGGAGGAATATGTTGAGAAATTGCTGCTGGCGGTGGTAGGGGTGGAATCTCTATCCCCTCATTTCATTGTTGAAAGGGCCCATCACTCCTTTGGACCATAACCCCCTCCTGGAAGCACTCCCAGACCTATCCTCGCAGGTCTACTGAATTATAGGGATAGGGATGTGGCCCTAAAAGTGGCGAGAGAGAAGAGGCAGCTACACTTCGAGGGGGGCACCCTTCACCATATATCCTGATTTCACCACGCACGTCCAAGAATAGCGGCGTAAATTCCTCCCTGTGAAACAAAAGTTACGTCAAGCCCAAATTGATTATGCCCTTCTTTACCCCGCACGCCTCCAAGTCACACACCAAGACAAACAAATGTTCTACACAAAGCCTCAACAGGTCGAAGAATTCTTAAAGCAGCTCAAGAGACAAAAGGCTGCATCCTCCAAACCAGAAGATTCACAAAGATTGAACTCACAGAACTTAGAATGTTGGCTATATGGATAATGACTATTCATTATGTTCTTGCTAATGAGAATAGGCGCTGCATTGCTGCGGCGCGATGGTACTTACATACCATGTTTCACAGCCTTGGGGCACCTGATGGTAGGGATGAGACTTCCTCTCAGAGGGGACACATGGTTTGGAGACAGCCAGGCACCCTCGAGGCCCATTAAGGGACGAGATAGATGACACAGGCACCCCCGAACGGCGAGAGGTAACTGTGGGCCACCTAGCAGAACTTCCCCCTACGGGTGATCCCTATGGTTCAGGTTCGCTCTGGTCACCGGCTAGAGAAGTTCAAAGTAATGGTTTGTCTAATGGGTACTATGGAGGTAGGAGGCTCAAATGTAACTGGCATGATTGGGATGCTTCATTGGTAGGGGGAGCTAGGGTTATGGGTTAATGAATACTTTGACGGGCGTATATTGCGGAATTCCTTTTTAAAATGTGATTCTCTTGCTGTTTGATAATGGCTATATTTAGCTTTGCACTATATCAGACATCGTACTGCACAAGGTTATGACGGACTTGGTGGATAAAAACCAACTGAACATAATGTCCTGGAATTTCAGGGGCTTGGGGGACCCGAGAAAACGCAGACTGATTCTAGCATATTTAGATCGTCAACAGATAAGCATAGACTCACATTAACCCACAATCCCCAGTCATGTTCGCTAACAAGTGGGCGGACAGTAGCCTGTTTTCCTCATACTCCTCCTATGCCTGCGGCACAGCTATTTTAATAAAAAAGAGAACGCCCTTTGCACTGACAGGTGTGATAACAGACCCCCAGGGAAGATACGTAATAGTATGGGGTCGCTTGGGTAGGGACTCAGTTACGATAGCAAATTGCTATGGCCTAATGTAAACACATCTGAATTATTTACTAACATTTGGGGTAAAATTGTGAACGTAGGGTCCACATACATAATTTGGGGCGGGGACTTTAAGTCGCAGACCTCCACATAAGTTGCCAGCTCCTGTGGTAGCACGCGTGGGTGCTGTTGGGGCAGGGAGCTGGCGAGGACAATCAGGTTAGGCTCTCCGAGCTGCCCTCCACCAAGAAACATTGTTTGAGGTGCCCGGTGGGACAGGTACCTCCCACAAACCTCCAGAAGCGGGGATAAACCCATCCAAACCTTTAAGCGGCTCTCCCTGGCTCAGTGGGAGAGCCAATACTATGATATTCACTACACTAAGAAATCTCGCCCATAATGCTTTGCTGGGCCTTATGTTTGGATCCTATTTTTACCCATAACATTGCTTGGGGTGGGAGGATGGGACCACTACTGATTCATTCAGCATGATGTGCTCTTCCTGTTCAAGTCATCTGCTTGGTCCTCGCCCTAGGTTAGCGGGAACCCAAAATCTTCACCTACCTCATTGTTTGATGGATTTCCAAGCTCACTTTTATTGGGGCTGTATGCTCTTCAGCATGTTAAGGTAGATTTGTCTTACCAAAAGTGTTAGGAGGTTTACAAATGAGTTATGCATTTTGTTTTGATAAGATACACTCTTATTGGGATACAGGTCAATTAATAGTTATATTGACAAACGAGTAAGTGGTTTATGAAAAGTTATAATGATAATGACTTATTGGTTTATGTGATCTCACATTGACAATGACAAAATGGTTTATGTGATCTCATAACAAGTGCTTAGTGCAAAGGAGTCTGATGTGTTATGGGCCTTCCCAATAACAAGTGCCTAGTGGCACGCACAGTGTTTTATGTGATTATGGTCCCATGTGGTTCACCTGCAAAAAATTAGGGGAAATACCAAGAACAGCAGAGTATACATCTCAGAGAAGAGACAATTAAAATAAGTACATTTTTAGCAACTACTAAACAACTTAAACGAGGGAAAAAGAAGAACACAGCCATCAAGAGGGGAAAGAGAAAAGGAAACACTCCCCCCACAGTGTGGTGCAGGAGGGGCGAGAATGCTCCTACGGCACAAAATAAAATAAGATGGCCTTCTGTCCCCAGCGCTTTCCGGGCCAAGTCAAAGTGACCCATCCCTGCAGGAAAAAAAACAAGGAACCCCCATTAACGAAGGCAAACAAGAGGGATCGAAGACTGGGGAACCTCAGGAGTAAGGGGCCAGGAACATAGGGGTCTACATAGAACATGAAGTAGGACAAGATACACAATAGGCCACTTAGCCATATGAGTGAGTTTGACTCTTTAGTCTTTACAAGAGGCCCAAACCTCTTCAAATATCTGCAATTTGTCATTTAGCTTATACAAAAGACGTTCAAAGCACTCTATCATACATGTTGTCCAACCAGGTCAGTAATGTGGGAGTCATAGTCGGGGTTTCCAGAGTCGCAGAATCACCAATTTACCACTCTTAGGGGAGTGGAGAGCCATCTATTAACATATTGGGTCACTGAAGGAAGGGCAGACGTATCGTGCAGGAGCACTAGCCGAGCTGTCAAAGTCCTGTATACCTCAATCTACTCGGAGCCAAGATGGGGAAGAAAAAAGGAGAGGCCGCTCCCACTCACAACATTATAAACAACACCAGGCCTCACCCAACAGACACTAAGTCCTAACATAAATGACAAATCCAGGGTTTTCAATACTCTTCTCAATTCCCTTGAGTGTGTTCAATTCAACTACTCTTATTTGTCACAGTGTCTCACTAAAAACAGCAACTGCTACCATCCAGACTCCCCACCTTCAATCATTGAAAAAATGTGAGAGAAGAGAGAGAGTACTATTGTACTCTATCTATATGTAAAAGGGGCGTGCACTAGAACCGATTGATATTGGCTATTCTGGTTAAATTAACCTCCGTTATTGGACCACTCACCTATGGGGCCATTATTTTATCATGACTCAATCATATTATGCTACGCATAGCAAAATCTGATGGAGACATGAGACCACCGTAATTGTTAAAAACAAACGACGGTGTGAGCTCTGATTTGGAGCTTCTAACACACTGGTGGGACGCTGTACTGGTAAGATGGATCATACCGGGTGGTAAGGTGGCCGTTTAAGTGAGCTTTGGAACTAAGTGGTTGCAAATATATTATTTTTAATGATAGCGCGCGGAGCTTGCGCTACCAGATGGGCATGTGCATTACTGGCGAAAGCATCATGCAGGTAGTTCTGCTCCATTTCTGAAGCCAATAAGTTGCATGCGAATCAGAAATTATGGGCATCAGCTTGAGTTCAATATAAACAAGGTCAAACCAGAGGACTGTATTATGAGTACATAATGAGAGTGAATGGTCTGGATAAATGTTTTTATAAACAATGGATTATTGATGTCCACCTGTGTAAATTGTGTTTGTATACTATTACAGAGGGCCAGACTGTGGACGGTCTTCCAAGGGCTATATTAAGGTTCCATACCGGAGAAGGTGGAAGTCAGGGAGGAATAAGTCTTTTGAGTCCTTCCTTAAAAGCCTTAACAGCTGGTACTTGAAAAAGAGACAAGCGTTGTCTATTTTGAAGATATGCAGTTATTGCAGCGAGATTAAGCGCATGGATGTGCACGCTAAATTAGAACGTTGCAGGTGTGATAAATAACAAATTATGTTTTGTATTGAAGCATCTAGTGTATTATTGTGGTTGTTGCTGAAATAAACAACAAATATCTTCCACTTTGCTACGTAGCATTGTCTTGTGGTTGGACGTCTAGCCTCTTTGATAACTTTCATACAGTCTGGCGGAAGATTAAGGTAGCCAAACTCTAGGATTTCAGGTGCCAAATTGCAAGATTGGGATCTGGATGTATTATCTCACCATGGTTCTGAGTTAGGAACTTGGTGAGGTGTAGTTTTTGGTGGGGAACTACGGATAATTCCAACAGGGTTGTGAACCAATGTTGTCGGGCCCATGCTGGAGCAACTAGGATAAGTGTCACGGAGTGTTGTTTGAGTTTCCGAACCAATAATGGAAGGAGTGGGAGAGGCGGAAAAGCGTAAGCAAATATCCCTGACCAATTCATCCATAGTGTATTGCCTTTGGACAATGGATGTGGATGTCTGGACATGAAATTTGGGCATTTTGCGTTTTGGTGGGTGATGAACAGGTCTATGTCTGGGAAGCCCCACATTAGGAAGAACGGCAGTAGAACTTGAGGGTGAAGTTCCCATTCGTGTATCTGCTGTCGTTGATGACTGAGCAGATCTGCAACTTTGTTGTGTACTCCTGGAAGGTGTATCGCAAGGAGATATATGTTTTGAGGTATGGCCCATCTCCAGATGCTCTGTGCTAACTGTGACAGCTGTAGAGAGTGTGTCCCTCCTTGTTTTTATATTTAGTACATAGCTGTCATGTTGTCGGTGCGGACCTGGACAGCTTTGCCTACTAGATGAAATTGAAAGGCTTGCAATGCTAGAAAAATTGCTAGTAGTTCCAAGTGGAATATGTGGAGTTGTTTTTGTTGTACAGTCCACATGCCCTGAATGATATGGTTTCCCATGTGTGCTCCCCAACCAGTAAGGAATGAGTCTGCTGTTATCACGATTTGTGGAACCGGATTGAGGAATGGCCCTTCCTTTGGAAAGGTTTTTTAGGTTCCACCACTGCAGAGAGCTATGAGTATGGCCATCTATCAACACCAGACCTTGAGCCTGGTTGCACTGTGGTGCTAAGCATCCCTGTAGAGGAAGCATTGGAGTCTTGTGTATGGAACGATTAGGATGCAAAAAGCCATCATTCCGATTAGTTGCATAATCACTCTGGCTGGTAGTAAGTGTTGAGGTTGAAACTGTGAAACTAGAGTTTGCATGTTGCGAATCCTGACTGGGTTGGGGTAAGCTAAAGCTTTGAGAGCGTTTATTGCGGCTCCTAGATACACTTGCGTGTTGGATGGTTGGAGGTTAGACTTGGCAAGGTTTACTGTGAACCACAAGTCATGAAGGAGTTGGACTATCTTTAGAGTGTGCTGTATGCAGCTTTGTTGTGATCTGGCTTTTATTAATCAATCGTCCAGGTAGGGGGAGACTTGAATAGTCTCCCTAGATGAGCTGCGGCAACTGCGAGGCACTTGGTGAAAATTTTGGGTGCCGTCAGTACTCAGAATGGGAGGACTTTTAATTGGTAGTGTTGTCCGTCCACTACAAATCTTAGGTAATTTCTGTGAGCAGGGTAAATGGGAATATGGAAATAGGAGTCCTTTAGATCTAGAGTGGATAGAAAGTCATCTTGCTGAAGTAGTGGGAGTACCTGTTGGAGTATCACCATGTGGAAGTGGTCTGAATGTATGTAGAGGTTCAGCTGTCTGAGGTCTAGTATAGGCCTGGGAGAGCTGTCCTTTTTGGGGGTTAAGAAATACAGGGAGTATACTCTGGTTCCCTGATGTATTAACGGACCAGGTTGTAAAGTGTGCTTTTGTAACAGAGATAGAACCTCTTGCTTTAACAGACTGAAATGTTCTGGTGACATTGTATGTGCTCTTGGAGGAACGTTTGGTGGAGTGTTTGTAAGCTCCAGGCAGTAATCATGTTGGATAATTTGTAGTACTTATCTGACTGAGGTGCTTGAGTTCCAGACAGGTAGGATTTGGGAGAGACGTCCCCCGACAGGAGTGGGATGATTGGGGGTAGTGGAGGGAAGTCATTGTTTGTTTGCAGGGGAAGAGAGTGTGGAATTACCTCTTCCTCGTCCTCTATTATTGTTCCCTCTATAATTTCCTCTAGAATACGCTCTGTGGGAGGGGGATTTATTGTTGCGTTTGTAAGAGGAGGGGGCTCGGTCAGTGGAGACAGCTTTTGAGCCACCCCTGTAAAAGGAGCGGCGAAAAGAACCTCTACTGGCCGGTAATTGTAAAGCCCCCATTGACTTTGGGACCTCGTGTCTTTTTTCATCTTTCCCAACATGGTGTCAACAGCTGGGCCAAAAACATGGTCTTTGTCAAATGGCTGGTTAAGGATAGAGGTTTGTACCTCCGGCTTAAAACACTAGAACCTGAGCCAAGCGTGCCTGTGCAGTAATACACTTGTGTTGATAGCACAAGATGCTGTGTCTGCTGTGTCCTGTGCACATTTTATGGAGATGTTAGTAATGAGCCTACTCTCTTGTATATGGTTGTTAGCTTTAGATTTGTATTGGTCAGACAGTTGTTAGATTAGTTTTTCCAGCTCATCATAGTGAGCTCTGTCATAACAGGCTAACAGTGCTTGTGCATTAGCAATGTGCCAGTTATTTGCAGCCTGTGAAGCTATCCTTTTGCCTGAGGCATCCATAAGCTCAGATTCTTTGTCAGAAGGAGGTGTCTCCTGTGGCCGAGGAGTTAGCTCTCTTGCGTGCGTTGGATACTACAAGAGACTCTAAAAGTAGATGTCCTTTAACATAAATAGAATCTGTAGGAGCTGATTTGCATTTTTTATCTATCCTAGGAGTGACCATCCTAGCCCTCACGGGATCCTTAAAGACCTCATCCATATGTTTAAGCATATCTTTTAACATTGGCAAGGTATAAGTTGTTCTTTGGGAGGAGAAAAGTGTTTCAAAAAGAAAATCCTCTTCTAAGGGTTCTTTGTAAAGTTCTATCTCATGTTAAGGAGTTCAAGGTAACCTACGTTGTCATCAGTAGGGGAAGGTCTAGAGGGGTACAAATCAGGGTCATTGTCTGTATTTGGGGTCTGTGTGGTAATCATCCAGCATCAGGGTCCTCATCCCCGTCCCCTTTATCCTGTGGGTCAGGTGTAATGGGCCTAGTAGGTGAATGTAAAGGTGTAATGAGCAGGTTAGGATTAGGAGGAGGAGAAGGAGGTGGAATGTAGGGAGGAGAAGGGTTAATACCCATATTCTTCTTTTTAGGAGGGGCATGGTGGTCTTCTGGGAAGTCAGCTTTCCGTTTTTTTGGAATAGGTGCTTCAATATGTCCTGTTTTTCGATTTCTGACCAATTTCTTCTGTTTTGGGTTGAAAATTGGATCATTAGATGGAAGTTCCTTGAGGGAAGTGTCTTTATCTTTCTTTGGGTGCTGGTATTTTCGGCTCCGTGTGTTTGGGTTTATCAGAGTCTTTTGGTTTTTGAGGATTTCGGTTCCGAGTCTTTGGTTTTGAAAGTTTTCCTGCCTCGAGGATTCCAATAGAAAGTTTTCCGAAGTCAGACGATGTTCGTCGAGTGAAGAATCGCGATCGATAACAATACCGTAGAGGGTAGTAGATTGCTTGTCGAAGGGGTCTGAAAAACGGTACCGAACTGGAGTGCAGCAATACACATCTGAACCTAGTGGAAAAATACAATCTGGGGATGGAGTTGATTCCTATGCACACTATCACCTAAAGGAGGAGTCACCTACCTCTTGAATACAAGACTTCTTCCAACAAAAACAAAGTGCAAACATCCGGATCCAACACCAGATGGCGATTTGTGCTAACGCATATGATCTACAGCTCATATGCCTCGATCCTCTACTTTCCTCATTGGCTTTTATCACCACTAAAAGTAGGGTGTAGTAATTAAATGCGAATTGACCTGGTACAGCCTTGAATAGTTCTGGAACACACTTTCTAAAGATGATCTTTTTCAGTTCACTGAAGATGTCGCTCTGGGCAGGATGATGACAGTAAGTGTACCCCGCCACGTAACGGCCTCCAATAGTCTCCAATACTGCAGCTAGGATACACTTTCAGTTCACTGAAGCTGCCACTCTCCCCTGGGCCGGATGACTGTAGTGAATGCACCCCTGAAGTAACATGGGTGAAGCTGCCACTTCACACGGGAGGAAAGATGGCAAGCCCGCTCAATCCAGCAGCTAGTTGGATCGCAGAGGAAACTGCTCCGCCGCCTTCCAGAGCTCCAACCCCCTCATTCTGTGAATGTTTGGATCCTTCTCAACACTTCCTCTAGCAAGCTAAGGGCAATCAGCCATCTTTATCTAGGCCTAGCTCTGCCCCAGTGGATAATTTGTAAATCATTTGTAAATCAGGGAGTTTACACCAGGCCATTTCTCCTATTAGCACTGCCTAAAACAGAACCAACTACTAATGATGTCAATCCCCCTTTTGCTTGATATCAAAAAGACCAAGAATGCTGTGGATGGCATGTAATAGAGGATGTTTGTATTTTGGAACACCGTGCTGATAGAAGCGAAGAAGTGCATTTCGGTATGGAATAATGCTACTATTGCTTTTAGTTTTGTGTGCTGGACTTGAGGCATTGCCCAGCAAGAACATTATGTAAAAGCAGGATCATGTTAATGTTAGCTTTGACCACTAAGATGAGGACCACTGTGTAGTTGACAACTATGCAAAGTTCTCTACTTCATGGAAAATATCATGTAACCAGGCTTGCACTCCCACTGCGACCATTGGTTAAGTTGATGTACATAGAAACTAGTCTTCCAGTGCTGGTGGCAGTTGTTGGAATTCAGCTCACATTTAGACTTTGTATAACCATTGTCAATCAGGAGACATGAAGAAATATGTATTATATGTTTCCGCCAATTGGGTTAAGGGGTAATCACAATGTTATCTGAGATCAAATGATTACTCATGCAAGTCATTAACTTAATAGTCAGGAAGGCACATCATGATGGATGACCCATCAAGATTAAAGAGAGTAATGTATTAACTGCTAAGATCTAGTTCTCTCCTTTTTTGCGAGTTTTGTTCATACTAGCAGGAAGACCAAGGTAGACTTAGTGTCAAAAAATGCACAGCATGAATGTTGACAGCTGTTGCCAGGGAAGATTGTTATTCAGGATGCCTGGATAATGGAGGATTGCTTGACGCCTTCAATAATAACTAAACTTGAGATAATTTCTTTTATCACACTGGATTTTAGCAGCACGAATACCTCTGATAATTTTTCAGCCACAAAGCATACTTTCAGAGGAGGAAAGGCATGTCACTAGACAATTTTAGGAATACTGGAGAGCAGCTTCCACCTAGAGCATCGTCATGACTTGTTGTCAGAATCACATTGGAACATGGAAGAAGAGGGAAGGGATGCACCTGCCGGTCCTGATTAAGCAACATTATTCAATAAAGTCTAGCACCATGCTTTTTCTGAGGAAGGTTCTAAAGTTGTTAATTTTTGTAATTTTTTTATTTAAAGAATTTATAGAGTGCGCAGCTACCCAAAAGGGTCTCCCGGCACTAGTGTGGATGCTTTGCGATGTGGCTAAAACAAACTTAGGAAAGTGCTATGACGCAGCTAGGGCAAAAGTGCTTTTCCTTTTTTTTTACGTGCAGTAGGGCTGGATGCATCATAGTCTTTTTTATTATTACTTTTACCCACGTGCACAGAAGTCACACTGGCAGTTAGTTGTAGCCATGCTGTATAGCAAAGTCAGAAATGCCCATGCTCTACAACATGAACACAAGACAATGGCAGAGGCCATGGTCTCAAAGGCAAGCCCTTTTGGCTTTGCCAATGCTTGTTAGGATGCAGCACAATACCATTGTAATTGTGAACAAATCAGTTAATCTCCTGAAGCAATCAGTACTTGATCACTGCTCTAGCCGAAAGAAGAGGAAGTGAAGCCAGCATGCATCGGCCAAGTAGAAGGCAGCAAATAAGAGTGACAAAGAAGCCAACAAATCTTAAGCAAGGGGCGTGCTGCAGGCCCTTTTCATATACAATATGTCTTGCAATCAAGAGCACATGCAGCGCATGCGCTGTCAGAGGTGAGACCTAAAAACAAATGGAGGAGCACAAGTTGTTGGCAAGGGGCCAATGACAGTGCATCTGCTGCATAGCAATTAAGGCAGCAGTATTACTGGGATTGCACACACGCACTTGGCCACAGAGATACCCAACTATCAGCCAGAGACACCCGAGAGCCATCTCTTCTGCTATGCTACTTGCGCAAAACAGTGTCCCGGTGACCCTTTAGCCTTTCTTAACATCACTGAGAGGTGAGAAAGATGACGACCTAAGCCTCTGGCTGAGGCTAGGGATTTCTCCACAATGCAGCAACAAAGGCCAAGGCAGACAAGTAATAGATGACCCCCAAAGTTTTCACACACTGCCTATGGACCTGGCCCTTCACAGATTCTAAACTGCACAGATCTACACAACAGAAAAGTGAAGAAATGCTCAGGGATCGGGAATAATTGACAGACCTGCACTTGCGCTCCCTCACACTCCGAGTACTGGACTGGTATCATAACCCAAGAAGGAAAAGACAAACAGAACAGGTCACCGTGGTCTAAAACTCAGAGGTTCTGAGAGGCAGGGATGCAGTTGAAGTGATGCCATTACTGCTAGTTCAAGGCCCATGTGTTCCCTGCTACCTTAAGACAGGAAATACAGCATCCTATATCGAGGAAACTTTGTTGAATGAGCCCTTTGTCATTAGCAGTAGAAGAGGAAAGAGGAACCCATTGATCCCAGAGATGGGAAATGCTTGCAAGACCAACAAGCATTTTCAATGCAATAGGTCTCGCATTTGTTAGAGTTATAGCTATTGGCGCTGTAAATGAAAATGTCTTTCACCCATGTGTTTTGGTTTAGAGTGGAGTGGAATTATGTGGGTTGGATTGCTATTGTTAGTTGTGGAATTTTGTGGTGTGGAGTGGATTTGTGATGTGGAATTATGTGGCATGGTGTGTAGTGGATTTTTATTATAGTGATGATGTGGTTCTGAGTGTCCTGGAATGATGCGAAGTGGGATTGTGCGTTATTGAGTGCAATTATGTGGAATGGTATGTGTTGTGGAGTGGAATGTAGTGGAGTTTAATTATGTGGTGTGCTGTTGAATTTTGTTGTATGATGTGGGATTTTGTGGTATTGGTTGGATGTATGTGGTGTGTTGTGTAATTGTGTTGAGTTGAATTATGTGGTTTCTTGTCGAATTATGTGGTGTGGAATGGAAATGTGAAGATTTGGATTGTGTGGTGTGGAAGTCTGTGGCGCTGAGTGAAATTATGCTGATTGTATAGAGAAGGGGATAAGCATGTAGATGTGAGATAATAAGCGATGGAGATGAGAGGGAAAAGAAAATGGTGATGGTAGAGAAGTACAAATGATGCAAATTGCAGAAGGGGGTGCAAAAAAATAGAAGAAAGACAACTTGTAAGGGGACTGGTAGAGCTAAAGGGGGAGGGAGTAGGAGAGGTAAAGGTAACAAAGAAAGGTGGGAGATGGCGGAGAGACCCTGCAGGACATGGACATGGGACGGTGACTGGAGGAAGATGAGGAAGTGAGGACAGTGGAGCTTGGAGACGGAGGAACAGCTAAGAAATGTGGAGAAGCAGAAGTCAGAGACTCAGGAGCAAGAATAAGGGAATCTAGAAAATATGATCCAACAGTGGAAGAGTGGAGGTGGGAGAAAACCAGAGCATGAAAGCGAAGCAAAGGGAAATCCGGAATAGGGGTAATGACCGAAAGTGAGAGCGAACAGTGGAGCTTACCTGTTTATTTTTTTATGGGTGATTTGTTTCCCCTGTTGTTTGTGTGCAGAGTTAGTCACTGAGGAATGTGAATGGGAAGGAACGACAGGGGAGAGCGAGGTAAGGAAGAGAGGGGAAGAGTTAGTGGTGAAAAGTGAACAGGTAAAGATGGAGACGAAGAAGGAGTGGTGCAGGTGGTGGTGAGAGAGAACTAGAGAGATGAGGGTGAGAAAACGAGTGGCAGAAGTCAGAGCAAAATTGTGAAGGGGGGTAAGTTTGAGAAAACAGTGAAAAGGGAACTAGGACGGAGGTAGGGAAGAGTGGGACTGATAGAAGCGCGTGCAGCACCAAAATGAAGTGCGGCGCCGAATAAATATGCATTCCCGATTGTATGTTCCGTGGTTAGTACAGAGCTGGGCAACTGTGTGTGGGCTCAATATGCCCAGACAGAAAGCATGCCTGGCATAGAGTTTACGCACTATCTAAATTACGTCCGTCACAACATATAGTAAATGCCTGCTGTAACAGGTGTCTGAAGGGCATGTTCCAAATATCGTGAAATAATGGGTGGCAATGGTACTTAGTATAATTGAGATTGTAAAACTCAACAAAGATCGGTTGACAACACAAGCCCTAGCAAAAACATAAAAACGTGCGTCGTGCTAAAATAAAGTGCGGTGCCCATGTACATTAAATGTATGTGTGTGGCGGCCTGTGAAGCGGGTTCCATGGCAATTAAAAAACAAAGCATAAAAGAGGGTGGCATTTGATGAATGGTCGACATATGTAATTTAAATCCATGTGAGGGACTGGCTATAGAGAGATGAGGGGACATGCTGGAGGGTGGTAGTGAGGGAATCCATTGAGCATGAGTTTCTAGCAGTTGGCGGGCGGGTTGTGGGTGGGGCGCCAAAAAAGCCTGTCACACCGGATGCCACCACCAAAAGCCGACCATGCGCTGCCAAGGCGAGACCTAAAAAGGGAACTGTAGATGTCTAGCAAGATTGATCACGTAGAATGGCTGCCTTTGGAGCTCTTTGAGTATTGCACGATTCCACTTCTAAAAGCACAAGGAAATTATTAGGTCACATCCAAGTGGGACAGATAGGATAATGTACAAGCACAACAAGATTCAACTTTATCAAGACTAGGTGGTGCCATAGTTTGTATGTTCAAAGTTTCTATACATCGTGGATGGCAGGGGAGGACTACTGTCACGTTTGTATATTGTAGTTTTATGCAGTTTTCGTTGGCAAACACAGTAGAAAGTGTTATAAAAAAGGACTGCGTGGCATCGATACATAGGGTATCTGTGGTGGTGCAAAACTGTGTTTCCAATGTTAATACAGCATGTCCACAAGATGCCTTTTGTGAAGGCAACATTCCAAAGCAGTAGAGACACCCATTTCTGTAAATTTTTTAATGGAAGTGGAAACAAATCTCAGCAAAATCAAGAGAGGAAGTGAAGTAGACACCGAATCTATGAGAAAAGGCTATTGGTGCAGAATAAAGAGGTACTAGAGACACCCATATGAAGTAGAATCCCATTTGGCTGGAGATGTGGAATAGCCAGAGAGGGAGGCTTCTGCCAGAGAAGAGTACGGCTTAAGGCAGGAAAAATGTTTTAAGGACCTAAAAGGTCAGCCATCACTAGCAGAGTCATATAAAAGTGGTGAAAAAAACTAAGGATTCATGCCAAGTGCTGGTGTGGTGTATTTTGACTGAGAATTCTTACTACATTAGGTTTGCGGCAGGACAATTGGAGACATGTTGAGTGGAAGGGAGAAGTTCTGTGATTCCGGGTTGGAATCTATCAACTATCTTAAGTGATCGACTCAAGGGCCTTTGGTCATGGAAGTTACTTGATATTCAGCTTTGCCGAAATTGTATCCCCTGTACTGCCAAATGCACTCAGAGTGATACCAAAGGGGATGATGGACGAAACGTTTGAGCAAATTAAACACTCACCCCCAGTCAAATGATCTGGGTTTAATCAATCATCATTCTTTAGCTCACTCCACCACCCCAGTTCAGACATGGCCATATGCAAATCAGTCTGACCCTGTGCCTCATGGGAACAGTTCAGCCCGAACTGCCAAGCCATGTCTTCCCTGGACCGGAAAGAAGCATCCTGGGACCGGGTTCAGGTTCATAACCCTCATCAGTCAGGCTATCTTGAATCCAGTGGCAGAGTGAGCAAGGGCCCCTCTTCTGGGTATACCCTGCCAACTCAGGGCGAATAAAGCGATACCAAAGGGGATGATGAATGGAACGTTTGAGAAAATCAAACACTCATCCCCAGTCAGAGCAGCGAGATCCCCACCATGCATACTGGGATCTTTCAAAGTGGTGGACAATCCTCCACTAACCAGGTAGGCATCTGGGTTGCCCATCACACTCTAAATGAACAAGTTACTAACCTTCAGTAACTCGGTTTCTGATAGTTACTAATTGCAGATTACTCAATGTTAGAATATTCCCAGGCGCCACACTGGATCCTGATTTTTCAGCATAGCCCCTGAGCGTCGGAGGTGGCATCATGCAGCTCATCCGTGCTTTCCCCTGGAAGTGACGGCTATACCCACATATGGTCGCCACCCAACCACACTGGTGTCAGTTTCTTTCTGGATACCGTCCACGGTCTCAGGCGTAGAACCTGAAAAACAATTGCTAATGGCAGTGTGCAGATCTCTGATTTGGGACCCTTTTAAATGAAAAAGAGTCCATTCTACAGAACAGAGAGGCAGGAGGGCAGTGAGGAATCTGCAGTTAGACAGAATATCCACTAGAAGGAGCATTACCAAAGGTAAGCAACTTGTTATTTGATTAATTCTGATGGATACTTCCAACCACAGGTTCCTCACCTTTGAATAGATACCAAAGCAGTAGTTTATCTATGAATGACAGACTCAGGATGCAGGGAACAGCTGTGGAATGGCGCTC
Organism: Lissotriton vulgaris; assembly: GCF_964263255.1. Taxonomy (NCBI): domain Eukaryota; kingdom Metazoa; phylum Chordata; class Amphibia; order Caudata; family Salamandridae; genus Lissotriton; species Lissotriton vulgaris. The sequence goes on from NC_141695.1 coordinate 835,510,060, forward strand.
AAAAGAGGGACAAACAAAGAATGTAAGGACCAAAATAAGATTCGACTGTCGCATTACAAAAGGTTTATGAGAAAGCATGTGGACCAAGCCTTTGAGAAAAAGCATTACAACAAGTGATCTGGAGAAGGACAATTGGTCCAGTATACGCCATACAAACTGAAAGGGCCATCAGCTTACACAGAACAGGGCCCACTGCACGTACTTGCTGGGTCAAAGACAAAACAAACAGTAACAAATCCGGTAGTTTAGCTGCAACGGGTCATTTTTCTAGGTGTCAGACAAAGCCACAAATTTTCACAGGACCCGGAGTAACGAATATGCTACTTACCAGTATGCATCTGTTCTTGGCATGTAGGGCTGCTGACATTCATATCTGTGCATAGATCGCCGCCTAGTGTTGGGTCCGGATGATCGCACATTGTTGTCCTGGAAGAGTCTTCGAAGTATCACGAGATAGGTGGCTCCTCCCCTGGACTACAGTGCGCATGGGCATCAACTCCATCCTCAGATTGTTTTTAGCCATTGTGGCAAAGATGGAGTGAAACTCTGTGAATGATGACCATGCTAGAAGTATGTGTGTATGCTGCAGCCGCTAAAGGCGCCAGGGAGGAGGGCGGGTGATATGAATGTCAGCAGCCCTACATGCCAAGAACAGATGCATACTGGTAAGTAGCATATTCGGTTCGAGGCATGTGGGCTGCTGAATTCATATCTGTGCATAGAATACATAGCAGTCCCTCCATTAACGGTGGCCGCCTGTGCCAGCTACAGCAGTTTGGAAAAGTGTTTTTAGAGCAGCCTGCCCTACAGCTGCCTGCTATTTGGAGTGCACATCAACACAGTAGTGTTTTGTAAATGTGAGTGTGGTAGACCATGTGGCTGCTCTACATATGTCTTCCAAAGGACTATTTACAAGGAAAGCCATGGAGGCCCCCAACTTCCGGGTGGAGTGGGCCCGCAGTGGAATGGTGAGAGTGCGCTTGGCTTTTCTGATAGCAGATCTGAATACACTTAACGATCCACCTGGCTATACCAGCCTTGGAAATGGGGTTGCCTTTGTGTTGTGGCGAAAAGGCAACAAATAGTTGTTTACTCTTCCGAAAATCTTTGGTCCTATCAATGTAATACATTAAGGCCCTCTTGAAGTCAAGTGTGTGGAGCATCCTCTCCGCAACTGACTTTGGATTTTGGAAGAACACAGGTAGTTCTATAGTCTGGTTGATATGGAACTGAGAAACCACCTTAGGAAGGAACTTAGGGTTAGTGCCAAGCACCACCCTGTTGGAATGAATTTGAATAAATGGCTCTTGGATAGTTAGTGCCTGGAGTTCACTAACTCGTCGTAGCGACGTAATCGCTATAAGGAAAGCCACTTTCCATGTCAAGAACTGAATGCATGAATGCAGTGGTTCGAAAGGGGGACACATCAGCCTGGTGAGGACCACATTTAGGTTCCACTCGGGAGCTGGTGGTGTCTGCAGAGGAATGACTCGTTTGAGTCCTTCCAGAAAGGCTTTAATGGCAGGCACTCTGAAAAGGGAGAGGTGCTGTCTGTTTTGGAGATAAGCAGCCATTGCGGATAGATGTATACGAATGGAAGCATAGGCCAGATTACATTTGTACAGATGTAAGAGATAACAAATGATGTTCTGAATAGATGCATCCAGCGGGTTAATGTTGTGGTCTGCACAATAAATGACAAACCGCTTCCATTTCGGCGCATAGCATGCTCTGGTGGTGGGCTTCCTTGCCTCCCTGATTATGTCCATACAGTCAGGAGGTAAGTTGAGGTAGCCAAACTCTAAGACTTCAGGAGCCAGATCGCCAGGTTGAGCTGTTGCGGATCTGGATGCTGAATGTCGCAATGGCTCTGCGTCAAAAGCTTGGGTGTGAGGCGCAGCCTTTGATGCGGTACCACGGGCAGTTCCAGAAAAGTGGTGTACCATGGTTGGCGAGCCCACGTCGGAGCAACCAGGATGAGAGTCATAGAGTGCTGCTTCAGCTTGCGTGCCGGTATTAGAGGTGCTGGGGGAAAAGCGTACGCAAATTTGCCTGACCAGTTCATCCATATCGCATTGTCCTGCGACTGTGGGTGTGGAAACCTGGCGGCAAAGCTTCGGCATTTGGCGTTTTCCTTTGTGGCGAACAGGTCTATCTCCGGATGACCCCACCTTAGGAAGTACGGGTGGAGTACTGATGGATGTATCTCCCACTCGTGCATTTGGTGGCTGTACCTGCTCAGCAGGTCCGCCATCTGATTGTCCTTGCCCGGAGGTGTTCCGCCATGAGGAAGATATTCCTTTGAATGGCCCACTTCCACATGCTCTGAGCCAGATGAGACAACTGTGGAGAGTGTGTACCTCCCTGCTTCTGGATGTAGTACATGGCCGTCATGTTGTCCGTCCGGATCAAAACGACCTTGTTGCACAGATGTACCTTGAATGCTTTCATTGCCATGAAGATAGCCATCAGTTCTACAACATTGATGTGAATCTTCCTTTGCTGTGGTGTCCATAGTCCCTGCACAGTGTGGTGGAGTACATGAGCTCCCCAACCCTGGAGAGAAGCGTCCGTCGTCAGAATGATCTGTGGCACAGGCTCCTGGAACGGTCGTCCCTTGCAAAGGTTTTGTGGATTCCACCGATGCAGAGAGTTGTATGCACGACCTGTCACCAACACTAGGTCTTTCAACTGTCCGTGAGCCTGAGTCCACTGACGTGCTAAGCACTCCTGAAGCGGACGCATATGTAGTCTCGCGTGCGGGACTATGGAGATGCAGGAGGCCATCATGCCTATCAACTGCATGAACACTCATGCTGGAAGCGAGTGTTGAGTTCTGAATTTCTGTATCAGCGATTGAATGCTGCTGACCCTCACTGAATTTGGCTGTGCTGTGGCTGCCAGAGTGTTCATCGTCGCACCCAAATACTGCCGTATGTGGGCGGGTTGCAGGTGGGACTTTGGGTAATTGAGTGAGAATCCCAGATCGTGAAGAAGGTGAAATGGTGTGGGACATGTGGGCGGCACACTGCTGGGCTGACTTTGCCTGGATGAGCCAGTCGTCCAGATAAGGGTAGACGTGAATGTTTTGTCTCCTTAGGTGTGCCGCCACCGTCGCCAGGCACTTTGTAAACACCCTGGGTGCCGTGGTGACTCCGAAAGGTAGAACCTTGAACTGGTAATGTTGGTTTTGGATGGTGAACCGGAGGTATTTTTTGTGTGACGGGTACAGCGGAATATGAAAATACGCATCTTTTAGATCTAAAGTTGCGAGAAAATCCCCCTGACTGAGCAACGGTAGGACTTGCTGCAGTGTATGTGAAAGTGCTCCGACAGAATGTACTGATTGAGGGGTCTGAGGTACAGTATGGGTCTGAGGGACCCGTCCTTTTTTGGTATCAAGAAGTACAGTGAGTAAACTCCTGTGCCTCTTTCTTCCACAGGCATGAGCTCGGTTGCCCCTTTTTGCAGCATGGCGAGGACCTCCTGCTGCAATAAGTGCAAATGCTCGGCGGACATAGGACGGTGTCTTGGGGGTATGTTGGGTGGAGTAGATGTTAACTCCAGACAATAATCGTACTGGATAAGCTGTGTGACCCACCCGTCTGTGGTGATGGACTTCCAGACTGGCAGGAACTGTTGAAGTCACCCCCCGACAGGTGTTGCGTGGTAGGGAGGCAGTGACAAGGCGTCACTGTTTGTTAGTGGCGGAGAATCTGGAGTTGTTGTTTCCACGACCTCTGCCTTTGGCGCTGTTTCCACGATATCCACCTCTACTTTGTTTGGTGTATGTGGTCTGCGTGCCGCCTTTATAGTACTGTGTGGTTTGGGAGAGCTGGCCTCTGGAAACACCTCTATTGCTTGAGCGACGAAAAGAACCACCCCTGAAATGCTGTGACTGTAGAGCCCCCATGGACTTAGCAGTCTCAGTGTCTTTTTTTATTTTTTCCAATGTGGTGTCCATCTCTGGGCCAAATAGATGATCAGGGTTTACTGTCTGATTTAGAATGGTGGTCTGTATTTCTGGCTTGAACCCGGAGATTCTGAGCCAGGCATGTCGTCTCAGCATGACACTAGTGTTAACAGCTCTGGCCGCGGTGTCTGCTGCGTCCAATGCACATTTGATAGAAGCATTTGATATGAGCTTCCCTTCTTGGATGAGCATGCCAGCTGCCTCTTTGTATTCATCTGGCAGGTGCTGTAACAGGGTCTCAAGTGTGTCGTAATGTGCCCTGTCATACCTGGCTAGAAGTGCCTGAGTGTTTGAAATGCGCCAGATATTGGCCGCTTGAGCTGCTACCCTTTTCCCTGATGCCTCAAACACCTTAGATTCCTTATCTGGGGGAGGAGCATCACCCATTGTTTGCAAATTAGCCCTCTTCCGGGCATTAGAAACAACAAGAGAGTCCAATGGCAACTGTCCCTTAATGTAAGTAGGGTCTCCAGGCGCCGGTTTGTTCTTCTTTTCAATTCTGAGGTTTATCACCCTGGCTCTTGTAGGCTCCTTAAAGATTTCCCCAGCATGCTTCAAGACACCCTTCAACATAGGCAGAGTCTTGACAGTCCTCTCTGAGGTGGAAAAGGTGTCAAAAAGAAAGTCTACTTCAATGGGGTCAGCATGGAGCTGGACGTCATGATTCTTAGCTGCCCTTTCAATGAGGGCATTAAACGCTGCCGAATCCTCAGTAGGCAACGTTTTCACAGCATACACTTGAGTGTCTGGGGTAGAGTGAGGATCACCTGGGTCAGCAGCAGCTGCCCAGGGTTCATTGGTATCATCTGGATCAGTGTCCACAGGATAGCTGTATTCATCATTATCACCTTCCCCAGTGTCCACATCTGAATAAGTGGGTGAGACATCATGGCCACGTGGAGATACAGGTTCTAAAAGAACAGGTGTCGAAGTAGAATCCTTTTTCTTCTTCAGTGGAATTTTATAGGACTCCATTGGCTGTTCCGGGGCGATTTTCCGCTTATAAAGAGAAAGTCTGCCTGTCTCGGCATCGATAAACTGTTCCTGTTGCTCTTCCAACGAGGATTGTCGATGCTTTATGCCCAGTACCACAGTTGTTGACTTCGGCACCGAGGACACCTTCTTGGGCATGTCGGTGGCCATTTTAGGGGCGAAAGCCTTCGGCACCACTTTCGGCAGCAGCATGAAGTGGATGGGCGTCGACGTCTTCTGAGGTTTATCGGCAGGCTTCGAAGGTGGAGGATCTTGAGGCCCAACACTTGAGGCCTTGTCCTTGATGCGCTTTAGGGAGTCTGCCACCTGCTTCGAGAATGAGGCGGACAGCTGCGTCGACTCGACGGAATCCTTCGAGGCACCACCAGGCGTACACTCGTGGGTCGTTCCGCTCTTGGCCTTGTCTTGTGGACGCGGAGGCTCGAGAACCTTCGGATCACAGAGTCCTTTGTCGGTGTCGACTGTCTTCAGCGCCGATTTGTTCGGGTCGACTGCCCTGACCTTTGCCTTCAGCACGCCAGACTTCGTCTCGACGCCCTTGAGCTGTTTCTTCGGGTCGATAACGCTCTTCTGCTTCGTCGGTGCCGACAGGTCCGGGGACTTCGAGCCGACCAAAGCAATACGCACTTTTGGTTTCGATGTAGGCAGCAGTGCTTTCACTTGCGTCGAGACCGGAGCTTTTACTTTTGGTTTCGATTTTGCAGTTTGCGGCTCCTTAGTAATGTCCGAAGACGACCCAGAAGGCGGGGCCGTAGAACTTTTTGGAAGGTCTTGGGTAAGGCCTAGTGGCGATCCCTCGACCTGAGCCTTATGAAGAGTTTCAGCCCCAATGTCAGTTTGTGTGCTTAGCTCGAGCGAGGAGCTATCTTCCATGGCCCCAAAGGCCCCGTCGTCGTCTCCTACCTCATCGACGGCTTCTTCCGCTTCGAGCATTTCAACATCCGCGTCGTAGTTGGAGTCGACCTCCGACGCGGGATTCGACAGGTTCTCACGAACCTCCCGGTCTGCTCCTTCATCATCCCCAGCATCGAAGATGTCCACAGGCTCCGGTGCAGTCTGCTGGGCTTCCTTGCGCGCAGCTCGTCGATGCAGAAGTGTCTTCTTGGATCGAAAACGGGAACAAGCCATGCAGCTGGCTTCATCATGATTCGGCGACAGACACTTGTTGCACACGGGTGGACGTCGATGTGGGGATACTTGGAGTTGCACACGGGACATCTCTTGAACGGGCTCCGTTCAATGATGGTTCGTCGATAAGGCCTCTGGCGTCGACCGGGCCTTCAGCGCCGAAAAGCACGCGGCTCTCCTGGAAATCCGGCTCAGAATTGAGCTGGAAAGAACTGGGCACCGAACGCAAGACTATACCGACGAAAAACTAAAGGCCTTTTGGCCTTAAGAAAACTTTATACCGATTCCGACTTGAGTGAGCCAATATCCATCCGAACCCAATGGCGGAAAAAAACAATCTGAGGATGGAGTCGATGCCCATGCGCACTGTAGTCCAGGGGAGGAGCCACCTATCTCGTGATACTTCGAAGACTCTTCCAGGACAACAATGTGCGATCATCCGGACCCAACACTAGGCGGCGATCTATGCACAGATATGAATTCAGCAGCCCACATGCCTTGAACACACATTTTGTAGGAGGATGCCTGGCTGCCAGGATTAAATCCACTACTTCTGGTTTAGATCAAATGAAGTCAACTGCTGCCACTAAATCTACATGCATGGAGATGTAGATTGTGGGTATAAGACCCTGCCCTTCTGCTGCAACAAACAATCCTTCCAAAGCAGCAGCCTGATCAGAGGACAGATACTCATACCCAGAATGTCCGGGTACTACACTCTCCTGGACTCTAGCATGAACTAGGCCCAGTTATTCCTGATCTTCTTCATAAGTCTGGACAGGAGAGATAGTGGCAGGAAACCATACAGGAGTCCGGTGCTCCACACTAGGTGGCCTGATGAGAAGGGGGAGGAGGTGTTGTCCATGAGGAAGTGAACCAAACTCTCCTTGATGGACTGCAGAAAGGCTTTTAATGCCAACTGACTGGCCTGCAACTCGATCAAGCTGACGTGGAGGCAAGATTCCACTGGAAACCAGAGTCCTCTGATGTCCACCCCTCCCAGATGGCCTCCCCAATCCAGCATTAATGTATCGGTACCCACCGTCCGCTCTTAGTGGGCAGGTGAGGGGTCTGTTGCTGGTCCAACTGTGATTGAGCAGCCACCACTGGAGAACTTTTCTAGTCTCCTTTGCAACCTAGATGGAAGCAGACAGGTTCCTTTGGTGCTGGGCCCACGGAGATGTCAGATCCCACTGCAGAGTCTGCATGTCCCATCTGGCACAGTCGACAAGGAGGATGCAGAAGGCAACTAGGCCAAGAAGACTCTGAGCTATCCTCCCTGAGACGTACCACCAAGGCTGAAACATCAGGATCATAGCACAAATGTCCTCAACCCATTGATCCAGACGGATGTCCCGAAACTGCACCACATTAATGGTGACTATGATGAAAGGGTGCCTCTGTGAAAGAGTTAGGGGTGTGACTTCAGCACATTGATTGTGAACCAGAGCCATGCAAGGAGGTTTGCTGTCGTGTGAAGGTCGTCCACGACTGCTTGTGGTGAGCCAGCGTTCAACAACCAGTCATCAAGGTAGGACAAGACTGCTACAACTATCTTCAGAGGTACGCTACAACCAGCACCATCATCTTCGTGAAATCCCAAGGGGCAATGGTGAGGCCGAAAGAGCATGGCAAACTGTAAATGCTTGTGGCCAACATTGAGCCGCAGGTAGCGTCTGAGGGGATGCAGGACGGGAATAGGAAAGTAGGCACCTTGCAAGCCCAATGCCACCCTCCAGTCTCCTGTATGCTGTGCAGATAGAACGAGGGTTAACATGAAAATCTTGAATTTGTCTTTCCAGAAACTAAGAGGTCAAAGATCAAAAATAGGATAAAAACCAACACCCCTTTTCAGCACCAGGAAATAAAAGAGGTAAGATCCAATTCGATCTCCGAGGCTGGTATCCTTTCCCCAAAAGAGTGTGAACTTCCTGCAGCAAAAAAGACAAATGGACCTCCGAAAGCCATTTTGATATGGGTGAAAGATGTGGTGGAAAAGAAAGGAATGGAAGGGTGTGCCTTGTTGGAGAATCTGCACATCCCACCTTTTGGACGTTAGGCCTTGCCATGGAGAAAATGAGTGATTCTGCCTCCCACGTTGTGGTCTGCTAAAAGAAAATTAAATTGCATGGAGGATGCTGCCAGAGGGGCTGGGAACTGAGAGGTTTGCTGTCCCTGCAAGCCAGGACACTGCCTGCTAGATCCCTTACCCTACCCCCAGAATGGCTGTGGTGCCTGTTGATGGGGTGGTGGGACTTGACACTTTCTGTAGGCAAAGCCCCAACAAAACCTCGAAAGGGATGACATTGTTGTGGATACTGTTTTGCAGGTGTTGAGCGACAGAGGGAGTGCTCAATGATTACAATCTCTTTGAACCACTTGAGGGTCGAGTAAGCCTTCTTACCAAAAAGGCAAGACGTGTCCAAAGGCATATGAGTGATGCTTGAATGTACCCGAAAAGCCCATGGATCTCAACCATGCATAGGCCCAGAGCATCACTGTAGTGCCGATTCTTCTGCCTAAACTGTCGGTCATGACCAAGCCTGATCATATGACCTACTTGGCCACATCTTGAATAATCTGTGCCAAGTTGGCATGAAATTCTTGCAGACAAGCTTACCATCTGTGGATGTTCACTGCACACCCGCAGTCAGGATACCATCAGACTGCAGACAAGTAAGTGTAAAAAAAGAAAAACACAAGACAACAGGCCTTTGCCAACTATGCAAGTTGGATCAAGAACAATATCTCCGTATCCACCAGGACCACCCCAAAGCTACGCTAATTTAGGAAAGAGTAGAAGACTTACCTCTTTAAAGAGCACCACATCGCAATGTATTACCAGTCCACAACTCAGCTTCTTCTCCTATTACTCGCTGATTTTAAGCTTGCCTTTGACCATGTACAGCGCCCCAGTGCCGTATGGCTAGGTTTGCGATATGGAAATACAATACATACATATATCTAGGACTGCTTGCAAGATATCAGTGACCATGTCACATAATGCATGGAAGTGTCTTCCCAGCAAACAGCTGCTGCTGACTCAACACAAGGCAAAGTTAGCTGAAGAAAACATCCTCTTCCCAAATAACCCAATGTTTTTTTACTCTGTTTGGGTAGGTAGTAGGAAAAGCGATGAAGTCATCCTTGCAATTGGTGGCCTGTACTACCAGACTCTAAAGAGTTGGGTATGGAGTCAGGAAGGCAAGGTCAATCGGAGTGGGTCTGTGATGACATGAAACCTGTCTGTTCACATATGGGCAGAAGCACGGTTTAGCCCAAGTTCCAAAGAAAATGTGGGTCAGGGCTTTGTTGAACTGCAGTAGAGGCTCAGATTAGCTCTCTCTAGGTTGTAATACTTCGGTGAGAATATTGTTTTTTAACTCAATAGAGGGAAACTGGAAATCTAACAAGACAGCAAGCCACTCATCTAATGACCAAAGCGAATAAAACTGGCTCATCCATGGAAGGGGCGGGGAGAATGCAGCCCCTTGTCAGGAGACATATCAAGCTCATTGGCCTCTTGTAGGTCCAGATAAAAACTGTCATTATCATATTGTGGGGACAATTAGTCTTCACCATCACCATCCTTACCATGATCACCAAAAGCTGGTTGGCTCTGGCCAGAGTCCAATCTGAATAGACTACTGGAGATTTACAGTGTATTGGGGTGGGACGTATCAAAACTGTCCAGAACGTGGCTTTGGCGGAGGTAGAGAGAGAATAATTTATGTGTCAGACAGAACAACGGGATCAGTGTACTCCTCTGATGCTGGCAGCAAGGGGACTGGCCTCACTGCAGCAGGAACCAGCATGATCCAGGATGTGGAGTAAGCTCAGAACTGAGTTCAGGAGGCACAGAAGGTGCCATGGCAGGACCCGCCTGCAGTAACCTGACTGGAGGTTTCTGCAGATTCATGGGGCATAAATGTGGATCAGAGAGAGCCTGTAGGTGATAAAGACGTGGATATTGCCTCCTTAAATGCCTCAATCTGTTGTGGTATCGCCGACGGACACAGAAATCCCGAGTGCATCAGCGACAGAATCGGGTCCTCAGTAGGTAGCAGAGAAAAAACACAATGGGGCAACTCAATGTCCTCATGACTTCTCAGACAGGAAGTGTCTGGGCTGAGACAAGGCTTACTTGGACTTCTTGCGCTTCTTTATGGATTTCGACTTACCCGAACACTTTGACCGCGACGACAACCTGTTGTGAGAATGGCTCGAGTGGGAATGAGTCTGTGTCCCTGACTTTGAGTGGAAGCGACCTAATGCGACTTTCTACAGTACTCCAAGACCTACAGCTAGACTTTGCATTCCAAGATCACCTTTGGGTGCATCAGGGCACTCTCCTCACACAAAAGAACTCAAAAACCAGAGCCACATCTCATAGAGATCTGTCACAGACATTTGTTTGTGACTGTCCTACAGGGCGAAAACCCTCATGTTTAGGAGGGGACATGCTCCCTTGCACACAGAAAATAAATGTTGTCGAGAAAAAGCTTGTCAATGGAGCACAAAAAGGTTTGGAGCAAGTTAAGAATCCATGTACGAAGGCGTAGAAAGAAAAGAACTGATTTCTGAGCTTCAGCGGTGCCTATATGTGGCTTCTGCTGTCACTTCCGGGGCGCAGTGGAGTCCATGCATAGCCGCAAGAGATCACCTACAGGCGTTCAAGGGCTATGCTGAAAAATCTACCAGATCCAGCTTGGCACCTGGGTATTTTCTAAAGGGGAGGAATTTGCTGTAAGATAGAGTATCTACCAGAAAGAGTGTTATTGAAGGTAAGTAACTTGTTCATTAAGAGCGCTGCAGGCAGCTAGCGGTATCTCTCTGAAAAGTCCCTTAGATTATGAGGCTACTGAGGTGGAGCAAAGCGGATATTTTTTTAAAGAAATGCATTAGTTAAAAAAGACTAGAACCAACCTAAGTCATGATAGTTCCTGCAACCATTAACCCCTTCGCTGCTCATGACGAGCTCAGCTCGTCATGCAGTACACTGGTCGTGTGCTCATGACGATCTGATCTCGTCATGAACCATGGGATACAACAATTTCCAGCACAGGAGAGGAATCAGCTTAGCAGTCATGTGGTTAATGTTCTGGGAAACCCAAGGATAGGCAAGTTATCATTCTTTGACCAGCACTTTCCTGGGAGAGAAGAGTGGGCTTGGAAAAATAAGGAAGGGTGCTGACGAAAACTGTGTTATCAGCCCGAGGACATGACACTTTGTGCTTGTATACTCTCCAAATCAGGCCCAAGAAACATTCATGTGTTAGACAATCGCTGCCCTTTTGGGCAAGACGAAGGAAGAAACTACCACTGGTGAGATTTTGAGTACTGTAATGGATGTGATCAGGGACAGGACGGAGCCGATCTAATGGGACTCGGACACTTTCGGCCAAGGGAAACGCATAACTCCAGTTGATTGTTCTGAAAGATATTTGGAGGGTGGCCTGTAAAAGTGAACCAGCGTGCAGCCGTACACAAATACTGAGCCACCTTGTTCACTTTTTGATGAGTGACACACGCTATGATAGAACAGAAGTTCTTCCCTTGACCATATTTTACTGTCAAACAAAGGCAATTTATATTATTTTAATAAAAATGAGATGGGTGGGGTAGGTGAACTCCATGAAAGCAATCCGTAGCGGATTTATATAAGCTGTGTTACTTCTTCCTAAAATATAGGAAGCATTTAGAGCTAAGCCGACAAAAAAGTTGAGCGAGCTCGACACACAGCATATAAAAACTCTCGCCCAAAAGACAAGGAGGAAATTCGACGGGCTTCCACTAACAACTACGAGCATTAGACATGGATACAACAAGTGCTTCACTTTAACCCCTTCCAGGCTCATGACGAGCTGGGCTCGTCACGGTGTAGCCTCCTCAAACACTGATGACGAGCCCAGCTCGTCATGAACAATGGGTTTTTAAAAATTACAGCACAGCAGCAAAATATCGCTAGCAGCGATGGTGTTAAACAAAACAGCACTTCTACAAAGTAGGGATAAAAGCAGGAACCTACTGACAAATAAGCTTAGGGTTCAGGCAGTACATGTAACGAATGAGCAGCTCAAGACACCATGCAACATCCCGCTATATTATGGAGACCTTTGCATGGCAGACAAAGAAAAGAGATGTGCAAGCATAGATTGGTGACCACTTAGAAAAGCTAGCAAGGGAAGCAGCAGAGAGCGTAGAAGAGCTGGTGAGAGAGGACCGAGTATTCTGCGCAGTAGGGAAACTGCCACCAAAACTCAAGGTCAAAAACGGTTTCACAGTTTTCTGTTATAAGATGATCTTGGCCCTGAAAATAAAGTACTCTAATAACTTTTTAAGGGAAGATTCAGTTCTGAACTCGATGCTCCGAAATCCCACAACCTAGCAAAGAAGCCACCTTATGCAGTCCGTATTATCCCACTTCACTGTTATACCCCGATGGAATACTGTTCACTATTTTATTTTTTATTTTGAAGGTTTTATATAGCGCTGGCTAGACCCGGAGGTATCAGAGCGCTTTACATTAGTATCAGACCATAGTTGCAGGTTACATTGTTACAAAGGTTACAGTTATTGGCGCTTGGCAAACATAGTTTCATGTAAGATCGAGACAAACAATAATGACATATGCGTAAGGGGAAAAGCAGGCAAGGGGAGAGATTCAGGGTGGGTAGGAGCAGGGAAAGAAGACAGAGAATGGAGGAGGGAAAGAGTAGGGGAGGGTGACGGGGACACAAACCAGTAGACGAGTCAAAGCTGCGTCCAAAGTCCAGTAAGCTGTGATCCCGGGGAAGTGGTATCATTTCCCCATCTCTGTTGCGAGAGGCTCCCTATACGCAGTGGACTCTCTCAGAGGGGCTCTGAGATTCCAAGGCCTACATACTGGATCCTTCCCAAACAAGCATTTGCAATGCAATAGGTCTCGCATTAGGAAAGTTTGAGCTATTGGTATTGTAAATGACAATTTTTGTATTTATGGGTTGGTTTTGAAAATAGCGAAATTAATAGCTTTGTCATTTACAATGCCAATAGTTATAACTTTGGCAAATGTGACACCTATAGCATTTGTAGTGCAATATGTGTTGTATTTACGTGACTTAGATGTATTGATATTACAAATAACAATGGTTTTTATTTTTTTTTAAATAATTAATACTTAAATAAAAGTTAGTGTAATTTATAATGGCAATAATGTAAACTTTTGTAAATACCTTTTGTAAAGATTATGTTCAGTGTATTTTATTATGACGAAAATCCAAGAAAAGAAGTGAAAAATTAACATCTTTTTGTGACATTTGTAATAAAGCTTGAAACATTGATAGAACATATTTGAACCAGTTGTTGTTGAATGGTTGCACAGATTGATGCTGTGGTAGCGCATAGTGATGCTGTGGTGCCCCTAAGTGATGCTGGGGTGCCCCTGAGTGATGCTGTGGTGCCCCTGAGTGATGCTGTGGTGCCCCTGAGTGATGCTGAGTTGATGCGATAGATAGATAGAGTGAGTGCGATAGATAGAATGAGGGCGATAAATAGAGTGCGGGCGATAGATAGAGGGCTGGCGATAGATAAAGGGCGATAGATAGAGTGAGGGCGATAGATAGAGGCAGCGTGATAGGTAGAGGGTGATAGATAGAGGGCGATAGAGTGAGGGCGATAGATAGAGGGAGGGTGATAGGTAGAAGGCGATAGAAAGAGTGAGGGAGATAGATAGAGGGAGGGTGATAGATAGAGGGAGGGTGATAGATAGATATAGTGAGGGCGATAGACAGACAGATAGAGTGAGGGCGATAGATAGAGTGAGTGCGATAGAGTGAAGGTGATAGATTGATAGATAGAGGGCGATAGAGTGAGGGCGATAGATAAGATAGATTGATAGTGAGGGGCGATAGATAGATTGATAGAGTGAGGGTATAGATAGAGTGAGGGCGATAGATAGAGGGAGGGTGAGAGTTAGAGGGAGGGTGAGAGATAAAGTGAGGGTGAGAGATAGATAGAGTGAGGGCGATAGACAGACAGATAGAGTGAGGGCGATAGATAGAGTGAGTGCGATAGATAGACAGATAGAGTGAGGGCGATAGAGTGAGGGTGATAGATTGATAGATAGAGGGCGATAGAGTGAGGGCGATAGATAGAGTGAGGGCGATAGATAAGATAGATTGATAGTGAGGGCGATAGATAGATAGATTGATAGAGTGAGGGTATAGATAGAGTGAGGGCGATAGATAGAGTGAGGGTGCTAGATAAATGGATAGAGTTATTATTTGGTGTGCAATTATGTGGCACTGAATGGTATTTGGAGTGTATGTTGCATTGAGCGCAGTGTAAATATGTAGCATATAATTATGTGGTATTTGGAGTGTATGGGACGCTCCCGGGCCGCCATGCGCTTTATAAATCCTTTTTCATTTCATTCATGTTGCATTGAGTGCAGTGTAATTATGTGGCGTGTAATTGTGTTGCACTTAGTGATATTTGGAGTGAATGTTGCATTGAGTGCAGTGTAATTATGTGGCGTGTAATTATGTGGCACTGAGTGGTATTTAGAGTGAATGTTGCATTGAGTTCAGTGTAATTATGTGGCGGGTAATTATGTGGCACTGAGTGGTATTTGGAGTGTAGGTTGCATTGAGTGCAGTGTAATTATGTGGCGTGTAATTATGTGGCACTGAGTGGTATTTGGAGTGTAGGTTGCATTGAGTGCAATGTAATTATGTGACGTGTAATTATGTGGCACTGAGTGGTATTTGGAGTGAATGTTGCATTGAGCGCAGTGTAATTATGTGGCGTGTAATTATGTGGCACTGAGTGGTATTTAGAGTGAATGTTGCATTGAGTTCAGTGTAATTATGTGGCGTGTAATTATGTGGCACTGAGTGGTATTTGGAGTGTATGTTGCATTGAGTGCAGTGTAATTATGTGGCGTGTAATTATGTGGCACTGAGTGGTATTTGGAGTGTATGTTGCATTGAGTGCAGTGTAATTACGAGGCATGCAATTATGTGGCACTGAGTGGTAGTTGGAGTGTATGTTGCATTGAAGGTGCAGAGTGTGTGAGGGTGCAAAGTGTGTGAGGGGGCAGAGTGTGTGGCCTAAAGTAGTGTGTGGGCACAGTGTGTGTGCCCAAAGTAGTGTGTGGGCGTAGTGTGCATGGCCTAAAGTAGTGTGTAGGCGCAGTGTGTGTGGCCTAAAGTAGTGTGTAGGCGCAGTGTGTGTGGCCTAAGGTAGTGTGTGGGCACATTGTGCGTGGCCTAAAGTAGTGTGTGGGCGCAGTGTGACTGGCCTAAAGTAGTGGGTGGGCGCAGTGTGTGTGGCTGCATTGTGTGGGCACAGGGTGTGTGGCCTAAAGTAGTGTGTGGGTGCAGTGTGTGTGGCCTAAAGTAGGGTGTGGGCACAGTGTGTGTGGCCTAAAGTAGTGTGGGGCGCAGTGTGTGTGGCATAAAGTAGTGTGTGGGCGCAGTGTGTGTGGCCTAAAGTAGTGTGGGCACAGTGTGAGTGGCCTAAAGTAGTGTGTCGGCGCAGTGTGCGTGGCCTAAAGTAGTGTGTGAGCGCAGTGTGTGTGGCCTAAAGTAGTGTGTGGGCGCAGTGTGTGTGGCATAAAGTAGTGTGTGGGCGTAGTGTTTGTGGCCTAAATTAGTGTGTGGGCGCAGTGTGTGTGGCCTAAAGTAGTGTGTGGGCGCAGTGTACTAAAGTAGTGTGTCGCCTCATTTTTCAGCAGCGAGCGCAGATGCTCTTCGAGGGTCTTTGCTTACTTTTCACACAGTCTAAAACACAAGTCTGCCCTTACTTGAAAGCAGAAAAAGGGTGCGTTCCTGAGTTGTGAACAGCTAATGTGAACATGAGCTTAGAGAGCGAAGTGGGGTGCTGTAGGGGCAGCCTGAGAAGATCACCATGAAACTACATGTCACCAAGAACGCACTTTAGTCCTGGATATTACTGTGCATTCTGGGGACTGTAGTTCTAGTTCACTTCTCTTGCTCTAACGTGAAAACAATGATTTCTATATGAGACAAGTTTAACCTATTAGCATTGTAAATGACAATGCGTTTCATTTATGTTTCAAAAACAAACACATAAATAAAAGGCATTGTTATTTACAATGCCAATAGCTCAAACTCGGGTAAATGCGAGACCTGTTGCAATGCAATAGGTCTCGCATTTATGAGAGTTTAAGCTATTGGCATTGTAAATAACAATGCCTTTTATTTAAGTTTTTAAAAAGCAAAACAAAATAAAAAGGCATTGTTGTTTAGAATGCCAATAGCTCAAACTCGCCTAATCGCGAGACCTATTGCATTGCAAATCCTTGTTTTATTTGTTATGTTGGCAGTTCTGGGGCCTATACGTTTGAG
Organism: Lissotriton vulgaris; assembly: GCF_964263255.1. NCBI lineage: Eukaryota > Metazoa > Chordata > Amphibia > Caudata > Salamandridae > Lissotriton > Lissotriton vulgaris. Next base: position 835,526,506 of record NC_141695.1, read on the forward strand.
TGCCGTGGCACCAGCTCCAGCGTTGGATAAGTTATCATCATGAAACCAAATTGTGAGTTTGTGTAGAACAGCAGTAACATTGACCTGTTGTGACCTGTACACCGTTGCTCAAGTGTGTCTTGGCACTTCCTGATGTTATTGTTTCCCATGTCCACCATATGAAGTTTAGAGATCTCAGAAGGTGGAAGGCCACGAATCTGCTTTAACATTTCTCAAGAATTCTCTGTCCAGTATTATCACCCGAGTCATTCCCCCAGTATTTTAAACCTGTACAAAGATTTTGAGCAATAATCGGCAGAAATAATTACCTACTATTGAAAAAAGAGTCCAGCTGGAGACGTGATTGTCATTTCTTTGAAGTCAGAGCGATTCATTCGTGCAGCATTACCGTCACAGCGCCTGATAATTTTTAGAAAGATTTGTATTGCGCAGGAAGGTTAAACTTCACCTGTAAATGTGTTGCCATTACCCCCACCATCTCCCGACCCCCCTCTTGAACATTACTGGGAGTGTTAAAATAAACTCCAGATTGGCCTGTTGGGAGTCAAACCTGTAACCAGCGAATTACATAAGATCGCTGGCACAGTGGATTCCTTTCACGCTGAGCTGTCACCGGCAGCCGCACAGAAATTGGAATAATTTTAGGATTGATTTTTGTCTAACAACATGACATTCTGTTTTTTTAGCACGTAATGAGTTTGCAGCCTCAAATTTAAAAACACCCTAAATTCTGTGTTTACTCTAGTACTAGCATCTGAAGATTTTAATCTCTATGACTTTTAGACTGGAAATATGTAAACATGTATGTAAATGCTTGTAGCAAAATGGATTTAGTCGTGCACGATGCCCAGAGAACACGTGACAAGTTGTATGATGGAAATCCATAAAGGCAGTGGATGCAAGAGAATAGACAAAGATCTGCGAGTTTTAAAGGCGCTCTAAACAACTTTATTATGCGATAATGTTTTTATTTTTGTTACCAGCTGTCATGCTGATACAAAAAATATTGTTTACTTAGGCTCAGTGATCTCAGAAACGACTAGCCATTGCTTCAGGTAATAAAGCAAGCACATTTCTTCCATGTAACGCATTTCTACCCCCCAGCTCTGTGGTTCCCAAAGTGTGCGCCGCGGCGCCCTGGTGCGCCGTGATGAGCAGCCAGGGGCGCCGCGCCGCCATGCAGGAAGTAGGTGATATAAATTGCAGCCCAACATGCGGAGGGGGGTTTAAAATACCACCTTCGGAATGGTTTTGCCCAGCACACTGCGGCCATACGCTTCCGTACGTACGCACGCATTTACACGTTGTACATAAGCTGTGTAGGCTCACCATTACTGCCTTAGCAAGCTTGGAGCATCGGAGACACGTTGCTGGTGACCCCCGTGTTGTGCCCTGCCTCGCTTGACCCTGTTCAAATCGGTAAGTAAGTGTCGCAGACGAATGTAGGAATGTCTCATCATAATGCTTTTTAATTTTCAATCGTTTGAACAGTAGTGTAGTGGCGCACGATTTCACTGAGCTCCGCATGAAAGCCCTTCGATTTTGCTGGTAACGTGAGATTCATGCCAAGCTTTAAAAGCGAGCCAGATAATCAGAACCGTGGCTTTTCAAAGTCTTTTTCCAGCTTGTATTCCTTGTACCCGTGTTTTCTCGGCTTTTCAGTGAGAGATAGTGTGAAGGGAGTTCTACGTGGGAAGCCCGAAGGTGTCAGAACGCTTCACAATAGGAACAGTAATGATAAATGTGAAAATTACAAGTGACCAAATTACAAAACCAAACGTTAAGTTACATGAGGCAGTAATATGAGCAAACAAAATACAAGAGGTAGCAAAAGGTACATTAGAGGGGGCGCACGGTGGAAAATGTATTTGCAAAAACTCCGGGTAAAAAGGCAAAACAACAGAGTCTGGTGCTTTAATGCTACCTTCATGGAGTGGAGCTCAGAATTTGGAGGTATTTACCACTTCCAGTAAATACCCGATCCTCATCTTCCAGTATTTGCAGGTGCATTAAGTGCCCCACCCTATGCCACCCTGCTCAAAATCAGGGCATCATTATATGTAATTTCACCTCACATGGCTATCATGAAAGTGCTGCACAGGTCAGGCACTTTTGGGCCTACGTGGAATGCCCGAAGATGTCAGAGCGCTTCACAATAAGAACAGTAATGATACATGAGAAAATTACAAGTGACCAAATTGCAAAAGTTAAGTTGCATGAGGCAGTAATATGAGCAAACAAAATACAAGAGGTAGCAAAGGTACATTACAGGGGGGAAAAGTGATATGTGTGCAAGTTGCAAAAACGTACAAACTACAAGTAGAGGTATAATACTGCAATAAATGGCAGACACTCAAGCACAAGAACACATTGGGAAGGCACTTCCATAGTCATGGAGAAAATAATTTTCTGTACTGGAAGGTCTTCCTTAAGATAATAGAGAGGGCGTGAGTTACATTTGGAAGTGTCTTTGAAGGAGGCGAACTTTGAGGTCAGTTTTGAGGCCTGGGAGGAGGTGGTGGCTCCAAAACACATGCAGAAAAAAATTGGTTTTCTCTGAGAAAAAGGCCCCCAAGCAGGGCGAGTTTGTCACTCCCTGGTGAAACTAGTGACGGGTAAACGGAGTGTGGCTGATCCAGGGGCCACCATGTCCCAGGGCGCCTCCATGCATATTTTGTTACTAATATCATTATAATACCTTCATTGCGTCCCAATTACTTTACGGAAGACAACAGGAAGTACTCCCGAGGTCGGGCTTACATCCTGCCCACTGGTAAAAAAAAATAAACGGTGGGGAGCCACGGCCAACTGCCGATTAGGTCAAGGGAGCCACGGGTCAAAAAAGTTTGGGAACCACTGCCCCAGCTTGTCGGACGCCAACAATAATAAGCTCAACCGGACTAATATCATTTTTTTAGTAGATGCGGAGGCCGAGAACAAAAAAACACTAAAGTCAGCCACATCACCTAACTAAAACAAGAATGAAACGAACTGCTGCACGCGCACCAGCGCGAGACACCGCAAAAACGATCCCGTTCCCCAGGTTCAGGCGTGAGTAGTGCAGTGGCGTAACGAAACTTGAGGGGGCCCCCCTGCAAAGCACATGGAGGGCCCCCCGCGGCGCGGGCCACCATGCCTCCCCAGCGGCGCGGCCCACCATGTACCACTTTGCCCTACCACCCAGAAATCTAGCATATTTTGCTTTGAAACCGACTCTAGCCAATGACACTGAACATCCTGTGCAAATCGCTTAATCTCCCTGCCTAACAAAAATGAATGTGTCCTCATGTAATGCAACTGGTGAGATGTAAAGCGCTCTGATAGCAGATATCTTCGGGTCAAGTTTGTGCTATTTAAAACTCAGTAAAACATGAAACAAACATGCACCGAGTACTGACCAGCATGTAGAGCACAGCGACTGTGACCATCGGAACTCGTGGCTGCTCGAGCTAGATACCTCAAAATCACTTGAGTAGCCTTTCCAAAAAGAAGCACTGGCAAATGCCATTGAGTTAGACTTGTGTTTGCTGAAATGTTTTAACTAGCTTCACTGGCCTACAGCAGGGTTACAGACAGCATGGGCGGCAACAGCTTGCCTTAAGCTTCCCTAACACGAGGAGCAAGCACTGAGCAGACAATAAGTGCATGCAGTGGAGGTGGAAAGTTTCCTCTCAGACTCTCACCTCACCCCCCCCCCCCCCCACACACACACACACCAGTGCCCAATTCCTCACGCACAGAATCTCCTCTCAAAATAGCTAGTAATGGTACATGCCTCAGTGGCGGTGACAAATGTAATGTCGTAGCGGCGATGCAAGCTTCTGACTCTCACTCTCTCCCCCACAGATTCCATAACTGTTATGAATATTGAATAGCCTTCTGGCTTCCTCACGACACACGTGCAGCAGAGCAGCAGGTCATGTGTCCCAAAATTGCCCTTCCCTTCCTACTATCTGTATGTTTAATTGTTGACTACTGTGGGCCAAGGGCAAAATACGGAAGAAGAGTGGACTTGGTCAGACCCAATTATAACAGGGTCCCACAGGCATTTTCATACAAGGGTTAGCGAGGCTTTTAATTATGCTTCAAGCGAATTAATTCCCCGAATCCCACCTCCCCCACCAGACAGGAACCGTCAACAAAAATATAAATATGTCAATAGGCGCCATTTGTCCTCGCCTCATCTGTAATACTGGGAGCATACCTACCATGCCTTCTCTTTACAAAGTGTGTGTGCGGTGGGTTAGAGCGAGGGCGGTGGGGTGTTGGTTGAAACCAGCACTTCTGTAAAAACGTAGCAGGATAAGGATGTTCCAGACCAGTCTAATAGTTCAATGCAAGCTACAGAAGTGCAAACGCCTAATAATATGCCTTATCATCATAAGTAACTGACAAAGTATGAATAGGCAAAACTTTTCACAAATAAACAGAGCAGACCTATAGCGTTGATCAAAGGTTTGTCAACGTAACAACGCACCCTTGTACTGAGCACAGGTTGTCGCACAAGCCAGAAAGTGCAATACATGCACTCTTTCAGCTGAGCTATAGTTGTCTTCTTTCTCTGGTGTACTCTATTTTACTCTTCGGTATTTCTCTGCTTTCTCTTCCTACCAGTCTACCAGACACCGTGTCGCTCTGAATATCATGATCATATTAATAAAAGATCCACACACAAGGGTAGTTTTGCCTTTGTGGACAAGAACAATGAATACAATCTCTGACAAAGCTTTGACGATTTGTTTACAGGCTTATCCGTAATGAGTTTCAATAGCTCCGTTTACACCGGAGGATTGTTGTGAGTCTGATAGGACTTGCTGGGGGGGTAAGGGTGGACCTCACACATTCTGGGAAGGATGCCAGATCTAGAAAGGTTCAGGTTATGTTAGGGTACAGAAAGGGACAGATGTTTACCTTGAGAGGCGATCGAAATCTTAAACTAATTACAAGGGGCCTTACATTTTGCACGAGCACAAGAGGCGGCACCGTCCGCACAAGTGACTGCACCATCCGCACACGATGCGGCAGGCCTGTTGCACTAGGGAAAAGGTGGTATACTTCCCCAGTCGAGTCATTACTAAGGCCAGTTAAAATACACCTGCTTTTTATGATCAAAGACTCAAACAAATATATGTTTAAGGCGGTATTGAGGCGGCACCGTCCGCACAAGTGACTGCACCATCCGCACACGATGCGGCAGGCCTGTTGCACTAGGGAAAAGGTGGTATACTTCCCCAGTCGAGTCATTACTAAGGCCAGTTAAAATACACCTGCTTTTTATGATCAAAGACTCAAACAAATATATGTTTAAGGCGGTATTGTGGTTTTACTAGTGATTTGAAGTTCACGAAGCCAAAATGAAAACCAACCATGTGCGTTCGCCCCCTTTTCTGCTGGCGGCGCATCCTTTTCTCTTGCTCCGCACTCCTTTGGTGTGCAGGAAGTTACTCCCCGGAACACCGTGGGTTCCAGGCTCCAGAGTCAGGGAGGCCGCCCTGGTTAATTAGGCCAGTTCAAAGCACAAGAGCCTCCTGCGCTCCATTAGTGAAGAGCGGCTGAAGTTAGAACGGCAGTGTTACGGAGATAAGGAAATGATTAAAACGGCAAATAAAGATGAATGCAAATACATTCCATTGATTTTCAAGCTCTGCAATGCTGCATACTGCACTTGATGCTGCGCCAAACAAACAACAAAAGGGAAAAGTCAGGTGCGGGCTGAAAAACTATTCTCAAGCCTTCAACAGCAGCCCGACTCCAAAGTCCACTTCATAAGAAACAGAACCCGTTCTGTAAACTTGACACCGTTTCAGATCTCACGGATTGTTTTTTTCTTTTCTTTTTTGCAACAGGGCAAATCAATATGCATACAGGAAACACGATGTTAGTGCGCAGTCCAGCTTGCCAAAAGACCGAGCTCTGTATTCACGACGCCGTTTCCTTATGTCCTACTGCTAAAAGGGCCGCCTTTCCATCACTGACATGCATTAAACCCTCCAAACCCAAATCAATCTGCAGAATTGACTTTAACACCCCAGTTTCCAGCAGCTTAAGTGGCTAACTATGTCAGTGTAAACGTTACATTTGTTATCGTTCCTGCAGGTTATTATAGTGACAGTAATACAAGCAGCTGCTCTCGGCAGACGCTGTTCGAATATTGATCCCATTCCCACCCACCTGCAAAAGGTAACGTGCAATTTTATCAGGCCTGGTGGTTATCGATGGGTGTGTTATTTATTTCTCGTTCACACCGTGTGGCCCGGTAACCATGAATAATTACACACTGAGTATTGGGGAAAAAACAATGTTCTAAACCAAGGCGGCCTGGTCCATGGCCATGCACCTCCTTGAATCCTGGACCGGGTGACGGGTCATCATAGCAAAACTACTTACTTCGAGACAAGTACGAACTTCGAGTTCGGAATGGATGGATTCGGAAATCGGACAGGCTGAGCGTGGGCGGGCTGCCTGCGCCCGGTGGCTGCTTTCTTTGTCTTAGAAGAAGGATTAGGCAGATTGGCAATGGCAGAAGCTGTTCGTTCGTCGTCGGTTCACTTTAAATTATAGGTATGCGCGCCGCCGCGCCCGGGCGCCCCTGATGCCACGCACACGCACCTGAGTGCTGCTGCTTATTGGCCCGCTGGCTGGCGCATGATGTTTGTGCGTGCCCTGGGACTGCCCCATTGCTCACCACCACCACCACCACTCAGCAGCAGCCAGCCCTAGTGCCCACGCGCATACGCGGCGGCGGAACAGCAAGTGAAAGAATGAAAGGCCTGTCCCGCGGCCCGCAGCCATTTCATAGAATCATTATCAGGCGGTAGTGCTTAGACTAAGATAACTGTTATCTTTCTAAGCCCGCCTGATTCTATGAAATGGCGGTGGGCCGCGGGACAGGCCTTTCATTCTTTCATTTTCTGTCCAGTGACCCTCCAGTCCAGTCCGACACTCACTCACAGGGTGACTGGGGCCACCGGCCACGGCAGGGCCAGGGGGCCCCCCACCATTTCGGACTTGCTCTCGGGGCCCTGCCGGCCGGGGCCCCGGCCGGCTCCCTGCCCAGCATCGAAGACTCTCGGACCCGGCCGGGGCCCCGCACCGCACGCACCATGATTTCGAACACTGACTAGACTGTCACTAGAGGGTGGCCCCGGCCGGCGGGCGGCCGCACCATTTACAAGACTCCAGTCAGTGAAGTCCCACTCCAGCCAGCCTGAGCCTCCCAGGGGCCGGGGGCCCCGGCGGCCGGCCGGGGCCCCGCCCGCACCCAGTCCTGCCCGCACCAATGCATCTCAAATACTCGCAGGGGTCCTGCACACCATTTAAGAGCCTCACACACTGCCTCAGCTCAGCCTACAGGCCAGCATATTGTATTACTGCTGAGTGACGTGAGGAATGCGGGGTCTGCGTGGGCTTGTGTTACGCCCCTGGAGTAGTGCACGAGGTTGGAGAGCTCGAGACGCCGCCGTGAGCGTGCACGTAAGCAGGGGAGGATCGCCGGAGAAGACATGGAGCTTGATTCCGATGCCGAGACTGACCTGCTGCGGAGGGAGAGTGACACGCGGAAAGAGCCAGGTGAGTGGGGGTGTGTGGTATTGGTGGGGGAATGTGTGTGTGTGCATGTGTCTGAGTGTGTCGCTTAGTTGTGTGGGGTGGGGGGTTCTGTGCGCTCCTGTGTGTGTGTGTGCGCGTGATTGAGAGGCGAGAGGCTGCCTTGCTGTGCACAGTTGGAGCAAGAGATGTGCACGGCTGGGGGGGGCGGGGCCAGGGGGCGCGTCCACGAGGTGTAATCGGCGCTCGTGGCCAGATCTAGGTCGCTTCACAAGGAACTCGGTAACAATAGGTCTAGCGAGACCTAAAAAGGGGAGAGGGAGTGCTTTGTCAAGGGGTGCCATACCATACCTCTACTTTGAATGGCTCCCTTGGCGCTGTGGACTCTCTCAGCAGGTTCGCTGAGACTCCAGAGAATAAATATTGGATCTTTCTGCAACAAGGGGAGGAGTGCTTAGTCAAAGGGCAAAAAAAGACAGGTGGCTAGGTGGTGTAGCAGGCAGGGGGAGAGATTCAGGTGAGAGGGGATAGGAGCAAAAGAAGTAGACAAAGAAAGAAAGAGTACTAAATGGGAACAGACCACATCAGTTGGGGGGACAGACTGTTTTCTCTCTGCGGCCATGAGTTTGCCACATCTCTAAGGTAAAAACCTAGCACAGGCCATTCCAGAAGCTTTGCCATCCAGGAAATGATGCACACAGTTTGTAATTCGAATTAACTTTCACAATTCACAGAAGTTTCTAGTACGCTGCACATCAGCAATCCAGATGTTTTCATATTAAGTTCTTGGGTGCAGAGGATGATGCTCAGAAGACCAATTGCTACTTACCTGTAAACAGGTGGTTCTCCAGTATTGGTGTCTTTCATAGATTCACATGCTTGAATATTCCCCGTCGTCGAAGTGGGAGTCCCACGGTAAATAAAATAGCAATAATGCTAATATATATATATATATATATATATATATATATAATATCATAATACATAATAAAACAGATAAAATATATATACTGAAAAACCTCAACAAAGGTTCCTACATAGGAATGCATTAGAGAGAAAAAACTCATTTGCAACATATCAGTGTCATTATGTTAGTCCAAACTGCAGCCAATCAGGCTCAAGCACCCTCTAGAACCTTCTCCTCAGAAGCTCAAGCCCTCAGATTTTCGTAGCACTAGTAACAATAGCGCATGAGGAGAAGGGCCTCTGAGGGGAGGATGGGTGGGTCGCATGTGAATCTATGAAAGACACCAATACTGGAGAACCACCTGTTTACAGGTAAGTAACACTTGTTCTTCTCCAGTATTAGGGGTGTCTTTCATAGATTCACATGCTTGAATAGAATAGATAGCAGTAACCTCCTAGAGCTGAGATTGCAGTATCTCTTAACACTTGAAAAGAACAACATATAGCTTAAAGCATAGGCAATCTCAAAGAAATGGAGGAGGGAACAGAGGCTCACCTTATTTGAAAAGATGACAAAGCACTGCTTGCCCCACTGCGGTATCCGCTTAGTTGACAGCTTCCAAACAATAATGTCTGGTAAAGGTGTGCCTGCTGGACCATGTCGCTGCCCGACAAATCAGGTGTATAGGCACCCCCGCAAACAACGCGGTGGATGATGCCATCGCTCTTGTTGAATGTGCCTTCACTGGACTCGGTAAAGGCCTGCCAGCTTGCTGGTGACAAAAGGATATGGCTGAAGAGAGCCATCTTGCAACTGTTTGTTTAGTCACTGAATGCCCCTTCCGCAGCAGTCCATATGCTATAAATAGCTGATCCGATTTACGGGAAGGGGCTGTCCTTGAAATGTAGAACTTTAGACAACGCTTGATGTCTAAAGAATGTAGTCGTTGTTCTGCCGGAGATTTAGGATCCGGGAAAAAAGTCTTTAAGAAGACAGGTTCGTTCAAATGGAAATCAGTTGGTACTTTTGGTAGAAACGTAGGATCGGTACGAAGTGACACTCCATCGGGCTTAAACTGTAAATACGGAGGCTTGATGGTAAAAGTGTGAAGGTCACTTACACGACGAGACGATGTTAAGGCCAAAAGTAAAGCAACCTTCCAGGTAAGAAACTTGATTTGTGCTCGGTGAATCGGCTCAAATGGAGGCTTCATAAGTTGTGACAGTACTACGTTGAGGTGCCATGCCGGAGGAGGGCGCCTTAACGGAGGAAACTTTCTGAAAAGACCTTTAAAGAACTGCCGGATGATCCTGGATGAACAGAGAGATGTTGAGCCATCATGGCGGTAGCGTGAAATAGCTGCCAGGAAAACTCTCAAGGTGGCATGAGAGAGACCAGATTGAGCGAGGCTCAGAAAGAACGGCAAAAGTTGCTCCGGAGTGGAATGAATTGGATGAATATTGGATGCAGCGCACCAATGACAGAAACGCTTCCATTTTAACTTATATGTTTTGATGGTTGATGGAGCCCTAGCAGACGCTAGAATGTCTCTACATTCTTAGGGCATAGTTAAAGAGGCAAATTCAACGTACTCAGGTTCCATGCCGACAATTGAAGCGTCGACGGGTCTGGATGGCAAATTTGACCGTCGTCCATCGTCAGGAGGTCCGAACGTGGATGCAGATGAATGGGCTTGCATTGTGACATTAGAAGGAGTTCTGAAAACCAAGCCTGCCTGGGCCAACGAGGGGTGATGAGAATCACGCGGCAGGGTTGCCTGCGCATCTTCCACAACGTTCTTGGTACCAATGGGATCGGTGGAAACGCATAAGCTAACAGTCCGCTCCAATCCATGAGTAGGGCATTGCCGCTGGAATCTGGATGAGGATGCCAACTGGCGAAAGTGTGGCACTTCCGATTCACTGGGGTTGCAAAGAGGTCTATGTTGGGATGACCCCATCGGCGGAACACCAGGTCTAGAGTCGGTTGATGCAACTCCCATTCGTGAGGGGATGACGCAGACCTGCTCAGGGAATCTGCCAGTATGTTGGATGCCCCCGGCAGATGAACTGCCGTCAAAGAGATGTTGTGACGAAGAGCCCATTCCCAGATTCTTTGAGCCAGACGAGACAGAGGCTGAGATTTCATGCCGCCCTGGTTGTTCATGTAGTGCATGCTGGTGGTGTTGTCTGTTTGAACCAGCACCGATTCCCCCTGCACCACGGGCAAGAATGCTTTGAGCGCCAAGAAGATTTCCATCAACTCCAGTCTGTTGATATGCCAGGCTTGCTGAATCGCCGTCCACTTTCCTTTGATGGAAAGGTCCAGGAGATGAGCACCCCAGCCTTCCATGGACGCATCCGTGGTCAATGTCAAATCCGGAGGCTGGGCAAGGAAAGAAACCCCTTCGTCCAGATTGGTTTGTTGTTGCCACCAGAGCAGAGTGGTTTTCATGCGGGGCGTGACTGTCACCTGGTCGTTGAATGACCCTGACACTTGTCGCCACTGCAGGTCCAATTCCTCCTGTACAGGACGGGTACGTAACCTGCAATTTGGGATCAGTGCAATACACGATGATGCCATCCCCAGAAACGACTTTAACATCCGCACAGAAACTGACTGCTTTGACCTGATGATTGTGATCAGACGAACTATCTTCTCTCGCCGTTCGATGGAGACGAACGCTTTTGACACGCTTGTGTCCAGGATTGCTCCGAGGAAGTTCCTTTTTCGCAGAGGAGTGAAATGTGACTTTTCCACATTGATGGTCAACCCTAGAGACTTGAACAGGTTTTGGCACAAACGTGCGTCGTGAGCCAACTGTAGTGAGGATTGGGATTTCAGAAGACAATCGTCCAGGTAAGGAAATATCTGAACTCCCTGAAGACGCAGACAAGCCATGACCGGAGCTAGAACCTTCGTGAAAACACGAGGAGCTGATCGGAGGCCAAAAGGTAGGACCTTGAACTGATAGTGAACATGGCCCACCTTGAACCTTAAGAATTGCCGATGTCGATGGATAATTGGCACATGAAAATAGGCGTCTTGCAGGTCTATTGCCGTTAAGAAATCTCTGCTGCAGAGAAGTCGCAAGACTTCCGATAACGTTAACATGCGGAAAGATTGTTGCTTGAGAAATAGATTGAGAGCTCTCAAGTCCATAATGGGACGCCACTCCCCCGTCTTCTTTAGAATGAGGAAAAACCTCGAATAGAAACCTTTCCCTCGCTGAGATACAGGAACCACTTCGACTGCACCCTTTTTTAACAAAAGAAGAACTTGATGTTGAAGTTCCTCTAGATGGGGGGGCGGCGGGCCCGAAGGCGGACAATGAGGAGGAATCTCTGTGAACTCCAAGGCGTGACCCTTGCGCACAATGTCCAACACCCATTGGTCTGATGTTATTAGAGACCATTGGGAGTAAAACTGTGAGATTCGCCCTCCAACATTTTGCTGAACTGGAAAGTCATTGACGTTTGTTGTTGTTGTTGGATCCTCTAAAATTAGACTTTCCTCTATAGGATTTGGAGTGTTGCTGACGAGAGGATTGCTGACTTGAGTAACGCTGGTTTCCCTGATTGTACTGGCGGTACTGTGATTGTCCTCCTCGTGAAAAATTGGACGAGGTGCCCCGTCCACGCGCTCCACGAAAAGGCTGCTTCTTGAACTGTAAGGCCCCAAGCGACTTCGCCGTATCGGTATCCTTCTTTATGGTTTCCAATGATTCATCGATGTGAGAACCAAACAAAGATTCTCCGTCATATGGCATGTCAAGTATTTTTGACTGGACCTCTTGCCGGAACGACGTGGATTTCAGCCAACCCTGGCGTCGAAGCGCCGCAGCACTGGCAAGAATACGGAAGGCAGTACCCGCCACGTCGACAGCACAGTCAATTATTTCTTCCGATGCTCTTTGCCCATCCTGAAGGATTTGGTGTGCTTCCGCTCTGGATGTTTCCGGAAGTTGCGCAATCAGCGCGGAAATGTCTGACCACATTTGACGGTCAAAACGACCTAATATGGCCAGAGCATTAGCGGCACGTGCTGAAGTAGACGCCATGGACGAAACCTTTTTCCCTATTGCGTCCAAACGTCGACCCTCTCTAGCAGGAGGGGAAGTGATAGGAGCTGCCGGGTTACGTGTGCGACGTTGCGCTGCCTGAGTCACTACGGAGTCTGGCTTAGGATGCGAGAGTAAACAAGCAGGCGAGCCCGTTGGAGCCTTATATTTCTTTTCCAATCGAGGTATTTGCGCAGGCAAGGAGTTAGGAGCCTCCATGATTTTTTGTCCCTCCTTCCATACAAACTCGATGATTGGTATGGTATGAACTTGCTTATAAGGCTGGTTCTTAAAATCATAAAGAAAACAGTCTTCTTCCCGCTGCACTCTAGGTAACTTGAAGCGGTCTGCTGCTTTATCCATCAATTTATGGAAGCTAGCGATGTCCACCGGAGGTGAATCACTGGAATTGCCCTGTTTTGGCGAGGGTGTCTGCATTCGATAGTCATCGAATTCCGCCAAATATGGATCTTGTTCTTCATCCGTATCCTGATTGACCTCCCCTTCCTCTCTTTCTGGCTCCGAATCCTCGTCCACATCTTGTTGTGAATTAATGGGGAGAACTGTACGCGGATCTTCTGATGGAGCAGTCAGCCTAGGAGGAGTTTGCTGAGCTGAAAAGAGAGTGCGGTGTCAGAGGCAACATGTCCCGGAGTACCCTGGGGGGTAGGCGGAAATCTTCTATTATAATCATCCAACATATGTTGGAGGTTGGAAAATAATGTCGCTGGAAAAGTCGCCATAGGAACCTGTACAGATTGTTCCTCGTGCTGGTCTACAGCCTCATCCTCGTCCTCTTCAGAACTAGTGTCCTGACATTTGATTATCAAGTCAGACGGACTCTGAGCATCACCATAAATAGTTTCGTCCGGAACGGATTCCGTTTCATGGTCCGATACGAATAAAGGAGAAGGTGGCTGTAGAGTAGGAGGTGGCAGGTGGTGAGCAGAATTCTCCACATTGGTGACAGAAACCTCCGCAACAACTGCAGGGCCTGATGTGTCCAAGGGCACTAAAGGCATGTTGGCGAAGGACAGTGAACCTGAAGTGGATCTAGCGTCCTTTGGCTGTGATTCCGACGATGTTTTGGATGCATTCGTTGATATTGAAGGCTTTGATACTACCGTCGACGTTGGCATCGTCGACGGGATCGTCGTCGAATCCTTGGATGAAAACTTCGTCGTCGACGAAGTGGCCGTCGAAGAGCTGGTCGACGGTGTCTTCGACGTCGATGGGAACTTCGACGTCGACGGTGTCTTCGTCGTCGACGGGAACTTCGACGTCGACGGTGTCTTCGTCGACGGAGTCGTCGCCGTCGACGGAAGCTTAGCCGTCGACGGAATCTTCGACGTCGACGGAATCGTCGACGATGACTTCTTCATCGACGTTGGCTTCTTCGTCGCCGATATAATAGGGATCGTCGACGAGACTGAAGAGGTAGAGGCTTTCGTAGTCGTGAAAGCCGTCGACGATAACCTCGCCGACGACGACGACGCCGACGTCGTTGTGACCGTAGTCGTCGACGAAGCCACAGTAGCCAATCTCGTCGATGGAATGGTCGTCGACGAGCCCGTCGACGACCGCCGCGTAATAAGTGTGACAACACTTATAGAGGCTGGAAAAGACGCCTGAGAGCCAGGTCTCGTGGGCGTGGACACAGCAGTCATAGTAGCAGTAGGATTTACTGTAGCTACAGTCAAGGCCAGCTTTTTCTTCTTCAGAAAAGGAGATGGTAACTCCTGAACACTGCCACGCTTGGAAGCCACAGAAGAAGGACCTGACTTGAAACTTTCTGCGTCTGATAAAACTGCGTCCTTATCTTGAAGGCGCTTCAGCCATAACAGAAGACGACCCTCCCTGTCTCTGAGGGTCTTAGGAGGGAAAGTTCTACAGAACTTACAGTCAGCCACCTTGTGTTCTGGATACAAGCAGTAGATACACTTTTGGTGGGGGTCCTTTTCAAATAAACGCAGTTTCCCACAGGAAGAGCAAGGTCTAAATAAAGACTTCTTACTTGACATCTTGAGAAAACACTGAGTAGAAGAGTAGATATGCAGAAAACTGAGCAGAGCTCAGGGAAACTCCCTTCACACGACGTGCAGTAGAAAATCTGAGGGCTTGAGCTTCTGAGGAGAAGGTTCTAGAGGGTGCTTGAGCCTGATTGGCTGCAGTTTGGACTAACATAATGACACTGATATGTTGCAAATGAGTTTTTTCTCTCTAATGCATTCCTATGTAGGAACCTTTGTTGAGGTTTTTCAGTATATATATTTTATCTGTTTTATTATGTATTATGATATATATATATATATATATATATATTAGCATTATTGCTATTTTATTTACCGTGGGACTCCCACTTCGACGATGGGGAATATTCAAGCATGTGAATCTATGAAAGACACCCCTAATACTGGAGAACTAACAAGTATTGGCATAGGCAATAGGTCTCGCCTTTGGGACCTTACAAGTATTCAGCTATGCAGCACAATATCCTTGGTGCACATCCACATTTATTCACCTAGACCAATTATGGTTTAATGAGGTACAGTAGGGTAGCAGAAAGATTCTGCAAATTCTTCAAAATGTCCACTAAAAGAGGCTGCAGCCAATACTAATCAAGCTGCTAGATGCTGATTACAAAAAGCTGAATGGTACTTTATGGACAACACTATGAAAGCTACAAGTTTCATACCAAGTTTTAAAATAAAATTGCAAGCAAGATTTAGGGCAAATGTGGCGATAGCAAGACCAATTTGATTGCCTCAATTCGCTGCTCCTGAATCTCTGTATTTCCCACAGATTTAGTGCATGATCGCAGGAAGAATTCGCTATTAAAAGCACCTCTACAGCTATTAAATATCTGGCCATCCATAATGGTTCAACAATACCCCTAAAGTATGGATATCAACTACCTGTCCCTAATCAGGGAGACTCAGGAAGAGCCACAAATACGGCTTCTAAAAGCTTGTTGTACCATTGGAGGTAGAGGTGATGAAAAGTTGCTTTTGAAATCCACTCTTATTTGAAGCATGCTGTTGTAAAGCCACTTCTGAAAATGCACAAGCCTGAGCCTGACATATTGTTGAACTTCACAATTTACTGAGTCTCTTGGGTATAGTAGAGAACCTAGAAATAATGGTCATTTTTTGGGTTTGTGATTACCTTGACATACACTACTTATTTAGCAACTATGAATCTGGCTTCTGCTAAAGAAAGGATGATCACTACCGAGATACGCACATTTTCCGTGCACTCAACCATTCCAAAGTCTTCAATGCAACCACGCACTGCATTCTTCGGCATCTACCACTGGTCAAAGCTGGGCACCCCTACCTCACACATGTCCAGGACTAGTCGTGCGTTTTCTTCATTCAGTAAACTTGACGACCATGTGTGTCCACTGTAGTCACTCCATCTTTTAATGTCTTCTTGAAGCTCCCAATCACAGGTTAAGCCCACAACAACAATGGTTTGCTGCACGGCCATGAAATAGTGAGGGAACTGAGCACTTTAATGGGCTTCAGTTATATGTAAGGCCGCTGGAATTATGCAATTGTGTGGCCGCAGTGATTTTAGCATTGGTATAAATTTGTTGCATTTGCCACATAATGCATCATCTGCAAGTTTTAACAAAGAAAAATGTTTCTAGCGCAAACAATTCAAAAGTTACAAAAAAACTCTGCAGTTGAAGCAAATCTGCACATTTTGACTGGTCACCTAACTAGCTCATTGCTATATTTGGGTGTTAAACTTGTATTAAGGAGGTGCAACTAAGTCAGTGTTAAGTTTTTAAAAAAATGACAAAATATTGAAGAAATACTATCACACAATGCGTAGCATAATTTGCCTTTTCTTGCAGCATAATTTACTCGACTGCCACATAATATGGTCCTCTCCTGCCGCATGATTCTAGTGGCCCTAGATATAGTTGGAGAAAGCACAAAAACAAAAAACAAGCTCCAATTTACCTTCAAGGCTTTGTTTGCTTTGTTGGGGGTCGTCATACCACGAGGTCCGCTTCAGTCAAGCAGCCCTAGAAGGAGCAGATGGACAGGACTGAGGATCAGAATACAGAACACAAAAGCCCTTATCCAAAACGCAGTGCTCTCATTTCCACTAAGCACCCCAAACAATCTTACTCAAAACAAACTGTCCAAACACAGCGTCCATAAATACTGCTCCAAACCCTCCCCTCCCCCAAGAGACAAACATGGGGTAAAATTGGGGTGTACTTGGTTACAATAAGCACTACACAAATGCTCCCTTAATCCCCCAACCAAACAACCCTGTCTGCAGGAAAAATATTTTGCAGCAGTAAGTAACCAACATTAAGAGACAAGGAAAATGCATCAAGTAATAACAAAATGGTAGGGGGAGGGGGGCGGAGCTTGCCGGCGTCCATGAAAGACGTGTGAGCGCTGAGCTCCTCGCCTGAGCCCCTTTAATATTCGACAAATCTATCCTTTTGGCGCTTAGCCAGCCCTGAAATCTGTGGTGGACTCTCCATCTACCCCCCGGCCTGGTGGGGGGCCTTTCCCCGGTCGAATTCGGTGGTGGTTTCGCTCCGCTGTTCGAAGGAGGGCGCAGTGGCGGACCAGGCCGTAATCCGCGGTCTATCCTGAGGAGCTGCCCGAGCTGCGTCACGCTACGTGCGGCCAGTGGTACCGGAGTGGAGTCGGTCCGCCCGCTTGGTGACTGCACTACTGTTCCTGCTGTGTGTTCTCGAGCTGTGTTCCCGGGAGCGGCTGTGGTGGACCTGCCCACGGTTGTGCACTTAATGGAGAAAGACTGCTGATGCTTTGAGGTGCGCTGGCAAGGTGCGGGAGACCCCCGGTGGACTGCTGTCTCCTCGCGGAGAGTTTCGTCGGCAGTTGCCTGCCCCTGGGGCACCTCGGAGACCGCTGTGGTGCTGTGGCTTGGGAGTGCACTGGAGTGTGGGGGCCCAGTTTGCTTGACATTGGTGGGGCCTGGCTTCGTGTGAGTGCCTAGTGGCTTGCTTCTCTGGCTCCTGGGCCTACTCGTGTCTCGAGGCCCGCGGCCGCCATTTTGACTGCATTTCTTGCTGCGCAACAACTCGCCCCACGGAGCTTGCTCCCCCAGCGCCCTCTCTTCGCCCCACCAGCACTCGCTGGCGACATCTTTGCAGGCAGTAGGGCGCTTTGCTGAATGTCCTCCAGGAACGCTATGGGGAAAGGTGATAAGAATCAACCTAAACTGTCGTTTGACCAGCGGAAAGCGAAGGGTGCGGAGGGGCCGGCTCCGGATGCCTCACCACGGCCCACGGCTGCCGACAGTTCATTGTGTGCGGACATCCGTGAAATGCTGGGTGCCATGGAGAAGGGCTTACAAGACAGTATGGCGGCGATTGGCACAAAAATCGACGCTTTGTCCTTCAGGATGGACCGCATGTCTGAGAGGGTGGATAAACATGCTGAGCGGCTAGATATGGCGGAACGGCGGTTAACGGAAGCTGAGGAAGCCCAAACGGAATGGGATAAAGATCGCAAGCAGTTCGGTCGCCTACTCCAAGTCATACAGGACAAGACGGAGGACTTGGAAGCACGCTCACGGCGCTCCAACGTACGCATTACTGGGGTGGCGGAATCTACCAACACTGGCAAAATGGAGTTGTTTGTGGAGAAATTGCTCCAAACACTGCTGGGGGAGGAGGTCTTCTCCCCTATGTTCATCGTCGAGAGGGCTCATCGCACTCTGGGGCCGAAGCCACAACCAGGACTTCCGCCGTGGCCGATTATTGCCAAACTTTTGAACTATAGGGATCGAGACTTGGCGCTCCAGCTGGCGAGGGAGAAGGGAAATTTGCAATTTGAGGGCATGAACATCTCCCTCTATCCGGACTTCACGGCGAGAGTGCAAGAGGAGAGGAAGCGCTTCGCCCCGTATAAGAAGCAGATGAGAGACCTGGGGCTGGACTACGCCATGTTGTACCCAGTGAGACTCAGAATCAACAAACAAGGGCACTCGCACTTTTTCACGGACCCAGCGGACCTGAAAAAATCTCTAAAGGAGTGGGCCAAGGAACAGCGCAGCAGCACGAGGGGTCAGCGTGAGGACGCGGAGGAGGCCGCTTCCATGGACGGTCAGGGGTAATCTACCTTGTGGCCTTTTAGCCGGCTCGGCTGGGCCTCATCTGTGCGTTTATCTCAGCTGCAGGTCCTATGAACCTACTTAATTGACAATGTGGGGTGTGATTTTGCTGTTCGTGGATTGAAATGGGGCTGTGGCATCAACATGCTTTACTGTTCGGTGATAGCTTTGGGGGAGGCTCTCCTCCGAGTGGGGGATCTGTTATTTGACGATATTCTTTTTCTTGGGCTGGTGAGGGTGCCGAATGATGCTAGGGGGCAGGGTGGTGGAGCCACCGAGGTCTGTGGTCCTTGTCCTGATTGTACTGCTGTCTAGCTGGGAACCTCTGCCCCCGCGCTTTCGGCTTTTGGCTCCCCGGAGGGCCTTTGGGTTTGTAGTGTGTTTCATTGGGGAGGATCGATGGTGGGTAGTGGTGAGTCCTGTCTGACCGGGTTGGGGTTGGTCGGCTGTGGGTGGGTGGGCGATTGCTCTAATCTTTTGTTGATCATGATATGTGGGTTGTTAGGGGACTGTTGGGGGGAGGGTTTGGTTGGGCCAGCTACTGGATTGTGTCTACTGTACCGTCTGTCCTACAATGGCGAATGTTGAGTCACTAGGGCCGGAGAGTGGCCCCAACTCTCTCAGACTGCTATCATGGAATGTGAGGGGGCTGAATGATTTCCGTAAACTTAGGAAGGTATTAGCCTATTTGCAGCGGCACCGGGTTGATCTCGCCTTGCTGCAAGAAACCCACCTGCCTCAGACCAGTCCTATATTACAGACCAGGGGTCTTGGGAGTGCTTGTGTTACTGCAGGGTTCACTACGCATGCAAGAGGTGTGATTACGTGGGCTAATCCCAAATCTCAGTTGTCACTGCAGCAGGTTGTCGTGGACCCAGAGGGTCGGTATGCGGTTGCCCGCTACGTGGGGAAAGGCCACGATTTGTTGGTTGTGAATGTGTATGGCCCCAACTACGACACTCCCGCTTTCTATACCTCGCTGGCGGACCTCTGTAGACAGTATGAGGGCTCTAGGCTGCTATGGGGGGGTTGACTTCAATTTTGTGTTGAACCCGGAGTTAGATAGATCGGCTGGTGCCCCCAGGACCCCGGCGGCCTCGGCATTAATTATGCAGGCAGAGCTAGTGAAACTCGATCTGCTGGACGTGTGGCGCCATAGGCACCCGGGGAAGGGTGGATTCACTCATTACTCAGACTATCATAATGTCCACACAAGGATTGATTATTGGTTTGTCTCCCGATCCCTCCTTGACTCAGTGAAGGGGTGTGCTGTGTTGCCTCGCACGCTGTCTGACCACTCGCCACTGCTTTTGCTACTAGAGGCCCCGGCTAGGAGGATACCCCCGTTCATCTGGAGGTTCCCCCCCGTATTCACTTCTAGATGAGGCCTTCAGAGGGGAACTGGCTGAGGACATAGATACGTACTTTTCAACTAATGTGGGGTCGGTGGATAGTGTCCAGGTGCTCTGGGATGCATTTACGGTGTACATCCGGGGGATGACGATGGCCAAACACTCAGGGGTGCTTAAAGCTATCAGGCAGCGGTTGAAATATCTGGGAACACAGTTGTCTGATCTGGAACGTCAAGCGGGAGGTGTAGGAGCCGCGGACATGACTGACAGGCTTAAGCCCCTGCTAGCGGAATTCCATGAGGAGGCGGATAGGGAGATACGACATATGGGAAAATATGCCACAGCGAGCACGTATGGGGAACGGGACCGCCCTGGTTCCCTGCTTGCTAAGCTGATGCGTAATAGCAGGCCGCCCCTAGTGATCGAGGAGTTGTTAACAGCTAATGGTGATGTGGTGACGGGGGAGCAGGATATCCTGTCGGAATTTCATACTTATTATACAGCATTGTACACGTCGAAATCGAGCCACCTAGAGGAGGAAATAGACGACTACTTGAGTTACATCCAGATGCCCTTTTTAGCTGACTGGCAAAGGGAATTTCTGATGGCCCCGTTCCAGAAAGAGGAGATCACGGAGGCGCTGGAGGGGATGAGGTCAGGCAGCGCTCCTGGGTCGGACGGCCTTACGGTGGCCTTCTACAAAGCCTTTCAAGATAAGCTGGTCCCCTACTTGATGCTCCTTTTTGACGACATTTGTCAACAAGGTAGCATGTCGAAGTCTATGAGGGAGGCGCTTCTCGTCACCATCCCGAAACCAGGCAAACCCCCCAACGAATGTGGCTCATATAGGCCGCTTTCGCCGATTAACGTAGATGCTAAATTGTATGCAAAGGTTTTGGCGACACGGTTGGCTCTCCTGGTCCCGGACTTGGTTGCCCCGGAGCAGGCTGGGTTTGTCCCCGCCCGGAATTTGACTTATAACATTCGCACGGTGCTGGGCGCTATTCAGCATGTCCGGCAAGAGAATAAGGCTGTGGCTATATTCCTGGATATGGAAAAGGCCTTTGACTCAGTAGAGTGGTCATTTATGCTCAGAGTCCTCCGTAAGTATGGGCTTGGCGAACCCTTCCTTCAGATGCTAGGAGCCCTATACTACAAGCCGACTGCGCGGCTAAAGATAGGGAACTCGGTCACTGCCCCGATTGAGATCAGCAGGGGCACTCGGCAGGGCTGCCCCCTCTCCCCACTTTTGTATGCACTGGTGACGGAGCCCCTGGCCTGCGCAATAAGAGAATACCACGGGTTCGAGGGGATCAACTTCCCTTCTTATCAGATTGGCATCTCAACGTACGCAGACGACACTTTGTTGTATGTCCGGGAACCGGAGGTGAATCTGTCGGCGGTCTTGCGGGAGGTGGTGAGGTTCGGGGCCCTTTCGGGCCTTCGGGTCAATTGGAATAAGTCTGTGGCGTTGCCTTTGACTCCGGTGACTCTCCCATTCCACTCGGAATACCCGCTGCAATGGACCACGGACTCCATACGTTATTTGGGGATCCGTATTCACACCGATCCCGAGATCCTGATACGCGAGAACTATGGGGTTGCCTACTCCAAGCTGGTGGATGACGTTGAGGTGTGGTGCAGGCTCCCACTGTCCCTAATGGGTAGGATTGCAATTATGAAGATGGTGGTTCGCCCCAGATTCCTCTTTCTCTTTGCTAACATACCTGTCGTACTCTCCAAGGCCTTTTTTCGTCAGCTTACTCAGACGCTTATTAGACTTGCGTGGGGGGGCAAACAGCCGAGGGTTCAATGGCAAACTCTCCTGCTTCCTTATGAGCGTGGGGGTCTGGGAGCTCCCGACCTAGAAAGGTACTATAGGATAGCGCAGGGGGCTCATCTCCACACCTGGATCCATGGGGACCCTGGCATCCCGCACGTGAAGCTGGAGCGACTCTTTGCGGACCCCACCCCGCTTCCGGCCACAATATGCTGTCCTGTCGATCGCAGGGTCGGTAATTTGGACTCCATTGCTGCCACAAACCACGCTTGGCATGAGCTGGTCCGCTCCCGTGAGAGTGAGCTGTTGTACTCTCCCCTTCTGCGAGTGGAATGGGCGGTGTGGTTGGCCCCGCTAACGGAGAAGGGTGTCCTGAAGGCGTTACGGGACTTGGGCATAGACAAGATGGGGGACCTCTTTTTGAACGGCATGGTGAAGACGTCGCAGCAGGTCCTCCAATCCCACCCTGGGGCGACGCTATTGCACGGCTTCCAATACCACCGGGTCCGCAGAGCGTTGCAGGAATTGCTGGGCCCGGAATTGGCAGAACCGCAGGAAGTGCCTGAGCTTACGTACGTTATTAAGAACCCCTCTCCTCGTAAATTGGTAACTACTCTTAAGAAACTTGGAGATAGGCACCGGCAGTACCCTCCCTCCAAGGCCAGATTGGCCTGGCAGTGTGATCTTCAGTCGTCGATCTCGGATGAGATGTGGCTATACTGCTGTACGAACACTAGGAAGATTTCGCTCAATAGTAGACATCGCCTGATACACTTTAAATACCTACAGCGGGTCTATTATACACCGGACAGGTTACATAGATACGGACTACGGGAGTCGGCGGAGTGTGAGCGTTGCCATTTTCCCACAGCTGATTTCCTACATATGTCCTGGACTTGCCCTAGTATCCATAAGTTTTGGCGGGAGGTATTCGCGGAACTTAGCTCTATGCTGGGTACGGAGGTTCTGCCTTGCCCGGCGCGGCGTTGCTGGGTTTTTCTAAACCGTTGCCTGTGGCGATGCGGCGCCTCGCTGACGGCCAAGCGCCTGATTGCGTTGTGCTGGATGAGGGGGCTGGTTCCTACTAAAAAGCGCTGGGAGGCGGATTTGCTGTATTGCTGCACACAGTCTGAGGTGTATAATGAACTGCTTCCCCCAAAGAGTCGCCCTAGGAACTTCTGGGGGTTATATAGGGAATACCAGTGCGCTAAAGGGGATGGTGAGTCAGACCCTGAAGGAGAGGAGTTGGATGAACTACAGGAGGGCAGGGTGGCGATGGCGGAGGCTGGCATGATGTGTGGTTGACTGTTCCCCTGTTGGAGGTGGTTGACAGGTTCCTTCCTGGTCTCACCTGAGAAGAAGAGTGCGTGACTCCCTGGGACGGCTGTGCTGGGAGGGTGTCTTTAGTGGTCCTTTTTGGAACTCTGCATCATTCCATTGGGCCCTCGGGTCCGTAGCTGTGGGTCCTACGTTCGTCTATAGACTCGGTAGTTAGTGCGGGTGGGTGGGTGGACACGGGTACGGGTAGGCTGGCTTGTTTGTAGGGTTGGGGTTTGTTTTAGCTGTGGGTTTATTGCACCCCTTCCCCCCCCCCCCCCTCCCTTCCAGGATATTTTGTCTTCATGATTCCGAGACTTTGTTTAGCACACGCGAACTGACTGAATTACTTTTGCACACCGAACTATGGTCAGGAGTGTCAGCACCAGTATTAACTATCCTATCTTTTTGATATCAGCCATTAGCTGTTTCCACAACACGGTTTTGTTTTTGTTTCTTTCTTTCCTATAAGTGCGCCGCCAGGCCTCCGGGATGCTGGCATTACGGCTGTGTAGTGTATATGACCTCTGCTCAGGGATCTGGGTGCTATCTATTGTTGCCGCCGGCCTCCGGGTTGTAGGCGATGAGTGCTGTGTGCAAACTTCGAAGGTGTAATAAAGTACAAATTTAACAAAAAAAAAATAACAAAATGGTACAGCTAAAAAGCACGCGTTGCATCGTTTGTAAGGCTCCAGACAAGGTTTAAAGGTTTCACAACAAACATGATAACTGAGCTATTTTAAAATATATATCACACGTGGTTCATACCAAGCAGATTCTATTTTTTTTTTTTTGCCTACAGCACCTGGTATTCCCAGGCGGTCTCCCATCCAGGTACTAACCAGGCCCAACCCTGCTTAACTTCTGAGATCAGAAGAGATCAGGTGCTTTCAGGGTGGTATGGCTGTAGGCTCATACCAAGCAGATACAGTGATATTATTTGCCATCAACAGCAGGTTTCTGGAATACTGCAGCAGCAGCGGCCCACATTGTAAGACATTGGTGACCGACAATATATGCAAAGCAGATGCACGTTATGTGGCTCTGAAGGCCAAACTATGTGGCATACTAGGAGAGTTAAGGCAAATGACGTTATCTAGCTAGTTTGACAGACTGATACAAAAGGGATCCGAGGGTTATTTAAAAACAGGTTAAGAAAACCATGCACATTCAGTAGACCCTATTCAAATGATGAAACGCAAACAATTTAAGGTCTTTTTATTAATACTTTCCTTCTTCCCAGAGTAAAATATATCAGGTAAAATATATACGCCGCCGACAGCAGAAAACGACCCTACATGTACATATTTTTGGCACTAAACGGTGTACAGGAATATAAGGTTCTGGAAGGTCGGGAGATCTTGGATTGGAGAGCCTGATTAACAATGCAACTAAAAACAAGGATCAATTCTTGGCTATATGGTGACCAGTCCTGTTAAACATGGAAGGGGGCTGCAGAGATGTATAAACAGTAAGAATCCACCAGTAGCTGTCAAGTGTTCCCTACAGGGGTGGGGAGCACATAGTATTTTTAAAATACCCCTCACACACCAAAAGGACCCTTGGTGTCATGCTTCATCATTGGGGTCTTCGCACCCCTCTACGGGATGCGGCGTGCTACTACCTACAACTACGCGGGAGCACTTATTTCAATGACTATGCGTGGTGCGTGTGAGGGTTGGATGTTAATGTAAGTGAGTAGTGGGGTTATAAGAGAGTGATGAATTAAAAAGTACCTGGCTAGTGGGGTAAACTCAAAAAAAATGTAATGGGCCCCTCGTCTGGTACTATTAAAACAAGCATTTACAATGCAATGGTTTCGCCTTTTGAAAAGTTTGAGCTATTGGCATTGTAAATGACAAAATTTGTATTTATGTGTTGGTTTTGAAAACAGATAAATAAATGGCATTGTCATTTACAATGCCAATAGTTTAATATCTGGCAAATGCCACACAAAAACATACAGACCCACACACACACACAGACCCACACACAGACCCACACACAGACCCACACACACAGAGCCCCACACACACACACACACAGAGCCCCACACACACACACAGAGCCACACACACACACACAAAGCCACACACACACACACACACACAGAGCCACACACACACACACCCAGAGCCACACACACAGAGCCACACACACACACAGAGCCACACACACACCCAGAGCCACACACACACACCCAGAGCCACACACACACACCCAGAGCCACACACACACCCAGAGCCACACACACCCACCCAGAGCCACACACACCCACCCAGAGCCACACACACCCACCCAGAGCCACACACACCCACCCAGCGCCCCACACACCCACCCAGCGCCCCACACACCCACCCAGAGCCCCACACACCCACCCAGAGCCACACACACCCACCCAAAGCCACACACACCCACCCAAAGCCACACCCACACTCAGGAGAGTAAGCACAGTGTCCTCAAACACGAGGGAGAGCTGCACGTGCAGTGACTCCAGTGCACTCCCTGCTGGTGGAGGGACCGACCAAGTGCACTCGGAGCAGCAAAGGAAAGCAAGTGTAGCTCCCGGGAGCGACCAAAGAGGCTCTTTATTGATTTATATTTGGTTTTATAACACAAGAACCAGGCCCGCCTCTGTATCCGAGCCATTTACATCCTATAACTTAAATAAGGCGCACTGGCACATGGGGTGGAAGTTGTGAGATGTCGTTAGAGGAAAGACACAAACGTATATATTTCGAAACTGGAAGGGGGGGCGGGCTCATGAACAGCGGGAGGGGGGACGGGCACACTGACAGCGGGAGGGGGGACGGGCTCACGGACAGCGGGAGGGGGGACGGGCTCACGGACAGCGGGAGGGGGGACGGGCACTGTTCACAATTCAGTCACTGAATGAGGTAAAACCTTTGTCCAGACAGTATGGACGAGTGCTAACACGACAAAATGGCAAAGTAATACTGTTCATTTCGTGCCAGTTAATTCGGGCAGCCCACCGCACACTGTTCTTTCCCCGTTAAACAATTCCATTGGTCCTGCTCAAAATATAGGGGTTAATGTGTAGACTATAGAACCAGGAGACATGAGCTTAAAATCTCGGCATCCACGCTTTACCAAACGTGTGATCTGAGGCAAGCCACGCAATATCTCAGGGCCAAAATTCCTGTATCTGACCACAATAGAAAGAACCAAGACCTGAAGTTCAGTCTGCAATGTGACGTGCAAAAAAACAGCTGCTCACTCACCTGTCCACGGCTATGGCGATCATGGAATAGATGCTGGCAAAGACAGCCGAAATGGGGAAAAAGTTGTGGAACTTGCAGTAGAAGAGGCCGTAGTACCAATCGTTGTGGATGCCATAGGTGAAGTTGATGACAGTGTTGAAGGCGGCCATGGAGGCCTCGGCGAAGGCCAGGTTCAGCAGGAAGTAGTTGGTCACTGTCCTCATCCTTTTGTGGGCCAAAATGATCCACATGACAATGATGTTGCCCACCACGGAAACCACGACGATGATGGAGTACGCCACTGCCCAGAGGGCGATCTGCCAGCCCGGCTGCACAAACGGGTTGGGGATGTCCTCAGAAGAGTTTCCGGGTAACGGGGTCACATTGTAAGAATCGTACTCTGAGACCGTGAGGTTATCCATTCTCAGCGGGAGGGGGGACGGGCTCACGGACAGCGAGAGGGGGGGACGGGCACACATACAGCGGGAGGGGGGACGGGCACACGGACAGCGGGAGGGGGACTGGCACACGGATAGCGGGAGGGGGGACGGGCACACGGACAGCGGGAGGGGGGACGGGCACACATACAGCGGGAGGGGGGACGGGCTCACGGACAGCGGGAGGGGGGAACACATACAGCGGGAGTGGGAGCGGGGACGGGCTCACGGACAGCGGGGGGGCGGGAACAGGAGTAAAATATGCCGCTTACCTGCTAGCAACTCTTGGAAAGTGAAATCGCGCATTGGGTAAAGTAAGGAAGATGGGAAATAAGAGGTCAAAGGAAAAAAAAATAAGAGGAAGAATCAGAAAAAGGAAAGGAAAATTGTAGAGGAAAGAAATGGGTATGGAAGGGGGAGATAGAAGAAAAGAACTTTGAAGAAAGAAAGACTAGGCGAGGGGCAGTTTGAAAGCAATTTTGAGGTTGAAAGGAAAGAAAATTTCAATGTAAAGGATGCTAAAAAAGAACGAGAAATGAAATTCAGATTGAGCGAATCTGAGGAAATTGTCAAACTGAGGCAAAAAGAAGATATTTGGGAAGAATGGAAACAGAAAATGATCACCAAGAGAAGTAAAGAAAGCAAAAATATCCATGGGATAATTAATTATAGAAAGATGGAAATATAGACAAAACGACACAGGAGTGGAAAATAACAAATCAGAGCAGAGCAGGACAGAAAAAAAAGAAAGCAAGGTGGATGAAACGGAGCAGAAAGGGCTGCATTGAGGCAGAAAATGAGGGTGGAATCATGGGATGAGCAAGAACGATTGAATAAAAGAAAGAACTTGAAGAAAACTGAGATAGAATGACAGTAAGCACCATCAAAAGGAGAAGGGCGAGAAGTGAGGGAGAAAGAGGAGCTGAAGGGAGATAAACGGGTGTGAGAAAACATGAGGTTGGTAAATGGGATAGAGCTTGGGGAGTGGGGGTTAGTGAGAGCTAGACAGCTGGAAACAGTTGGCGCGAAAGAGTAACAATAATTTAAATGTAGCAGTGAGATCACATGGGTGTATAGAGAAATGCGGCTCCAGTGTCACGGTGTTGTGCGTGTGTTTCAGTCTGGGGGGGAGGGGGGTTGACACCTCCACGCTGACACGTCACTGGCACCCGGGTGGTTCAAGAGGTGCCCCGCGCTGTAACACTTGAGTGAGATAAAGGCAGTGAAGTGCCTGTAGAGCTGCATATAAGGCTTTTAGACGTGCTCGTGATATCTCAAATAGGCGATAATTAGGTTTCAAGTGTGTGTCACACACTGACTGTGTTATCCTGTGGAGAACCACAAGACCTCGGGAGGAGGGACACCAACGGGGCGGTGAAGACTGCCTGCCTTGGGGCTGACCTTGCCCCAGCCGTGCCGACCTCAACAGTGGACATATCTCTCGAGTCCATCAAAAGATGTCCAACATCCTTCGAAACTGGAACTGCCCACTGCAGAGGATGCCCCTAGCTGGCTCCAAGCCTAGATACAGAGAGAAAGAAGAATGCTGCTTGGCGGGGGCGTAGCAGGGACTGTTCGTACGGACGGACAGCTGCCGCCCGTGCAAGCTTCCTACATTTTGATCGGGTGCCAGCTGCCAACGCACCCACATGGCGGGGTATGCGGGCAGACTGGCAAGCCCGAGTCCTCCCCCACCAGCTCCCCGGTAGCCAGGCCAGAAGGCATGCTGCGGGGGGGGGAACAGGTGCCGTTCAGGAACTCTGCAGAGAGGCAGGAGATGAGGCAGGCAGGGCCACATTCCACAGGTCCTTAACGCCATCTACTCGCCTTTGTCACAGGGTCCATGACATTGTCAGACTACACAGATTACGTAATCAGAACGGAACCCAATTAGCCAAAGATGTAACGTTTAGTGGGGAATAGTTACCACGAGCTAATAGCAGCACTGCCTGTAGCAACCGTGCCCTCAGTCAGTGCACGTGAACAGCAGCAGTCCCCATGTTCCTTCATCTCAGGCTGTACGATCCTGGGCCTACATCATGCGTACATGCAGAGCTCGGGTACATAGGACCCTGCAGAACATGTCTGCGTCATCGGCTAGTGTACACGAGAAGCAGAGGTACCCGCGTTTGTCTCTCAGATTGTACATTCCTGGGCCTACATCATGGGTACACACGGCCTATAGACCAGGATGTACATGTCGGTGCCTAGCCCGTGTATGTGGCAACGGGCGGTACCCACAGCCACGCAAAGGCTCTACATGCATTACCCACGGAATGGGTATATTTGAGTGACGGGTACCCACCGCTCGGGGCTGCGTGGGGATTCACGGTGCACAGCCCTGGGACAAACAGCAGACCCCCAAATACCTGGGGCATAAAAGAGAACACAGACTGTGCAGCCCTGTGCCCTCAGCCTGGGTACACGGAAGTGACGGGTAGCCCACACTCTACATATATGCATGCGCAGCCTGAATACATGCATGTGTCATGACACGCAGCGCTGGAGGTATGACGGGGTTTGTGTCCAAAGGGAAACTAGATATACCACATCCCCGGGAGCTCTGCTGGCGGCTCTAGGGCTCACAGCTCATGTTACACCGGGCTACATACGGCCTCACCCATCCCACTGGGAGCAGTGACGGGTGTGTGGCGAGCAGGCGGTACAGTAGCGTCTCTCTGGGGCAGACTGGCAGTTGCTGCCGGGGGCTGGCAGGGCCGGTCGCTGACAGTCTTCGATTGTTATTAATGACCCATTAAAGGATGAAGGTAGCTTGAGTTAATTACCTAGCAACGGAGACCCCTCCCCCTGCCCAGTGACCAACTCTGTGAACAACGAGCCAATAGGTCTCGCCTTCGGGACCTTATGTGTTTAGCCATGCAAGGATATTGTGCTGCATAACTAAATATTTATAAGGTCCCAAAAGCGAGACCTGTTGGCTATGCCAATACTTGTCTTTTTTAGGAGGTGCCTCAGGAGAACAGCAAGCTTAAATACAGACTTCACAAAGCTATTGCGTCTGTTATTTACAGCGCTACGAGGCTGCAATACTGTGCTAGCAAGCAGGGCTCTATAAATGAATAAATCAATTTAGTTATTGTTCCTATATAGCTGTGCTCTCTTTTTGCCACTAGGTGGAGCACCCTTACAGAGAATACGTTCCTGAACTAGGACTTCAATGTTCAGAGCGGTATGTTGCTCGAGGGTGTTCATTCTTAATAGACAGGCTGGCACAGCTGGAGCCCTGCCAGGGACACCTCATTGTAAGGGGTTAGGTCTGGCCTGTGCTCATATTAAAAAGGAGGGAAGATGACTTAGGCTGGCGGAATTTTTGGAAGAGGAGAGTTCTTTGAGCCCATAATGTCGCGGGCAGGCTCTTTCCTAAAGAATTAGCCAGCATCACTCTAGCCTAAGCCCGACCATGCCACGGGAACCGCATTATGATGGAACCGGGTAGCTCAACTCTGTTGTGCCGAAATCTTGCCACCGGGTACTATTCCCAGGAGACAAGGAGACAAGCTGATACAGGGGAGTGCTCAAGCTGGCACAGTTGAATCCTCTGCCCACATAATGTGAGCGTGAACACAGGGGCGTTGGTTCCTCAGACAGCGCCCCCGGCGAAGCCACATTTGGCTTTTTCCTGGAACTCATCCACCTTTTATATTGGTGATCCAAGACGGGGGGCCCGTCTGCGGTATCCGGTCACGTCCTGGCCGAATACATCAGAGCAGTGGCCATCCTGTTGACACTTCATTTGCCCCCCACATCCTCACCTGAATCTGCTATTCGGTTGCTAAACAGGAGGTGCGAGTACGTGGGAGGGAGCAAGGGAGGGAGCCTAAACACTCCCAAATTTAGTACCAGTGTAAGAAGGGGGTTTCCATGTTGGAAAAATGTTTTCCTCCTTGAAGGAAAAAAACCTAAATGTACAAGGGCATTTGCGCTTTCCAATACAGATTTGTCCGGTGAATATAATGCCATATTCGGCATATTTTCCAGAAGTAGGCCTGGAAAACGCAACTGTTGCAGGTTTGCAGGGATATTCCTGGAAAGGATTGTGAATTGGAAACAGAGGTAAATTGAAGCCGAAGTGTTCGTCTTTACCATTCTTTTTGTCACTCAAGCCATGTGTGTGCAATTTGCCCTGCATTCGGTTACATCCTTTTAGACAGGTCTGTTCAGTGTTTCAACTTTCCATTGTCTGTGAAAGGAGCACAACTAAGTTGGATCATCTTAAAAACAGTCATTTACAGCGCTGCGAAGATGCAGGGCTCTGACAGAAATGTATATGCCCCCCTTCCCCTCCCCCACTTCCTTGGTTTTATCCCAGGATCTGATTGGGCGGCGGCCTGGCCCGCGAGCTGGCGCGTGGCGCTAATAAGAGCATAAGCACTGATCCAGTCACCTCGCTTCCGACAGCTGCTGCACTGTCTAATTGCCATAAGAGAGGCGGACTGGATCCCATAATAAGCTGGGTCTAGTCTCGCACATGGACCGCTGCAGCCACTATAAGCACCTGTGGCAATTAACGACACACCGCTGAGGGGCCGGATATGCGAGGAGCTACAAAAAGGCACCGCAAGGGGTTGGATTGACAGTAATAACATGTACATTAACCATTGTCCCTATCCCCCCCACGCACACTCCAGTAAGCCAGGATCATGTTTCCAATGAGGAATTTACTGACCTGAATCAAAGTTTCTCGATTTAGTATGTTTTTTTCCGTGACATTTCAGACAGTTCAGGCAGGTGGGGGCTGCAGCTCGACACACGTATCCTTTCCATCTCCGGATTCATTGCAAGAAGAGAGCCGTGTAATAACTCCAACCAGCGTTAATTTTATTTTAGCACATGTGTTCACCCTGCTTAACAACCATTTACAAGGGGCCGGAGACACGGACAGCGGGAGGGGGCGGGGCACGGACACACGGACAGCGGGAGGGAACGAGCACACGGGAACACGGACAGCGGGAGGGGGGAGGGAACGGGCACACGGACAGCGGGAGGGGGGGCGGGAAAAGCACGGACCGCGGGAGGGGGGGCAGGAAAGGCACGGACAGCGGGAGGGGGGGCGGGAAAGGCACGGACAGCGGGAGTGGGGGCGGCGGGAACGGCCAGCACTCACCTGGACCTGGACTTCCTCCGGCGGCGGTCGGCCGCAGAATGACCAAAAGAAACCTGGACGAACAAAAAAATAAATCCCGCCCACCGCCGCACTGACGTGACAAAAGGGGCCGGATGAGAAAAATTCTCAAACCCCCATGAGTCGCCTCGCAGAATGACGGACGCCTCTGTTTTCCAATGGCTAGCCTCCATTTATGGAGCTAGCCAATGGGAAACAGAGGCGGGACAAACATCCATACTGCAAAACAAAAGATTTCGCCTGCGCGAAACGCTGCTTGCGCAGCTTTCGACAGGCGAAACCTAAAAATGTGTGCTGTGAGGTGTCTATGTTACGTTATGTACATCACCTCTTGTGTGCGTCAACATGTTTTGGAGATCAACTCCTTCTTCAGGATGGGGTGCACAATTCCCCCCCTTACTCGTGCATCAATGTGTAGAATTGTGGTGTTTATTTACAGAAAAGTGAAAAAATTGTAATGCAGGCTACAATGTACCTACAGCAAAGTATCCAAGTTGTCTGCTATTTGCACAACTTGTTTTCTAAATCTTGTGAGCCTCATGAGCCTCCTAACGTTGGGGGTTGTTTCGTGCCTGGGAATCAGAGATGTGACATGCCTCCCAAGTTGACAGTGTTACCTCCTTTAGACAGAAAATAGTTGTGGCCCCCCCCCCCCCCAAGGGAAAATGTATGGGAAACTTGGTCATGGCGTCGTACATATAATGTTACTAACAATTTGAAAGTCTTCTTCACTGATTACATTTATTGAGCCGTCCAATGTTGTCGTACTGCTGTCTGATGCAAACCTGCAACGCGGAGGTAGGGGGTTAAGTAAGTTCGTGCACCATGCTGATATTATGGACATCTTGGATACATATATATATATATATATGCAGTGTGAACAAGGGCTTCTAAGCCTGAAACGCGTTGCTGCTTTCTGTTGCGTGAATAAAGACATCGCATCTGAGCCTGGCTGGTCCATCTCCTTCTTTGCCGGCGTTGCTTAGGTACATTTATTTTAGCAGTCTCTTCTGTAATGTAAATATTTTCCCTCTAATTTCTTCCTATTAAATTTGTCCAGCTACCCCTATTCCTTAATTCTGTCCTTGTTGCGTACAAAGTGAACTTTGGTGCTGAACAGTCCAGCTGTCGATTGGAGACCTTGCTTGGATGTCAGCGGAGTGAGGTACTCGTACTTATATCATCTTAATAATAAATCTAGTTTTGCTTCCTGCATTTCCTACTTCACTAGAGTTGGTGGACGAGGTGTGTATGCTTTTATAGTCATCAAAACGCCACCCTTAAACATCCATCGCCACTGAATGCACTCTATTACGTTACGCTCCAGACAAGCACGCAACTCCCATAGGGCTGAAAGGGTTTCAGCCCCCCTCGTTGTGTGTCTCAGCCGGGCTGCTTCAGCTTCAGCTGCTGTGGGCTCGGCTGGGCAGTGTCTGGAGTCTCATCTCTAGCTCGCCGAGTTTTTTACAGGTCTTTGAAAGATCATTTGAATATTTACATACCTTGGTAAACTGTTGAACGAGGACTAGTTTTTAGGCCGATCCTAGCGGCAGAACGCATATGCTGCTCGCTCTGCGAGGCATGCTGGAGTAGGGTATGCTGTGGAATCCTCGTCCATTCTCCGCCCATATTTGTCATTGGCTCTGTGTCATTGCCCTTCAAAATTAATCATGATGCTAGTCAGTCCAGCCTTGGGACCGCATTGTCTCCATTTATTAACACCAATAAGGACTGGACCTTTGACTTGGCTTGTTACACGGTGGGCTTTATCTGGTGGGTGACCACTATTTTGATAATGGACACTGATGGGGACCATGACGGCTGCAGTGCTATGCTCTCTAAATTGTAGGCTTTTTAGGTCCGTCTCCCTGCTGCCATTCTTCTCCAAAACCTTGGAGTATGTAGAGGCCAACCATATTCTCCATGATAGTCAGTCTGGTTTTAGGACCCATCTCGGTACTGAAACAGCTTTACCGGAAGTCTTTGAAACCATTAAAGAGCAATTGGATGGTGGAAGAAGTGCGGTGTTGATACTTTTAGACCTTTCCGCAGCTTTTGATACTGTGCCCCACGACAGGCTCTTGCAAAGCCTATCGGACTGTGACATCAGGTGCACGGTACTTATGTGGTTTGCTTCCTTCCTCAACTACCGCCATCAAGAAATCTGGTCCCCCCCCCCCTTTTTCAGCCTGCATTCCCCCTATGAAGGTGGGGGTACCGTAGGGGTCCATTTTGAGTCCATCACTTTTTAACATCTATATGGATCCTCTTGCTCTTTTAGCAGGGTCACACAGCACTAAGTTAGTATCTCATGCCAATGATTCTTAACTGATATTCATGCGCGATAAAGGTTGTGATTTCAGTAGTGAGGAGATTAACACCGGCTTGCGAAATTGTTTTCTTTATTGCGGCTCAATCAACTGAAATGCAACCCTGAAAAATCAGAGATGATCTTTTTTGGCTGTCCACGTTAGGAATTATGGCTCAATTGATGGCCTGGTGATCTGTCTCCTCCTGCGGCCCGTGTAAGCATTGTGAAAAACCTAGGGGTAAAGTTAGATGTCACGCTAACCATGAAAGCTCAATTTCAGACTGCTGTTGGCACTTGCTTTGGCATGTTGAAAATGTTAAAAAAAGTTCTCCCAATGCTCTCAGTTGAGCACCGGAAGACAGTAGTTCAAGCCTTAGTCACCTCCAGGCTTGACTATGTCAATGTACTGTTTATGGGTCTTCCTGAGCACTTACTGAATCGCTTGCAGGTGGCTCAAAATGCAGCAGCCAGAGCTATTCTCATGGTGGGACCCAGAGCACACATGTCTACTCATCTAAAAACCCTGCACTGGCTCCCAATACGCAAGAGGATCCAGTTTAAAGCATTGGTTCTGGCGTTTTCGGGCCTTTCATGGCACGGGCGCCGTTTATCTCAGGAGACTGGTTCAACACTATGCGTCACATCGTGCCCTGAGGTCCTCTGGTCAAGGTATGTCACAAGGAAGGGGTAACAGAATTGGATCAAGAGTTGATCCTTAGGCTCAATTTACCATTCCAAGAAGGAAAAGGAATGGAAGGTCCAACCTGAGTCAGAGCCCCAAGTAGCAATGATTGACAAAAAGGGGACTCGGTTGTTCCAGGGGGAAGGGTCAAAAGTAAAGGTAAAAAGGTCAAGGATGGAGGAAGATGGGTGGTGCTCAATGGAGTGCTACCCTGGGCATCCCATTAGTTGGAATGAATGGCCTCACACACTCTTGCGGGTGTCATGCTTCATCATTGGCCGTTGCTCCTCGTTGGACAGGCGGTGCAATGTCCAACGGGCTCACCTCTAGGAGGGGCTCTTTATCGGAGATCTTTTTTTCCAACAGCCTGTGGGTGAAGTGCAAGTGAGGGGCCAAGTAAGGAGTGAATAGTGTAGGTGGGTGAGTTAAAATATAGCAAGGGATACCGGAGAGCAGTTTATTCTGGTGGTTCCCGTACTATAAATAAAATCAGTGGGTGGCCTATGATCGTCAGAAGTTAGGTTCTGTATCACGATCTAGGACTACACAACGTTCAGTGGGGTCAACATGTTTCTCGCTTCTGCAATTATGCTGCGATTCTTCAGGACCTTATATACATCTATCACAAGGAAAGACCTAAAAGTGTCAACCTATAAATATCAAAATTACTATCACTGTTGTACTACCTGATTGTTACCGCTCTTGCCTAGTGGAGACAAAAGGGAAGAGTTATCAAAATACAAGGACAACAGTTACCCATTCTTGACCGTGTGCACACTGTGATTAAGTGCAGAGAAGTGATTCTGTGTCTGTGACATTCTGTGAGTAGTGACCAGTAAGTATCCACTATATTCACTTTTATTACATGTCACCTCTATGACAAAAAATAAAATTAGAAACTAAAGAAGAATTTAAAACATGATAGCAGCAGTCTTATTCAAGGTATCTTATATGTCTATCTCTAGGGGTTCCTTAGATACTCACCTACAGGTCAAAGAGTACAGGTGTCAACAGTACCCGGTAGGTGTGACATCAAGGGAGAGAGCCAATAGGGGTTTAATGGCTAGAGGGAAGACAAAGATATGTTTGTTTCAAAATTGTCAAGGAGCACCCAGTATCTGGGTGTTACATTAGTGGGCTGTTTCCTCTATGTGCTGATGATCTCGCACCACCAGTATGCACCAATAGTGTTATAATCCATTCATCTTATGTCGGGATCTATGCGGATATGTAGGCACATATAAGTAGTCATTGCCGTAAATCTGCCCCTATAGAGTGATTGCCATATTTATGTTAATATAGGGGTCTCAGAGCTGAAAAAACGCCACCAAAGTGCAGCGTTGGCGCTTAGCAGGCGCCACTTGTAGAGTGTTAAATGTCATGGTGTTGTCTAGTCTCGAGGTTTATAGAATACGATCTCGAAATCACAGACAGAGAGCCCTCAAGCTCAGTCGGGTTGTTCACAATTGCATTGGAGGCGCCCGGTAGTACACCAAGTGTCTGGTGTCCCGGTTGGTCTGCTAGACCCGCTGCGCTCCCAGGGTGTCAATAAATAGCGCGCCGTGTACTTACTTCTCAGAGCCTTGGTCAGAGCTCTTGCGCCTACCCATCGCTACCGGGATCCGGATAGTGTCGGGTCCCCGGTGAGCTGCTGTATTAGTTACTCGTTTGGGGCGTCACCCTCGTGGCTAGTGGGTCACGTGTTAGGTTGAGCAAACGAGGTCGCCATCTTGGAAGGGGGTTCCAAGTGCGCTCACAAAGGGAAACTAGTGTTTGCATTGAAAGGAGAGTGTTAGATTCACAGTACTCTTTGGTAGTGGTTATTAGTAGTGTATCTCTACGGAGACGAATGGGTCAGCCCTCTTATATTAGAGAATTAATCAATTAAACGGGCGTATCGCGTCTTTCGTGTGGAATGGCGTTGGACATGGGCGCCATCTTGGAAGGGTGAAAAGGTGGACAATAAACCCCTTCCTTTTTAATTATTGTTCCAATGAAGCTCTATGTGTGTATTAGCAGTGATCAATTTATATCATAGTGACACTCTACGTGGACATGGGCTGTATGTGTTCAGCTCCCTGTTGGTACCGCCATTCTGGATATGGGATAAATACTGCAGAATATTGGAAACTATTATGTACCACGCCTGGGACATAGACAGTCGATATGTTTACAGACTGCTCCACGGGATGTCTTCATTGAGCCCCCGTTTGTCTGATGATAACCTATGTATCCAGCGCTGCTCTTTATGGAACAGGTCCTGTTTGGATCTGTTGTTAAGTGTTTCCAGGATCACCCACCAAATAGTCAGCAGTGTGGTTGTGTTCTAGGAAGTGACGACACATCTTCGTGTTGGTCTTTTTGCATCGGATATTACTGCGATGCTCCGATATACGAGTCTTGACCAATCTGGTGGTCATGCCCACGTATTGTAATTCGCAAGGGCACCTAATGAGGTAGATGCAATTGGAGGAATTACAATTGGTGTGATTACGAATTTCCCAAGTGAATGTCTCGGTCAAGTTGATAGATTTGGTGACATTGGTGAAGGGGCAAACACTACAGGAGCCACATGGGTAGTGTCCCTTCACTGGAGGGAGTTGCCATAGTGTGTTCTGTCTGCGGACCACATTTTGTTTTGGTCTGGTATGAACCAGGACATCTTTGATGTTAATGGACCTTTTGAAGGCAAAGCTAGGGGTCTCCAGAGTCAGCTCTCCAGTATTAAGAATTTGCCAATGTTTCTTGACAATTCTCTTAATGTCATTGGAGATCGGTGTAAAGGTCGTAACACATGTCAATGGCATGGTCTCTTGTGAGGTTCTGATGTTGTCCTCCAGGAGTGCCTCTCTATTGTTGTTCTGTGCCCGCTTACGAGCTTTGTAAATCTCCCTGGTAGGGTAACCTCGTTCTTTCAAATTTCGTGAGAGGATCCTGGATTCACTCCTATAGTCAGTGAGGTTGGTGCAATTCCGCCTTACTCGCAAAAATTGCCCAAAGGGAAGGTTCAATCTCAAAGCTCTAGGGTGGTGGCTGGTAAAGAGTAACAGGCTGTTCCGGTCAGTAGGTTTCCGGTACATTGTGGTGTTAATCCTACCCCCTTCCAGTCTGATAGTAAGGTCCAGGAACGCTATCCTGGAGTCTGAGGCAGTGCTTGTAAAGTTCAGAAAGTTGTTCAGGGTGTTCAACCACGTAAAGAACTCCAGGTATTGGTGTGCTGTCCCTGTCCAAAGTATGAGGATGTCATCAATGAACCTCCTCCATAGTATGATGTTAGACTGGTAGGGGTTCATTGGTCCATTAATGTATTGATCCTCAAAGTCTGCCATATACAGGCATGCCACCGAAGGGGCAAAGGTACTGCCCATAGATGTCCCCTGGGTCTGTTGGTAATATTGCCCTCTAAATTCGAAAAAGTTCTGAGTCAGGGCAAGTTCAGCACATTCCATGATGAAGGAAGGTGGTGTTACTGATGTCCATACTTCCATGTTGAGCGTCCTCTCTATAACCCCGAGTGTGGCCCTCTGTGGGATATTGGTATAGAGGGCCTCCACATCAAGGGTTATGAGGAAGTCAATGTGGGTGCCCTCCTGTAGATTGTCAAGGAGGCGTAGGACATCTTTGGTGTCCTGCACATAGGAAGGGATTCTCTTCACCAAGGGTTGCAGGAAATAATCACAAAATTGTGATAAAGGCTCCAAAATGGAACCAATCCCTGACACAATCGGGCGTCCAGGTACCGGCGTTGTGCCCTTATGAATTTTAGGGAGGGTGTAAAAGTACGGTACTCTTGGATCCTTTTTAACCAGGAATTCAGCCTCTTTCTTGGTAATCCATTCCTGGCACTCTGCAGAGTCCACCAATCCTGTGATAGTGATTGTTAGCCGAGGGGTGGGGTCCGCCGGGATAGGAGTATAGTAACGTCTATCCCCTAGTTGTCTTAGACATTCTGTTTCATAGTCTTTAGTGTCCATTAGGACGGTGGCGCCACCCTTGTCAGCCTGTTTGATCGTGATTGTTTCGTCATTACCCAAAGAGTTGAGTATTTGTTTCTCCATGTTGGATAGGTTCTGGAATTTCTTGCATGGTCTTAATGTCCCAATGTCCTTGAGCACAGCCTGCTCATATGTTAGGACTTCATTGGGTATCATCCCGCTGTGTGGTGTAAAAGTAGATGGATTGTGGAGACCCGAGTCTGTGCGTGTCTCGACGGCTTTTCCATCAAAGAAAGCTCTCAGTCTAACTTTCCTGAAGAATTTCTGAATCTCACAAGTCAGTGCAAAATTGTCGGTTTTCGGGGTGGGTACAAATCCCAATCCTTTTTGGAGGACCTTTTCTTCTGGTATCGAGAGTTGGCGTGATGAAAGGTTCACCACCAGGCTTACTTTCTCCCTGTCTGGCTCCTCGTTTCCACCCCTGTGGTTGGTGTGTCCTCCCACTGGACCCTTTTGTCCTGAGCGTTTCCTCGCCTGCGCCCGCGCCCTCTGCCCCAACCTCTGTCTAAAAAAGGTTGTTGGTTCACATTTTGTGGGGCGAACTGAGGGGGGTATGCGGGTCCAAAGGGGTTCATTGGGTGTTGGAACTGTGGAAAGTGCCACATCGGAGGACCTTGGTAGGGGTAGGGGGGTGGTTGGAAAAAGGGTTGTCCCCTTCTCCCTCCTCTATTGCCTCTCCGTGGTCTGGGTTGCCATTCATCTCCACTGGAGTTGTCATCGGTGTTGGAGCCTCGCTATTTATAGTACGGGAACCACCAGAATAAACTGCTCTCCGGTATCCCTTGCTATATTTTAACTCACCCACCTACACTATTCACTCCTTACTTGGCCCCTCACTTGCACTTCACCCACAGGCTGTTGGAAAAAAAGATCTCCGATAAAGAGCCCCTCCTAGAGGTGAGCCCGTTGGACATTGCACCGCCTGTCCAACGAGGAGCAACGGCCAATGATGAAGCATGACACCCGCAAGAGTGTGTGAGGCCATTCATTCCAACTAATGGGATGCCCAGGGTAGCACTCCATTGAGCACCACCCATCTTCCTCCATCCTTGACCTTTTTACCTTTACTTTTGACCCTTCCCCCTGGAACAACCGAGTCCCCTTTTTGTCAATCATTGCTACTTGGGGCTCTGACTCAGGTTGGACCTTCCATTCCTTTTCCTTCTTGGAATGGTAAATTGAGCCTAAGGATCAACTCTTGATCCAATTCTGTTACCCCTTCCTTGTGACATATCCGGCACGGCTAACCACCGTGGGGTATATATACTATTTGGTGGGTAAGTGTTCCTCTATCCCCCTCTTCTTTCGGAATCCTTGACCAATGCATCTTGGACCGGGTTGATATACTACTGAGTAATATCCCCATTGTTCTTTCCTTTCACTTTCACCAGAGAGCTCCGCCCTGTCCCACGATGGACGGACAGGGACTCAGCTTCGGTGATGATGATGCAGCAGCTATTCATAGGCTTCCATCTATGCTAGGCATGGACCTAGAGATTGCAACAGGGAGCAACTCCACTGATTGGAAAGCACTCTCTGACATGAAAAGAGAGTGGGTCCGAATCACACTACATGGAGCATTAATGGCAGAATATTTTAAGGCCAAAATAGCACCCAACGGTCTCATTGTCAAGAACTTCCCCAGAATCTTCTGGGAGGACGGCCAATTTAAAATAGAATGGTCTCTCATTTCATGGAAATGTACGCATGACTTGCTGATTCTTCTGGTTAACACAGCCAAACGGTTGGCTGATGAGCTCCTGACTAAAATCCAGGCAGCAGAAGGTGCCTTAAAAAACTCTGGACAGAACACTGGTTTCAAGACCAAGTTGACAGAGCTTAACAAAGAAATCACAGAACACAAGGATTTCTTGATGAAACAAAAAGTGGCAAAATTACAAAAGGATATTGAAAGATTCTCCAAAGAGAAAGTTTATCCTTATCTCAAAGACGACTTTGTCCCTACGGGGACAGGGTATCTCTCCGACTCAAGTGCCTCCTCTTCAAAGCGAGGCTCCAACACCGATGACAACTCCAGTGGAGATGAATGGCAACCCAGACCACGGAGAGGCAATAGAGGAGGGAGAAGGGGACAACCCTTTTTCCAACCACCCCCCTACCCCTACCAAGGTCCTCCGATGTGGCACTTTCCACAGTTCCAACACCCAATGAACCCCTTTGGACCCGCATACCCCCCTCAGTTCGCCCCACAAAATGTGAACCAACAACCTTTTTTAGACAGAGGTTGGGGCAGAGGGCGCGGGCGCAGGCGAGGAAACGCTCAGGACAAAAGGGTCCAGTGGGAGGACACACCAACCACAGGGGTGGAAACGAGGAGCCAGACAGGGAGAAAGTAAGCCTGGTGGTGAACCTTTCATCACGCCAACTCTCGATACCAGAAGAAAAGGTCCTCCAAAAAGGATTGGGATTTGTACCCACCCCGAAAACCGACAATTTTGCACTGACTTGTGAGATTCAGAAATTCTTCAGGAAAGTTAGACTGAGAGCTTTCTTTGATGGAAAAGCCGTCGAGACACGCACAGACTCGGGTCTCCACAATCCATCTACTTTTACACCACACAGCGGGATGATACCCAATGAAGTCCTAACATATGAGCAGGCTGTGCTCAAGGACATTGGGACATTAAGACCATGCAAGAAATTCCAGAACCTATCCAACATGGAGAAACAAATACTCAACTCTTTGGGTAATGACGAAACAATCACGATCAAACAGGCTGACAAGGGTGGCGCCACCGTCCTAATGGACACTAAAGACTATGAAACAGAATGTCTAAGACAACTAGGGGATAGACGTTACTATACTCCTATCCCGGCGGACCCCACCCCTCGGCTAACAATCACTATCACAGGATTGGTGGACTCTGCAGAGTGCCAGGAATGGATTACCAAGAAAGAGGCTGAATTCCTGGTTAAAAAGGATCCAAGAGTACCGTACTTTTACACCCTCCCTAAAATTCATAAGGGCACAACGCCGGTACCTGGACGCCCGATTGTGTCAGGGATTGGTTCCATTTTGGAGCCTTTATCACAATTTTGTGATTATTTCCTGCAACCCTTGGTGAAGAGAATCCCTTCCTATGTGCAGGACACCAAAGATGTCCTACGCCTCCTTGACAATCTACAGGAGGGCACCCACATTGACTTCCTCATAACCCTTGATGTGGAGGCCCTCTATACCAATATCCCACAGAGGGCCACACTCGGGGTTATAGAGAGGACGCTCAACATGGAAGTATGGACATCAGTAACACCACCTTCCTTCATCATGGAATGTGCTGAACTTGCCCTGACTCAGAACTTTTTCGAATTTAGAGGGCAATATTACCAACAGACCCAGGGGACATCTATGGGCAGTACCTTTGCCCCTTCGGTGGCATGCCTGTATATGGCAGACTTTGAGGATCAATACATTAATGGACCAATGAACCCCTACCAGTCTAACATCATACTATGGAGGAGGTTCATTGATGACATCCTCATACTTTGGACAGGGACAGCACACCAATACCTGGAGTTCTTTACGTGGTTGAACACCCTGAACAACTTTCTGAACTTTACAAGCACTGCCTCAGACTCCAGGATAGCGTTCCTGGACCTTACTATCAGACTGGAAGGGGGTAGGATTAACACCACAATGTACCGGAAACCTACTGACCGGAACAGCCTGTTACTCTTTACCAGCCACCACCCTAGAGCTTTGAGATTGAACCTTCCCTTTGGGCAATTTTTGCGAGTAAGGCGGAATTGCACCAACCTCACTGACTATAGGAGTGAATCCAGGATCCTCTCACGAAATTTGAAAGAACGAGGTTACCCTACCAGGGAGATTTACAAAGCTCGTAAGCGGGCACAGAACAACAATAGAGAGGCACTCCTGGAGGACAACATCAGAACCTCACAAGAGACCATGCCATTGACATGTGTTACGACCTTTACACCGATCTCCAATGACATTAAGAGAATTGTCAAGAAACATTGGCAAATTCTTAATACTGGAGAGCTGACTCTGGAGACCCCTAGGTTTGCCTTCAAAAGGTCCATTAACATCAAAGATGTCCTGGTTCATACCAGACCAAAACAAAATGTGGTCCGCAGACAGAACACACTATGGCAACTCCCTCCAGTGAAGGGACACTACCCATGTGGCTCCTGTAGTGTTTGCCCCTTCACCAATGTCACCAAATCTATCAACTTGACCGAGACATTCACTTGGGAAATTCGTAATCACACCAATTGTAATTCCTCCAATTGCATCTACCTCATTAGGTGCCCTTGCGAATTACAATACGTGGGCATGACCACCAGATTGGTCAAGACTCGTATATCGGAGCATCGCAGTAATATCCGATGCAAAAAGACCAACACGAAGATGTGTCGTCACTTCCTAGAACACAACCACACTGCTGACTCTATTTGGTGGGTGATCCTGGAAACACTTAACAACAGATCCAAACAGGACCTGTTCCATAAAGAGCAGCGCTGGATACATAGGTTATCATCAGACAAACGGGGGCTCAATGAAGACATCCCGTGGAGCAGTCTGTAAACATATCGACTGTCTATGTCCCAGGCGTGGTACATAATAGTTTCCAATATTCTGCAGTATTTATCCCATATCCAGAATGGCGGTACCAACAGGGAGCTGAACACATACAGCCCATGTCCACGTAGAGTGTCACTATGATATAAATTGATCACTGCTAATACACACATAGAGCTTCATTGGAACAATAATTAAAAAGGAAGGGGTTTATTGTCCACCTTTTCACCCTTCCAAGATGGCGCCCATGTCCAACGCCATTCCACACGAAAGACGCGATACGCCCGTTTAATTGATTAATTCTCTAATATAAGAGGGCTGACCCATTCGTCTCCGTAGAGATACACTACTAATAACCACTACCAAAGAGTACTGTGAATCTAACTCTCTCCTTTCAATGCAAACACTAGTTTCCCTTTGTGAGCGCACTTGGAACCCCCTTCCAAGATGGCGACCTCGTTTGCTCAACCTAACACGTGACCCACTAGCCACGAGGGTGACGCCCCAAACGAGTAACTAATACAGCAGCTCACCGGGGACCCGACACTATCCGGATCCCGGTAGCGATGGGTAGGCGCAAGAGCTCTGACCAAGGCTCTGAGAAGTAAGTACACGGCGCGCTATTTATTGACACCCTGGGAGCGCAGCGGGTCTAGCAGACCAACCGGGACACCAGACACTTGGTGTACTACCGGGCGCCTCCAATGCAATTGTGAACAACCCGACTGAGCTTGAGGGCTCTCTGTCTGTGATTTCGAGATCGTATTCTATAAACCTCGAGACTAG
Source organism: Lissotriton vulgaris (assembly GCF_964263255.1). NCBI lineage: Eukaryota > Metazoa > Chordata > Amphibia > Caudata > Salamandridae > Lissotriton > Lissotriton vulgaris. The sequence continues at coordinate 835,570,717 of NC_141695.1, forward strand.
ACAACACCATGGCATTTAACACTCTACAAGTGGCGCCTGCTAAGCGCCAACGCTGCACTTTGGTGGCGTTTTTTCAGCTCTGAGACCCCTATATTAACATAAATATGGCAATCACTCTATAGGGGCAGATTTACGGCAATGACTACTTATATGTGCCTACATATCCGCATAGATCCCGACATAAGATGAATGGATTATAACACTATTGGTGCATACTGGTGGTGCGAGATCATCAGCACATAGAGGAAACAGCCCACTAATGTAACACCCAGATACTGGGTGCTCCTTGACAATTTTGAAACAAACATATCTTTGTCTTCCCTCTAGCCATTAAACCCCTATTGGCTCTCTCCCTTGATGTCACACCTACCGGGTACTGTTGACACCTGTACTCTTTGACCTGTAGGTGAGTATCTAAGGAACCCCTAGAGATAGACATATAAGATACCTTGAATAAGACTGCTGCTATCATGTTTTAAATTCTTCTTTAGTTTCTAATTTTATTTTTGTGATAGAGGTGACATGTAATAAAAGTGAATATAGTGGATACTTACTGGTCACTACTCACAGAATGTCACAGACACAGAATCACTTCTCTGCACTTAATCACAGTGTGCACACGGTCAAGAATGGGTAACTGTTGTCCTTGTATTTTGATAACTCTTCCCTTTTGTCTCCACTAGGCAAGAGCGGTAACAATCAGGTAGTACAACAGTGATAGTAATTTTGATATTTATAGGTTGACACTTTTAGGTCTTTCCTTGTGATAGATGTATATAAGGTCCTGAAGAATCGCAGCATAATTGCAGAAGCGAGAAACATGTTGACCCCACTGAACGTTGTGTAGTCCTAGATCGTGATACAGAACCTAACTTCTGACGATCATAGGCCACCCACTGATTTTATTTATAGTACGGGAACCACCAGAATAAACTGCTCTCCGGTATCCCTTGCTATATTTTAACTCACCCACCTACACTATTCACTCCTTACTTGGCCCCTCACTTGCACTTCACCCACAGGCTGTTGGAAAAAAAGATCTCCGATAAAGAGCCCCTCCTAGAGGTGAGCCCGTTGGACATTGCACCGCCTGTCCAACGAGGAGCAACGGCCAATGATGAAGCATGACACCCGCAAGAGTGTGTGAGGCCATTCATTCCAACTAATGGGATGCCCAGGGTAGCACTCCATTGAGCACCACCCATCTTCCTCCATCCTTGACCTTTTTACCTTTACTTTTGACCCTTCCCCCTGGAACAACCGAGTCCCCTTTTTGTCAGTCCTCTGGTCAAGCCCTGATACTTATTCCTAAATATTCCTACTCACGGGCAGGGGGGCGCTCATTCCAAGTGCTGGCCGCCCGCCTATGGAAACAATTTACCCCTTCATCTTAGGCTGGTCCATGACCTACTTGTTTTCAGGAGACAGCTAAAAACCTGGCTTTTCCAGCTAGAATGCCTCTGTCCTGGCCTTAGTGCAACTGTTTCGAACTCCGATTTCTCTGTCCATAGTCGGTCCTGTAGCGCCGGGACACTCTGTGGAGTAGCCGTACGCTTTACAAATAGCAATTTTCATTTCATTTCAATTATACCATTGTCAACTAGTTTCTGGATCTCTTCTTTACAACTTCGTCCTTGACACCCAAGGGAATATTCCTAACCTTGTGGATGCATTGGCACACATTTTCTTTCAGAATTATTCTGTGTGAGCTCACCGATGCTCCCAGAGAAACATTGGGACAGGTGACAGTTTAAACATTAGCAAGTTTAATCGTTTCTTTCCATACATCCCAAAAATTCAATACAGAATATTGAAAATGGATCAAGGGGACTCGTGCACCTCAACATCATCTGGGCGCGTCGGGGGGACACAAATATCCCCACAGTAATTATTCCAGGCCTCCCAAACCTTCCCCCATTTTCCAGGACATCCCCTAGCCACATACACAGAGCGCTCTCTAAACATGCACCAATTCAAGTCTTCCACCCACTTCTCTATCCGGGGCGGTTGGCTAGCTTCCCACAACTGAGCAATATTAAGCTTGGCTATTATACATGCCAACATCACCCACTGCTTCCTGTGTGCATTCAGGTCTGTGGGCTCCCAAACACTGAGGACACACCTACGGGCCTCTGGCCTTATCTCCACCCCCAGGACCTCTCGCACCTTATCGTGTATCTTCTTCCAATACGTTTGCACCTCTGGACAGTGCCACAAACTATGTAGAAACGTTCCAAGTACCCCGTATCCCCTCCTGCACTCTCCACCTTCCGAGCGACCCACCCGGACCAGACCCGACCAGTAACATATGACCGGTGTAAGATCTTTAATTGCACCAACCTGAGCCACATCTGTATCACCACTACCCGTGGAGAGGAAACCGCCTCCCGCCAGTCCTCATCATCCAGCTCCAACCCATCTCCATTCCAGTGTGATTTTGTAAGTACCAACGGGTCCTCCATGTTATTTATGAGTTTCCTGTATATTAAGGAGAAGGTCCTCTCAGGGAGATGACCGTCTAATACCCGGTCTTCCAGGGGGGAAGCGTCAGGAAGCGACGTCCCCCTGGGAATATGTGCAAGCAATGCATGACTAATCTGGAGGTAGCGTAAGTGTTCCCAGTAATGAAGGTGGTATTGTTACTGAAGAGAGTGAAATGTGTGGACCGTGTCCCCTCCCAAAACATCTTTAATCTGTGAGATCCCAATGAGGTCCCATTTGTCAAAACCTTTAGACTTCCATAGACTTCCCAACTTCTCTGAACTCCACAATGGGTTGGCGAGCGTGAGCCTCCCCTCCCTCTTAAGGTACCTTGTAGCCGCATGCTACACCTGAACGGCAAGTGCCGTGGGTCCCGCTAGGGGGAATCGGCGAGGCCGGGCTTAGAGCGCTCTGGTAAAATCCCCCCCTGGCACCTGCCAGCGGTCCATGGCGTATCCCGGGTCCCCGGGGGGACCATAAACTGCATGATTCACCGCAGCCAACTGCGAGGCACAGTAATATTTACGTAGATCGGGTAGCCCTATCCCCCCATCGTACCAAGACAGAGTGAGTTTAGTGAACGCCATGCTTGGATTACCGTCCCACAAAAGCGGTCTCTGTAGGGCTTCTATTTCTTTGAAATAGGAGACCGGAACCGGGTCCATCGCATTTTGAAGTGCATATAAAAACCGGAGAAGAGCCATCATTTTATAAAGCACTGCTCTACCCAGAAGAGAGAGCGGGAGTGCCTTCCAACGCGCCACATCGCCCCTAAATCAAGTCAGAGGGGGGGCCCAGGTTGTTAACAAACCTTAATTTCGGATCAAAAGTGACATAAATGCCAAGGTACTTAAACCCGACCGGTTCGATCCGAATCGGACAAGCATGCAAAATTATGGGCGGATCCCCACTAAGAACGAAAAGAACCGACTTTGACCAGTTGATTGCAAAGCCCGAGTATCTCCCAAAAATAGCTAGCACATCTAGGAAACATATCAGGGATCCCCTCGGATTGGTAAGATAAAGCAAGATACCATTCGCATATAATGAGATTTTGTCCTCCCACTCCAGCGTCCAACGCAAGCCACGAATCGATCGGTCCCAACGTACCCAGGCTACAAGTGGCTCTAAGGCTATGGCAAAAAGGAGTGGGGACCGGGGACAACCCTGTCTCGTACCCCTGACAAGGGGAAAATCAGAAGACTTTCGGTTGTTTACAACAACTCTGGCCAGAGGGGACGCATATAGGAGACACACCCAGGTGATAAACTCAGAACCAAACCCATCTTCTCCAAGACCGCAAATAAATATGTCCATTCTACCCTATCAAAAGCCATTGTGGCGTCTAAGGAAACGGTACCGCCGGCTCCTGAATTACGGAGGCTCTGCCCAGCACCCTATGAAGTCGGCGCAGATTGAGGGCTGTATTGCGCCGTGGCATGAATCCGGAATGATCGGCATGTATCAGGGATATGACAACTTTGACCAGCCGTGTAGCCAACAGCTCTGCCAGAACTTTGGGCTCCACATTCAGTAAAGAAACGGGTCTATACGATGAACATCATGTCTTAGGTTTGCCTGCCTTGTGAATGACCACAATATTGTCCACCCGCAGATCATATGGAAGCTGTCCCATCTCCCTGCTCTCCTACATGGAGCGGAGGAAAGGAGCAAGCCGGTTAGCGCTCCACTTATACAGCTCTATGGGGATTCCGTTCGGACCTGTAGCTTTCCCTGAGTTCACCCCCCTTCTAGCCTGCGCCACTTTATCATCTGTGAGCGGTAAATCACATTGGGAAATTTAGTTATAAATTCTTCACATAAATCTTCACACTCTGTCTTCCTGCTCAAAACACGGTCTGGACTAATAGGATCCAAACATATTCCTAATTCACCTTGATCCCACCAACCTAAAACGCAGGGACCAGAAAAAGACACATAGTTTGCACTCAGCTTGCCTCCCTTGAAATGAAAAGGTGAGTTTACGAAAACCGAGTAGCTCAATAGGTTCGCCTGTATAACTTACGGGATGTACATCCGGTCTTTCTAATTCAGAACCGATTACTACACTGAACACATTTTCCCATCTGTTTTTGTTGACAATGGAATAAGGTGATCCAGAGTCTGCCATAAGAGTTTGTTGTACCCCACCAGCAATAATTTCACAAACTGGCTTTTTCCTTCGCTTACCATAAGCTTCATCACTCTTTTCATGCAGACAACATATTTTGTCCTCATCACGATCACAGTCAATGCTCTGGTCCTCGTGTTCACACTCTCAAACACATTTTACAGACTTATATTTGCGGCACAGGGTTGCAAAGCGACATGACATTTTACAATAAGCACATCTCTGGCCTAAGGCTGAACATTTCCTATTATTTGCTAAATGGGAAAGAGCTACCACAATGGTAAAATTTCCCTTTAACCTCAGATCATTTCTCTGCACCTTTCTCGTTAACAAATGGTTTCTCATTTTTCTTTTTACTTTGGTCACTTGGGCAGGAAAAGTTAGCTTTGACCACTTTAATCATATTCTCACTGTTATTCAATTTGCTCTTTGCAATAACACTCTTGGCACATCTAGAAGTTAGTTCGGCGTTGCTGATGACAGCACTGATTTCATGTAAGGTTGCATCACCATTAATCCAAAGTTATCTTGAAGATTTTGATTATTACAATGCATAATCAATTGGTCGCGGATTAACTCCTCAATAACTCCAAATCTGCAGGATGAAGCGAGCCTTCTAAGAGAAGCTATGTTATCTTCGACTTTTTCATAAGGTTCTTGTTTCCTGTGATAAAAGTTGAATCTATGCACTGCCTTGCATACAGTAGGCGCAAAGTACGCGTTTAAATCTGCAATGGCTTGGGTGAAAACATTCACCTCACTTCCCGACAAGGGTTTCTTTTCAATTTGATTATAAACTCTTAAGCATCCAGGTCCTAAACAATGTAAAAGGATTTTCTTTTTCCTTTCCGGTGGGAGTTCTTTACTTTCAAATGTATCTAAATCATTTATAAGGTAAGCTCTCCATTCCTCTCAACTTTGGCTTGATACCTCACAATCTTTAATCACAAATTGTTGTGGGGCAGGTAGATTCATTGTAGCCATAGCCATAGATAAAAATAAGACACAAATAATATTATGGAGTATAAGGAATTAAGTAATAGAATAATATGCATGCTTAAGATATTGTAAATCCAAGTTCAAACCACAAGGAAATGTACCTTAAGTAATAAGCGGTGTGCGTATCACCTTTGAAGCAGAATGTACCTTGTTGACACACGGTGAGTGTATCACCGTAGAGAAATTGCGAAACGTTGGCGAACTTCGTAGAAATAACCGATGAAATGTGCATTCTCCTGCCGGTGTGAAATACTTTGATGAAGTAATTGCACTCAAAATGGCTGCACATAAGGTCACCCAGCGTGACCTTGTGTGTCAAAGCGTTGCTCCGTTGTGCATAGCTAAATTGCTGCGCTTTCACAATACGTCACTGTTCCTTGGGGAGAACGCAGGACGGAGGTTAGTCAGCAGCGCGAGCATAGAATGGTACCACCGCTCAAAGAATTCGGTCAATGGCAGTTCCCCCAATGCTTCAATTACTGCTTAATCCAGGTAAAAAGTAATATAAGTCTATGCACAGCTCAGTCAAGATCGCATAGATTACCTCGTCTCAAGATCACTGCTGCAAATATTTCCCAGGAACGGTAGACAATCTTCAATAGTTCTTCTTTTGCTGTCAGAGATTCGTCACAGTGGACGGTAGTAAAAAAAAAAACTCTCCAAGGCGTGGGTTTGTGAGGTTTATGTCCATCGTCGCCATTTTTTAAATGACTAATTGTACACAGGAAGGATTCTTCTTAAGATTTATTCCGATACTTAAACCCCCTTGAGAACACCCCAAAGCAAACACAACCGCCAGCTGGCAGCTCCGTATGCCAAGCATTCTACAAACTCAGCGCTGCCCAACTCTAGAATCAACATCACTCAGGGTGGCTCGTTGGGTGACCAACCGTCCGTAAATTTCACGGACCGTCCTTAATTGGGATCTCACGTCCGTTGTCCGTGAGGATCTCTTTTATGGATGCCTTTTGTCCGTAATTTGGGCCTTTGGGGAACAGCCCTGTTCCCCTGTGAGAATCCTCTACTCCCTGATGGGGCCAATTTGCACTCCTCTGAGCTCAAGAGCAGCCCATCCCGCCCATTGTCATTTTGAATGAGGCTGATTGCCACATACAGAATGACAATCGGCCAGTCTGGCTTGAAAAGCATGTGGTGGGCCTCTTCCAGCCTCATGCATCCTGGAAGCAATGTAGGAAAATGCCCACACTGCTATTAGAGAATCCAGTTACTTAAAATAAGGTGGTGAAAGAACTTTAAAAAAGTGTTATAGTTCTTTCACAGTCCCATCATTTTAGAACTGCTGCATTTTAAATATTATATTCAAGGAAGGCATTGTTTCTGCTTTTTGTAATGAAACTAACAATAATTGACAAAGCCAGTAGTCCTGGCTTATTGTAGGTGTTATTTATTATATATCTGGGTGCAATAACAGACGTAGCAGAAAACCAGTCTGCCGGCACACTAGGCTAAGCACAGATTTTTAGCTTAGGTGTTTTAAGCTACGCCCTTAATTACATCGAATCCCCCCTTTGGAGAGACCCCACAGTTTTGTGATCCCACTTAAAGCCCTGACAACAACACTATGCCACAGTCACCTCACCTCCTAGCACTGTGCATCAAGCATGACTTCCAAGGTTTCAGATAGTCTATGTGCAGGGGCATCTTGAACCCCTCCCTTTGCTTTGTGAACCACAGTGAGGGGTGAGTTTCTGTTCTGCAGACGAAGGCTCGGCTCACAATGTGAAAAGGTGGGTGAGAGAGTAAGTGAAGGGATGGGTGGATGTCTGGATGGATTAGTGAAAGGGTGAATGGATGAATGAAATAGTGAATGGACGGATGATGAGAAAAAAGAATGGGTGGATGGATGAGTGAAATGATGGATGGATGGATGGATTGATGAATAAATAAGTGAAAGGGTGGATGTAGGGATAGATGTAGGGATGGATGAGTGAGTGAAGGGGAGGGTGCATGGGCAAAAGGTTGGATAAATGAGTGAAATAGTGAAAGGGTGGATGGATCAGAGAAAAGATGGATGGATGATTTAAAGGATGGATGAGTGATAGGGTCAATGGAAGGATTCATGATTGGATAAGAAGATGGACGGTTGGGTGGATGAAAGGAAGAATGGATGGCTTTAGTGAAACGGTCGATGGAGAGAGAAAGGGAGGATGGATGTGTGGATGACTGAAAGGGTGAATGTGTGGAAGGGTGATTTACTGTGTGGATGGATGAGTATGTGAAAGGGTGGGTGGATGGATGGGTGAAAGGGTAAATGACTGGATGGGTGAGTGAATGGAAAGATGGGTAGAAGAGTGGATGGATGAGTTTGCGGATAGATAGGGTGAAAGGGCGGATGGATGGATAATGGATGGATGAGTAAAAGGGTGGATGGAGGAATGATTGAGTGAAATGATGAATGGAAGGATACATACTGGATAGGTTTGCAAATGGTTGAATGTGCTTGGATCTGGATTAGCTGCATCTTGTGCTTATCACTTTACAACTCACCATGTCTATCCGAGCAGATCTTCCCGACCATTTCTCACACCAAACATGCCTGCTCAACAACATGAATTGTATACAAAATATCAGACTGGACAACCCAGTGCTGTAACCTATATATAGATTATTATCATATGAAATACCACAAAAAGACCTGCACAGTTGATCAAGCTGCGTGCATATTGAAAAACCGTGAAGTACACGATTGTTTCAACCTAATATAAACCTATTTTGACTAGTGCTTAAATGGTTGTCTATTTACTTACTTACATACTATTGCGCAACCTCCTCTGATGTGTCTGTAAAATCTACCTTTTGTCCTGAATTTTTGTCCTGAATTTTGACCCTTTGTCCTGAATTTTTACACTCAGCGTCCTGAATTTGCACCCATGCCAGTTGGTCACCCTAGTGGCTCGAGCAAACGCACGAGTATGAACACAACAACCCACATAGCTCAGAGGGTTAAAGTGCCTGCTACAAAGAACGTGTACCATGCAGATCACAGAACAGCATGTGAGTAAACTACGAGTAGCTCTACAAAAAAAATGTAATGCTTGTCAGAAAGGGGCCAGTTAGAGTCTAGTTGCATCCGTGGCTCACAGTACTATCCTTTACCTTCTCATACCCCTTCTGCACGAGGCTCATTGATATCCGTAATTTCTCAATTGCATATAACTTGCATACTTTTGCCAGGCAACAAAGAAGCCACCGAACTGCTGATGCTCACGCGACACCGTCCACACACACCCCATTCCTGTGAGATATTGCTGGAATCTTCCCCACGGACCACATTCCTCTTTTGTCAGTCCGTTGTGAGAGGAATGTTGCTTGCCCATCCTACTACTTTCATGACTTGAAAGCAGAGGGCCTTCTGTCAGCACGTTTTCATACAGGCGGTGACCATCTTATAATACTGCACATACTCATCAGACACCTGCCCAAACTCATCTATTCTGGATTCTACACAACTGCATAACTGTCTGTGACACACACGCATAGGTAGGAAAACCTCAATACCTTGCCAGCTTTTACCCTATCACTGCTATCTGCATGCACGTTCAGAAAAATTGAACTGTACCATTTGTAAGAATGAGCATCTTCTGCGATGTGAACGCAAAATACACTAACATTATAGCGTCACTCGAAAAATATGTGTTTATTTTCTTCAGTGCCCAGATTATATAAACCCTTTTCCTGCAATGTGCACACACTTGCAATAGTGAGTCACGTGCACTCTATTTATATGCCACCTTTTTAGGTTTCGCTGGTGAGCGGAGCCGATTAGGCTCCGCCTCCAGAGAAATCTAATGAGTATAGTAAGCACTATGGAAGACGCCCCCCCGTCCGATTGGCTAGCTCCATAAACGGAGCCTAGCCATTGGACGAGGGGCCTGTCCGTCAATGCCGGACCAGACACGGGGGCGTTCCCGACATTCTTTGGCTTTTGCCGACGTCACGGGACGCCGGGAACGCCCCCGTGTCTGGTCCGGCCGGCCGTGCTTGCTGCTGTCCTCCCTCCTCCCGCCGTCCCCACGTTTCCCTCCTCCCTCCCGACGTCCGTGTCCTTTCCCGCCCCCCTCGTCCTCTCCCGCCCGCCCCCCCCCCCCTGTCCTCACAAATTGTGGTATCCCGCAGCTGCTCGGCACCTTGGCCGAGGCACGAAGGGGCTGCGACCGCATTGGTGGCTTTTCGGAGGCTCGTCGGCAGAGGCGCGCTCTGATTGGCCGCTGCAGTGGGCCTGTCCCCGTGAGCTGCGCCGCCGTTGGTTGGAGCCTCGCCGCGTCATCAGGATGTGTCCGTTCCGCCCCCCTCCCCGTGTGAAAGGGATTTGTTTCTGTAGCTCGGCTCGGGTCCATTCCCGCCCCCTCCCGCCCCCCCCCTGTCCTGTGCCCGTTCCCGCCACCCTCCCTCCCTGTGCTCGTGGTGCTTGTTATATCCATGAAAGACGTGCCTGCAGTAGCTTCACTAGCGTCTTACTATCAAATTGTACGAGTTTCTGGGTTGATTGACGGCAACACACTGGGCCTTCGTGCTGTGACTCCCCCTCCTGGGACTTCCGAGGCAGAGATGCAGGTAAGTGCGAATCGATTCTTTTTATGTTTGGTGCATGCGTGTATATTTGAATTTTTGGGAAGGAGTGTTGTGAATGATGTGTGTGTGTGTGCACGTGTGTAAATGTATGGGTGTGAATGAGTGTATGTGTGCGTGTGTGTCCCGTCCACCCTCCTCTCTGCTAAAACCCTCCCTGGTCCCTGATCTAAATACTGGCTAGGGAGTGTAGTAGGGAAGACTGTTGCCCTAGGCTGTTGTAGAATCCTATTTGGACCTGAAAGCAAGCGGTGTGCTTGACACTTCAAGGCACTAGTCCATAGCTGCACGCCTTCGAGCGGAATTCAGGACGGCGCCTGTCTATTGGGATAGGAATTTACATGAATAATTCTGTCTCACTGACTCCGCCTCTCATCATTCACTACACGCCTGCTTACAAGCTGCAGCGACTCAGCCTCTCATCATTCACTACACGCCTGCTTACAAGCTGCAGCGACTCAGCCTCTCATCATTCATACACACCTGCTTACATGCTGCAGCGACTCAGCCTCTCATCATTCACTACACACAACTTGCACTACGCTCAGCATCTCTGGCACTTAACAGTAGGAAACGGGAAGTATGGTACAGGACGTGGCGTTGTGGCCCGAGCTATCGCCGCGGGAGCCAGGATCAAATTAGAGGGGGAGGGGGGGGTGACCTTGTGTTATGTAACTTATGCTCTCCGATACCTGCGAGCCTCGCCGCGTCATCAGGATGTGTCCGTTCCGCCCCCCTCCCCGTGTGAAAGGGATTTGTTTCTGGAGCTCGGCTCGGGTCCATTCCCGCCCCCCTCCCCCCCCCTCCCCCCCCCTCCCCCTGTCCTGTGCCCGTTCCCGCCACCCTCCCTCCCTGTGCTCGTGGTGCTTGTTATATCCATGAAAGACGTGCCTGCAGTAGCTTCACTAGCGTCTTACTATCAAATTGTACGAGTTTCTGGGTTGATTGACGGCAACACACTGGGCCTTCGTGCTGTGACTCCCCCTCCTGGGACTTCCGAGGCAGAGAGATGCAGGTAAGTGCGAATCGATTCTTTTTATGTTTGGTGCATGCGTGTATATTTGAATTTTTGGGAAGGAGTGTTGTGAATGATGTGTGTGTGTGCACGTGTGTAAATGTATGGGTGTGAATGAGTGTATGTGTGCGTGTGTGTCCCGTCCACCCTCCTCTCTGCTAAAACCCTCCCTGGTCCCTGATATTAATAATTCTGTCTCACTGACTCCGCCTCTCATCATTCACTACACGCCTGCTTACAAGCTGCAGCGACTCAGCCTCTCATCATTCACTACACGCCTGCTTACAAGCTGCAGCGACTCAGCCTCTCATCATTCATACACACCTGCTTACATGCTGCAGCGACTCAGCCTCTCATCATTCACTACACACAACGCACAACTTGCACTACGCTCAGCGGTGCGTGTTTGCTGCTTTAATGAAGTTAGTAAAGTATGATTTGTGTTGTGCGCACAACTGTTTATTTCACACATCGCTCCCCGCGCTAAAGTGTTGCTGGTTTCTTAGCGACACTTTTTTTGTTATTTGGTTTAGAATAATGCCAGCGGTGTAACTCCCACGCACGTTTATCGATTTTATCATGATATTTGACATTTCTTTCCTCTGAATTGTTAATTGTGTTGTGTACTTTCTGTGCTGCTGTATACGGACGTTTGGCCGGACAAACAGCACACTTGCCGTGTCTGTGTTGTCCTTATGCCTCTTGTGCGGCACGCGCTGATGCCCTTGCAACTTTGAATGAGAGAGCATCTCTGGCACTTAACAGTAGGAAACGGGAAGTATGGTACAGGACGTGGCGTTGTGGCCCGAGCTATCGCCGCGGGAGCCAGGATCGAATTAGAGGGGGAGGGGGAGGGGGGGGGTGTGACCTTGTGTTATGTAACTTATGCTCTCCGATACCTGCGGGTCGAGCTCGCGCTATGTGCCTTCTCTGCTGCATGCCATCGCTGAACACTCGTTGCCCTCTCTGCCATTTCTGTTCACAAACTGCCCCCGTTCATACACTGCCTCTCTTCTGGGCCCCATCTGAAGACTTAATGCTGTCTCCACTCGCAACCACTCACACACTGCCCTCACAGCTCCCTGTCCCTTCTCCTCACACACTACCCCTTCTCCTGTGCTCCTTTTTGTCTCTGATCAATCACTGCCCTCGCAGCTTCTTGACCCTTTAGTTCACACACTGCCCTGCCCCTCGCTTCCTTAGCTCCAGGCTATATTTCAAAAACATTAAAACCAGCATGGCATTTAGATGTGGGAAAAGTATTTTCCATTCATAAATATCACACCACTATTCAGCTAGGGTGACAGATTTTCCAATGTTGTGAATATTAGTTATAGCCTAGGTTTGGATAATTTTAGCATGATCTACCTACCCCCCACAAATAGACGAATACTTGCAAACATGTAGGCTTGTATATTTTTAGATTTCTTCAGCATGTGGGCTTGCACACAGTGCATTAACACAGGGTTACTCTAGTGACAGATACAGGTGACTTTCTTGGGTGAATGGAAGACGCTTGTCTCTAACAGAGGCGTAGGTGAAGCGCTTTTCCCTGGGGAACCATATTCTTTCTATGGAAAAAGAACAATTGTTACATTTACAATTTCACATGATATTCTCTTGTTTTCCACCTCCTGGAAAGTCTGCACGAGTGAGTTGTGCAGGTTTGAGCTTTAAAGAAATCTATGATGGATTTTATGGAGCGATTTACGGAATTTGTGGTGGGAGAAATAATCCACTAATTTGCCATATGGGTGAAAGCTGACCATTTTTCAAATCACTGACATGCAAAGCAAAATTACGGTATAAAAAATGCATAAATTGACTGCAAGTAAACCTTGAGAAGCAGGCAGAATTCAGGTGTTTTGGGCAGCTCATGTATTTTATTGTGGGTCTTCCTGGCAGCAGGATCATGGAGACTCACGCAAACAGCACATCTTTTACAAACTGCCCACAGAATAGGCACTTGTTTGCAGTCTCAGACCTTAATTTGTACCTATGGCAGGCATACAAATATCAGCACGGTGTGATCCGGAAAAAATGTCTGGCCTTAACCACTTTTCCTATTCTTTGTATAGTGTCAATAAATATTGCTGTGCTCCTGCCCTTGCTGTTCATGCTTTGCCTGTTACTGAAGCTCGTTGAAACATTTTCAGTATACTAAAGTCAAATGCCTGATGAGAATGAAATAATGTACTCCAGTGAAACTGATGGACAAGGTTTTAATTTAGTATTACATGTGGCTCAAGCAGTAACCAAATTGGTAATGGAGTGGACCATTTTGTAACATTTAAAAACAGAGCAACACAGTGATTGTATGGCACAGGTGACTACTTAAGGTATTGATTGCTGTACTTTTCAGTCCACATTTACAATGTTAAAAACACAAGTTCCGCAATACGAAATGCTGCTACATGAAAAGCCAGCACTGCCTGAAGGCAGGGAATCTCACAATAGGCCATGTGATAACTTTGTTACAAAGTATTAGAAACACGTTTCAGTTTGTGACTTTAGGCCTTTATTCTTGAAAGCAATCAATTATCGAAGTGGGAAACAGGCATAGATTAAAATTCTAGTGTAAATCTTGATAAAACATTACTTCCTAATGCACTGAGACCCTCTTGGGTTCTGACTAATGTTATATAGCGCATCCTGCAAATTCTCCGCTCATGTACTTACGCTGCAGAGAAGCAGCAACTGACCGACTCCGAGCAGAATACAGCAATCATGTATGAAGTTTCGTTCCTTAGCAGTTCCCAAGCCTTTAATGTGCTTTCAACTGCTGCAAAGTGGAGCTAATCAGCTGAAATATTGATTGGGCCCCACAGAAGTTGGCGCCCATGTTCAGGGCATGCACACATTTATCTTTACACATGACCAGGTGACTCCGGGCCTTTATTGGGGTTACTTGAATGGGTGTATTTCTATGCAGTTCTTGTTTTGGGCTGCTGTATAACCACCATGTGTTTCTGTTCTGTATACTGCTGGAGTATGCTGTTCTGTTTGCGAGGGTTTACCTTCTCTGAGTGAGTTCTGATGTACATACTGTAGTTCTTCATACAGACTTCATCTTTGTAAACCGCTTGAACCCACTCTTATGTTTTAGCATTTGCGCTTTTGGCATAGCAAGCTGTTTGGTATACCTTATTTGCTGTTTTGTCGTTGATTTCTCCCTGCTCTGTGTCACTTTTTTCTTCTTTACACAGCAGACTGGTAAATGTCATCGTACCACAACATTATAGATCTTGTGTGAATGGTAATAGATTTTACTGCATATTTGTGGCTTGGTGAGCACCAAGCTTCGGTGCTATGAGCATAAAAAAAATCATTACTAGAACACCATGGTTTGTAGTAGTATGAGTGGAGGAAGTGTTTGCGTTCATGCTTTTGTACATGTACATGTATGCACACGTTAGTGACGCCATGAGTTGTTGTGGTGCCAGGGTATGTACCTGTGGAGTTACATGTTCAGTCTGGGCATCCACTTTTTTGTTTTGACGTAGCAATTATATTTATTCCCCATGTTTACATGCTTTTTACTAAACTCATTTTCCTGCAAGCTTGTCTGTGAACACCCTCAATAAGACAGTGGTAGTGCTCTTCGGAAAGGATTCTCCACTCTGTCCCCAGCCTGCTTATCTGAACTTGGACCCATCCCGTGCTGCTAGGCCAGGAACCTGGGAATCATTGTAGTCAACAAACCAATGTCCAGTCACCTGATTACCTCTTCCTACTTCCACAAGACTTCCCTCAACACCCGTATCCAAATCTTCAGATGCTTTCCTTCTACACCCAGGCACCCAACCAGATTACCATCCAGGCGCTCAACAGCAATCTAGTCTAAAGAAACACGCTGTATGTCAGATTCTCCACCCAGCTGACCAAACTGCTCCAGATCATTCAGAATGCAGCAGCCAGGCTCACTCAACCACACTCCACTCGCCTCAATGACCTCAGCTGGCTTTCCATGCACACTAGTGCACTGTTCAAATTACACACACATATAAAGCACTGCATAATCTAGACTCCTCTTACCTGAATAGCCACAGCAGCTTCCACACCGCCTCTAGACACATCTGCTCAGACAACCTTCTACTTGTTGCTGTCTCGCATCCGACGAGCTAGAATCGGCGGTCCGCCCTTCTGGTACCTGGCTCCTAAAGCCTGGAACAAACTCCCACCTTCATATTAGGGCTGCTAGCTCAGTCCTTGAATTCAGGAAGAAACTGAAAACATGAATCTTCACGTAGGCCCTGTTAGACCTGGCACCATTGGCCTGGGTCTTCCTTCCATTTTTGTTGTTGCCCCATGTATTTTTGCTGGTATTAGATGCTTTGGGCACTGTGCCACTGCTATTCAGTGCCACAGTGAAAGTGCTCCCTATTGTAAGTTGATGTACTAATCGGTGGTTCCATGTTTGGCTATTTGGTTTACTTGTAAGACCCCAGTCTAGTGCACGGAGTGCCCAGGGTGTGTAAATCCAAATGCTGCTGGTGGGCTTGCAGCACTGGTTGTGCCACCCACGGAAGCAGCCTTGTAAAATGTGTCTGAGGTCTGCCATTGCAGAGCCTTCGTGCAGGCTGGTACTGTCATGCTGACTGGGCAAGTGCACCCACTTGCCAGTCCCTAAACCTTCCCTTTTCTTCATATCAGTCACCCATATGGTAGGCCCAAGGGCAGGGTGCATTGTAAGTATAAGGTAGGACAAGCCCTGCTGTGTGTTGCTCTGTTTGTGTGGCTCTGTGTGTGTGGCTCTGTGTGTGTGGCTCTGTGTGTGTGTGGCTCTGTGTGTGTGTGGCTCTGGGTGTGTGTGTGGCTCTGGGTGTGTGTGTGTGGCTCTGGGTGTGTGTGTGTGGCTCTGTGTGTGTGTGTGTGTGTGTGGCTCTGGGTGTGTGTGTGGCTCTGGGTGTGTGTGTGGCTCTGGGTGTGTGTGTGTGTGTGTCTCTGGGTGTGTGTGTGTGTAGCTCTGGGTGTGTGTGTGTGTGTGGCTCTGGGTGTGTGTGTGTGTGTGGCTCTGGGTGTGTGTGTGTGGCTCTGGGTGGGTGTGTGTGTGGCTCTGGGTGTGTGTGTGTGTGTGTGTGTGTGTGTGTGGCCCTGGGTATGTGTGGCTCTGGGTGTGGCTCGGTGTGTGTGTGTGTGTGTGTGTGTGGCTCTGGGTGTGGCTCGGTGTGTGCGTGTGGCTCTGGCTGTGTGTGGCTCTGGCTGTGTGTGGCTCTGGGTGTGTGTGGCTCTGGGTGTGTGTGTGTGTGTGGCTCTGGGTGTGTGTGTGTGTGGCTCTGGGTGTGTGTGTGTGTGTGTGTGTGTGTGGCTGGCTCTGGGTGTGTGTGTGTGTGGTAGTAATTGCTGTCTGCTGAGCTCGTCAGTAGGGTACAATAGGTCTCACATTTGCGACAGATTAAGCTAATGGCAATGTAAATGACAATGCCACTAATTTATCTGTTTTCAAAACCAACACATAAATACAAAATTTGTCATTTACAATGCCAATAGCTCTAACTTTTCCAAAGGCGAAACCATTGCATTGTAAATGCTTGTTGGGTCTTGCGCCTAGCGGTGCTCACGTAATGCGAGACATTTAGTGAGGGAAAAACGGGGAATCTGAGCTGACCTAGGAATCGCACATGCTTGTGCATTTCCTTTTCAGCAACCCCATTGGCCTTAGCGTGCGTCTTTTAATGAAAGACTGCACGCAATTGGCCAAAGGCTGACTCATTGCTCCGCCAATGGCCTATTGGGTGTCTATAGCACGCTTGGTGTGCGTAATAGACACCAATAGGCCGTCACGTGGTTTCAATTATCGTGCCCAGACACGGGCGCGATACTTGAAACCAAAACCAGGGCTTGTTTTTCTTTACTTTTGGTATACGTGCGACACCCACGCTTTACTGTTAATGTTATAAGAAAAGCGCGGGTGCCGCGATTATACCACAGGTAAAGAAATAGAAAAAAACATCTATTTCTTACTTTTGGTACAATCGCGGCACCTGCGCTTTACTTATAACAATAAAAGTACATTTTGGATGCCGCAATTATACCAAAGGTAAAGAAATAGATATTTTTTTCTATTTCTTTACTTTTGGTATAACCGCAGCACCAACGCTTTACTTATAACATTAAAAGTAAAGAGCGGGTGCTGAGATTATACCAAAGGTAAAGAAATACATTTCTTTTTCTATTTCTTTACTTTTGATATAATAGTGGCACCTGAATAGGTCTCGCATTACTTAAAGTTTGAGCTATTGGCGTTGCATTATTATTTGCAATAGCTCAAACTTTTAGTAATGCAAGACCTGTTGCATTGCAAATGCTTGTTCTGTGATGTGCACACGTTTACTACAATACACATATGAATGTATTTTATAGTTACATATGTGAAGGTTATTATTCCCAACATAGTGGATGAATGCGAGTGAATATAGCTACTCCTAAATTACTTGCACATGTCTGTAGGCCCAATTAATTATAGTCTTGTGATTATAATTCCTACCCTATTTGCTCACATTTTACTATATGACATCAGGTTTGACCACCCATACATATTTCTCCAATGCAAAGGAGGTCCAGGGGAAAGGAAAAAGAGGATGTTTTAACCGATTTAGAAGCTACTGAAGCGGATAAAATGGTAGAAGGAAAAAATCTGTTCTACGATTCGGAGGGGCAGAAAATGTTAGGACAGTAGAAAGATAGTCCCAGTAGAGAAGGTGGGAGACTTAAGTGACTTTGCCAAAGCTTTGAGAAGACTAGAAATAGTTTACACCATAAGTTAGAATACAGTTGGAAAGATACAACTTTGATACTCATTAGCAAACACCTAATGAGATCTCCGACGAATTCCTGACAGCTTTGAGAGGTTTGCAAGTACTTGCAATTTTGAAGTATCAGAGATCAACTCAAGATCAATACAAATTCCAAGAATATTCAGGAAACTTTATGGATTGTCCCAGTTGTTATGGGTTATCCCTGTTGTTATACAAAGTAACAACTACCCCCAAAGCAGTCGGTCTCATGGGTGAAATAATTCAATGAGGATAGGTTTGAGAGGAAACCCTTCCAAGTTTATGCTGTTGAAGGGTAGAAGTAGCCTTCTTCCTTTCAAGAATAAAAACTTGGACGGGTAGATAGGAGAACAAAACAAATATGTTATGTTTTTATAACAAATTTTGCAAGATGGCGGTTAATTCAGTAAGTATTTCTCACAGAGTAAGTGTTTTAATTTTTCCTATAAAGTTTTGAGTTGATTGGACCAGATTTGTTAAGTCTGGTTCTGGAATGAATGGTTTTAAAGTTCTGAGAAGTTTGAAATGGCAAGGTTAATTTTTTTTGCAGAGGAAATGTACATGAAACTACAAGTTGAGTGTCAGAAAAGAGCAGAACAATTTTAAAACAGTTTCACTTATTACTTTTCTTTATCTGAATGTGTGAAGCAGGATCTTCTGACTGACCTTAGTAAATGCCACTGACAAGTCAAGGAGTGAGAGTAGGCAGGAGTAGTGGGGGCTGGTAGGGAACAGTGGCGGGCAGACCAGGGCCGGGGGGATTTAGATTGTTTTTTAAGTACCTAGTCGACTCTGGTCGCCAGCCGCCGCCTCTTCTCCAACTTAGGAACAGGAAGCACCCAGGCTCCCAGACTCCCTTAGCCAATCACAACGCTGCCTGACAGCAGTGTCGTGATTAGCCTGAGCACCATGGTTCGGTGCTCAGACGGTGACTGGGAGGCAGTGCATGTTCTCCACCCAGGCTGTACAACACAGCCGATGGAGAGCATGCAAAGTGCAAATGACCGTTTGGGCGGCCCAAGACAGCCGACCAAACCATCATGCGCATTTGAGGTGCAGCAGCAACCACTCCTCCTGCCTCCCCCAGGCTGTGACAAGCCCACCCCACCCCACCCTGGCTAGCTCCTTACAGAAGAAAATTATAATAAGGCAACATTATTGAAGTTGTGTTATCATTTTCTTTTTACACTTAGTGTGGCAACGCTCCTCCACCTTAGTGGAGAAGCCACCCCAGTGCAGGAATCTCCTTTGTCAATGAGGAGGAGAGAGTCATCCACAGTCTGCAAAATGGCCATTTCTGTGTTAGAGCCACGTAGTCACGTCTGAAGCCTGATCAATAAATGGATTATAGTCTTTAATACATTATTTCAATTGATTTGACACACATCTTTAATGTTTTTGGGTCGGAAATGGGCTAACACATGTGCTAACCCGTGGGGTAACCTGTCCCGTTTCCTACCAATCTGGAACTTCACAGCAAAGAGTCGATTAACTGCATCCAGTAAAGCGTTATGCAGGAACTTACTGTTTTTATTAGTGTGGATGTGATTAATTAAGATCCTTAAAAACTATCATAAGACATTTTTAAGGTTGAGCATGCACTAGCGCAAGCGTATCACTTGTGAAACAATTTTGTGTAAAAAAAAAAAAAAAAGATTGGATCCCGCCCTTTATTCATCATTTGTTGGCTTGTGTAGTATTCTTTTTAACAGCCTAGCAATTGGTCACTACAGTACAAGCATCATTGATATTCCTTTCTGCTGAGCAGGGACCAAGCACTGATTGATTCAACGTAATCAACGCCATTCCGCAGCTTCCAACGTGGCTGAGATACTATTTTGTTCTTTTTAAATTCTAGTGCCCTGCAAAAAGAAGATAACAAACTTGAGTGTGAACCCATGTATAAAGCATGTAATGGGAACATGATTGTACTAACGCAGGGTTCAGGAAAAGTGAATCGAATCCAACCCACTTCACTCAAATTCAAGCTACCCCACCCCAATCCACTCCACCTTACCCCGCTTCACTCCACTCTATCTCAATCCAATCCAACCCACTCTACCCGATTCCGACACTCACCAATCCACCCAATTCAATCCAATCCAATGCCCCCCACTCCAACTCAGTCAACCCCAAAGCAATCCAATCCACCCCAACCACATTTCTTTTCTCCCCAGGAAGCCTTCAAGCAGTTGGACTGGGGCCCGCCATGCGTGTCTCTATCAAACTTGTGGTCCCATGGGGACAAATCTTATTCCAAGATGTTTACAGCCTGTTGGGTCGATTCGGATGAGGTTTGTGTCATTTTACTCCTGGTGGCCAACTATAACAACCAGGGGAAGCTTTTATAGGTCTTCTGGCCTTTAAACGTTTGTTCTCTTATGTTCACTGCATTCACTCACTGTGCAAGACCTATCTTCTGCCTGGGCACCAGGAAACTCGGACTGGGGTCTTACTATGCAGCACCCTAAGGCAGAGTGCCCTTCGGCATGCACCCTGTGCACCCTGTAGGCTCCTTAGTCCCCTTGTTCGCTACGTGTACAGCAAAAGTCAGGGTCCCACTTCTTCTGGAGGCCACACTCCTGCAGGACAAGTCCACAAAAGATCCAGAGGTGCTCTACAGTGTCCTGAACCAGCAGGGCCAACCCTTTACTGTCCTTCAAAGGGTGTATGGGCCAAAGCCACTTGGCCTTGGAGAAACAAATCTTATTCCCTGGGTGCCAGCTGAAGTTAGATGTTCTTGAATCCATTCTTTCTTCTAGCTTGGCATTTCTCCAGTGTCACCTCCCCACAGATCCAAACTGTTCTTAAAGTCTCTCCCTTTTGCAGAGGCTTTTAAGTAGGGCATTGGAAAGTTCTAAAAGTTAGGCACCTCAGCCCAATTCTAGGGTGACATCACTCTACCCTTGCCTTAACCCTTCTGCACAGC
The DNA here is from genome assembly GCF_964263255.1 of Lissotriton vulgaris. NCBI lineage: Eukaryota > Metazoa > Chordata > Amphibia > Caudata > Salamandridae > Lissotriton > Lissotriton vulgaris. The sequence continues at coordinate 835,591,638 of NC_141695.1, forward strand.
ACTTTGGGAAATGTCACCATGGAGACTTGAAGCAGTCTGTTAAAAATTCTCTCCGAGAGCCTGAAGTAACACCCATAACTGCCACAGATGCTTAGTCCCTTCCCTCCAAAACGTCAAAGAAAAGTCCCTTCTATGCTTGGCTCAAGAGGTCCAGCTGCACTCCTTTATTTCTTCGGGAGTGAGCTTTGGCAGGCAGGTGCAGTGAGAGTGGAAATTAGCACATGCAAATTCCTTTCCCACCATCTCCTCTTCCAGGAGCTGGCCTAATTATTGGCTAGTGACCCTACTGTGCAGAGAGGCCACTGATACTCCAGATGACCCGCAGAGTCTTTGACTTCGCCCAGCTAAGGGAATTAAGGTTTCGAATCTCATTAGAAACAGAGTCAGAGAAATAGAACAAGTCCTCAAGCGCAAGCGAAGGAGTGCAGATATGACAAAAGCGGCATTGGATCTGCACTCAGAACTCCCTCTTACCACATGAACAGTGTGTCATGCTAGTCTCCAAGTCTCATGAAGGTGTAGTGTTGTTTGGTGCAAATGTCACCCAATAGTGTATAAAACAGTGTTGTACACTCTCTTTTCAGTAATCACTACAGAAATGCCTACTCGCACTATTAATGTCCACTCACATTATAAGGCTTGAACTAGGTCATCAGCAATCCCTAACGGGTCTCTTTGGGAACAGACTACCTGTGTGCATATACTGAGCTATGCTAGACCGTAGTCTCACATGCTTAGTTTAGAAGTGCGCATTTGTGTTCACGTACAACCAGCACAGAGCCTCTTACTTTAGGTATCCAACAGCAGATCTTATCTTAAAAGGTTGACACTCCCAATCCATTATAATAGAGCTTACAGTGAGTGAGACTCACTCACTGCAGAAGTCCATAAGCCAGGAAGTCTAAAAAGCAAAAAGTCCAGGGAGATTAAAAGGAGGGGTAAATGTTTTTTTACACCCCTTATTACTCAAGAAACAGTTCTGACAATCATGGAGTCAATCTTTTCATGCTCAGTCCCAAGTTACCATTATGATACATCAAGAAAAGAAATCCAAGGCATGACCTTCCACCAATACCACATGAATAACTCTTTACTGAACACGATTAGTTTTCACAGGCCTGTGCATGCAGATGAATATTTCTCTCGGACTCCGGATACAGCGCAGCCCATCATTCTAGGATTGCTTAAGGAAGTATTCATGTCTACTTAAAGGCTGAGGTCCAGGATAACTGTGCTTTCAAGAGAAAACTTTAAAAGAAACCAGTAAGGCCGGGAGGTTTTTAACTAGACAGGCCAAACCAAAAGCAGCAGCAAACTGTATTGCATGAGTTGAAGACCTGGATACGGTGTCATCCACTAGCAAAGAGATTCTACGGTGTCCATTTTTTTGGTCTCGTCTACAAGGGGTCTGCTTGTCAAAGACCAACTGTGAACTTACAGCCTGCCTACTGTTTACAATTGATTGGCTTTATTGTCATTCTCATGTGCTTGCTTCTTGTTCAATGACTTCATTTCCCCTTCTTGTGTTTGCCCCTCATGTAGAGCATAAGGTCCTTTTGATTAGCTAACTTGTATCCTTTTGCATCTCAAATTTAGGAAACTCATTTTTTCTTTTTCATTCGGGACTCCATGAGAGCGCACTTGATATTTAACTCTCTACCTTGTATGCTGCTTTACCATTCATGCTTTTTTCCTTCTCACAGCACCTGAGATATTTTTGCTGGTAGAGTATGGATGAAAAGCATACTTTAAAGTTTTATGTTTTTTTATTAATCCATGCATTACACATATTGCATAAAAGCACAAGGCTTGGGACACAAAGGCTTTTATGGAATCGGGAGAAGGGCCATTTTTCGCACTCACTCAACTGGCATAATAACAAAACACATATTAGTTCCCGGGCTAAACATAGTAGTGAGTCCAGTAGTCGATCCACCACTTACAGTAGTATTAATACATGCTGCTGTGGAACCCAAAGTAGCGTGGGCACAACTTGTAACAGAGGAGGTAATGCTAGTGGTCTTAACAGACTAAGTACTCAAAGTAACAACTGCAGTGCTAGGACTAACAGGATCATTTCACACGTAACTAGAACAATGATTCTAGTAGCGAATCCTGGAGTAATGGTGCCAAGAGTAGTAATGACATGAGTATTTTGGTCGCTACTTGTTTACTAGTAGTAGTAGTGCAAGCAGAATTAGGTCCACAGAACAAGAAAGTGGAAGTCCACAGTCATTGGCAGTGGAATTTAATAAAATATCTACTTTTCCATCGGACATGTTGCTTCATAAATCTACTTGTCTTGTAACAAAATCCACTTGTCCCTTTGGTGGCATGTAGTGCAACAACACATTATTCTAAGAATCTCATTCGATAAGAGCTCTGATAATAGCCTCTTTGATTACGCTAGAGCTTATACCACAGTAGGGTTTGAATACTAGCAATTCCCTTATTTTGCCGCCTTTTCGCATATCTACGTACTAGGGCTGGAGGTAGCAGTAAGCATTAGTTCTCCATGGTTGGAATGCCCTATTGAGTCTGTGCAAACCTACTAACTTGCATGGTTTATGGGTTTTCATCAGCTTGCCTCTAATATTTTCCCATACAGAGAAAGGTTTGAAATTTACTCCTGATAAGGGCAAAAGTAAAACTTTCTCCAGGGTTGGGGTGGAAAAGTGGTTGGTGGGAGTGTGAACTTGTTACTGCTCAACAGAATTTCGCACAAGCAAATCTACACATGCATAATATTTTCTCGTGCTAAAATGAAGTTCACAAATATTTTCTAGGAATGAGAATTGCTGACCTACTTCTGTAAATTATGGTGAATTCATGAAAATTGTACAACTGCACGAATGCAAGGATATATGCCATGGGAGCATATTGGCATGCAAAATGTTTTTTTTTTTAACCAAAAATATTTTGCTTTTGCCGGTGTTTGTTGTAATGATGAGGGCCTGGAAGCTCCCACAACAGTACATATTTACAAACAATATGTCAAAACAAGACATGCATCGACAAAACCATAAGTCTGACCACCAATATCATACCCATTCGTTTTGCCAATAATTGTTTTTTTACAGTTTCATATAATTTTGTTGAAACTGGTTACACAGATTTTCCATTATCAATGTTTGGGAAATACTAGCATGCATCAACACATTTGACTAAATGATTCTTCAAATAAATTATACCTAAAATTACCAAGTAGTTTAGCAAGAAGTTCTTTTCCTAGTTGCATTTTTTTAAAGAATCAGCAATCTTGCTTTCAAAGCTATTGGATATATTTGCATCTAATCAGAGAGCATCCTGGTAGCATTATACTTAAACCCCACTTATTCCCCAAGGAAGGATGTCACCTACTTTAACAGCCCCAGCCCTAACCACCACCCTCCCGCTACATCTGTAGTTCCGTAGTTTAAGGGTCTGAGGTTTGATGGTTCCGAACCCGTTCAATAAAGATCGTCGGAAATAGACTATTTTGGTGTCAGCGGACCGCAAATCACGAGTGCGGTATGTACGAGTGTTTTCGCATTAATCGATCAATGAGAACACTATGTATTTAGGGATTTCGTTTGAACCTCCGGGTTCCATTTTGTGAACGGCAGCCTTTTTGTGTGGTTGCCCTCACATAGGCCGATGACTACGGCCGAACGAGTCCTTGGGACACGTACACCTTAGCTGACTTCTGAATGACCTAGCCAAACTGACTCCTTTGCCCAAGGCTGACCTCGCTGAGCCAGTTCCTTGTTAAGCAGCTGGTCAGATAAAGATCAAAGAGCAGGACATGCCGAAGTTTACAGCACACTGCACCCACCTTTCTATCTTGCTTCCAATCTGTTTCTGCTCCTTCCTTTACGACATAATCACTAATTTGGGTTGAGGTTTTATGATGGGTTTGTCCGGCCTGATCGAACAGGAAAATGGAATGTGCTTGTTCATTTCTGGTGGGTGGACATCGGAAAAGGGGATTGTCGTCATGCGCTACTTTTGAAATGTCACAATCTGATTGGTTAGTTTGTATGTAACTGATGCCACCTTTGGAATGTGATTTTTGGCATAAAAGACCATGCTCCACTCATTGAAATTGTGCAGTCTCTAGCGAACCACCCGTGTTGTGCTTTGTAGATCTCTGTTCCTGGCTGCAGCCAATAAACTTTGGTCTTTGACGTCATCAAGAAGCGTCCAGTGTCTCTGTATGCCAAGACAGGGGAACTCTAAGGCATCAGACGTTTTCCCTGGCGCCGCTGGGTTCTAAAAACCCGGTCCTTCAGTTGGCGCCCAACATGGGGCGACTTCAGCGGTACCGGTCCAAGCCCGAAGATCGTGGAGAGCTTCGTGTGGAAATTCTGGAGGAAGGCCTGCCACTTCATCGACCCCTGTATGTCGTCGTGGTCCAAAAGTCTTTGCTGCAAGGTTCCCCGCCTTCCGGCGGCTACGAAGGACTGCTGCCCTGACTGTCGCCCTGTCTTGGAGCCTAGACGATTTGTAGAGCGAGACGATAGACGGGTCTTCTGGTGACGCCGTCGACATTTCAGTTAAGTATGAGTGGAGCGTCTCCCAGTCCTTAGTTTGTTTTGGTATCCCTTCCTGGATCGCTTTGATTTGGTACCTGCAGGCCCCAAAGCCAAGGGACTTGTGTATTCGCGAGGCTATCGTTTTAGATTTCCCTTGTAGTTTGAAGCTAGACTAGTGAGCAAAGATGCCTGGTCTTAGCAGACTTGGAAGGATATTTGATTGTGGTTGTTCTAAGGATTCCCGGTTAGAGGATTCGTGTCCGGTTCCGCCGATTGGAACTCCTACATATGAACCTTATGTGAAGCATGGTGTAGGCCCTATTAGTTATAATGATATCTGGGTAAAATATACGAAGAAAGACGGTGTCCTACAGTGGCCCCGTTACGGTAGTTTTGAAACTGAGATTCTAGATAACCTCGAAGTTAAACTGTTCAAAAAGAAAGCCCGGCCGGCAATGTTTGACTCTTTCCGCATATGGCGCAAATAAGCCAAACAGAAAGAAATTAAATTAGCGAAGAAAAATAAACGAGAACGAGGTTTGTCAATGGTGCAAGCTGCTATAGCGTATAGGGATAATGAGGAAGAGCAAGAGGGCGAACAGATGCTTAGGGTTAGGAAGTTAGCGGTAGATAAATGCTACCCAGTTTTGCCGCTTAAAGAGCAGGAAGCAAAGAAAGATCTTGCAAAAGATCCTTTAATGTCGCATCTATTGAGTTCGCCACCCCCTTATGCACAGAATGCTACGGCACCACCGCCACCAGTTGTAATTGTGCAACCTCCGGTTGTTGTGCCACCTGCAATTCCTCCACAGCCAGCTCCTCTTCTGTTGGCTACTATTCCTTTGGCGCAGCCTCCTCAGGGGCCGCCAACTTTGCCTCCTCCTTCGTCTGCTACTCCTACGCTTATCTATGATACTCCTTCTGTTCCGATTTTGGATTCTTCTACTATTGTTCAGTCTTCTCTTATTCTTTCACCTTCTCCTTCTGCTAGACAGAGAATGACTGCTGCAGTTTCTGGTTTCTTTTCTCCTTTGTTGGGACAATTGGGTATGTCCCCTGTTAATGAGCGTAGACAATCACGTAGTCAGTTGCCTGACACTGATGAGCGTACAGTTTTGGATCACATGGCGCGTAGTTGGGTTACGTATGCTTCTCAGTATGATCTTGAGGGTGTTATGGATGTTTTCCTTCAATGGGAAGCGCCAAAGCAGCGGTACTTCTTTGATATGATGTGTGTGTTCTCCTCCATGAACAATGGGTTGAGGAAGTAGGTAAAGCTCCTAATGAGTTGTACCGAGTACGTTCCGGGTTTGCGAAAGGGACCATTGTGAGTCTTCTCGACATTGAGAGAGCAGTTGCGACGTTGTTGTCATTCCGTAATGATACTCTTTCTGAGCGACTATTTGAGCCTGATTCGTCAGTTAGGAGAGCAGCGCGTCAATATCCTATGCGTGAGGTTCCTCCAGTTTGGAGACCTCAAGATGGAAATGTTGCTGCGCACTTTCAGCGTGTATGGGTACATGTTCCTTGGAAGCGTGTTGAAGTTTTGGCTATTAAACAGTCTTTGCCTGATCCGCGCAAAAATCCGGCAGGATATTATAAAGAGCTCACTCAGACTGTGGGTTCGTGTATCATGAACTTAGCAGACATAGATATGTTGTTTGGCAATGTTGTTCCACAGCCTATTTGGGGTACGATTCGTCACACGGATCATGCACAGGAATTGGGCGATACATGGGTTAACCTTTGTGCTGCGAATAATAGACAAGTTGGAGGTGCTAAGCCTGAAGATGTCATCACTCTACTCCCTGGTAGGATAATTAATTATATGAAGACTTTGATGCCTGAAGTGCGTGTTAATTGGGACAAGTTGTCTGCATGCAAGCAGAAGAAAGATGAAACCGTGTCTGACTTTTGCACGCGGTTCGAAGAGACATTTGTAGATCATAGTGGTCAGGATATGGCTACTGAGAGTGGCCAGAGATTGTTCGTCGACAAATTTGTACATAATCTGCTTCCCGAGTTGTGCACTACGTTGAAAGATTCTGAAAGTGCTTGGGCTGTTTCCACCTCAGCGCAGATTTTAGCTACGGCCCAGTACTCTGAAAATAGGCACAAAGATGAAATAGAGAAAGCGGATAAGAAGACTAAGGAATTGAAGTCTAAAGTTCTTCTACAACAAGCTTATCCACCCCGTACTAATAATCAACGCGATTATCAGCAGAATCAGCAATATTCGAGAAACTCGCAAAGGAATGAGTCTTCTCAACAGCGTTTTCCGTATGGGCCTAATCAGTGTGCGTATTGTAGAGAAGAGGGCCATTTCAAGAATAGTTGTCCGGTTTTGTTGCAGCGCACGAATGGTGCTTCTGGTGTGAGAGGTCGAGGTGCTCAACAAGCGCCTAGAGGTAGAGGTCGCGGACAGAATGGGCGTTCTTTGCCTCCACAGAACTCAATGAATAGTTTTGATCAGCAGCAGGGTTCGTCTGGTAGGACAGCTCAGTACTATACGGACGATTACTACGTTGAAGGTGAGGAAGTGGATGGTAATGATTGCTAGGACAGCCATAAACAAAGAGAGGGAGTTGTTTCAGTTCCAGTAGATCAGAGTGGACCTTATGTTGAAGTGATTGCATCAGGTGTGTCAGAGCCTTTTCTGTTAGATACGGGTGCTACAGAGAGTTCTATAATGCACTCTAAACTCCCTGGCGCACCTTTGTCCGGCTTTGAGAATGTTTCTGTAGGTTTTTCTGGCGCCCCGGTTACGAATCCGATTTCTACTCCGTTGTCTCTTTCTGTTGGACCTCGTAAATTTGAAGCACCTCTCATTTTGACTACAGGTTGTGGTGAGAACTTGTTGGGATTGGATTTATTGAAGAGATTGTATGCCACGTTGTATTGTTCTCCGTCAGGAGTACATCTTACGTTGGGTGAGAGAGTGATCTCTCCTATGTACATATCTAAAGATGGACTTCCACCTGAATTTTCTTCTTTACAAGATTCATTGTGGGCTACAGGTCCGAATGATGTAGGTCTTTTGGAGATTCCACCCTATGTTGTGACATTGAAGGCGAATGCTAAGTTACCGCACATTCCACAGTACCGTATCTCGAGTGATGGGGAGCGTGCACTTTTGGGGATCATTTATGATCTGATCGATAAGGGTGTGATTGAGGAAACGAGAGGTAATGTGTGCAATAGTCCCGTTTTGCCTGTTCTGAAGAGAACTGATTCTTCACAGCCTCCTGTATATAGGTTTGTGATCGATCTTCGCGAAGTGAACAAGATCGTCGTTCCACAGTTTCCTGTTGTGCCTGATATTACTGCTTTGTTGACTCTGATTCCAGCTACGGCCACATGGTTTTCGGTGATTGACTTGAAGAATGCTTTCTTTAGCATCCCGATTGCCATGGAGAGTAGAGATATCTTTGGATTCTCTTTAGGAGGACTAAGTTTCCGCTTTAAGCGCGCTCCTCAAGGCTATTGCGAGAGTCCATCGATCTATAGCCAAGCTTTGAAAACGCAACTTGATTTGTTGGTTTTACCAGATGGTGCTGCCCTTATTCAATATGTTGACGACTTACTAGTTGCTGCTGACAGTGAAGAGATTTGTAGAGAAGCTACTTTGTCGTTGTTACGCCACTTATCTGATTTTCATCACAAAGTTTCTCTCTCCAAGTTGCAATATTGTCGACCTACTTAGGTCACCTCTTATCGAAGGAGGGAAGGAAACTGACCCCAGAAAGAATTCAAGCTATTGCGAATATGAGTGTTCCTACAACACAGAGAGAAGTATGTGCGTTTTTGGGTATTACGTCGTACTGTAGACTGTGGATTCCTAATTTCTCTTTGTTAGCGAAGCCTTTGATAGCTCTTACTGTTAAGGATACTCCAAATCCTATTCCTTGGACTGACGAATGTCAGAAGAGTTTTTCCGAGTTACGCAATGCGTTGTGTTCGGCTCCTGTGTTGGGTACCCCGGATTACAGTAAGCCTTTCACATTGTACGTCCATGAGAGAGAGGGATATGCATTGTCAGTGTTGACTCAGCAGTTTGGCGATAAGCAACGTCCATGTGCCTACTTTTCGTCGACTTTGGATCCGGTAGCTAGAGCGTTGCCGAGTTGCTTGAGAGCTACGGCAGCAGCGGCTGTTTCGATTCGACAGTCTGCTGGTTTGGTTATGGACAATACGTTAATCCAAATGGTTCCACATGCAGTGGATACCTTTTTGAACCGTACCAAGACACAGCACTTAACTAGTGCTCGGTTGTCGGGTTACGAGTTGACCTTGTTAGCGAGTCATATGCACATTAAACGATGCAACACGTTGAATCCAGCCACGTTGTTGCCAATTTGAGTTGAGACAGATGATATTGAAGAACAACATGATTGTTTTCGGAGAACTGAGGAAGAAACGAAAGGGAGGATAGACCTTAGGGATACTCCTCTGGTATTTTATTGGTTGATGGTTCGTGTTTTAAGTTGCCGAATGGTGATACGCTGCGGCATATGCTGTTACGACTTTGCATAAGATTGTTGAAGCTGCACGTATCCCACATAATTCAGCGCAAGCAGCAGAGTTGATTGCATTAACAAGAGCATGTGTGTTGGCGAAAGGAAAACGAGTGAATGTGTACACTGACAGTCAGTATGCGTTTGGTGTGGCTCATAGTTTTGGACGTTTGTGGCGTGAACGTGGTTTTTTTACTTTGCATGGAACAAAGATTCAACATGGGCAGTTGGTGAATGAACTTCTTGAATCACTCACTTTGCCATTGCAAGTAGCAATTGTGAAATGCAGTGCCCATAAGAAAGTTACGGATGGCCGCGGAAATGCGTTTGCGGATGAAGTTGCGAAAGAAACTGCGAGAAATGTGATGAGCCGAATGTATGTTGCAGGTCCGGCGAGATGGGTTCCAGAGAAAAGTATGTGTGAAGATACGATCGAGAGTGTGAAATCCATCCAAGCTGAAGCTACAGAGAAAGAGTTGAATGAATGGAGAGAAAGTAAGGGTAGATTGGACTTGAATGGTTGTTGGACTGATTTGTCTGAGCATCAAAGATGGTTGTTGCCTGACGCGTATGTGCTTCCAGTTGTTACAATGGCTCATGGGATGGCACATGTTAGCGTGAAAGGGATTTGTAAGTTGTTGGCTCCGGTTTGGCAGAATGCGGGAATTCCCAAATGTGCAGAAAATTTGGTTAAGAACTGTATGGTGTGTCTGATGTACAAACCTGGTAAGGTAACTCCAACACCAGCTGGTCATTTTGCTCCTCCTACGTATCCGTTCGAGGCTGTGCAGCTAGATTTCATCCACATGGAGAGGTGCAACAACCTGAAATATGTTTTAGTGGTTGTTTGCTCCTTTTCTAGATGGGTGGAAGCTTACCCTGTGAAGGACAATACTGCCTTGTCCACAGCGAAAGCCCTAATCAAGGAATTTTTCCCGAGGTTCGGTTTGCCGAGAATTATCTGGAGTGACAATGGGAGTGAATTTGTGGGTCAAGTGATGAAGAGAGTATGCGAGGGATTAGGAATTCGGCAGAAATTCCATGCTGCAAATCACCCCCAATCAGCTGGTTTAGTCGAGTGCTATAATGGCAGTTAAAGTTGGCCAAAATCCAAGCGAGCTCTGGTTTACAATGGCCAGATGCTTTGCCTTTAGCGTTTTTGTCCACAAGAATGACTGTGCATTCGCGAATGGGTTTGAGTCCGTATGAGGTTGTGTTTGGTCGCCCGGCGAATATTTGGGGCGTACCAAGACCAACAAAGTTTAGTGACCTCGAGTACCCTGTGTTGCTTGATTACTTGCACAAACTGACGGCTAAACTGCGCGTTTTACACCAACAGGTTTATGACAGTTTACCACAAGCTTCTGAAGATCCAGGTCACGCCATTGAACCCGGCAATTGGATCTTCATCAAGAACTTTCAGCGGAGCAAGAACGATCAGCCCCGCTGGACAGGACCACATCTAGTTCTCCTGTCTACACGTTCTGCAGTTCGAGTGCAAGGCAAGAAACACTGGATCCACGGCGTACACTGCAAACGGGCTCCATTGCCCTTACCGTACGACTGGTGGGTCCAGGAAGGACTCCCAGACTCAAACAGAAACTGTGCCTCGATTTTTGCCATTCAGCGATGCCCGTTTGATTGAAACAAACTCTGAGAAAGAAAGTGACAATCTTTTGCAAGAAGCTGTGCCTCCTTTGAATCGATTGAACACTACCGAGCCTGAGCTCCTGTTTAAAGAACAAACATTGCCTGGAAAAGATCGTTATAATTTGCGACCAAGAGTCGTGGGACTAATAAATAAATGAAGTTTTTATGATTTTTCTGTTCACAGGTTAACTCTCCACCGAGGATCTACTCATTTTTGTTTTTCGAACCGCCATCCGGGTTCAGCTGTAGGGTCGCGGTTGATAAGTCTTTGGAGTGCAAGCCCGAGACAATAGGTCGAAGGTTCTGGTTGGCCTAAGGGAGTTGCCCTGGGTTGACAGAGGCACTCCTTAGCATAGAACACCCTACCATCGCGAGCAGCATATTTAGTTAGGATGGATTTCTTCGAGTTGGAGAGACCTGTAAGTACAATGAATTTTAAGGATAAGATACACAAACTAATCATACGAAAAAGATTTTTAATACTGTGTTTGTTTTTGCTATTGAGTTTAATTATATTTTTAATTGGTTATGTGACATTCTCTTTTAAAGTGACGTTTATTCCCACTGTGCAACCTACACCTACACCTACTATTTCTTCTCATTCTTTTCACCCTTTGCCTGAACACGAGGTAGTTAGACGACTGGAATTTGCCAATAATTCCTTTATTCAACTTTTGCACCAACACCAGTTAGTGATGAACAAAACGAATTGTTGGATTTGTGGTCTAATGCCCCATACGACTAATACAGGTGTTCTGTACTTGGTTTTGCCTTTCAGCTTAAATGGCTCTATTTGGGCTTACAGAACGATGTTTATCTATGCCCATAGTGTCTATCCCCAACGTTCAGTGAAGGACAATCCGAAGAATAGTGCTTTGGTCAAGGGTATAGTCGATATGATTAGAGAAATTAGTTCATATGAGACTATTCCGAAAGATGAGACAAGCATACATTGGTTGGAACGTTACTGGATATGGAGTTAGTCTGAGTGTCGCTATTGTCTGCAGGGTAATGGCAAGAATCCGAGAGCTCAGCTAGGGAAGAGCGTCTGTACTGACACCTACGTATTTACGTCTCAGACTTCCCCAGCATTTTTAGCTGCTAAGGGTATTTACTTTGTTTGCTATGACAAAGCGTATACATGGTTGCCCCCTGACTTTTCGGGCACATGTTTTGTTTCCTTTCTGTTGCCTCCCACTTTTACAGCTGCGGCAGATTACCATAAGACGAGAGTTGCTAGAGGTGTTTTCAGTCAGGAAGACACTGCAGGGCAAGAGTTGGGAGATTTCTTTAAGGGTTTTCTGCTGTTCTGGGGACCGATGGCTAACAGCAGGAACATTCGCCAGTTGACGAGAGTGGTTGAGTCCACCATAGTCGAAACTGCTGGTGCCCTTAGTAACCTGACTACTGAGCTCCAGTCGGATAGACTTATGACACTTCAGAATAGAGTTGCTCTTGATGTCATACTAGCAGACCGAGGTGGAGTATGTAAACTGATTCAATCGAGCTGCTGCGTTTTCATTCCAGACAACGCTCAGTCAGTCTTCCAGGCCATTTCCAAGCTACATAAGATCTCCGATTCTGTCCATTTAGATAAAGGAGATTGGTCGTTGATGGGATGGTTCTGGGGATTGATATCCACTTGGCGATGGAAGATTCCGATGGTCATTGGAATGGTCTTAGCTATCCTTTTCCTGTTCTGACTCTGTGTACAGTTTGCTCCTGCTATTTGTGGCCTCTGTGCTACTTCGTGTGCAAGGAGACCTGTCCCGAGAGAGGTACTAAGTACTAGGATGATGCTACAGCAACATATCGATGATCTGATAAATATAGATCCAGATTCAGACTGACATGGGTTTGGGTTTGTTGCCTATGTAAGGGCAAAAGGAGGGTCTGTAGTTCCGTAGTTTGAGGGTCTGAGGTTTGACGGTTCCGAACCCGTTCAATAAAGATCGTCGGAAATATACGATTTTGGTGTCAGCGGACCGCAAATCACGAGTGCGGTATGTACGAGTGTTTTCCCATTAATCGATCAATGAGAACACTATGTATTTAGGGATTTCGTTTGAACCTCCGGGTTCCATTTTGTGAACGGCAGCCATTTTGTGTGGTTGCCCTCACATAGGCCGATGACTACGGCCGAACGAGGCCTTGGGACACGTACACCTTAGCTGACTTCTGAATGACCTGGCCAAACTGACTCCTTTGCCCAAGGCTGACCTCGCTGAGTCAGTTCCTTGTTAAGCAGCTGGTCAGATAAAGATCATAAAGCAGGACATGCCGAAGTTTACAGCACACTGCACCCACCTTTCTATCTTGCTTCCAATCTGTTTCTGCTCCTTCCTTTACGACATAATCACTGATTTGGGTTGAGGTTTTATGATGGGTTTGTCCGGCCTGATCGAACAGGAAAATGGAATGTGCTTGTTCATTTCTGGTGGGCTGGACAACGGAAAAGGGGATTGTCGTCATGCGCTACTTTTGAAATGTCACAATCTGATTGGTTAGTTTGTATGTAACTGATGCCACCTTTGGAATGTGATTTTTGGCATAAAAGACCATGCTCCACTCATTGAAATTGTGCAGTCTCTAGCGAACCACCCGTGTTGTGCTTCGTAGATCTCTCTTCCTGGTTGCAGCCAATAAACTTTGGTCTTTGACGTCATCAAGAAGCGTCCCATATCTCTATATGCCAAGACAGGTGAACTCAAAGGCATCGGGCATTTTCCCTGGCGCCGCTGGGTTCTAAAAACCCGGTCCTTCACATTAGCGCCATGATATCCCTATGGGATAAATGTTGAGCTTTATAAATAAATAAATACGTAGCCTCAAATTTTGTCAAACTGTACACATTTTTACACTGGAACCACTGTCAGCAGTGCAGTCTGAACTTATGTTTCTTTATAGCAGTCACCCTAATAATAACAGCTTTGTATTAATGAACCATAATTACTAGTTCAAACAGCATTAACATACGAACATAAATATTACCTTAACTGCAGACAATGCCCTTCCCTCATTCATAACATGCTAGTATAATCTGGCAGCATAAGTGTCTGTGCTGTAGGGGCGTTGGACCTACTTGCCCCAAGGACAAAAAACATGAAAACGTGTTGGCCTTGACCCCAAACAATATGTCCTGGGTGTCGGGCTATAGGAATTCCACATCCCTGACCCTGCACCTACCAGGAGTGGAATGCGCAGACCCCAAACAATAAAGCAGACCCCAAACAATAAAATCACATGCCAAAATGGGAGTCAAGATACCCAAATGAAGTCCACATGTCATAGGGTCTAATCAAGAGTGGAGTCTACTGGCCCTCCCTCCAGCACCTGCCTTCAAGTAGACACCTTGACTTTAGAGTCCATAGATCAAGGTAGTTAAATTTACTGGCCCCTACCCACCTTCAAGACCTCGGACCCCAAGAGTTTGAATGCACAAGCGAGTAGAACAGACTCTGTAGAGCCTTAAGAGCACACCGACCACATCTGTTAGAACTCGCATCTTGTCCACTCTCAATGTTGGGAGCAGACTATAAAATCCATAGTAAAGTACTACTGGTCCGACTGATGAAAGACATGACCTGCCTGGTTCACGCTGACCAGAACAGCTTTATCCCTGAAAGATCCACCACACTCAATGTCCGGAGACTTCATTGAGAGATGGAGCAGGCCTCAGTACGGTGTTAAGACTTAGAAAAGGTATTTGACACTGTTTACTGAGGCTATCTTTTTCCCCACACTGAATAAAGTGGGAATAACCTGGGGATTGCAAAAGCTGATCAGGCTCTTCTACATTGACAATAGGTTGACTTGTCTCGCCTCCAATTTCGGAGAGTAGGGGCACCCATCACGGTTGTCCCCTTTCACCGCTGCTATTTTCTCTGGCAATGGAGCCCTTGTCTCAATGGCTTTGCCAGAGTGGTGAGGAGTGGGTTATTCTATTGAATGACGAAGTGCACATGATCTTGCTTTATGTGGACGATATCCTCTTGTATATATGGGATATCTGCATGGGGAACTCCGAATTTGCAGGAAAATTTGAGGAATATAAGAGGGCATTGGCACTGCAAGTTAATTAGGCGAAGTCGTGTGTCTTTCCACTTCAAGATGACGGCCTTTATAAGAAATAAACTGTAGGTGACCACTTATTGAGATGGTAACCTTGTATGTTCCAGTATTTAGGGGTCAATATATACCAGAACACCCAGGACCTTATAGATGGGAATTTACCCAGGGCTATTTCCTCCTTCGTCCGCAGAGGACATTCTGGAGTACCTCACCACTTGAGGTACAAGGTTGCATATCTTTTCTTTCATAACCTTCCAGTGTCAATCCTAAGATCCACTTTCCCTGCATTGCATGTGATGTTGGGAGTTTTTATATGGAACAAGGGGAGGAGGCGAGTGGTGGCACTGTGCAAGCTACAACTGCCAGTGGATAAGGGTAGCCTTTGAATATTACTATCTGGCGGCACAGCTGCAGTGGCCAGCGAGGTGGCTGGCAGGTAGGCAGACTGATTAGGTAGGTAGAATGTCAGTGGAAAGAGCAGAGGCGATGACAGCGGAGGCACTATTCCCAGGGGCAGAACTCCCCGCTAGGCTAATAATCTAGTACGTATCGCCTGCAAGAGTTATCAGGAACTTATAGGGTGGGAGGGCCTGGCAGCACGATCAGACGCTGGTGTAAGTACTCTAGGGGATGTGTTCCAGGATAGGGCACTTATACCCTTGGGTCAGCCGCAGGAGGAATGTGAGCTACCAGCAAGACACTTCCTGGTTAGTGGCAGATTGGTAGCAGAGCGGGGCAGTCTATGGAACATCACTGACAGCGAACCAGAGCAGCATCCCCTTGGGTACGCTTTACACATCATGGGAGGTGGCTGCTGTTTGGTCACTTGGTTTGCCAAGGTGGTAGCACACACAATTGACCCCCTAATGGTGATGCTTAGAAGTTGGGAGAAAGACAAAGGATGGGAAAGGGTACATAAAGAGTTGAAAAGGGCTGCACAATTTCCACGGAAATTGGCCCGCAATGCTAAGTTCCAATATATCCAATATAACATATTGCATAGAACTTACCTCACAAGCCTTCACAAAAGGTTTCATGCTTCCCACCTCAGCCCTAGGTGTCACACGCACAATGCGGATTTAGCGCATATGTTCTGTAACTGCCATGCAACAGAGGGATTGTGGAGAGTGGTTACGAACACATTAGCAACACAGATGGGTCGTACTGACCTACATACATTGGAAGGGGCATTGTATTTCTGTACAGACGAAGGAAGTCCCAAAAGATGACCACCCAATTCATAGACTTGGCGTTGCCTTCAATAACAATACACTGGAAAGCACATACTCCCCCGAATGAACAGCACTAGAGTGCTGCAACATTAAAATGGGATAAGGCGGAGACAGTGGTACTAAGAAGAGAAGAGGTCAGAGGGTTGCGAAGAATACCCTTAGTTGGGCTGGGGGAGAACATAATGCTAGAGTTGCAATTGCTGCATGATACCCCTTCAGAAGGACAGACGATAAGCAGACCTTAATGGTGCAAACATGGTGTGCCGCACGTCAAAATTCGTCTGCGATGACCCGGACCACGCACCCTGCGGTACGGATGGTCTCTGCCTAAGACCCTGTGACATGACCACCAATTAGCACTGGACGCCCACATAAGGGGAGAGGATGAGGGGTTAAGCACACCAAAATACAGTAAATAGGTACACAATGAAACAGTGGAGGAACACCACAAAGAGATATGAGATAAAGAAAGAAGACATACATAAAGTGTGACCCTACTGTTGCGATCCGAAGCCAACGTTATTTATTAAAGACCGTTTATGATATAATGAAACATTTACTTCAGCCACAAATGTAGGCTCTGAAATACATGTTCCTATAATATACCTCATGATAATCTTGTACTGTGACAAAATCTAATAAAAATGGTTTACAAAAAAAAGAGCACAAGACCACATGCTTGTGTGATTGAAGCCTTGAATGCGCAAAACCTAGAGGTTTAGTACAGACAATAAAAGGGGTGTCCAGGGAGCTCCAAGAGTGGACCCAAAGACCTCTAGATTTTAGGCCAGCGGACCGACAGATGCAATTTCAGGCCGTGAGAACTGAGTGACAAACCCGCGGCTAGTTCCCAGATCAAATTGTCAGGGTAGCAACTTTACACTGCTCTGTTGAGCTATATTAATTCATGTTTAATGCATGTAGAAAGACACAAACGTATATTATTAGATCTCGACTTAAGCATTGCTAAAGCAATGCTTTGTTTTGTCTAGATTTCTAGTAAGCGATCCGAAAAGTCTGCCAAGGGCGGATTAGCCACAGTTCATGTGAGAAAGGCGCGTGCACAAACTAGCCACGTGACACACCACCATTTGTCTGCCTCGCATCAGACTTGAAAGGCTGCCGCTCCCCCGCCCCCTGCATCAGACTTCAAAGAAATGGCTCAGCTCCCCCGCCTCCCCCACAGCAATGCCGAGAGCTTGTTGCATTTGTAAACCGATGTGTGCTGTTCTGTTTTTACGTCAAGAATCCACTTGATAACATTGCACACGTGTTTTGTATTCTGAATTGATTTTCTCTAGCTAAATTCCTCGCAAACAGCATGCACGCATTTAAAACTAGTTATCAAACTATATTTCTTGAGAAATAATATTGTGTAAGGAAACAACACGCCCGGTTCATAGTTTATTATTCCATCTACGAGCATGACTTGGTTGTGGTAGTACGTCTCACTCAAATATATTTATCATGCATTTAGCCCAATCTGATTTGTAATATTAACCTGGCGTTTCCAAACATTTGCCAGGCTCTAAAATGGTGTAGCAAAGCATTAATTTACCACCGTGACAATTGCCAAGGCATGGCACTGTCACTTACTTTATCCAACGTACTGTATGTTTTGAAAATCTCTTATATTTATAAGCGTGTTTCCCTTACGATTCAGCAAGAGTCAGCGTTAACCCCCGGCTGGGAGAGTAACACTTAAGCTACATGCCTGGTTTCCAGACCACTTAACGTTTTACCAGTACTAATTGGGGAAATGTGTAGTATTTTATAAAATGTAGAGGTTTTGGGATCACATAGTGTGGTGGTGTCTCATGCTCAGTAAAATTGTCCCACTGGTTTGAGCGTTGTTACTCCAATCCTGTGTAGTTTGCCTGTGCTGAAACTCACGAGTTACAACACTCTGGAAGACGGTGCATTTCTTGGAATCTAAACGTTATTTAGCTGACAAAGGTACTTAGAGAAATTAAGTAGTCTACGTTTTGCTAAAGTAAATCACATTTGGAATCATGACAGTACTGATTTAACATTCATCAAAGAAACATTGTAATTACTGTGGGATTTTTGTCCCTTAAGGAAAAGGCCATGTTTGCACTTCATCTGCATAGAGTGCATACAGAGTCCACCAGTAGGAAGCCTCGTATTCTCGGTGGTTCACTGTGGGATGACTCCTGCTCTCTTCCCCCTCCTGGGTCATTATTGAGCAGGAATGCCTAGAATCAGGGTTCTCCGCTATAACAAGGCAGCAAGACATTCAGCTGAACCAATTGTACTATTTGCTGTCATGATAGTACAGTGGAATAGGACTCCAACAACCCGGCATGCACCATATCTGAAGGATGACCCAGTGATTTCCATTTCAGTTACTCCAACAAGGCATGACCACTACCAGACTGCCATTTAAATGACTTTACAAAATATATGGCGCTGAAACACTGATCCAGAATGTGAGCAGTTGAACTGCATTATTGAATCCTAGGTCAATGCTTTCCAACTCCTCTGTTTTTTTTGTTTCATGCATTTTATACTGACCCGTCCCGTTTATCAACGTAGCATCAAACGTACGTTGATATTGAGAAGGTTGTTCTCAAGGACCGAACTATTTAGCCCAATTTAATACAGCCATGGCACGTGGAAAGCTTTGTTTTACTAAAATATTTACTGCTGCCATCTAAGACCTTTGGAAAGGTGACTCGATTCTGCAGCTAATTTTAAGGTCTAGTATTGTTGGCTCCAAACATGAAAATGACTGAAAAAGAAAAATGACAAGTATTGTAGGGTATAGGATACTTGTAACAAGTATCACAGAGACAATTTTTAAATCAGTCTGATCAAATCAAGGTACTCCTCTAAGTAGCAGGCAGGCAATAATTGTGCACATTTTCTGGCTGACTTTCCAAATAATGTGTCACCTGTTATTTTGAACTTTGACGAATAATGAGTAAGTGTGCCATTTGAAATTTTATAATAATATGTTCTGCCTTCCCGAGGCCTGAACGTACTACAAATTACCATACATTTACAACTTCAGACTTTTTTCAGTACTAAAGTGTTTAAGACATTTGTCCGCCTTCCCACGCCTGAAAAGGCATTTCTTTCCTGCCTAGTGTGTGCTACAGCATCTAGCTAGCACACCTACTTATGGATCAGACCCATCTTCTGTTGTAATCGGATCTAGGACCCTAATTACATATTCCCGATTCATGCCCTTATGTGGTTATAACAAATCATATCCTTATAAAGGCATAAGAATCATATCCATATTTAGTCATAGCCAATGCAGTCCAAATACGGCAAGGCTACTCCCATAGACTCCTAGAAAGTACAACGCGTTCTTTTAACAAACCAAGCCTCCAGCAGCCCGGGAATTCCCCCTGCTTTTGTTTTGATTTGTCCTAGAACCCCTGAGAGTCCTGAAAGAACTGCAAGTTCTTAGTGACGTCTTATGTCCAACCTTACGTCAAACTCCCCACCTTCCAGGTATAAATATACCAGCCTCTGCCTTAAGCAAACACACAGTGGTTTGGAGCAGATCGGCTATCTACTTATCCGAATCCCAGCTGATGCGAGTGCCGAAGTAAGCCGACCCTCCCATTGACGCACTGAGAGAGACGCTGTCTTTTCTCCTGCCGAGAAATCCAGCTCCAGTGTTTCCAGTCACCCTTGCGGGTTGCTGGGAGATCGAGTCCTGAGAGAGAGATACAAGACCTCCTTCATTCTATAACCAAGGTACAGAGCTGATTAGATCCTAAGAGAATTCTTGATTCAGATTCTTGGCAAAACTAACTTAACTTAAACTGCAGCTCACTTACTCCTTCCCACATACTAGGCTTAGGTTAGGTACACCGGGGTAGGCGTATCTTAAAAGCACAGTTGAGCACGTTTAGTCAATGATTTTAAGTATGTATATATTGTATCCGTTTTAAGTATCGTATGGCTAAGAAACCATATAAATGCTTTTACAGTATTATTTCATAATACTCCTTTTACTGTACGCACTTGTCTTCATAATAAGTATTGCAACTGTGGCAATTCACTTCTCTTGCATGAGAAAGAAGACTGCTCAATAAATAACAACTTTTATTGAAAACGCCCGTTTCTCTATTTCTCTGCACTCCTGGTAAAACTAAGCATGCAGGATTGACTGAGTGAAATAGCTGTCTATTGTTTTCACACGACTCTGGAGATATACTCCTTATTCTGGAGGAGCAAAGTTGTCATGTTTATGCGGTTGCCAGAAACGAATCCCTTCTTGTCTATTCAAGAAAGTTAACTCCTTCCTGTTCGCTCGAGAAAGTTTCTAGTGACCTCTGAGCTAGCTTGCATACCTAATTAAGTCTAACATATTCAGTAGAGACCTAGATGACCTCAGTCCTACGTCTGAACTACCGTTTATGTTATTCCAATGCGCAGAGCCTATTGGGAATATAGGAACTACACTACATGGCGCCCAACGTTTGGTAAGGCGATAATCTAACGCAAGATACTTGAGTAACTCAGTTGTGCTTTTTACACAGACCCCTTTTTCCTGTTACTCCAATAGACTTCTGGAGTGGGTAAAAGGTTAATATCCGCCAAAACTTAGTAGGTAGAGATTCCTATGTATTAGTTTTTGGTTTAGTCAACGTTGAAGGATACAGTGTTCCAAAATATTGTGCACCTATTCTTTATTTCCTCGAAACTTGCTCTGCAACAAAAACTTTTTAGTCAACAAAATGACGGAAATAGACAGAGAAACGTTAGCAACTCAACTTTTAGCGGAAGACACAAGTCTCCGGCAAGATGACCCGAATGCAATAATCATCCCGGTAAATATAAGAAAAACTATAACTATGAAACTTATAAACAATCATTTACAATGCAATAGGTCTCGCAGCATTAAAGTTTGAGTTATTGGCATTGTGTATGACAATGCGTTGTAAAAGATTTTAAGCAAACTTTGAATTGGTGAGCAGTGAGAGTGTGTGCAAGAGTATGCTGTTGCTCACAGTTGTTATTATTCACCCAGCTCTGATGATGCACCTGAGCACGGGGCTGACGCAGTTATTATTCACATAGCTCTGATGATGCACCTCAGCACTGGGCTGACGCAGTTATTATTCACACAGCTCTGATGATGCACCTCAGCACGGGGCTGGCGGCAGTTATTATTCACACAGCTCTTATGATGCACCTTAGGCACGGGGCTGACGCAGTTATTATTCACACAGCTCTGATGAGTCACGCATGGAATCTTTTTTGCAACCAAGGCCCCATGTTCCAAGTGCCTTCAGGCTCTGTGCTGCTCCTGCTAGCATCAACAAAGACTCCGGAGCAGAAGGGCATCTTGGTTCTAAATATTAAGCAAATCCCATCCCATTCCACTCATTTAACACTGAGTTTAAGCCCATTTCCAGTTCTGAAAGGCCACAATACTGGCACGAAAAAGGTACATATAATTATCATAAGTAGCAACCTTTACAGTTTTTATCCTCGAAAAATTATATGATTATAACTACCCTAGTACATAGCTGTACTTTCCTTGACTTCGAATGCATTCTATTAGAGACTTTATATGTTTTTTCCTGGTCCATAAAATCCGATGGATCTGTTTCGACAACTTATTCTCCGATGTACACCATTCCAAGAAGTAACAGACATAACAACAGTCCAAATCACAAAAGGCTATATAAACATTGTCAATTAGGAAAAAAACTATAAGTCAGGGGCCTGAAAGCCTGAAATCCATTGCCTCAAACATGAGCTTAAAGAACTCATGTTTTCTCTAGGAAGCAGCTCAAGACTGTTAATAGTTAAACAATTAAATCTATAAAGACAGTTGGTTTTCTTTAATGGTTCCGCGTTCCACATGTTTTACCTGTAGAGTGCCGTCAGACATTGAATTGGCCATCTGCCAAGAACTTTGATGCATGGTACGGTCTTCAGATGACAGGCTGCCCCCTTCAGGGTCACCATTTAGAAATTTGATTAGCAAAACTTATATACATCTACAAATAAAATATAACAATTGTTCCTCCATATCTATACTGAGTGCCTTTAAAATATCATACCCTCTTAAATGATATGTTGACCACAGATTAACAAGAGGACAGTTGGGGGCGCTAGAGGGCGCGCTTACGGAATGGCTGCCTAGACACGCAGCTCCCGTTCCTTGGCACATAATCCTTCACCGATCCTGCGCCACGGGGTGCTAATTCACCCCAAAAAGGTCAGATCCTGAGTCCAGCATCGTTCCCCACACTCGCTCCAAGTTTGGCGGCTCTGCGTGCTCCGGAACCGGAGATACGGACGGTAGCAGTTTGATCGACTCTGCCACTGGAGCTCGGGCAAGCGCCGGACCGGCTGCTGTATCCACACGACCCTGGGGATCGCCACGAGACTGCAGGCCGCACCTCGCCGCCACGGCCTGCGACCCTGCTGGGAAGGCGTGCGGCGATCGCCGCGAAGGTAGGAGACGTCTGGCCGCCCTGCCTCGAGCTAAGTCCCCCCCCCCCTCCCATCGCTGTTAGACCCTTGTTGCTGGTGCTAGGGGGGGGCTGCTCCTCCCATGCTGGACGGGGCTGCGGCCTGCCCGGACTGATTCCCGACTCGCTACCACGACTGGCCGGCACAGCGAGGCTTGACGGACCTGCAGGGTCAGAGGCCTGACCCCACCACGCTGGGACTTACCCCTGCACCGTGCTCCCTGCCGGCGGGCCCCTGCACCGTGGCCACACCAGAGGATACTGTCGGGTCGGGGGCTTGCTGTGTCTCCGTCCTGCGTGGGGGCCCTGGATTGCCCCCCTGTGTGGCGATCCCCGGGGGGGCTCTCTTCCTCGCTGCTGGCCGACGCTGCCTGACCTGCTGGCCCGGATCCTACTAAACTGGAACTGCCACGGGCCCTGAGGCCTGGGCTTTGTCTCGATCAACCCTACGCCACTGGTGTCCTATAAGTGCTTTGCGCATCTTTGCTCGTACGTCCACTGACGCTTCTCTGGAGCCTGGGGGGGCTCAAACCGACAGGGCTTACCGACATCTCTCCTGTTCTACTCTACTAAAATAACACTGCGGTGGGGCCATCCTGCCCCCTCCCAACTGACCACTCCTTCTCAAGACCATTGAATTGCCCTGCTGCTTCCCATCCGGGTTTGTGGACTGTCGCTGGGAGCTGCCATGGGGCGACCTGAACACCGCCAGCCTAAACTGAGCTTCGACAATGCTCGCAGAAGCGCTAAATCGACGCAGATGAACCCAGGACCTAGCACATCTCCTCCACAAACCCCCCCCCCCACCCCCGGCCCCTGAGGCGGATCTCACGAGTCTGATCCAAGAGATGCGACAGGGCTTTGCCACTGTCGTGGAAAAAGTGGATGGAGTAACGGCTCGATTGGATGCCCTTGTGCACAAGGTTGACCGCCATGAGGAACGCATTACGACTGCGGAGCAGCGGATTTCCGACAACACAGACACCACCGCGACCCATACGTCGCAATTGGCCAGGATGGACAATTTGCTACGCGTCATAGCGGCGAAGAACGAAGATTTGGAGGCGCGCAGTCGCCGCAACAACATACGCATAACGAATGTGCCGGAATCCACAGCCACAGGCAGAATGGAGCTGTACGTGGAAAAGTTGCTTAGGGGTTCCATCGGAGAGGACGCTTTTTCTCCTCAGTTTATAGTGGAGAGGGCCCACCGATCACTGGCACCAATGCCCCAGCCTGGCTTACCTCCTAGGCCTATAATAGCACGGCTATTGAACTATCGGGATCGCGACACGGCCCTCCGGGCAGCCCGCACTCAGAAATCACTGCAGTATAATGGGGTCGCTTTTTCAATATATCCTGATTTTACACCGATGGTCCAGGACGAAAGGCGCAAGTTTCTGCCCGTAAAGAAAAAGCTGCGGGAGGCCCAAATTGACTACGCCCTCCTATATCCGGCGAAACTGCGAGTTACCCATCAGGGTAAGCAACGTTTCTTTACTAACCCGCAGAAAGCAGAAGATTTTTTGAAATCTGTACGTGCAGCGCGCAGGGGCGGGAATGTGCCTGCAGAGGACCTGGAGAATGCTGATCTACCCCCTGAACAACGAGATGACTAACTGTACTTGCAGGATAGGTGCACAACGCCGGCCACGCCTGCTGTCTCTCCGACAGTGTATGGAACTTTGGTAGCTGGAGTGATGAGAGAATGATGGACATGCATGGACACTGCACCCCAGTGGTAATGTACGCCAAGGACCACTCCCTTGGCCTTAGTCTCCACCGAGGGTAGTACAGTACTGGAGCTAAGGACCAGGTGGTGGCAGTACGCACTCTATGCTTTACCCCTACTGGGTGCTCCCCATTACAGGGTTGTGTTTTTTGTTGCTGCTGTTGCGGTTGAAAGGGAGGTTGGGGCGGGACTACGAGGGGGGGATCCATGGCTACTGGCATGTTTGGGATGCTGGGGTGTGTGGGGGGAGGTTGGATTTTACGAGGCTTTTGTTGCTTAGACTGTATCTTTATCTGCTGATATGGTGTTTCTTTGGGTTTGGGCGGGATGGCTGTGGCTATATCACTAGGGCCCCTCGGGCGCTTTCACATATAGACTTGCTGTATCTATGGCGGTATCGAATGCAAATGCGAGATTGACATGCATATCGTGGAATGTCAGGGGTCTAAATAATGCTAAGAAATGCAGAAATATAATTGCCTATCTGAACAGACATCATGTGAAAGTTGTTATGTTGCAGGAGACGCATCTGCCTGCTCAGGGCGTTGCCACGTTTGCGACAAAATGGGCTAGTACCCGTGTTTTTTCCTCATACTCGACATATGCAAGGGGGGTTGCGGTGCTCATGCCCGCGGAGTGCCTTTTCATCGTCTCGGAGAGGCGGTGGACAAAGAAGGGCGTTATGCTTTACTGTGGGGAAGAATTGGCCGTGATGTCTATGTATTTGTATCTATGTACGCACCGAATGTTGATACTCCTGCCTTTTATTCCACGTTGTGGGGGAAGATTGTAGATGTTGGGGCAAGACATGTTGTGTGGGGTGGAGATTTCAACCTCGCACTAGTGCCCCCCATGGATAGGGCGGATGGTGTCAGCTCCTACAAGCCCAAGTCTAGGGAGACGTTGAAGGGAATCATGGAGGAGGGTGGACTCTTAGATGCCTGGAGACACCTGCATACCCAGGGGCGGGAAGGGACACACTTTACCTCACACACCGGGACATGGGCGCGTCTCGACTATTTTCTAGTTGACAGAGAGGTTACTGCAGAGTTGGTAAGAGTAGAGCACCTGCCTAGAACCTTTTCCGATCACAGCCCTGTGTCTATGCAATTCAGCATTCCTGGGTGGGACGATCCACGTCCTCAGTGGCGACTGCGTCCTGATGTGCTTTTGGACAATGTCTTCTGCACTGAGCTGGGTGAGGAGATAGCAGATTTTTCCCCAAGAAATAAAGGCTCGGTAGAGTCAGTTGAACACATCTGGGAGGCTTTTAAGGTCACCATTAGGGGCTTCTGCATCTCCAAAAGTCACGGGGTGCTGCGTGATATCCTACAGTCCATAGCTGCACTGGAGTGCGACCTGCGGGCTCTGGAACACCGCATGATCACGAATTCTGACCCACACCTTCACGCCACCTTTAGGGAGACACTATCAAAGTTTGAAGAGGAGGCAGCCAGGGAGGCGAAATATCGGGGCAAACACTGGGTGGCTCGGAAATATTGTGAGGGTGATAGGCCTGGAAAAGTGCTCGCTGCAATCACACGACCATCACGGGTGCACAACACTATACTTGAGCTTACTGACGACACCGGCACTGTAGTCAGGGACCCGGCAGAGGTACTGTCCACCTTCACAACACACTACTCTTCACTTTATACTTCTACGGCAGTGGAACACACCTCATACGCTGAATACCTTAACGAGGTTGCATTGTGCTGGCTCAGCGATGGGGACAGGGAGTTTCTTGCGGCTCCTTTCGAGCTAGACGAGGTTCGTGAGGCCATCATGTCCCTTCGGAATGGCAAGGCGCCGGGGCTCGATGGCTTACCGGCCGAATTTTATAAAACCTACGTCGACATAATGGCGCCGGTGCTCCGCGAGGTCTTCACGGAATCCCTAGCCGATGGGATACTTCCCCGCTCTATGCGTGAGGTGGTCATCACCTCCCTTCTGAAACCGGATAAAAACCCCACCACCTGTGATTCATACCGACCACTATCCCTCCTAAACTGTGATGTCAAGATTCTAGCCAAGGTCTTAGCCACCCGACTGTCGCTGCTCATGACCAGGCTGGTCCTACCTGATCAGTCTGGCTTTGTGGCGGGAAGGTCTACGTCCCATAATCTTCGCACCCTCTTTGCCTTGCTTCGCACGGTTCACCCCGACATCCCTGTCGCAGCCGTGTTCCTGGATGCCACTAAGGCATTCGACTCGATCGAATGGCCTTACCTGTTTTCGGTTCTAGCCAGCATGGGTTTTCCCAAATTATTTCTCTCTTGGGTTCGACTTTTGTATACGGACCCCACTGCGAGGGTGCTAATCAATGGCCGCCTGTCACTACCTATTGCACTTACTAGAGGCACCCGGCAGGGATGCCCGCTCTCTCCCCTACTTTTTGCCATCGCGGTCGAACCGCTCGCCTGTCGTTTACGGCAGCTACACCGAGAGGGAGCAGTGCAATGTCTGCAACTGCAAATAGATGTGTCCCTATATGCTGATGATATCACATTATACGTTAAACATCCCGAGACGCATCTCAATCCCCTGCTTCGAGAATTCATAATGTTCGGAGGGGTATCGGGTGTCCACATCAATTGGGCAAAGTCGCAGTTTTTTCCCCTCACGGATGCAGTGCATGTCTTCCCTCTCGATTACCCACTAGAGTGGTGTAGCGATGATCTTAAATATTTGGGGATTCGTATATCTCGCGATAGAGATGAGACGTTACGTGCCAACTATGGAGTAGCCATGACCAAGTTAACTGCTTCAGTGGACAGATGGATCACATTGCCGCTCTCCATGGCGGGTAGAGCCTCACTCATTAAAATGGTGATCTTACCTCGCTTCCTGTATCTTTTCCTTAACATCCCCTATTACCCTGGCGCTTTTTTCTTCAGGACGCTCCGCACGGAGCTGCGCAGGCTTTTCTGGGGTGGCAAATCCCCCCACTTAAAATGGTCGACGCTGACCCTCCCCTACGATAGAGGTGGCTTTGACGTCCCTGATTTCGAAACTTACTACCAATGTGCACATGCGCACTTTGCCTACCATTGGATGGCTCCGACTCCTTTCATGCCGCACATAGCGGTAGAGGACTGGATCGTACACCCTATACCACTCAACGGTCTGCTGCACTGTCCTGAGACGTCCATCACCACTGCGAACACCTCAGTTTCCTGCACATTAGACGCATGGCGCCGCATTGCTAGACACCTGTCATGCCCATTACCCTACTCTCCTAAATTACCACTTGCTTACCACCCACAACTATCTCTCTTGTCGGAACGAGGTTTCCGTCAACTATGTGACAAATTGCTCATCGCCTGTTGGGGCGACCTGTTCCATGAGAGTAGTTTCAAGACTAAGGAACTGTTCTTTAAAGCACAAGCGCACACATCCCTTGAACTCTTTTACTACATTCGGCTACGTGAGGGGATGCGGGACATCTTACCTGATTATCCCAATGAACCTGAGACCCTAGCGCCACTGCACTTCCTGCTGGGATCACAAGACGGGACCCACTTGGTCTCTGGTCTTTACCGCCAAATCCGCAATGCTGCCCCGGAGCCGGTCTCTAGTGCTCGGTTGCGCTGGTCTGCTGAACTCGCCATCGACATTACCGATGAGCAGTGGAAATACTGTTGCACGCTCCCCTCTCGCGTATCTGCTAGCAGCAGATTGAAAATTATTCACTACAAATTCCTTCAGAGGATATACTATACTCCGACTCGGAAATATAGGTTCGGTTTGGCTGACAGCGACCGCTGTGAACGCTGCCGTGCTGACCATGCTGATTTCCTGCACCTGGCATGGGACTGTCCTCAGGTTGCTCATTACTGGCAGCTGGTTGTAGAGGCAATTGCGGAGATGGTGGGTGAGGCGGTGCCCGCAGACCCCTTGGTCGCCATCCTCGGATACACGATGCAAATGCCTAAAGGGTGCCGGAAATTTGTTGACACCGCCTTGCTCTTAGCCAAGCGACGCGTTGCTTGCCGCTGGGGTAGAGGAAGAGCGCCTAAGTTTAAGGACTGGCTTACAGATTTGACATATTGCCAAGACCAACACACCACTTTTGCCGAATTGATACCCCTCTCTTGCAGGCCCAGAGATATTTGGGAACCACTAATGCACTATCTGCTCATGCACCCGGACGACGATGCACGTTCGGGCGACCTGCCTGCCCCTCCTCAGCGCGCTGGCACCCCTCCCGGATCGCAGCCCCTTGATACCTCCTGCGACATCTGACTCTCCTCGTCCCCACACACTCTCATGCCCCTGCAACGTCCTGAATGAACTAGGCCGCCCTGTCTTGGCCTGACCCACACCCCCCCTCCTCTTTGGGCATGAATGTTCTCTTTTTTCTGCATCCACAGCCCGTTTCACACTCTTGCTAGATGGCACCCCGTTTTATTTTCTGCATCTATAGGACACACCTTTGCAGACTTCTGCCACACTGGGATAGCAGTCCCGGACATCAGTTCCGCCATGGGCTGCGGCCTGCCTGACCCACCATGCTGCACCACTCTTCATTTGCACTTTAGTACAGTCACATACGGCCTCGTAGTTATTACCTGAGTTGGGAAGTTTTGGGTTCCTGTTTTGGAAAAAAAATAAAGGAGAGGGATTTCATCTCTCGACTACAAAACCCTGTTCAACTGCTGCTCATCCTTGCTTGTCCTACTACCCGGGCTGCAGAACCAGCATCATGTATGTTTTTCTATACGCCGCCGGGCCCCCGGGATGCCGGCTTCTGGGCTGTGTACTGTTCATAACTTTTGCTGCCAGCCTCCGGGTTGTAGGCGGACCAAGCTGTGTACCATACTCTGTTTACTCCAATAAAGCAGGTTGAACCCCCCCAAAAAAAAAAAAAAAAAAAAAAAAAACAAGAGGACAGTTCATTACCACCTAACATCAACTAATCTATACTTATTTGCACCACTAGGGTCAAGAGGTCAGTAGGCTCTAAATTTGGATGTCGATCTGCAAATGCCGATTACTCACGGTATACAGAGGCTGGCTGAACCCTTTTATGTATTTGTCCTGGTCTTAAGAGAATACTCCAACATATGTAATCCCTGACCCAAACAGGGCGCATGGCAGAGTCGAATTCCGACGGGCGCGACTGAATCTGCCTCTGCCTCTGCCATTAACAATGCTGCGCGCGTGGCCAGCTCTTGTCTCCACTCCTTGTCGGCTTTTGTCGGCTGAACTGATCACTATAGTTCTCTGGCGAACGCGCTTCGCGCGTTTCTAGCCGAGACCTAAAAATGGAGTATCACCAAGAGGTCGTACAGTCATATTTGTGGTAGAGGCCCACGAATATCGGCAGACAGAGGTATTCTATTCCTGGATACATTTTCCAGCAGCACATGCTGTGACACGCGAGTTCCACTATTGCAAAATAGAGGAACCTCCAGAGGAATACGCCCCTTTCGAGAACGTTGAAATTCCACTAACATACCAAGAGCACCTGCTCTGGTTTAATGGCGCCCTAAAACATCAAAATCACATTACCAGGCTCGGTCCACTTGGTAGACCAGAAGCAACATCCCGGTTCTAGCCAGCTATACACCACATCCTGACATTGAACTTTTAGTTCAGCTAAAATACATAGACAATTGGTCCAATATGTCATGCGGACTTTAACAGTCCAACCAGCAATTACAATTCCACAGCAGACCCCTCATCAGGGGAACACAAATAAAATTACACCACAGACTATACAATCAGTCATTGGTAAATTACCTGCAAAACGGGAACAAATTCCATTCTGGTTAGCTCAAAAAATCAAATCACTCAAATAGAGACAGTATTTCCCGATACTACACCTAATGACAAACACAGAATTCTGACTATCTGTCTTCCAATGGGGATCGCACCCCATGTGGAGGATTGTGACACTTGGGACACAGTCTTTGCTTCAATATACACAAAAACACATGGTGTTCCGTCTATGGCGGTTATACAAGACGTACTAAGACAGATTGATAATGAATACGGTCCAGAACCTGCTTTAACTCTAGGTATGAAATTACTGAAAGACTTTAAGCAGGTCTCGGCTATATTACTAGCCAATATAAAAGGTGAAGCAGCATCTGTGGTGATCCGCCAGAAATTAAAGAAACAGATATAGCAGAACAACCTTTTGAACTTGCCAGAATCATAGAAAAATCCTATGAAGAACTAGGTAGAGATAGTTTGGGTGGGAAATCACTAAAACCACAACTAACTGAAAATCCTGAAAACCTTTATCAAAAATGATCTCAATACTCCAAAAAAGAGGTGGGAGGGTAATAAACAAACCACTCCCAGAGAAAAACAGTTTCAGTCCAGAGGAAGGTCTCCTCAACGAAGAGATAGATCTCCAGAACGAGGAGGCAAGTCTCCCCAAAGGGAACCCTCTGAAAAAAGATATAACCTTAGAAATAGGGACAATTTGAGAAAACCTGACAGATATCAAGATATTGATACACGTCCCTCTCGATCTTTTCAGAATTCCTCACAGAAATCGGAAAGAAGAGGACGGTAAGAACACAAAGAAGAGCACGTCAAGTCCAAAGACAAGGAACCTGCTCATCAAAGTAAAAAATTACAGTATCCAAAAAAGAAGGTAGCTAGTATTAAAATAAAACATGCCGAGGATCCTGAGGACACAACTGAAAAACGGAGAGTGGGCCCAGACAATGCTAGACAGCGCAGCAGAAGTGACCATAGCTCGCAAGATCCTGATGAATCCTCTGGAGACAGTGGACACAAATGAATACATTCAAGTGGAAACTGCAGACACCAGCGTTAGCATACCCCATAAATTATATGAAATATCATTGCGTATAGAGGGGGGGACAAAACTAGGAAAATAAGAGGTCTCTTTTGGGATAACTTATCTAAAGGCTATGATACCCTGTTAGCTGAGAAAGACTGGCCACCAGAGTTTGTCAGGGTGCCCACATGTCGAAGAAATGATTATGCCTGCCTTCTCAAATCACATTCCAATTCATAAAAAGATATACATTTGCTAGAAAATGGGCAGTGGCCCAAGCCCCTGCATTATATAAAAATCATGTAGGATGGGATGAGGATTCTCCCCCCATAAAATCCAGTTAAAAAATCAACCTACTGCTCAGAGGCAGTATCCTGTCAAGCAAGAAGCTTAAAAACAAGTCAGGGATATCTTAGATCAACTAGAATATCAGGGGGTGATTGAAACATGCACCTCACAAATGAACAATCCTTTGTTTCCTGTCTCCAAGCCAGACGATTCATATTGTCTAGTTTTGGACTACAGACACCTAAACTCCTGCTGCAAAACATTTGCAGTACAAAACTCACACAGTGCAGCACTAATGAATAACATTGTGCGCAAAAAATATAAAACGACATTAGATATTTCAAATGGTTTCTTCTGTCAAAACATAGCACCAGAAAGCAGGTATTTGACCGCTTTCTCTAGTATGGGGGCCCAAAAGCAATGTTGTCGTCTCCCACAGGGATTCAAGAATAGCCCAGGATTATTTTCAGCCAGGGTAACAGAGTTACTACAAATGTATAATGAGGCATTATCTTATGTCGATGACATCTATCTTACAGACGATGACCTGGAGACACACTTGAAAAGAGTGAACACCATCCTACTTGGGTTCGCATCTGAAGGGTACAAATTCAACTTTAAAAAGTCACGAATTGCCCACCTAACAGTCCTATTGTTAGGATATGAGTTATCAAGTGAAGGGAAAAGCCTATCAGACAACTTCTTAGAGAAGTGTAGAGTACTCCAAACTCCAAAAACGCTGAAGAACTTACAATCAATTCTAGGTTTCCTGAATTTTGGAAGAAGATACATTCTAAATTATGCAGAGAGGGTTAAACCTCTCTACGAATTAATAAAACCTGATTTCAAACCAATTAATTGGACTCAGAAACACACAGAAATTTTATGATCATTACAAACAGACATGTTAACTAAAACAAAACTGCAAACACGCGCAAAAGAACGCAACCTTGTAATCCAAGTCATCCCAGGAAGATGCGGATTCACATACCTGACCTCTAATGAGGGAGTAACGGTACCAATAGCTTATAAATCACACTTGTACACACAAGCAGAAATGAAATTCAGTTCTACTGAGAAAATTCTAACTTCGGTTCAAACGGCTGTAGCAAAAGCAAAAAACTCTAGCTCATGGGAGGAGGATATCTGTTTTAACAGCAATATCAGCCCTTGAGGCAGTAACAAGTCCAAGCATTCCAAATGCAATGGCATTAGATCCAAAATGGATACAATGGGTTAATTCTCTTGATACAACTGACGTGATACACGCATTTGATCCGAAAATGAAAAAACTAGAAGATCTGGAATACGAACATGAATATCCTTTGTCAATCGAAATTCTGCCTCTCGAACAGTACACCTGTGTAATCTACAGAGACAGATTTGCTCAACACTACGTTGTGGAAAAACAAATTTACAATGCAGTGTGCGTGATTGTTAAAGGTCGCTGGCGCTTAGGTAAATTCAGACCGATGGTCACTAAAACTGAATCACTCAGAAATTGTACAGCTCAGAGTGCGGAAATAAGATCTTTAAAGATGGCGCTTGAAAATGCAGATCGCGACTTCCCCACACTAATAGTGTACGATTCGCATTACTGCATCCAGTCTTACAATAATTCCATGCAGACCTGGATTAAAAATGGTTACAAAGATGAGACAGGTGCCACAATAAAGTATAAAAAGTTCTGGGAACAAGTAGTTATTTTACAGAAAGAACTACGAAAGACTCACGTGATACATATACTGAGTCATCGACGTGATGGCGATAACGTTGTAGGGAATTCATTGGCTAACAGAGCCACGGCGGCAGCTGTTCAATCGGCTTCCATAGCTACAAAAAAGCGTACGAAAAAACAAATAGACGGTGAAACGCTGCTAGCAGTAAAAGCCTCATTGAAAGGCAACTATGCAGCGTTACCTCTAAATTATCCACACGGAAATACATACATAATTGATGCAAACTCCGTTCCTTTTGCTCAAATCCCTGGACTGGGGGATAGAGTAATTCCAAACACGAACCGGGGGGCTTACTTGATTCAAGAAGCACACATGGGAATGGGTCTGAGGCACCAAGAGATCTTGAAATCTCTAATAGAATTCCAATCACAATACTGGTGGCCGGGGAGGAGCGTGCAAATTTATAACTTTGCAACGGATTGTCAGGACTGCAATAGAGAACGCAGTTGTGAACCGGACCAGATACCTGCCCAGACACCTCTATTAGATAGCATCAGGCTATCTATACGCAGACATCCACATGAAAAAATGCGACCCCATAATTATTAAGACGGGATTCATTTAGATGATACCCTAAGTCGTTCGGCTGACGCCAAAACTATTATAAAAGATTTGAGAGTCTTGGGGATCTGGTCAGAGAAAAGATTGCGGTGAAGAAGGAATTTGGGCCTTCTTACAGAAAAGCAGTACCTGTCTTAGCTGTCAGCGGAACAAGATCAGTAGTACTACCGCCCCTTGCTGGAAAAAAGGGAAACAGAGTTGTATCAATCAACCTGGTAAAACCACAATCATGTGGACAATAATAAGTAGTAGGTCCCCTGGACTCCCAAGAAGTAGCAGAAGACCAAATCTAGCTACAATCCAAGAGGTTCAAACTGAAAGACTAATCACTTTTGATAAACCTGCAGTAAATAAAAAAGGACTATGCAACAAAGCCATGGAACTTGTGCCTCTTGAAACCTAAATTGCAACAGTTCATCAAGAAACACCTGTCTACAACGATGTAGCCTCGGACTATACTAATGTGACTAAAGGAAATCAGTTAGCAATTCCACCAATTGATAGAACTGCATCTGGCTATTTCATCAATTTCGGTGACTTTTCTGATGATCCAAGTGAACATGGCGGCAAGCCAGCAACAAAAACTTTCAAAGACAAGATTACAGAACTCTTTCATCAACTCAAAGAAACATATCTGATTTCACCATGGATTGAATTATGGATTGTGTTAGGTGTACTTTTCCCTTCTGTGGCTCATCTTGGTTTTAAGTTTGGGTAGATGTATTGATGGAAAATATAGTACAATGGACACATCAACTTGATCCTGAAACCACACAGATCTTCTCACACCGAAAAAAGAGAACTATCATCAGTGAACATCACAGCCATTCCTATACCTGGTGGTGTGGCATGGGACAATACTGATTATGAAATCTATGGGCCGGTTGAGCTCTTGAAATATCCACATCAGTTCAAGATTTCTTTAAGTGACTTTGTAACACCAAGTACTTTCTCTGATAATTGGGACTTTGAAAATATTAATAATATGATGTCAGATTTAGAAAGGTCAGCAACATTTACAGAACATTATTTACAGGGTTCATCGAATTATGAAGAAATGTATCGCTTCAATCACTTTGGGCATCATTATTTGCATGAATCTGCTAATCCTAGAAATGTTTTCAGTTATAATCAGAGGGGACATTGTCCAACTCCGCCAAAAGGCAGTTCGAAAACATTTTATGCTAAATTCCCATACTTCTCAGGGTTTAATATCACAGATCCAGAAATGTTTTATTTTAAAATTATGAATAAGACAGGAGTGAAAAACAGGTTTACAAATACTAAATTGATTTATTCTGAAAAATGTTATGAAAAAATGTCTACATTTGGTTTTGAATTTTGGAAAAACAACATTGAGACAAAAACTGTTTGGGGTACAAAAGAATGGCAGGTACAAGGTTTAGAATCATTATTCAGAGCCTGCATGATCCCAGAACAAATCATGTTCCTGAATGACACCATTCAGCAAACAACCAGTCTTGGCCTAGCCAAGATAAAAGATTTAAACAACCCGTCCATACCAAAGCCTATGCCTGATCGAAACAACACTACAGATGAGGGGGTAGACGTGTCCTATATTTTGAAACAAAAGAGAACTATTCCTGATTGGAGCAAATGGTTGATCTGGCCCACAGACACAAATAACTGTCAAGATAGATTCCTGAACAAAATACAGGGGCTCAAACAGAATAGGCCAGACCCAAGATACTCCCAGAGACAACATCCAGGAATTATAACAGCAAACAGTGTAGGAAAACTTTGTCTAGAATGGCTACAGAAATCCACACTAACCGAAATTAAGCAACACTTGACTTTACTTAAAGAAGGTGCTGACTTGCGAGATTTCTTACAGCGTCAAAAACGTTTCATATACGCCGGTATATACGCAGCTTACAATGAAGCTTGGAAAATAACACAAATTGAAACTGCAGAAAAAATACGAGAAATTGATAGTATTAATTTGGAAAAATCACTTTCTGTAGTGGACAATGGGTTAACGACTCTGTCCTCCAGAATTTATTCACTGGACAGAATTGTATCATCTGCTATTGATATAATAGAACAGGATATGCTAATGTTACAACATGGCCAGTCCCAATTACGTTCTATTGTACAGCTAGGCTGGACGTTACAAAACCTGCGTTCAGGCAATGTGCCATGGCGCCTAATCAATATAACGTCATTATTCTCCATCTTTAACCTTACTGATAGACAAATTTCTTTGGCACAAAGAGGGGCCGATTATACGATTCTGAGCATTGAAAAACTTGAGAGATTACCATTGACAATGTCAGAGAGACGTGTCATTGAATGGATAATACATGGCACCATTTCAATCCCAATAACAACTTTTCAGTTTCAATACTGCCTAAAGTGTATACCAGCAGGCCTGTATGAAAGGTTGGGTAAAGGATACATCAAGTCCACATGGAATTTGCCTTATACACATAGATGTTGGAGTGGGGGCAAGAAAGAGGTATTTCTTAGTGGTAACAACTGTAAAAATTCACTAAGCGGTACACTTCTGTGTCAAAGAATTAACTTGCATGGAGCCTGCGAAGGTTCATCAAATAACCTTTCATGTCACCAGCACGGCACCCCTGCTGCACAGATACAACCTTTTTTCAGACAGCTATCCAATGGCAGCTACGTTGTAATAAATGACCGCAGCTGTTGTGGCATGGCGCCAGGAAAAGCCTATCTCGTGAGTGTTACTTCCATGGTCACTTGTTGTATGCAAGTATTGTATTCAAACAGCAATTCAGACATGGAGGCGGCAATATGGCCTTCTTTGAATAGCTCTTCTATTCAAATTGATACTTTAAGCAGAATGAAGTCTATTCTTTTACAGACAACTGTACCTTTAACCTCGTCCAAAGAGACGTATGATCTGCAAGTTGCAAGGACAGCGGCAAAGATACATACCCTATTATCGACAAATTGCCTGTGCATTTCGTAGAAATGTTAAGTCAAATCTTAAACATGTCTGATACCAGTGGCATCGCAAATGTATTTAAGACAATTTTTTCGGGACTGCTAACACCCTTCGAAGCAGTTCTTGGCATCTTCCCGAATTTTGTGCATTGGGCGGCCTGCCTCTTCTTTTGGGACTCGTAGCAGGAATCTTATTTTTGTTCCTTCTGCTTCGATATGGCAAGCCAAGTCACAGACCAAACCCAGGCAACAATGGAA
Source organism: Lissotriton vulgaris (assembly GCF_964263255.1). Lineage (NCBI taxonomy): Eukaryota > Metazoa > Chordata > Amphibia > Caudata > Salamandridae > Lissotriton > Lissotriton vulgaris. Next base: position 835,628,361 of record NC_141695.1, read on the forward strand.
GAAATGATCCAAGCAATACGATACTGAGAACGGATTATTAAGGTCCTCAGATTGACCCGGCTAAGAGATCTGAATACTACCTGGTTTCTTTCATTCAGACCAATCTGGCAAGATTGCATCTTACCTGTGCTTCGGTGTTTGCTATGCGGAGAAGAATGCGTGTTGGACGTCTGTCTTACACTACCATCAGCAGTACCTACAGATATCGATACTTTGCTTGGTTCGGTAACGGCTCATGCAACGTGTTGTACCTATTCTGATGACGGCACTCGTTGAGACTTCACCATTACGATTAGGTGGCGGTGAAGTACGAGATGAAAGCGGTACCACACAGGTACAACCTTCTATGAGCATTGCTGATCTCGACATCGGTGGTGGTAATGAAACTCACATATGCACTATTTCAGCTTTTTCAAACTTTCACCTACTGTTGTAGACTAATTTTTTACCAGCCTGTCTGATTTGATGTTCTCTCCTAGCAACGAGAATAACTTTTGAAACAGCAAGCACACAGCGTTCCCTGAACTCTGAATTCGCCCTTCAGTTTTTGATAAACAACACTACTGAAAACATTTGGAACTATTTTTTTCCCCTGAAAGCAAAATTATTTTTTCCAAATTCCAAAATATTTACCTTTTGTTTTGGCACATGGTACTCTGCTTAAAGTAGAACTATTATTAGAGAACAGAACTTCTATTTTTAGGAACTCTAGAGACAATATTTTGAATTAGCCTCTAGCACATGTACAGTCTTGTATAAATATGTGATGAAATGGTCTCGACCTTCTCTTCTGTATTAAGAGCCATTTCATAAATGTAAATTTCGCAAATCATTCAGCCAACGTACCATATATGCATTATCTGAATGTTACCTCTGCTTAAAAACATACAGTATGATACTCATTTTTCGTGTACATACCATTTCAAATGCATTTTATGTATTTTAGGGTGGGTTGGAAAACACAAGCATCGTTATATATGTTTAGTGTTGCTTAGTATTTAGTAATGATGGACATTATACGTGGAGTGGGTGTTGTAATCGGATCTAGGACCCTAATTAAATATTCCTGATTCATGCCCTTATGTGGTTATAACAAATCATATCCTTTTAAAGGCATAAGAATCATATCCATATTTAGTCATAGCCAATGCAGTCCAAATACGGCAAGGCTACTCCCATGGACTCCTAGAAAGTACAACGCGTTCTTTAAACAAACCAAGCCTCCAGCAGCCCGGGAATTCCCCCTGCTTTTGTTTTGATTTGTCCTAGAACTCCTGAGAGTCCTAAAAGAACTGCAAGTTCTTAGTGACGTCTTATGTCCAACCTTACGTCAAACTCAGCACCTTCCAGGTATAAATATACCAGCCTCTGCCTTAAGCAAACACAGGGTGGTTTGGAGCAGATCGGCTGTCTACTTATCCGAAGCCCAGCTGATGCGCGTGCCGAAGGAAGCCGACCCTCTCATTGACGCACTGAGAGAGACGCTGTCTTTTCTCCTGCCGAGAAATCCAGCTCCAGTGTTTCCAGTCACCCTTGCGGGTTGCTGGGAGATCGAGTCCTGAGAGAGAGATTCAAGACCTCCTTCATTCTATGACCAAGGTACGGAGTTGATTAGATCCTCAGAGAATTCTTGATTCAGATTCTTGGCAAAACTAACTTAACTTAAACTGCAGCTCACTTACTCCTTCCCACGTACTAGGCTTAGGTTAGGTACACCGGGGTAGGCGTATCTTAGAAGCACCAGTTGAGCACGTTTAGTCAATGATTTTAAGTATGTATATATTTTATCCGTTTTAAGTATTGTATGGCTAAGAAACCATATAAATGCTTTTACAGTATTATTTCATAATACTCCTTTTACTGTACGCACTTGTCTTCATAATAAGTATTGCAATTGTGGCAATTCATTTCTCTTGCATGAGAAAGAAGACTGCTCAATAAATAACAACTTTTATTGAAAACGCCTGTCTCTCTATTTCTCTGCACTCCTGGTGAAACTAAGCATGCACGATTGACTGAGTGAAATAGCCGTCTATTGTTTTCACACGACTCTGGAGATATACTCCTTATTCTGGAGGAGCAAAGTTGTCATGTTTATGCGGTTGTCAGAAACTAATCCCTTCTTGTCTATTCAGGAAAGTTAACTCCTTCCTGTTCACTCGAGAAAGTTTCTAGTGACCTCTGAGCTAGCTGGCATACCTAATTAAGTCTAACATATTCAGTAGAGACCTAGATGACCTCAGTCCTACGTCTAAGCTACCGTTTATGTTATTCCAATGCGCAAAGCCCATTGGGAATATAGGAACTACACTACACTTCAGCACGGACCCATCTACAGCACAGACTCAGAATAGCACAGAAGTGAAGATAAGGGTGATGCATCCAATACGAACCACTTAATTTCTATATGCACATTCCATTGCATCCTTTTTAGCTTCTTCTGCCGGTGCAGATTGGCACCATTCGTTTGCCTTGACTCTGCTCCAAAATAGATAGTCGACTAGCTTAGATTACCAGACCTTGTAATCTCTGAATAGGAACACAAGAAAACCAATTGAAGTCCTTCCACCCTCACTCACCCTCACCCTCACCCCCACTCTCACACCCCCTCACCCTCACACCCCCTCACCCTCCCTCATTCTCACCCTCACCCCCTCACACACCTCCTCACCCTCACACCCTCCCTCATTCTCACCCTCACACACCTCCTCACCCTCACACCCCCTCACACAGCCTCACCCACCCTCACTCACACACGCTCACACCCCCTCACCCTCACACCTCTTCACTCACACACCCCCACACCGTGACTCACACACCCTCACCCACCCTCAACCCCACACCCACCCCCTCACACACCCTCACTCACACACCCTCACTCACAGCCTCCCTCACACACCTTCTCACCCTCATGCTCCTTCACCCTCACACCCCTCACTCACCTCCTCACCCTCACTCACCTCCTCACCCTCACACCCCCTCACCCTCTCACCCCCTCACCCTCAAACACCCTCACCCTCTCACCTTCACTCACCCTCACCCTCCTCCTCACAAAACATAATAGCATAGCAAAACATGCTATGCTATGTTTTGTTGTGTTTGGGATGCTATGTTTTGCTATGCTATTTTTGGGTGTTTTGTTAAGCTATGCTATGTTTTGTTTTGTTGTGTTTTGCTATGTTTTGTTATGGTATGTGTTGTTTTGTTATGCTACGTTTTGTTATGCTATGCTACGTTTTGTTATGCTATGCTATGTTTTGTTTTGCTACCTTATGCTTTGTTTTTCTATCCTATGCTTTGTTTTGTTATGCTATGCTGTTTTGTTGTGTTTTATTATGCTATGCTTTGTTTTTCTACTCTGTTTTGTTATGTTATGCTATGTTTTGTTGTGTTTGGTATGCTATAACAAAAACATAGCATAGCAAAACAAAGCATAGCATAATAAAACACAACAAAACATAGCATAACAAAACATAGCATAGCACACCAAACCATAGCATAGCATAACAAAGCATAGCATAGCAAAACACAGCATAGCATAACAAAACACAGCATAGCATAACAAAACACAGCATAACAAAACACAGCATAGCATAACAAATCAAAGCATAGGATAGCAAAACCTAGTATAGCATAACAAAACAAAACATAGTATAGCAATACAAAACATAGCATAGCATACAGCATCACTCCGCACCGCCACAGCATCACTCAGGGGCACCACGACATCACTATGCGCTACCACAGCATCACTGAAGGCCACAACATCACTCGTTCGCCATCACAACATCACTCAGCGCCACCACAGCATCAATCTGTGCAACCATTCAACAACACCAGATGCACGTATGTTCTCTCAATGTTTCAAGCTTTATTGCAAATGTAACAAAAAGATGTTAATATTTCACTTCTGTTCTTGGATTTTCGTCACAATAAAATACACAGAACATAATCTTCACAAAAGTTATTTACAAAACTTTAAGCTAATGCCAATATAAATTACTATACCTTTCATTTAAGTATTAATTATTGAAAAAAATTAAACGCCATTGTTGTTTGTAATATCAATACATGTAAGTCATGTAAATACAACACATATTGCATTACAAATGCTATAGGTGTCACATTTGCGAAAGTTATAACTATTGGCATAGTAAATGACAAAGCTATTAATTTCGGTATTTTCAAAAACAAAACAAATAAAAAATGTGTCGTTTACAATACTAATAGGTCAAACTTTCTTAATGCGAGACCTATTGCATTGCAAATGCTTGTCTCATTTTTTTGTAAATATCTTTTTATTGCAGCAACATCAGAAAGGCATACAGTATATTCAATCCATTCCCCTTGGCACTCAATTGAAGCGCCGCTCCCTCACCCCTGTATCACACAGCCATTCAGCTCACACCCCGGAGGTTGAGCGGCAATATCACGGGGGAAAAAGAAACTGCGCTAGAGCATTCTGTATAGGTCTATAGCCACCAGCTGGGTGGGAAATGGCAGAGCTGCTTTTCGGTCCCAACGCTCCCTCTTCCATGTCCCAAGTCCAATTGAGCCAAGAGTCACTTTTCACCCTCCTTGAACAAACCGCCCCCTCCCCCGCAACACCCTCACAGGCCCGGACTGGCCGTTGAGGGCACCGGGCAATCCCCCGGAGGGCCGCATGGTTGGGGGCCGGTTTTGGGCCCCTGGGGCCGTTTTTGTTACAGGGCCGTTATGCTGCAAAAACGGCCCTGTAACAAAAACGGCCGAAAACCGGCCCTGTCACAGTGCGCGGTCGCACCTCTCCCCCCTCCCCTCTCCTCCCGGAGGGGGCGAGGGGGGCCGGCCGAGCACTTTGCCAGGGCCGGTTCTGGTTCCCAGTCCGGCCCTGCACCCTCATCCCCACCTACCCCTCCACCCTCGTCCAGGACCACCCCTAACCGCCCTCCCGCCCCCGCCCAGTCCCCCCACCCCCCCAGGCGTGCCAGAGTATCACCTAACCGAGTCCTCAACCCTATTGCAAATGCTTGTCTCATATGGAAACTATCCATCAACCTAAACCAAAATCTTTCGGGTAAGCGTGATCACGGCAACTACAGTTTCATAACAAACGTCAGTGGTATTGCGATTCTCACGGGCAGAAAATTCTATTATTGCAGTTGTACAAATACATGAAATATTTTTGCATCCTACAATATTTTTTAAAGTATTCACTACAATATGTAAACCTGATTCTCCTAAAACGAGTTTATGTTGCGTTTCTCTGATTTGCATTAAAACTATTATTATGGTATGGAAACGTGCATCTTGCAAGTCGTTTAAGTATTAGACATATTGCATGGGGGTAGGGAATAAGTGCAGGAAAGAGTAAATGAGAGTGAACACCAGCGAGGCGAAAGCTACGAGCACGAACGGGCACAGAAGGCAGACAAAAGAGAAGAGTAAACTTGAGATAAAAGTCTGAATGGAGGGAGAGAGCGAGGCACTGCTGGTCCCACCTTTGAGAATCCAATGAACAAGGGCAGAATGGGCGGCACTCAGCAGCTGCCACACTCGGTGTCCACGCTCACAGCACTCTCGAGGGTCTGCTGAGAGCAGTAGGACACTGGGGGTAGAGGTCTCCGAGCGACGGCTCGAGCCAGACCAGGAAGCGCGCGGGGACGAAGCCTCAGCCTCGTCACGCTGACTCAGCACATCCTACTATCAGTGAGGCCTCACACACCCAGTCACATCCTGCATAATGCCTCCTCCCAGGCACTCGAAACACTATGCTGCAGTCCCATCTCGCACTGGGGGCCTTGCAATTGGCCCAGGAGCCCCTACTTGTTGCCCACAGTGCACACTCCAGAAGTGACTGTGTGCAACCGTGGAGGGGAAGGCCGCAGCCTGCTCTGTCCATCTCATGTCGCGGCACCCTCGGGTCCGACTGAGGGGACACCACTGAGCTGAACTAAAGGTGCGTGGGGAACTCGGGGAGGGGCAGAGTCCCAGGTCTGTGGGCACTGCACAGCTGTTCTCTGAGTGAGACGGTAGGGTATAGCTCACCTGCTGTCCAAGGCTGCCTCGTGCAGCCATCACGGCTTAAGGGCACCCTTTTCCTTAAGTCCAAATGCCCGATTTCTTACGCATGCACCTCTCCTTGTCTCTTCTTATGGGCAGTATTTGGCAATAGTCTCTTCAGTGCCATATGCAGAGGGTGGGCTGCTCCGAACACACGAGGAAATGAAAAATCCCCACATTAGTGGTGCCATGGTTTGTATCCAACAAAGGTGCTCTCTGGCATGAGGGTCAAGCTCAAACATAACGATCAAATACTGGAACTTCACATCTAAGGGACATCATTCTTTGTATAGAACAAAAGCTTTAGTGTGCTGGCACTGAACCAAGGCCTGATTGGACATCACTAGGGGTGTTTCATTTGAACCCCTGACTGCCTCTTCAAGCAGTCACAGACAGTAAACTCCTGAAAACAGATAGGCTCCTGCCTCCTGGTGAGGATGGATTGGCGGCACTTCCCCTCTGAAAGCTTGAAGAAGGGACAAAAGACTCAGTCAAATACATTTGCATGGAGTACCTTGATATTAGGAGGCATCCTCGGTTTCACACTGGTCAAGTAACCATCTAAAATTTTCTAGCATTGTTTAGCCGTGTTCTTAAAATGAAAAGAACTTTATCCACACCCCCTTTGCACCGGGAAAAAAAGAGACAAGCACCAAAGTGTGTTTGAGGTATCGTACATCACATATTCCCCAGAACTGATACTTGACTTTGCAAGTGTTGCATTTCGTCTCTCTGGCATGCATTTCTTTAAATTAGAGTGTGAATCAAATAATCTATTTTTGATACAATCAATACAGTCTTTCATGTGGGTCAGAAGAGCCAATGGGTTTTGTGCAAGATGTTTTTAGACACTACAGTATAGGGTCATTCCTCATAAAGCATGAGGGACAACAGAAAAGTCAGGGAATAAGTGAGGAAAATCAGACCTGATCACAAACTGGTAAGTAGCTCAGTGGGTTAACCTGAGAGCAGAAAATACAATATGGCCAGCAGCTCATATTAATGTAAGTCAGCGGTGATGATTCTGTGTCGAGAAGTGGAATAAAGTCTGGGGAATATTGGGTGGATACATTCCTTTTGCATGGGATCTCCACTGGTATGCATTTTATGGTTCCCACTCTCTTCAGGAAGCACTGTCCCTGTGGGCCATTTGCACAATTCTGTTATTCTTTGTCTGGGTCTCTCCGTAAGGCAGGATTGGAGGCTCACTAAATCCATGGTTAGAGGTCCTCAAGAAGGTATGTTGGATGCTTTCACTGGCCTCTGAATGTAGGTCTCAACCACAGTGCAGGTGGGGCAGCGTTAATCCCTTGGGATGTGGTTCTTTCTGGAACTGCTTCATTCCTCTATTAATGCATTAAGAAGACCCTCCCAGGAACATTCTGTTTATGGGGGAATCTCCCTTGGGGCATCATCAGATGCACCCTTCCTTAAGGGGGGGGGGGGGTCTTCCTTAGGGTGTGATGGGCAGCTATATGTCTCCGAGTAGGGAACCTGCCTGGGTTCTGGGTTATTGCTGTGTGGTTCCATTGTGTTCTGGAAGGTGATCACCCTGCTTAGGCGCTGCTGGGCATCTTGAAAGGGGATACTTTCCATAGGATGCTCAAGATGTTTCCATTCTTCAGTGAGATTAACAGGCAGTTTCATGTTCCTTTACTTGCACATCATCCCAGGGTATGTCAGGTGGCTCCTTTTTTCATAGGGTAGACATGTTGTCTGGGGTATTTTTTTATATTAGCTAATGTCACAACGCTGTAGAATACACTGGCCATCCAACTATGACACACAGATCAACTACTCCTGTTTAGGAAAGCACAGAAAATGCTATTGTTGAGAAGTAGTTTGCCTGCCACAATGCTCCGCTGCCTCTGGTCACCAATACTCCACAGACACCAAGATGATGGTGATGCCCCGATTAATTACTGGTAATCCTCATTACTCTTAGTCCTACCAATCACACTTGTTACAACATGAGGCTGACTCCGCCCTCTGGACAGAAAACAAAATCCCACACAGAGGAGTATTCTAGTTAGCTTTACCCATCCACATGGGTACCATATAAGGCACGGGCTTACCCAGAATCCTCATGAAATATCAACACAAAATCAAAGGCTCATAGGGGGGAGGGAACGTAATAACTAACAAGGAAAAATTGGACCAATAGTCCATTCATTACAACAGGAGGTACACCAAATAATCAGCCTTTGAAAAAAATGCATTATATAGCAAGTATGCACACCCGTTTTGATGCACTGAACCTGTGAACTAATAGAAATTGTCAAGCAATTAATTTTAAAACTGAACTTAACATCCCCAAAAAGTTCTTAGAACAATCCAGAACATTTTTCATGCTGTAATGTCTCCCAAAGTAGAGTCCGAAGATCAAGTGGATGCTCTATAAATCTCTGAAAGAGACACATCATGGTACACTGTCCACGATGCAGCCACGCTCCCAGTAGATTGACCATGAATCAAGCTGCCTCCAGACAAGCTCTGTTGAGCCTCCAGGTATACTCCAGCCACCTACTCAATGTGGCTATAGTTGCAGACATGTCTTGGCCTGCTTGCCCAAAAGTCACAAAGAGTCGATCAGTCTTCCTGAATGCTTGAGACCTGTCAAAATAAAATGGAAAGGGTACGTTTAACATCCAGAGAGTTTAGAACCTTCTCCTCCTCTGAGAAAGTAGAGAAAGGAAAGAAGGGAGAATCGTCGCTTGGGACACATGAAAGAAGAGTGAAACTTAGGTAAAGAAGAGTAAAACTTAGGTAAAAAGGAAACATCCAGACGTAGGACGGCTTTATCCTTGAAAATCTGAGAAAAGGAGGACAATAGAGTAAAGCAGAAAGCTCCCCAATCCTTAGAACATATGTGATAGCCACTATAAAGAGAACTTTATAGGAGAGAAATCTCTAACCAACTTCCCCTAGAGGCTCAAAGGCAGAGGTTTGTGAACAGACAGTAAACCCCAAGTGGGAGAGGATTTTAGCAGAGGTCATGAAATAAAGAAACTCTTTAAAACTCTGTGAATCAATTTCTCCCAGAGGCTCAGAAAACTCTCTAAATACCTTGACACAGATCGGGTAAGAGTGAAGAGAAAATATCAAGTTGATTGCCCTCCAGCAAAAACTACAAGATTGTTGAAAAAGAACAGAAAAAAACCAAGAGATCCTGCTAGGAACACCATTCGTGAAAAATATATCAATGACTAGAGTAGGCTTTGAGAGTCACTGGGAGACCCTTATTTAACAGGTTCTCCCTTTCAACCTCCAAGCAGGGAACGTGATGAAAATGTAGAGGGCAAGGAGTCTCGAAAGGAGATCGAGTTTAACAGAAGAGGCCAAGTGGCCAGTTGCTGTAGAAGAGGAAACCATGAACCCCTTCGCCAGAACGGAGGGTACTATCAAGATAATCTATGCTCTCTCCCATTAAATCTTTGGCAACGTCTTTGTTGTCAAGGGAAATTAAGAGAAAGAATAAAGGTGCCTCTTGGGCAATCCACCAGGCGAGTGTCCATGCACTGGGCTTCCTCCTACTGAAACCCTGAATAATGCCTCAGAACCTTGAAATTGTTCCTTGATGCATAAAGCTCCAGAAACGGCCAACCTAACTTCCAACAGGGCTGGAGGAAGATCTTGTGTGACACTAGGTTCAGTGATGAGGGGAATGTCATTCTCAGCTGAGCCACATGAGTTATCTGCACCCTTGATGGGAGATGATGTCAACTCAGAAGATTGAACTCTACCCAGCGACCAATTGATGACTGTACTTGATTCAAGGTCTTGGATTTGGTGCTCCCCTAATACTTTACGTAGGTAATGAAGATTGTGTTGTAGGAGAGCTCTGTAGACTGCCATGAGTTCCCTCTAATTGGACGACTTCCTCTGCTCCTACCAGGACCATTGGTTGATATGCATGCCCTTGATCAGGTTGCGAGTGTCCTACCACCATTCCTATTCCTAGACCTGACTGGAGAGAGTAACCAAGTGAACGAGAGAGTGAGTCTTCTGAGAGTAGAACCTGTGTAGCTGCCAAAGGAATGGTCGTAGATGTAGGTGTGCCCAGGGGACTAGGAATACAAATATCTCCATATGCCCCTGAAGATAGTCGTCTAACTAAGGGTAAACTGGACTACCATGTAAGTAAAGGTAAGCCATAACAGGAGCCATCATCTTGGTGAAAGCCTTAGGGGCTGATTGTATGACGAAGTGGAGGACCCAAAACTGCAATGACGACTCTGGAAAGAAATCTCAGAAAACTCCAGTCCTGCTGAGCAGGAGGGATATGAAGGTAAGCATTCATTGGATCCAGGGTAATCATGAACGTTAGAGATGGAATTAATGGGGTATTCCTTTGAAGGGTTTTCATCTTTGACTTTGACATCCGTGATGAAGAACTTCAGAGCCTTCAGGTCTATCGGTAGATAATAACCTGAGATGATTTCTTGAGCAGGAAGACTGAGTAGACCCCCCAGCCTCCTTCCCTCTGAGGCAAAGGGCAAATTGCTCTTCTCTTGAAAAGAGAGGACATTTTCTCCATTGAGGCCTGCCTTTTGATGGAATCCCGGAGAACAGGGGTGAGGATTATTCCTGACAACATTGAAGGAGTCTGGAATTCTATGTGGTAACCCATCTTGACAATGCTGAGGACCCATCTGTCTGTGGTTATGGAACTCCATGCACAGAAAAAGTCCCTGCTACCCAGCATAGTCAGGAATTCTGTCTTAGAACCAGCGTCTGATTTCGGTTTCCTGAAGTAACGAAATCTGGAATCTGGAGGAAGGATATGATGTCTGTCTCCTCAATGGTTGCCGTAAAGACTTCTATCTAGAGGACGTGAAAGAAATGGAAGTTGTAGGCATTTTTTTCTTAAGGCAAGGCGTGCTTCCTTTCCTTAAAGAGGGGATGGAGCTTCTCTTCTTAACCTGCTTCAAACAATTTGTCCTTCAAAAAGCCTTTTAACCCCTTCACTGCGGCGGCTATTCCGCCGCAGTGCTAAGGGGGCGGGGCGGGAGAGCGGCGGGCGCATGCTGGTGACGGAACCGCTCCGTCACCAGCGTCGGTTGCGCTGTGCTTGTGACGGAGTGGTTCCGTCATGGCCTCGCCCGCTCAATAGAACGCTCAGCGCAGGCGCGGAATTCGCGCCGCGCATGAGCGGCGGGCGGGCCATGACGGAACCGCTCCGTCACAAGCACAGCGCAACCGCAGCTGATGACGGAGCGGTTCCGTCATCAGCAGGGGAGGGGTTAACAGAAGTTGCTTTCTAGCCAACATGTGTATTCCAGTCCTTTAGATACAGATTTTGCCTGGTCAAAATGGATGCTTCACACGCCAGAACAGAGGATCTTGCCACATCAAAGGCTATGTCATAAAGGAACTCAATATGTCTTTCCAAAAACCCTAATAAAGGAAGACAATCTTTCCTATGTGAACATATGAAAGAGAAGCTTTAAGTTAAAGACGGAGTTGTATAAGCCCCATAAACATCAGCTCTAAGCGCAATGTGAGATCCAGAAAAAAAACTTCTTTAAGACACAGTCCATTTTCTTTTCTACCGGGTCTTTGAGAATATTCTCCTTCGCCATGGAAGAACAACACCTCAAATTGGCCAAAGCGGAGTCTACTTGGGCAGCAGGCAGAAGAACACTCTCCATGCCTCTCAGAAGAAAAACCGTTTTCATAAATCTCAGCAAAAAATAATTCTCAGGATCTTTCCACTCATTCTTGATGACATCCAAAATAAACTGGTGAACAAGAAGACCCAGGTTAAGAAGTTTGAGAAACTGCGGAAGTAAATTATCCGGAAATGAAAAAGGTTGTTCCATTGGAGGAAATCCCATATTCTCCCAAAAATGAGAAAGAATGCCCTGTAATACTTTCTTTGAGATATATAATTACCTTTAAGGTCAGGAGCCGGATGAAAAGTTTGAAATAATGTAAATACTACTATTTTTTATTGTATAGCCCTACTCATCTCAATGCAGGGTGTCAGAGCGCTTTACATCAACACACGCATATTACATGTACAATACATTATATAAGTTTGTGAATTAATGTACAGGATGTGTTACATAAAACTGGGGGATTGCAAGGAATAGAAGTCACATATCTTCTTCCATAGCTCACTTATCTTATCTTAAGGGGCTCTTATATAGCGCACTGACACCAAAAGGTTTCCTGGCGGTGGCTGAGTGCTGTGAGATGGGGAGACGGGGGTCTAGCCAGTCTGTGTGAAAAGGTGAGTTTTCAGAAGTTTTCTAAATGCCAGGAGGGAATTGGCAGATTTGAGAGGGAGGGGCAACTGATTCCAGAAGGCGGGGGCAAGATAAGCGAATCTACGACGGCCAGTTTTTTTAAGTTTGGTAGAAGGGACAGCTAGCAATAGGCGATGGGAGGAACGGAGATTACGTACCGGACAGTAAGGGACGACCAGTGATTTGAGAAAGGCAGGGGAGGTCCCGGACACAGCCTTGAAAGTCAGGCAGCCGATCTTAAATGCAGTCCTCTGCTCCACCGGCAACCAGTGGAGTCTGTGAAGCAGTGGTCTCGCAGATTGCCACTTCGGGGTTTTATAGGCCAGTCTTGCTGCTTGGTTCTGTACAATCTGCAGCCTATTAAGGAGGAATTTGCGTAGGCCATAGTACAGGGAGTTTGACAAATCCAGGCGGGAGAGCACCAGGGCAATCAGGACTTGTATCAGAGCCTCCGGTGTCAGGAGGTGGGAAACTTTCCTGATTTTTCTGAGCTGGAACATGCATGATGACACAACCACACCCACCTGAGGCTTAAGAGAGAGCTCCGAGTCGATTATGACCCCGAGGCTCTTTGCTGACTTAGCCGGGACGGGCGGGGAGCCAAGCTCAGTCGGCCTAAACTGTGGGCCCCAGTGAGTAAGACTGTCTCCTGGGAGAATTAACCCGGTCTTCCCCGGGTTCAATTTAAGCTGGTGGGAGTTCATCCAGTGTTGGACGTGTAGCATCACTGCTTGGCAATCGAGGGCTGCATTGGGGGTGTTGAGCGGAAAGATGATTTGCAGATCGTCTGCATAGTTGAATACGGTGACATTCCACCTCTTCAAGGAAAAAATGAGCGGCTGAAGGGAGAGATTAAAAAGCAGAGGGGACAGGGAGGATCCCTGAGGCACTCCCCAGATGGATGGGACCTGCGCGGCTGTGAAGGGACCAAGCCGGACCGCCTGCATTCTGCCCGACAAGAAGGATTTAAGCCAGGCAGAAGCCAGGCCTCGGATGCCAGCTTGCTCGGAACGGTGGATAAGGATGTTATGGTCCACCGTGTCGAACGCAGCCGACAGATCCAGTAAGATGAGCGCCTTTATCGGCATTAGCCCTAAGCGTATCCATAACTGCCAGGATCACAGCCTCGGTGGAATGGGCTGGTCTGAACCCTGCCTGATTAGGTTCGAGAAAGTTGGAACACTCGATGAATTCAGATAGGCAGCTGGTAACGTGTGCCTCCAGGATTTTGGATAGATAGGGCAAAAGAGAAATAGGCAGATAGTTGGCGAGATCGTCCGGGTCAGCTCCAGGCTTCTTCAGTAAGGGCACAAGGACAGCCTCCTTGAAGGAATTAGGCACTACTCCTGCCTACAATGAAGCATTTAATAAAGGCAAGATGCAGTCCGGTAAGGACAGGCAGATGTCACGAAAGACAGAGGGAGGGCAGCAATCGTTGGGCGAGCCGGATTTGACCCGGGCAGCAAGTTTAGCCAAAGTACTGGGATCGAGGGCAGGGAAAGAAAGCAAAGAGAGCGGGTTTTCAGGGGGGGAGGCTGGCATATCGTCAGGAAGGACTGAAGGGATAGTATTCTTGATCTTGACGATTTTTTCGATAAAGAAGCTATTTAAGGCATTGCAAGATTCTTGCGTCGGGGTCTGGGAGGGGAGAGTCCTTGCATCAGACGTGAGCTCCCTCATGATTGAAAAGATCTCCTGAGGTTTGTTATGAGCAGTGAGAATCCTTTCCGAAATGTGAAGAGCTTTTGCTGCCATAATTGCATCTTTATATTTTTTTCTCGCTGCAACATATAGCTCTCTGTCGATGGGCAGATAATTGCGTCTCCACCTACGTTCCGTTTGGCGCAGTTCGAGTTGCTGAGCTTTCAAGGTGGAGTTAAACCTCTTGTGGGACTTACTGTGCCGGGAGCGGGGGAAACTAGAGGGAGGGGCAAAACGATCGCTGGCTTTGATGATCCAGCCAGTAAGATCTTCCTCCAGAGTATGGACAGTCGCAGTATTAGACAGCGAAGGACGAGTCTCAGCCAAGAACGAGAGAAATGCCTGAGAGTCAAGAGTACTCCATTTACAGGCAGTCCCACCGGCCATGGGAGAGACCTTAGTGCAACCCCTGACTGTGATCACTGTATTGATCAAGTGATGGTCGGACCAGATACAGGGGGTGATCACAGAGTAGGAAGGAGTGAGATTATGAGTCCAGATGTGATCTAAGATGTGGCCCCCAGTATGAGTGGGAGAAATAACGTGTTGGTTCATGTTGAAGCTGGTGAGGACTTCAAATAACTCAGCCGCATGAGGACCAGCATCATTATCATTATACCAATAGTTGAAGTCGCCAAAAATGGCGACTCGAGCAGATGAAATAAGTAGATTAGCTAGCTGTTCACTGATGGCAGTAGGGAACGAGGGCATAGGGTAGGGAGGACGATAGAGGATGGCAATGGTAAGAGCTCCCTCTCCAGTCTCTAGCTTAATGAGGAGATTGTCCACGTCAGTAAGAGTGAAAGAGGACGTGGAGGTAAATTTAAGCTCCTTACGAATGACAGCTGCTACCCCGCCGCCGGCACGGCCAGAAGGTCGGTTCCTGTTGAGCAGGTAATAATCTGGGGACAGAGCAGCTAGGATGTCAGGGAGAGAATCATCAGTCAGCCAGGTCTCTGTAAGTAAAAGGATATCAGGCCTTTCGTCTGTGAGGAGGAAGAGATCAACCTGATGCTTGGCCAGTGAGCGTGTATTTAAGTATAGGACCCGGATACGTGTTTCAGTCGTGCTGGGATCAGATAACTGTTTAGTACAAGGGGAAGGAGGATGTACATTCCGCGCTATAGCAAGTGCCGAGATGGAGTCTAGGGTCCGCGGGGGTAGTGCAACAGATACACAGTCCAGATCCCTAAGAGCCTGAGAGGTATAAACAAAGAGGGAGGGGGGCCTCCTGCGCCTCCTTGGCGCGGACGGGCGCAGACGGGCAGGACTCTGGCCCGACTCGGCGCAGGTCCGGTCCCGTCACTGTACTATTATCCTCGCAATGCGCTCAAACGTACACTATAGCCCTGCTAAACATATATGTGAGGGCTTTAGATCTGATGTCAATTCTTGTGATTCCACTTCCTGTAAATTCGTGGCTTGTGATGCCACTTTCTATGATGTCAATTCCTATGATGCCATGTGTGATGTTGTGCGCCGTGGTGTCACTTGCATACTGTCTAACTAGGTTAGTCCCCCCACTTATTTTTTAGGACTTGTGCCTAGGGTAAGACATGTATTGCCGCCACGTGCAGTAGGTCCCAGCGAGACACAGCAGAGGAACTGAGACTACAGAGCCCAGCAGGGAAGTCTCCAGCTCTCCAAACATCTAGTCCCGTGTGTCCTCGCCCAAAGGTTAAAAAAAAAAAAAGAAAAGGGAGGATTCTGGGTAAGCCAATTCATCATATGGTACTGAGGAGCATGGATAAGTAGGACTTACTAGAATACTCTTGTTTGTTTTCTGTGTGCAGAGGCTGGAGTCACCCACATGTTGAAATGACTGGGGTGAGGGACTTAGGTTGCTTCTGGTCACCAATGCTCTAGAAATACTATGATGACGGTGGTTTTCTGAAGACAAGAACACTTGTTTAGTTGAGAACTCTTGGTGAACACACTACTTAATCACTTCTCTGTTTGGAAGGCGCAAGTAATGAACTCTGCTACGGTGCTACGGGTGATCTCCACTGCTCTGTGGACTGTGGTGCCGCTGGCTACAATTGCCACGTACATTCCTCTAGGAAGTGGGGTCTCAAATGATAAATTTCTATTCCTTTAGGGATGAAGTCTTCCTTGGAGTCGTTGGGTGGTAACTTTCCAATGATCATTGTTGGTGATTCTATTGCTCTGTGGTCGGGCATCTCCTCACAGTGTCGTTCTGTCGTTTGTGTCATTCTGGGCTACTTTTTTTTTTACTCTGATTATTTTGGGGTAAGACAGAACTGCTGGGAACAAGGAGCTCGTCTCTAAGGGTGTATCTTAACCTACATGCCAATACTTAAACACACATAGGAGGGGGATTCAGAGGCAGAAAAACTGAGTTTTTACTGTCCCATTAACTTGCATGGAAGTGGAAGAATCCAATATATCACAAATTCAGCAGCCTAGATAGAGAGTGTTGGCATTCTGCTGTGCCGAGTCTTGCATAGTGCATGAGACACTAATGTAAAATGGATGTTTAATTGGAGCTCCCCACAGTAATACTTTAGCAATGCATACTTTTCAAGTCTCTATAGTCAATTTTCTTTGTGTGACTTGTTTCAGCTTTGAAATGTGTTGGAAACAATAAACAACCAAACTGCTTTGCATTTTACCATATAAATTATTCTAAGCTGCCACTTCAGACACTGGACTCTACTAGTCTATGTATGTGGTATTGGTAGGTCATAACCAGCTTGTGTTTAATGGTAGAGACGCAGTATTCAGATAATGTTTAAAAGAGCAACATCTATGGCTGCGAGTAAATCAAAACGAGTAATTGCTTTTAAAGGTTTATGAAATATTTGAGTACGTTTTTAAAATATATATATTTCGCGGAGTGTCAAAAAAAGTGCGCACGCTGCAGATACCGTATTTGTATTTTGACCCTTGATGTAGAGAAGTAGAGACCATTTATTTCTCACTGAACAGGAGTGTATTTTCACAACATATGTACACACTTCAAATATGGAGCTAAGAAAGAACATATAAAGGAACGACGTTACATTGTAAGCACTCAATGATTTAACTAAAATAATGAAGAATCAATGGAGGATGCGACTAGGTGGATGGTCTTTAATACAAGAAAAGTTTTTCACATACGTTACAGGATCGCAAGATTTACGAACATATGGAGAAACCTGCACGAACATAAAAATAAGGAGCAGGCCGAGATCTACATATTATGTACACTGTAAATAAATGCCAGGCGCGATTTGCTTCACTATTCCAAATAAATAGGTGTCCAAGAGCTAAAGAAGCGCAAACGTGAAATGGGATCGGATCACAGGGCCGGAATTGGCATGGGTGAGGGTCCTAGATCAAGGACGCCAGTCTTTATGGGGAGCACAGAGGTGTTTCCATTCTGTTCTAGCAGACAGCAGCATGTCCCTCCCTCTCGGCTCCAATGTATCCGATAATTGTGTAAAATATATATTTATTTATTTTATTTATTTATTTTACTTGCGGCGGGTACCGTTTTACACCACATTGTCCCCCTTCCTTCCACCTCTCTTTTTCGTCTCACCCTCTGCTGCCACGCAACAATTCTATCCCCCATATCAACAACTGACGGAGCTAAATGGTGAATTGATCAGGCCAGTTCCTTTATTCACCAGCAGCAGCGAAGGCGCAAAATTTCTATCCACCAAGGGTGTTATCACTTATCATATGTGAATAGTTTAATTAATCATATTATGTTTATATTGCCGTTTGCTACTTATAGTTTCATTATCAACGTGCCCTAATCTAATGGGAAAATAAGACTGGAGTTACCAACACAGCACCACCTTCCTGTCTGTAATAAAGAGTCATATAAGAGGCATGCACTTGCCATTAATTAGGCGCAAGGCACGCAGAATACCTGGCGCCGGTGGACAATGTGGTCTCCCTGGGAGTACGTCAGATAATTCATGTTCTCTGAAGCTTGGGTTCACGTGAATACTAGTTTCCCCTAATTTGGCTTACTGGTGGATTCAAACGGTGTTCTGTTTTGGGCGACATATTCTGTGAATATACGGTTAGTAATGTCATTCCCCAGGGCGAGGTGAGGACTGTTACTACACTACAAAGGGGTGTGTCCCCTCTCACTAAAAAATGTTGTTACTGGAGGGTACAGTCGCCTTGAGGAAGTGGGTGGAGTGTCCTCTAGAAGAGCCAAGCGATCACTCACCACCGCCACTGAGCACCTCCGCCGGCCCGAGGCGCTACAGGCCTAGACGCCGCTCTCGCTGTCCGCCGCTCCGCAGACGTCACATGATGTTTGGTCATGTGACCCCATTCATGAAGCTTGCCCAACCCACCAGGACCCGAAGAAGCAAACCAGGGGGATCGATCGAGAGAGCGATGCTACGTCTTAAAGCCCCAGGCACAAAAGAATACAGAAATAAAGAACTAGAGTGCTAACAATATCAGAATACCAAGCGGAAACAGAGGCCATGTTTAGTGAAGAATGAAAATTCACAGAATTTCCGGACATCTGTCTACAAGAAAATAAACAAGAGAGATCCAAGGGCCGTGTCTGGAGTTCACTATTGTCATACTGTAATCAATTCTAGAGACTACTCTTGGAGTGCTGTGTCTAGTTGTAAATTGTATTTATACAGAGGACAAGTCCTAAAAAAAGAGAAGTGGGGGAAATTAACCAAGTTAGACAGTAAGCAAGTGACTTAATGGCATGTGATATCACAGGAAAGTGACATCATAAGAAGTAACATCAGATCTTAACAGCTCACACATACATTTTGCAGATCCATCATGAGTATATTTGAGCACATTAAGAGAGTTAGCAAATGAGCTTTTGCATCATGGTTTTGCCAAAACAAAAGTGATGAAACCCGACGCAAAAATGTGTTCCTCAACTTCTACATTAATTTTTTTTAAACTCTACCACAAAGAAATTGGCAACAAGGAGAAACAATGCAATACATCTATTCTATTAATTGGTTGCAAGGTCTGCATTTTAAAATATCTTAAGGGGTTAAGGCAAATTCTGCAGAGATCTTTGTGGGTGGACGCTATCTACCCGTGTGTACCCCCCCAACTTGAGCCTTGTATTTATAGGGTGCTTACTAACCCTGATGAGGCATTGAATCACTTTGCAGTGAGTAGCAGACTACTATGTAACCCAAGAGTAGAGTTAAGTGGTAAATTAGTAATATGTATTTTTTTTTCTTGTGAATTATTTGGGTTGAAATGTGCTATTAGGTTTTTTTGTGTGTAATAGTGTTTTGAGTGGGGATAGAATGATGGGAAAGGATTAACAAGCATTGGCTTAGCACATGTGTCTCGCCTTTGGGACCATATAAGTGTTTAGCCATGCAACACTTGATGTTGTTGCTCCAAGGATATTGTGCTGGATAACTAAACACTTATAAGGTCCAAAATGCGAGACCTATTTGCTATGCCAATGCTTGTTTAAATTTAAATTTGTTGAGTAAAGAAGTACCAAGGGCAACTTTCAAACGAAAGCAAAAAAGAGTGGAAAACAGTTTACACAACATGTGATGCTACTTCAACCACATTGTAAATGTTACTCTGCCTGGCTTCAAATATTAAGCTTTCATTGTGTAGATAATCACGCCTGTCTGACGCTCCTGGGAGTGACCTCAGGCTTGAGAGCAGGGAATTGCTACTACCTCAAGGTTTTTCTGCATGCATGACTTTCAGCCTACATTGAGGTGGGAGATGGGATTCAGCTGCAAATAGTCTCCCCAACATAATGGGCCAGAAGAAGACTACAAGGAGGACCCAACAATGATATCCTACCACATCTTGCCTCAGCAGACTCAAGGATGTGCTTTGACACAGAGTCGGGCTAGACAGTGCAGCCATCTTGGTCAAGCTGCAAACCAAAATAATGACAAGTGTGGTGGGCAGGCCCTGGTGAGCTTGAGGAGGCATCAATGAGAGCACAGGGATTTGAGAGGCAAGCAGCACTTGAGACCCTAGCGGGTAGGTAGCGCGATTTACAAATTACTTGATTGATTGATTGATTGGTTGGTGGAGAGAGCAGGAAAACACAAGTACTACTGCAAGACAAAAGTAGGTCCCTGATAGTAAGAAGTTGAAGAATACATCTCATGCAATCAAAAACACTGTAAAAAAAGATGTGTTTCGGGGAAGGAGCAAACACAAGAGCAAGGACAGCCTTTGAAACAGAAGCAAGCAGATGACGTAGATGTGAGAAGTTGGCCTGATATTCAGTGTTCACTATTCTAGTGATCACTATGTATCAGTCCAAACAACCCTTATGGTGATTGGTTGTAAGTCAACCTTATAGACCAGCTATCCTAGTAGCATGGATACGAGCAGTCTTCGGGCTAAACTCTAGAGGGCGTGTTAAGCCAGCTGTTATACCATCACATATACCCCTTGAACACCAAGTGAAAGGACACCACACAAGTGTTATGAAAATAAACAGTGTATTTATTTAGATCACAACAGCCCTGTACTCTTTATGAGGACAGGGTACTAAGCACACAACAAAACTCTTACGAAAATACTTTAAGTTGCACAATTTACACAAATGCCCGAGGGGCACGAAAAACCATATACTACAAAAGTGGAATGCGAAATTACTAGCAGGTAAGTACTGGACTAATAGGCTTTGGAATCGCTAGGACTACTTTACTGAACCTTCAGATTACTAGTAGGAGGCCTAGGGGACTCGGGTGCAGAGTGTGCACTCTCACGCGGGATGCGGGACAAAGTCTATGGGAGCTAGTAAAAGCAAAGTTAGTGTTCTCGGGCGAACCCGATAAGGTAGATCGAAAACGACAGTGGATCTGGACCCTTGGATAGTGAGGCTATGCTGGGGCACCGAAATGCCGAAGTTACCTAGCCCAGGGGCTGCGGCTGCGCAGGTCTGAAAAGACGTCGGGAATCCTCGTTGACGAACCAGGAGCCTGAAGAAAGAGTTGCTGGCAGGCGACCAGTGAAGATTGTTCGAAGTGATCCAAGCCTGGATCGAAGATGGAGGACACCTGAAAGCAGAGGGGACCAAGTTCTTAATCACTAGCCAGTGATCAGATGGGCACCAGGATGGCACCGGATGGTAGTCACCTCGACTAGGTGAGTGGGCGACGCTGGGCTCTGCAGTCTCACGGACCAGGAGGCGTTGTCGGCGACCAGGATGGAGGTGCGAGCTGTCCCACGATGGTTGATGCTGTCGACGTCGCTGGACCCAGGATTGGGGCAACAAGTCTTGGCAAATTCAAGCCCACGTGGTGGACTCAAAATGGCGTCTGGAATGGACCAGGAGGGTCCAGGGTGCTCCTCTTTTGGAAGGGAGCAAGGGCCAGTCTGGAGCAACCAGACCAGCAGCGGTGATGTCGTCGGGCGTCGTCGGGAAGGCCACAAGCCAGCGGGCTAGTAGCCAGACAGCGCGGTGAGCAGCAAAAAGCAGAAGGGCCCCACGCAGATCTCGTGGATGCTGGGAGGCTGGACTTCAGTGCTGGAGCTGCTCAGGGTCGGGGCTTCTCGGACCCCAAAGCACTCACCAGAGGATCCCTCGGCTGTCGTGCTGGATAGAAGTCGTGCAGTTCTGATGATGGCCGGTCCCTCGAGGTCTCGTCGCACCTACGGTTCTCAGCTTAGCTGTAGAGGTAGGTAGAGGTCAGAGGTGCCAGGGAAGCCGGGTCTCGTCGAGCTGGTCAGTCGGGTTCCGGAGGAAGGACGTGCAGCAAACCGCAGAGTTCTTAGATGGTGCCTGCGGGTGCAGGGTGACTACTCCTTAGCCACAAGGGAGAAATCTTGAGAAGAAGTCGAGAGTTCCTTTCGTAGAAAGTAGTTTCTTGATTCAAAGATGATCTAATTTGGAAGGGTCCCCGCTCCTGCCTTTATCCTAAAGAAAGGGGTGGGTACGCGACTAGGTCCTGCCCTAGGGGTGTGACCAGGAAGGGGGTGGTTACACCCCTCTCCCATGCCGGACTTTCCCCAGGCCAGGGGCTGGTGTGCCCCTGAAACTGGTTCTAGCCGGCAGATGCGTAGTGAGCACCGGGGTGCCACTCTGCAGTCACCTTCCTGTAAAGCCCTACCTACCCAGGATACACAAAACCCTGTCTGGGATGGTGCTAGCATCGCCCCTGACAGGAAACCCTTTGTCCAAGCTCCCCTCACTGGAAGGACTCCCAGCTGCAGGGGGTCAGACACGTGTCTGTGGTGGCAGCATCCATTTTGTGATGCTGAGGCTTGAGTTAACTTTAACCGGGGTTCACAGTTACATACATGTCGTGTCCCTCTAGAAGGATGGAATGCTAACCCCGTCGCCGGAATTGGCGAGGGGTTAGTATTCCAATTCGTATGACACCTTACTCGACATGTTTCGATAAAGCGATACCAAAGATAGCATTTAACCGCGAGGATTATAATGCACTTAAGAGTATATGGTACGCATTATCATGGAACAGCTATTAGGACTTGGTTCCGCAAGCTGCAAACGGGCTCAGCTCATGCCAGAGCACAATCTCACACGATTCCAAGCACTCTGCCTTCAGGATTGTCAAGGCCTGCCATAGGAGTGACTGATAGGAATCTGTGTGTCCATTTTTAGGGTTAGATAAAGGTATACTATATCTAAAGCAAAGGGTGATTACACCACCTTGCCCTAGCTGTCGTGCAGCCAGTTGTGTCAGATTTAGATGGCCATCCAGGGGTGGCATAATACATGCTTCAGCCCCTGGTAGGCCCTGGGTACACCTATGCCCTGAGTTACAGGGTCTGATAAGTGGAGTGGTGTGGCTCACTGGTTAGAGGCGGCAGACCCAGAAGCAGAGAACGGCCCGGGACCAGGGTTCAATTCCCGGCACGGCAGGGTCGTGGACCAGGGTCAACGGACTTGATAATTCTCGCCTCGGTGCCTACTCTAACCAGGGATCACACTCGGCAACTCTGGGCATTAAGCTTGCCTCATCTCTACAACGGCCCCCCACAGACGCCGGGGATGCCTGGTTTCACCTTGGAGATACCCAGAAGGGACCATCTCACAGGGAAAGCCAGGACGGGTTCCCCAGCGGTCTTCAGCGCCAGGACACCCCGAGATGGGGTAACAGTGCGCTTTACAAGTATCATCATTACATAAGGTGGCCCAGTCCCAATTGAAAGGGTACCTAAGGTACATGGAATCCATTTTAGAGAGAGAGCAGTAGGCCTGGGGTCCTGATTGGCAGGGCCCCAGGTCAACTAAGTCGGAAAACCAGCAAAACACCAGGCAAAAAGTTGGGGGCAACCATAGTCAGGTATCCACCTTCCTACAGTAGATAAGAAAGCTGACAAATCATGGGCAACGACCTGACCCAAAGCAGACTAGAACTTTTGGTGTTGTGCACAATAGGCCTTTAGGTAAGACCTAAAATAAAGCAATTAATCTTATTGATGTACCGGAAAAAGTTTGTTTGTTCAAGGTGGGCCAAACATCACAATGTTAGGCGAGGTACTGGAGAAGTACTAGTCTACCTAGGACTCAGTAAATGGAGCCCCATGTGTATGGAATGGCACAGCACAGACTCAGTGATTAGAAGTGTCCGGGACTACAAGTACAATGCTAGTGACTTTTGCCATGGAACTAGATTTAGTGGACATTGAGCGAGGTTATAGGGACTCTGCATGGTGCTGGAGGTAGGCAAAGGTGTAGCAAGGAAAATATAGACTCAAATAGGGCAGAGCGATTTGATAGGAAGGCCGGTTGTGTGGTGGCTACATTTCTACTTGCAAAATTGAAAAGAGGCAGTAAAAAAAGGGATGTAAAAGACTTGGCACACTTCTCTTATAAATACTTATTTTGATATTTCTGGAAAATGTCTTTTGCTTTTTGCTTTTTTCTGGCTGACACCAATTCCGAACACTTTGGAAAGAGACATTTCCTTTCTGCATAAGAAGGGGAATGCGATTCTGGAGTTTGCTGCTGTAAACTGACTAGACAATTTTAACTGCAAGTGTAACCGCGCCAGACAGTTCTATATTGCATGCTATGTTATATTATGTTAGCTAACCAATCATGGCCCATCGGTATTCTGGAAAGCCTTCCTACGTTTCGAAATCTCACAAATGTTTGCTTCCTGGATCATTTTCTCCACACTTGGGTGCCTCTGGTCAGAATGTGAGCCATCGAGTTTTAGGGCACTTTGTCTTCTGGGGGCAATTGTGGACAATAGGCGATAGTGAACGACTTTGGATCGAAGATCAACCCCAATTACGCACCTGCTGCACAATAGAAACCCACTGAGTGAGCGACCTAGGCTATACGTCCGACAGAACTGAGGCAAAATGGCAGTACGGTGCTATACACACACAAACAAAGGTACCATGTGCAGACCAGCTTTTACCAAATAATGGCAGTGGGGAGAAAGGAAAGGGATGTTTGTAAACAAAGTAACGGAATGCCAAATGAAGCTCGATACAGAAAACGTTATCAGATGGGTAGAAAATGCAAAGGGGGGGGGGGGTAATAGTGTGTTGAAGTAAACAGCGGGCCAATTAAATGCATGGTCGGAAATGGGTGCAGGTTGTGATGGGCAGCACGCAGAATCACAATGTAGCCGTCACCAAGGGAAGACCTGATGGTGGGGATTCGGAAGGCAGTAGATTGCGTTGCAGTATTGCAGAGAAAAATCTAATGGCAAGGCGGAACGCAGAGAAAGTTAAGCGCGATATCGAGAGCGGGCGGCGTGCTCAGTGGGCGTACCATAAGCGGAACTAGGGAACCGATGAGTAAACCACAAGAGACCAAGGGTGGTCAGAAACATGGAAAGGAATGAGGGCCGAAACGCTTAAAGTGACAGGGTGATTGGAGGGGGGGGGCAGTCTGCTCTGGGATTAATGCCCGGTGAAAGCAATAAAGGGACATCAGAGAGGGAGTGTGCAGGCTGCAGGGCGCGAGTCACAGCTCTGTAGTAACACACACAAGCTGCGAGGGGAGGTGAGAAACCACAGACATTACCTCAAGCACGAATCACAGCTCCGCTGCCTGCTCAAGGTGTGATATGAGGCGCAAGAGCAGTGTATGACATGTCCCTGGTGTCCGCTATATGAATTATTATTTTTATATATTTATTTATTTATGCGTATTTATATAGCGCAGACTTTACCCAAAGGCGTCAGAGCGCTTCACAATAGGAACAGTAATGATACATGAGGAGAAAATTAAAAGTGAACAAATTACAAAAGCAAACGCTAAGTTACAAGAGGCAAGCGTGACAATTGTGAGCAAACAAAATACATGAGGTAGCAAACGGTGCAATACAGGAGGAAAAAGTGACGTGTGCAGGTTACAAGAGAAAACAAAGTACAATTAGAGGTATACTACTGCAATATATGGCAGACACTCAAGCACAAGAACAAACGTTAAGTAGGCAATGGTGGCACTTGTGCAAGTATCTAAAGCAAACCAAATGTGAGAGGTAGCAAATAGTGTGTTACAAGAGAAAAGTGGAGTGTGCATGTTACAAAAGAGTACCAAATACAGGTACAAGGATAATACTGCAATAAATGGCAAACACTCCAACCACAAGAACACACTGGGAAGGCACTTCCATAGTCATGGAGAATAGAATTTTCAATAATGGGAGTTCTTCCTTCAGATAGTAGAGAGGGCGTGAAATAAATTTGGAGATATCTTAGGAGGAGGAGAACTTTGAGGTCCGTTTTAAGGCCTGGGAGGAGGTGGTGGTCCGGAGCTGAGGCAGAAGTGAGTTCCAGATTCTCACTGCGTTGCCTGAAAAAGATTGGGCCATTGATCTTTCCTTCTTGAAAGTGGGAGGTGCAAGCAGTACATTTTCCGCATTACGAGATGGTCTAGAGCCTCCAGAGAGTTTCACTTTATTCGCCAGGTAGCGAGGAGAGGAGGAGTGCAAGGCTTTGTGGGTGATACAGGCAGTCTTGTAGATAGCTCTAGCCTTGATGGGAAGCCAGCAGAGGGTGGATAATATTAGTGTGATGTGGTCGCTTCTTTTGGTCCCATAAATTAAACGAGCTGCTGAATGGACAACAGATTTAAGGGGGGACAGGTGGGATTTGGGGAGGCCAGTAAGAAGAGAATTGCAGTAGTCCAGTCTGGAGAGGACCAGCGATTGCACCAGGGTTTTAAGGTCTTGTTCCGGGAAAAAGCGACAAATTCCCCAAAGAAGGCGCAGTTGGTATCGAGCAGACTTTGCAATGGAATTGATGTGGGAGATTAGATTGAGTTTTTTGTCGAGTATGACACCAAGGGATTTTGCGCTGTCGACAATGATGGGTTTATTGTTAAGTAGATTCATCTGATCCATCCATGATTGAACCGGGGGAGGGAAAGCGAGGAGGAGAGGAGGAGAGGAGGAGGAATTCAGTTTTGGAGGGATTCAGAATCAGTTGATGAGTTGACATCCAGTTTTGAATTGAGTCGTGAGTAGAGCTTAGGATGGGGAGATCGTGAGTGTAGGCAACCTTGAGGTAGATTTGAGTGTCATCTGCATAGAGATGATAGTGGATCCCGGATTTACTTAGGAGATTTCCCATTGGTTCTAAATAGAGATTGAACAATGTGGGTGCAAGTATAGAGCGTTGAGGAACACCTTGACCTACCGCCAAAGGAGATGAAAGACTGTTCGCTACTTTGATCATTTGGGATCTATCAGAGAGGAAGGAAGCAAACCATTTAAGCACAGTGCCATCCATGTCCATTCTCTGTTGCAGAGTGTTGAGGAGAGTGTTGCAGAAAGGTCAAGGAGAATTAGAAGACAGAACCCTCCCGAATCGAGTATCCTCAGCGCGTCATCAACCACTTGCAGTAGGGCTGTTTCAGTGCTGCAGTTTTGGATGAAGCCGAACTGGCAGTTGTCAAGAAGATCATTGTCCTTGATAGGACGAGAGAGTTGTTTCGCTACACATCTTTCTGTGATCTTCGCAAGAAAGGGTAGGTTAGTGATGGGGCGGAAGTTGTTGAGGTCATTCACATCAGCAGTGGGTTTTTTAAGCAGAGGGGTGACCTGCCCAGTTATGAAGAAGACAGGAAGGGAGCCTTGACAGAGGGAGAGGTTGACCAGAGTGGTCCAATAGGAAAGAGAATGGGTATAGAAGTCAATGGCACTGGGGATGGGGTCCAGAGAATGGTTGGAGGGCTTTGTTTTGAGGATGCAATTGAGAAGGGCATCTTCAGAGATGGGGTCAAAGTTCTGCCAACTGGCTAAGGATTTGCGCTCCTCTGGAGGGGTAGGATGAGCGACCTGATCCACAAGGGATTTCACTTTTTCATCAAAGAATATAGCGACATCTGCTGCTTTCTTTGTATAATCCTCCAACTTGGAGGTTGGGGGAGAGCAGTTAGGAATCTTGATGAGATCGAATAGTTTTTTGGGTCTATTTTTGGCTGAGTCAAGGAGGGTTCTGAAGTTCAGCAGCGTATAAAAGATGTGATGTGTGGGAAGAAAGAAGTGACGTGTCCCTTGTGAATACTCGCATAAGCCATAGCCTTACCTCCCCCTTATCCAGTGCTTTGAATAGGAAAAAATAAGTGCAGGTACTCATTAAAGTGAACTAGAGGTGTGCCAAGTGGGCGGGGCTATGGGCGGGGCTAAGGCCAAGATATGATGATGCATAATAACTTCTATACCAGTTGCAGCACATATCAAAACAAAACGGAAATGCATTTATGTTAACAAAACAGTTTACATCATTACACAAAATGAAAGCCAAACAGCTTAACATGTTAAAAATGTCCTATTTTTGTAATATTTGCAACTTCTTAATGTCATACTGTTATTTGTTGTTGTTTGGCACAATGCTATACATCCTCAAACGTGCACATACACAAAGAAATAAGCAGACATGGACACAAAAGCTGCTGAGCTAAGGACTGCAGAAGCACCTTGGCTGTCAGAGGCAGTTTTTTCTTGGGACAGCCTAGTGCTCACCAGCACCAGCAGCCAATCAGCTTACTTTTCATGAGTACTGGTACTCTGCTAGGCAGTAGTGAAGTTCCAATATTAACAGTGATCAAAATAAGAAGTGACAGTACTTTGTTCTCGGTTCACCTCTCATTTCTACCCAGCCTCCAACCTTCTCTCCCTGGTTCTGCCCCTCTTACTGCCACCTCTATCTTACTTTCTCCACAAGTCTTACATCTTGTCACTGTTTTTTCCTCCACTTGCCTCATCTTCTCTCTCCTCCATAATGTACCCATACCCTAAATTTGTCACCTGGCCAGTAATTTGTTGCCCTATATTTAATTTTAAATAAAAGCATAAATCATTTTTTCACTTCAAAAGTACAAAACTATTCCCAAGCTGTGAAAGTGCGTGTGTTTTTATGTATGTGTGACTGTGTGCGTGTATGTGTGTACGTGTATGTGAATGTGTGCGCGCATGCTCCGTTGCGCCCTGTAAATTCTGTAAGGCAGCTTTTTAAGCTAAATTTCAGGCTAATAGTTCATCTCTCTTTATAAGACTGCTTCACGCATTAAAAGAGGCGATTCGATTGTAATTGTGTGTGGTTCATCAATAGCTAAACCCATTACCTCAAGAAATACAGCAGATTTTTTACTTTACACGATTTGTCTATTAAAATACAATTCCTAAGGACCCATTTTGAAACTGTACAAATATCTGGTATTTTTGTCTGAAAAAAGTGGCAATTCTAACTTCAGCTATCACCTGACTTTTTTCACATTCCTCCCTCTCCCTTCCTTCTATGTTAATGTTGTTTTCCCCCAACCAGATCCAGTTCCTGGGGTGCTGCAGCATTCCCTGCTTTGCTCTTTGGGCAAGGCTACCTTCACACCCATGGATCTGTCGCCTGCGATTAGTGTTGATGGGGCACACAAAGGAAAGCAGCTCCTGTGCTGAAAAAAACAGACATAAGAAACCCAGCTGCCACTCGCTTTAAATGGACTGGATTACAGCCCCATGTCATTTCACGCACCTGACTGAAAGGGGGGACGAGGTGGGAGCTTGCATCAGAATGGTTGTTTATCGCCTAATCAACAGTGCAGGGTCTGCGTAGACCCTGCACTGTTAATCACAGCGTGATGCAAGCCCTCCCCAACCCCTGCAGTGTGGGGAGATTCTTATATGCGCTACTGGACGTTGGCAAAAGTCATCTTCAGAGGCTCAGTGCGGCTGGGAGATGCAAAGAGGCATTTGTTCTGCATTCGAGGCGATAGCAAACCTTAGCCTGTCATGCCATCAATCAGGTTACCGGTACTGTTCCTGACTAAAGAAAAGTGCCGGTACTGATGGCTGTAACATTTGGAAGAGCCAGTACTCAGTACCGGTGAGTACCGGCCCATTTAAAGCACTACCCTTATCCCCTCCCCTGCAGTGTCCCTCCCCTCACACGGGTAAACCCTTTAAAAGCAGCCAGAACATATTATTGAGGGGTGTTAGAGCACGTTTTGTGCAAGATCACACACAGCTTCAAATACCACAGCTAGAAGTCAGCGCGTCGCTCTGCTGCCCTCCAGTGGTCACTGCAGGTAAACCAATCGCTCGCATTTGGAGTCTGGTGTAAGGAGGAGTTGTCGCGTATCGGCGGCTCTCATCTGAAAACCACAGAACGGGAGACTTAGATTGCTGCTAAACTGAACAGGACGTTTTTGGCAGGAATCAATCGAGCAGTCACCAATAGGACTTCGCCTTATGCCACAGGAGTAGTGTGGCTTGGAATTATCGCCACACTTAGGAAGCCAATAGAGTGAATCTGTTCAACCGTGAACAAGTCGCATGTACAAGCATACTGAGGCGACGAAACACATGTTGGCTAGGGAACTGTTCACTTATTGAAAACATGAAGATCTATTAAAGAGAACAAGAAAAAGAGGAAAATGGATTTATTTATTCTGTGTTATGTTTAAGCAACTACTGGAACTACCAGTTGTAATTTTTTGTGTGCTTGGGTTTACAATTCATGATGTCTTGCTGCTTTTGCAACACAACTTAGGGAGGCAGGTGGTTCTCTCTAACCCTTGAGCACCGTTGCTAATAAGATTCCTTTAAAAAAAATTGGTGTAATTACCTATAGGCGCCTACATCCTATAGCCTTATAGCCCGCCGTAGAGGGTTATACCGGCTATTAAAGGCCCTCTCAAGCGTTAAAGGCCCCGAGCCCAAGGCGAGGGCCTTTAACAAGGGAGAGGGACTTTAATAGCGGTATAGCCCATCTACGAAGGCCTATAAGGCTATTAGAACATTCTGTCACTAGAGGACAGAATGTTCTAACAAAAAAAACAAAGCCTTTTGGGAGCGTGAGGGATCGGAATCCCCTCAGGTTCCCTGAACCCTTTGTTCACAGCCAGAGCTGTGAACAAAGAAACATTGGAATGTTGGAGCTTCAGGCTTATACCAGCCATTATAAGCCCAGAGCACTCCATTGTTTTCAATGGAGCTCCCAACATTCCAATGTTCTAATATTACTTATACCACCGATTCTAGCAAGACCACGTAGTGGACATGTGTGCCTGTTAGTTGGAAGAACTGGCTAAAAAGGAGGGGGAATTTTGAAAAGGATGTTTGGGAGTTCATAGACGTCAGAACGTTTCGAATGAGTCAGATAGAGGAGGGATGGGTCAACGGTTGTAGGGAGTATAACTGTTTTTAACAAAAACAAAATTAACATACATACATATATACACATAACACTTAGTAAAATTGTAATGGCTGGAGTACACCCCCCTATATGTATATATATACCCATAGCTTCCAATCTTTTCCCTCCACCAGGAAAAAGTGTGACCATGCTCCGGGGGACTTCAAAAGCGGCTTTATTTGTTGTAGCTGCACAAGCATAAAAAGGGTTTCCTGAAACGCTAGGCAGACGCGTTTCTTCCTTAAAATGGATTCATCAGTGCCTGTTCCAGTTGTATCCTTGTCACGGGTTCATTGCTGTGGTGTTATATCAGCTGTGACCACTCCCAGTCACGTGGTCACGCCCCTCCTCTGCCTCACAGGTGCAAAGCTCCTTGTGCTGTTCCTGCTGCCCCACTGCATGCTGGACATTGTATATACCCATATGTACAATGAAAGAGGAATATTTACATCTTCTGATATGCACATGGATCTTGTGGTGAACTATTCACATTTTTTTACACCAAATAAATTAACCTATGCATACATATGTGCATATGACAATTAGTAAAGTTTTAGTAACTAGTCAAAACACCTCTATATATATATCCATGTGTACACAGAAGCAGCAGCGTCAACACAGTCTGATATACACATGTATCTTGTGGTCTTGTGGTGTAATATACAACTTTTCCCCCGATATTAATATATCTACTTATAACAAGAAGCATAGTTCAATGTACAATGACGCATGCATAACAACAACCTCATCTCCATGCCAGGAGAAGAATAGTTTGTCATGTCTAAATATGTGCGCACTGGCTCTATCTATCTTTCTGTCTGTCTGTCTGTCTGTCTGTCTGTCTGTCTGTCTGTCTATCTGTCTATCTACAGATACCCAGAAAGGCATATAGTATTTTTTTAAATCTAAACATATTTTAATAGTTCCTTATAGTCATTTTTACATACTGTGACATATATATCTCTGATAGAAAAGAGGCCTAAAGCCATGTACACTGACTCCTCTACTTATGTGATAATTAAATACGATGCATTTATTATGTACTATGTGATAGATATATATATATATATATATATATACATATATATATATGTAAATCGCCGCTTAAATCTGCCTCGCCTGGGCAGAAAATGACGAAGAGTGGACCCAGAAGTAAGTGCCAATCAAAAGTGCTTTATTAAATCACCCAAGAAGTCCGCCATTGCGCGTTTCGACCCCCACTTGGGTCTTGATCACATGACGTGTTGCAATAGGAAGAGGCGGCATTTAAAGTGCTTGAACAGCAATTGACAACGTCATGGTGCAAATTTCGGCATAGAAAGCAGCAAGTTACTAGTAGCAGCTTCCACATGAGAATTGTGCAAAATATCATGCTAAATCATTGTAAGCGTCATTCAATAAATATATAAATATATTAAAAATTGAATAAAAATGTTTCCTTAAAAATATGAAAAGGTAATGCTATCCTTTAGAAACTCACAATATTTGTTGTTGGATACAGTATGTATAAAATATCAAACCCTTCACTTTTCTGGGACGTGATTTGACAATGAACACTTTCATTCGTGTTGAGGGTGCTAATTCATAAACCAACTGTTCCAATCACTGCGCACAAAGGACAAGTAGATCGCTTTCTTTTTGCCTTTGCTTAGAGTTATGCCCTGAATTAAGCCCAAGTGGGAAACATTTCCTCTCAAGACAGTCATAAAACGTATCCTGTATTTATCATACACTATGCAGTTACTAAAAATTATGTGCAAAACAGTGCAAATTATAAAATCCTAGTAAACAAGGAAACCCATTATAGGTACTCCTGTTTACACATACTATTCCACAAAGAGAGTATGTTAAATTTTAAATAAATATTTGTTAATCATTTCAAAAAATCTTTTTCTTAAAAAATACAATGACTAAATTCATGAGCAAAACCAGACCATTTTCATAGCAGCTGTAATTCTTAAAATTCAATTAATGTGAGCCCACATTAAAATTTCTTACCAATGATCATTGTAAAGGGGAGACTATAAACAGGTTTAACAATCTTCGCTAGTATTTAATCCAGCTGGAGTTTTAGTATCGAGCTCTAATATGTATCGGGTTTCAAGGAGGCACAGTTTTGCATGAGTAACACCATGTCTATCACATAATTGTGAAGGAAATTCGGTTTACTGTTGTGGATCTGCTCGAAATGCCTAGCGACTGGGTACGCTTGATCTTTCCCTGTGATGGCCCTTATGTGCTGGAGTATCCTTTTGAGGGCCGGTAGCTTGGTGCTACCCACATACCTAAGCCCACAAGGACACTCCAGCACATAGATGGCAAACTCAGTCTTACAAGTTAATCTTTTGTTAATCATGATTGATTCTGATTTGAATGGACTGGAAAAATGGGTTTTGCTGCATCCGAATCTACACGCCTTGCAACTTGGGCACTTTCTAAAACCTTTGACCTGGGCTATCCAAGTAATTGGAATGGCCACTTCGGGGCTTCTACTAACCAGGCTATTGCTCATTGAAAATGACTTCCTGAATGTGAGTTTTAGTTTCTTAGACACAGAGTCTCCAATAACCGGACCCCCTGTACCAGGTTCCAGTTATGGTTAAAGTT
Source organism: Lissotriton vulgaris (assembly GCF_964263255.1). Classification (NCBI taxonomy): domain Eukaryota; kingdom Metazoa; phylum Chordata; class Amphibia; order Caudata; family Salamandridae; genus Lissotriton; species Lissotriton vulgaris. The sequence continues at coordinate 835,661,531 of NC_141695.1, forward strand.
TTTCCTGAGCTCCAGATGTTGCCTGCTAAAAGTTAGAACGATCCTATATTGAGTGCTAGACCTGATATTGCTCTGCACAGGTTGCTTTAGGGATCAATGCATCACTTCTAGACATGTTTTTAGTTTTATTAATAGCAATGTCAATCATGTTTGCGGAGTAGCCCCTGGCCAAAAAACGACATTTTCTGGCTTCCTGTGCAATCTCGCACTCCACGTCGGAACTGCATATACGCCTGATACGTAGCATCTTGCCATATGGGATGCTGCGTATCAGGTGCAGCGGATGGTGACTCGATGCGTGGAGTACAGTATTGCCAGCAGTAGGTTTTCTATACAGCCTTGTTGCTAAGGAATTATTATCCACATACACCTCCACATCTAAAAAACATACCTATCCGGCATTAATAGTCGATGTGAAGTGTAGGTTCAGGCATTTAGCATGTTGACAAATTGATTCGCACTCTGCTCTGTGTCCTTCCAAATAAAGAACAGATCATCAATGTATCTTAGATAGATGATAACATGTTCATCCATGGTCGCCTTATAATTACACCTTAGGACCTTCTCCTCCCACAGCCCCATGTGCAAACATGAGTAGCTGGGGGAGAAGCAGGCCCCCATTGCGACTCCTCTAACTTGGTGGTAGATCTGGTAGTTTAAGAGGAAAAAATTCTGGTCTAGACGATACCATTTCAATCAGCATTCTATTATGTACTGCACAGTTCATTGATCTCATATTTAAATAGTGCTCCACTGCCTTTATCACATCACAATGTCTAATTGAGGTGTACAGTGATGTTACATCCAAAGTCATTAGTAGCATGTCTTAACTCCATTCTATATGTCCTATTTTCCATAAAAAATCAGATGTGTCCTGTACAAAGGAAGTCAATCCCCGGACCCAATCCTGAAGAAAGTAGTCAATGTACTTGGATGTGTTCTCCATTGCACTATTAATGGCAGATATGATCGGTCTTCCGGGTGGTGTTACAGTGCTTTAATGGACCTTCGGAATCAGATAAAAAGTGGGGATCACCGGATGTTCTTTCTTTAAAAATCGATATTCTGCATCGGTTAGCAATACCCCACTTTTCCAAGCAAGTAGTTTGAGGTAGTGGTCATGCCATGCTGCCTTTACATTATGGATGTTACTTTTTCTATAGCAAGCTATATCAGCTAATTGTAATTCTGCTTCATCCATATAGAGCTGGCTTGGCCATAGGACCACATAGCCCCCCTTGTCCGCCTGCCTTACAATGACATTGGTGTCCGAACCCAATTTTTTCATCCGGTGTTTATAGCAGAGGTTCTGTTTGTTGATTACATGGGGGGCTTTATTAGTAGATATATACAGTTTTTCATATATATAGCACATAGGACATAATAAACACAAGGAACTTATGAAGCACAAACAAAGTGTTTGTGTGGTGCTGGAAAATAATGTCTTAACTTTGATTCTTTTGAGAGTCTGTGGAGTATTTGGGACATACGTTGTTAGGTGAAGGGGTGATTCCAAAAAAGTCTTTGGAGGATGCCATTGTAACAGCCCCTGTTCAATAAAATAAGAAAAACTCCTCTTGTTTGTAGGATTGAGTGAGTACTATAGTAAGTTTCTAAAGAACTTTGCTACAAAAATTGAACCTCTCAGAGAACTTACCTGTAAAAATTTAGAATTTGTTTGGACTGATGCTCAACAAGTTGCCTTTGATTTGATAAAGAGTGAGATTGTAGACACACTCACTGTTACCCTTTTGATTGAACAAAGAATATATAATCAGTGTGGATGCTAGTATGTATGGAATAGGGAAGTTTTATCTTAAAAGTGTGGTAAAGATGTATTGAATGTGGCCTTTGCCTCTAGCTCTCTCAATGATGCGTAGAGATAGTATGCATTTATAGAAAAAAAGTTGCTGCCAAGTGTATGGGCCATTGAACATTTTCGTAATTACATTTGGGCCTCCCGGCTTGTTTTGAAACGTGATCATGAACCATCTGTAGAGATTCTTTCGTGGTGGAGGTTAGAATGCCACTCGATGAATAACCAGATTGTCATGGTTGCAAGAGTATTGTTTCACAGTGGAATTTGAACCTGACAAAAGTAATTCGATTGTAGAGTGTTTGTGCAGAATGCACTGCAATTGTGTCAAGGAGTATGGTTAATGATGTTAGTTGGAAATGGTGGCTAGTGTAACAGAATTTGTAGTGGACAAATTCAAGGCCATTAATGCAGAGAAATGGAGAGAACATGATGATGGTGATGATATATTGCAGATTGTAAAAAGGGTAGTGGTAAAGGGATGGCCTGGAAGGAATATCGTGCCAGCAGAAGTTGAACCATAGTTTAAAGTGGTAAATGTATTGGCCAATGATAATGGTGTGCAGCTCAAACCCCATGAGATGGAGAGTTTCCTTAAGTTTAGCAATATATTGCCCCGTCAACACGGCTTTGTATGAACCCCTAGGGAATGGTCAAGTTGAGAGGTTCAACATGGTGTTAAAGGAGAGTGTCACATGCGCACATGGTTTTGGAGGAGATTGGGAGGATAAGTGAATAGAGAAATTATGGTAGTATCGCATTACTCCCACACCACCACGGAGATCAGTCCATTTAGATTGTTAAAAGGGAGGGAGTCTGTGTCTAAATCATTCCCGTGGTTGTTCAAGAGGAAGGTAGGGGAAGATGAAAACAACGTGGATTTGAAAGATATTGTTCTGAGAACAAAAAGGAAGCAGAATGTCAAGTAAGCATATGATACTAAGGGGAAGGTTAAAATATCTTTGAGGTTGGTGACTGGGTGAGCGTGCGTAAGCCTGAAGTGGTGGCCAAAGGTACATGATGGTTATCAAAGTTTACAAGAAAAGTGTTGTCACGCAGGATGCTATGTAATGGAATGTGATGAGATTGGCAAATTATAAGAATAATGTGTTGGGGATCACAACCAGGAGGATGAGAGGAGTTTTATAGTGAAGGTTGGAGAATCTCCTGGAGTGATGGTTGTGTCAAGTTAGGTAAGTGACGTCAGTGAAGCAAGTGGTACACAGGAAGTTGAAGACCAGGAGAGGAGAAATGATAAACACAATAACTCCATAGCTCCTGGTGTTAAGGAAGTTAATTGTGGCAGGCATCCGCCTGTTAGATAAAAGGACTTTGTATGATTATTGTGTCTCCATATTTCTTCTTTTGGGGGAAATGTGTCTTGTATTTGGGCAATATTGCTAGTAATTAAATGTTTGTGTGTTATCTTTTGAGCTGTGTAAATGTGGTGCCCTCATTAAGAGTTTTGGAACTTGTAGCTCTGCTGGAGCATTGTTCTGTACAAAGCAGTCAAACGTTGTACTGTGCTGTGCAAATAAATCTGTTCCTGAGCACGCTAGGATATATTCTTTTTGGAATGCATTTCAAAATGATTTCCTCCCTCTCAAAATCTTAAATAAACAGTACCACGTGGTGGCAACTTCCGTGATTCTGTAGGAGCACACTGTTTTTAAGATTTGCAGTTCACAATATAATTTTTTCCTTATTGCAAGCTAAATGGCACCTTTTAAAACACTGCTTAAGCATTCCACTATCCTGTTGCCAATGGGATTTTACAGAGAAAATGTTCTGTGAAAACTTCCTGTATTTCTTACATATTTCCTTGCCTTATCTGAAATGAACCGCACCCTGTTATCATTGATAATAAATTAAAGTGCCCTCCTCCGTCTTAGAGATTGTAAGAAAATGTAAGTACACAATTGGTATCAGCTTCACTCACAACTTTAAGCCATTGCCATCTTGAGAAAACATCCATTGCAAAAATATGTTTGTGCAGCTCACCAATAGGCCCCATAATATCTACTGCAATACATTCCTAGGGTGAACCGGGGCATTCATGCTCATATATGGGTGGCTTAAGGTTTTCAGAGGCGTGTTATACATCAGACAAGCTGTGCATATGTTTACTGCTCTATCAACACAAAATCTAACCCTATCTACCAGTAGACATTTTATACAGCAGGCAGGCTTGGTATATATGGTAACAATTTCTCACCTCTCAATAGAGTTAATTCATCACATGATAACGCATTGCATATCTCTCAATAGGCCCTTACTTTTCTTTGGCCAACCATGTTTCAGGAAAAGTAACGTCTTTTGCTAAACGGAATTCTTACTGCATTCCTCCATTTACTTCTATATAAAAAAGAAAGAAACACACACACAAATGGCAACTACAGATCTTTTAACTCATCTTAGTTTTCCATCAGGTTTGATGGTATTCTACAAAGGAAATAGTCAAAAACATTTCCCTTGCCTCATGGAGTTTACATACGTATGAAATCTTACAAATGCATGGATAGGCGAGCTAAACGTGCGGAAACATTGTCAATGCCACCAGATGTTAAAACCATAGTTAATGGTTTATGACCACATCTGATTATCACTTTCCCCAGATAAAAGAAGCAAAGTATGAGCACAGGCTAACACCTCATGCAGGAGAATCGCTTATTTTTACTCTGCAACTAACAAGATCTAGAAGCAAATGCCATAATAACGACTTTCCCACTTATCACATTGTTATAATACAGCTTCCAACGCCCTTATTACAAGCATCGATGGGGATGTAGCTAAAACACAGTGGGCCAAAAACCTGCGTTACTGGAGCATTACAAAGATCAACTTTAATCTCTACAAAATCTCTTACACATTAATCTGACCACAGAAATTTAGAATTGGCCTTCAACAATTTCCTTAAAATCAGTTTTACTTGCAAAATCTTCTACGAACTTGGCGTAGAACTCAACTAGTCCAAGGAATAACCTTAGGAAATCCTTATTATTTTCGGAGCTGAGGCGTCCCTAATGGTACTTAATAGTTCATCCATGGGTCTGACACCTCTGCTGCTGATTTTGTGTCCCAAATATGTGACCTACTCTTGTGAAATCTTACACTTAGTATAACTTTCTCACACAATATGGTCATAACCTTCCCAACGTGCAACTATCTTCAACATTGTCCTTAAATTAAACGATATTGGGTGCTATTAAATGATATTGGGTGGTAAAATCTGAATACCACTCACAATCCTCAAGAAGTGAATCCTGATCAGGCCATTGAGAAGTCGATGGTGGAAAACACCTGTATACCTTTTACAAGTGCTAAGATCTTGTTGATCTTTAGAAGAGGAAAGTGATCAATTAAAATACTGTTATTTAATTCACAAAGGTCTACATAACGTCCAATTTTGCCATTGGCTTTACCATGCCAAGACAAAGTGGGTAAACTAATTAGATGATTTGATGGGCTAAATCATCCCAGCTTCCAACAGACTTGTTAATTACACACTTCCTCTCTAATCAAAACTGCCACACTTCTGTCTGTCTTTTTGGTATGGCATCCCTCTTAAGAGCATTGCTATGCTCAAACCTCGTCAATATTCAGTTTTTACCTCTAAATACCGGAAAAGTTCGCCAACAGGTTTTTTTCTCAGGAATCACACTTTCATTTAATTCTTATCAGAGGTTTTTTTGGTCTATCCAGCTTTATACAGAAGGTCTCTTCTTTCCTATATACATTGTGCTGATAGATTTACTGTTCTTAAATCTAAAAAGTAAATCCCTATAACTCAATACTTTGATCACTTCCCTGCTATAACTCGTAGACAAGATACAGGATGCCCAAGTTTTTGGACCCAGCTTCTTCTCAACACAGTTCTTCCACACCTTTCTTCAACAATTGTCTATGGCCAAGGTTATTGGAATTACGAGGCAGGAGAGGGACACCTTATGCGGCAGGGTTCAGTAAATTATGCAGTAAGAAAAGTCAAACTATGCAGCAAAATTTGCCACATTTTGTAATAGTATTACTTCATTATTTTGTCATTTTGAAACTTAGTAACATTATCTGGACATTGGTTGCACCTCATTAGTACCCATTTAACATTCAAATATAGCAATAAGTAACAGAAAGGTGACTATTTCAGTTTTGCCGCGGGCCTCCCACCGCGCAACATGTCACTGCATTTTTAGTAACTTTTGAACCGTTTGAGCTAGAAGGAAAATGCTACTTATCCAGTATGCATCAGTTCTTGGCATGTAGAGCTGTAGATTCACATGCTCTGCATAAGCCTGCCATCTGGTGTTGGGTCTGGATGTTTGCCCTTTGTTTTCCTTTGACTACGTCTTTTCCAGTCACAAGGTAGGTGACTCCCCCTTTTGGTGATAGTGCGTATGAGCATCGACTCCTTTGTTAGATTGTTTTCCAGCAGAGGGTGAGAATGAAGTTAGTAAGAGTAGAATGGAGATGTACATCTGTATGTATCTGAGTAAGATATTACTGCAACAGGTATAGGTACTGAGGTAAGGCGGGTGGGCGCATGTTAATCTACATCTCTACATGCCAAGAACAGATGCATACTGGATAAGTAGCATTTTCCGTTCGAGGCATGTGAACTCTAGTTCACATGCTTTGCATAGACTATACAGTAGGTAATCTCCCAAAGCGGTGGCTAACTTGTAGCTGTTGCAGTGGTTTGAAAGAGTGTACGTAGAACTGCCTGGCCTACATTAGCTTGTTGTCTTGCTAACACATCTACACAATAATGTTTTGTGAATGTGTGAGGTGTAGACCATGTTGCAGCTTTTGCAGATGTCAGCTATGGGGATGTTTCCTAAGAAAGCCATAGAAGCCCCCAGTTTGAGAGTGGAATGCGCTCTAGGGGGAATTGTTAAAGTTCTTTTTGCTTTTGCATAGCATGTCTGAATAAATTTCACTATCCACCTCGCAGTACCGGATTTTGAAATGGTATTGGGTTTATGTGGTGGAGCAAAAGCAACAAAGAGTTGTTTAGTCTTACAAAAAGGTTTTGTCCTTTCTATGTAATGCTCTTTTCACATCTAATGTGTGTAAGGCTTGTTCTCCCACTGAATATGGTTGAGGAAAGAACACAGGCAACTCAACAGATTGGTTGATGTGGAAGGCAGATACTACTTTGGGTAAGAATTTAGGGTTAGTACGAAGAACCACTTTGTTGTGGTGTATTTGTAAAAATGGTTCTTCTATGGTTAGTGCCTGAAGCTCACCCACTCTCTTAAGTGATATAATAGCAATGAGGAAAGCAACTTTCCAAGCGAGAAATTGCAATCCACATTTATGCAATGGCTCACAGGGTGGACCCATCAATCTGGTGAGAACAATATTAAGATTCCACACTTGGGCACGTGGAAGTCTTGGGGGGATAACTCTTTTAAGTCCTTCCATAAAGGCCCTATTAGCAAGCACTCTGAAAAGAGACCGATGTTGTCTGTTTTGAAGGTATGCAGCTATTGCAGCGAGATGTAAGCGTATGGATGTGTACGCTAAATTTGAGCGTTGTAAATATAGTAAATAGCAAATTATGTATGGAACTGAAGCATCAAGTGGGTTGATATGGTTGTTAGTACAGTAAATAACAAACCGCTTCCATTTTGCTGCATAGCCAGCTCTTGTAGTAGGACGCCTAGCCTCTTTAATAATGTTCATACAGTCTGGCGGAAGATTGTGATAGCCAAACTCTATGACTTCAGGTGCCAGATCGCTAGGTTGAGATGTCTGGAATCTGGGGGCCCGATGTAGGTAAATCTATATTTACCACTTCATAAATACCGAATCATACCGATTCGGTATTTATGAAGTGGTAAATTAGAGGGGGGGAGATGTAGGTATTTCAGATTCGGAAAATACCGAATCTGTAAGATTCGGTATTTACCGATTCTGTAAATACCAATTCAGTATCCCCCATTGATTCCTATGGACCTTGAAGCCCATAGGAATCAATGGGCATTACCGATTCGGTATTTACCGAATCGGTAAATACCGATTCCAGCAAGGGTGCAGGGGGTGTCACTGTGACACCCTCTAGCACCCCCAATACTGGCTTGTGTGCCATGTGGCACATAGACATGCCCTAAGGGCATGTCTGTCTGTCACATGGCATAGGTGTGCATGCACACATGTGCATGCACACCTGGATTCGGTATTTTAACACCCAATTGGATTGGGTGTTAAAATACAGAATCTGAAAGGCCTGTGGGACTCAGAAGAGTCCCACCTACATCTGGAAGATACCGAATCGGTAAAAATACTGATTCGGTATTTTACAGATTCTGTAAATTTACCGATTCGGTAAATATACCGAATAGGTAAATACTGGCCCCCTACATCTCAAAGTGCCAAATACCGGTCGGAAACGGCCGATTTCGGCCGTTTCCGACCGGAATTTGCCACCTACATCGGGCCCTAAGTGTCTTATCTCTCCACAGCTGTGTGTGAGGAGATTGGTTGTGAGATGTAGTTTTTGATGAGGAACTACTGAGAGCTCCAACAGGGTGGTGAACCAAGGTTGACTAGCCCATGTGTGAGCTATTAGGATTAGTGTGAGGGACGTTTGCCTGAGCTCCCGAACCACTAGTGGAATGAGAGGGAGAGGCAGAAAAGCGTAGGCAAATATCCCTGACCAATTGATCCATAGTGCATTGCCCTTGGACAATGAGTTTGGATACCTGAAGGCGAAGCTTGAACATTTTGCATTTTGGTGTGTGGCGAACAGATCTATGTCTGGGAAGCTCCACATCTGAAAGAATGGGAGGAGAACTTGAGGGTGAAGTTCCCACTCGTGAATCTGTTGTCTTAGCCTGCTGAGCAGGTCTGCCATTTGATTGTCTACTCCCGGAAAGTATTCTGCGAGGCGATAGAGTTTATGATGTATGGCCCACCTCCAAATGTCCTGTGTGAGTTGTGACAGCTGGAGAGAATGTGTCATTCCATGTTTCAGTATATAATATATGGTTGTCATGCCTGTATGTATCAGGACAGCTTTGCGTACAAGGTGAACTTGAAAGGCTGTGAGTGCTAGAAATACTGCTAGAGGCTCTAGGTGATTGATGTGGAGCTGCTTTTGCTGTTGACTCCACATGCCTTGATTTGTGTGAGTTTGGAAATGAGCTCCCCAACCAGTGAGCGATGCGTCTGCTGTTAGCACGGTCTGTGGAACGGGATCGATGAAGGGCCGTCCTTTGGAAAGGTTTTGTGGATTCCAGCACTGCAGAGAGCGAAGAGTGCGGCCATCCACCAACCCTAGATCTGATAACTGACCTTGAGACTGATTCCACTGACGTGTTAAGCATTCCTGAAGGGGACGCATTTGAAGTCTTGCATAGGGAACTATTAAGATGCGAGACGCCATCATTCCCAGTAACTGCATGAATACCCGAGCTGGCAATGAGTGGTGAGGCTGGAATTGGGAAATTAGAGCCAGCATGTTAAGGATTCTGGCTGGGTTGGGACAGGCTAGAGCTTTTTGTGTATTGAGAGTGGCTCCCAAGTATGTTTGCGTGTTGGAGATGGGACTAGGACAGATTTACTGTGAATCTGAGATTGCGGATCAGCTGTACTGTTCTGTGAGTGTGTTGGAAACAGTTTGCTTGTGAGCTGGCTTTGATGAGCCAGTTGTCTAAGTATGGAAAGATATGAATGTGTTTTCTTCGCAGATAAGCTGCGACTACTGCCAGGCATTTGGTGAATACTCTGGGAGCAGTGGTGACTCCGAATGGAAGCAATTTGAACTGGTAATGTTGTACCGCTACCACTAACCTGAGGTATTTGCGATGAGTGGGATGTATTGGAATATGGAAGTAGGAGTCCTTTAAGTCTAAAGTAGACAGAAAGCCGCCTTGCTAAAGGAGTGGGAGCACTTGTTGAGGTATTACCATGTGAAAATGGTCCGATTGGAAGTACAGAATTAGGTCTCTCAGGTCTAGTATAGGCCTGAGAGAGCCGTCCTTTTTGGGTATTAGAAAGTATAGGGAGTATACGCCGGCCCCTTGATACTTTAGTGGGACTGGCTCTATAGCTCCTTTTTCGAATAAAGAGAGAATCTCTTGTTTGAGAAGGTTGAGCTGCTCTTGGGACATATGTGATCTTGGAGGAATGTTTGGGGGAGTGGTGGTAAGGTCCAGGCAATAGCCATATTGGATCATCTGTAGAACCCATCTGTCTGAGGTTATTGTATTACAGACGGGTAGAAATTGGGAGAGACGTCCCCCGACACAAGTGGAATGATCGGGGGTAGAGGAAGGAAGTCACGTTTTGTTGTTTGCAGGGTAAGTACTTGTTGAGTTGCCTATAGCTCTTCCTTTGCTATTACCTCTGAAGTAACCTATTTAAGAGGGCGACTGATTATTGCCTTTGTAAGATGAGGAGGGATTTTCGGATGATATGTTCTTTGAGCCCCCATTGTAAAAGGAGCAGCAAAAGGTGCCCCGATTGGAAGGAAGCTGCAAAGCCCCCATGAATTTTGCAACCTCTGTATCCTTTTTCATCTCCTCTAAAGAAGTATCTACTGCGGGCCCGAAAAGGTGCTCCTTATCAAAAGGGCTGATTTAAAATAGAGGCTTGGACCTCAGGTTTAAACCCAGAAATTCTGAGCCAAGCGTGTCTCCGTAACAGAACGCTAGTGTTCACTGCGCAAGCTGCAGTACCACCTGCGTCTAAAGCGCACCTAATGGATATGTTGGAAATTAATTTCCCTTCTTGAATTAGGTCACTAGCTCTATTCCTATGTTCATCTGGCAAAAATTGTATTAATTTTTCTAGCTTGTCATAATAAGCAGTTATAGCGAGCTAAAAGTTTGGGTATTTGCAATCCGCCAGTCATTGGCTGTTTGCGCAGCTACTCTTTTGCCAGAGGCATCTATGAGTTTGGACTCCTTATCAGGAGAGGCATCTCCTGTGGTCTGTGAGTTTGCTCTTTTGAGAGCGTTAGAGACTACCATGGAGTCTAATGGAACTTGACCCTTGATGTAGATAGGGTCAGTAGGTGCTGTCTTATACTTCTTGTGTACTCTGGGTGTGACAATCCTTGCACACACAGGGTCTTTAAAAATATTGTCTGCATGTTTAATCATTCCCTTGAGCATAGGTAGTGTTTGTGTTGCTCTTTGAGGAACTTAAAGTCTCAAAGAGGAAATCCTCTTCAAGGGCCTCCTTATGAAGTTGTACCCCCATGATACTCAGCAGCCCTATTGAGTAGCTCTATGTATCCAATATTGTCATCTGGTGGGAAGATGGGGAAGGGTATAGATCCGGTTAGTTATCAGTGTTTATTTATTTATAAAGTTTTATATAGCGCGAGGATCTGTATTGTAATCCTCCCATGAATCAGGAATAATGTCCCAGGGTATTTCACCATTCCCATCATCTTGGGGATCAGGTGACTGTGGTTGTGGGGAATTTGTGGATGTAATCAATAAATGTGGGTCAATGGGTGAAAGAGGTGTAATAGGAGAAGGATTAGTACCCACATTCTTTCTTTTAAGTCGAATGTGGTAGTCCTCTTGTAATTCTGGTTTCCTTTTAGCTGGTAATTGCACATAAATATATGTCCAGTGTCTGGATTGATGATCAGTTCCTTTTCTTTCGGGTCTGTGTTAGAAGGCGGAACATCGAAACAAGGCTCTTTGGATGGAAGATGAGGTGGTTTGGTTTTTGGCGCCACAATTTTGGGTGTCGAAGGTTTCCACTCCAAAGGTTTCAAAATCCAAAGATCCGAAAATTTGGATCAGAAGAATTAGTTTTCGTGCCGAAGGGATGGTCACTGGCCGACTCGAATCCGAGCCGGAAGGCTTTGAAGAATGTTTTGGTTCTGAGCTGGAAGGCGGGGCGTTGGAAACCTTTAAACTGTGACGACCTCGGCCCGTGGGCAGAGGAAGGACCGGAGCATTTTTGTTCGGTAAGTTTTGGGGCAGGGGAGTGTCAGTACTCACTGTAAGCTGACCCGGTTTTACTTGCTCTTCTGTGTCTGAGTTGGCTTCGGACACCGAGATGTGTTCCTCCTCTTCTTCGGCTCCTTGTGGGTGGAATTCTTCCTGGTCGGGATCTTCTCCGAAGATGTCCGGTGTGGAGCTGCTTTGCTCATTCATTTTGTGAAGTCGAGCCTGACGGTCACGGAGTGTCTTCTTAGATCGAAATTATCAGCACGTGTCGCAGTCCTGTTCATCGTGTTCCAGGGATAGACACAAGTTGCACACTTCGTGCAAGTCGGTGCGCGGAAACTTTGGGCGACACCCGGGACAGAATTTAAATGGAGGCCGTACCATCGACTGCTAGAGGGCCCGACGCGGGTAGGTCCAATGGCCCTCCGCGAATCTTCCGATTGAAGACTTCAAATGTAAACGATACGCAGAGAATGGGAAACGCGATCGAGAAACAATACCGTAAAGGGTAGTGGATTGCGCACTGAGGGGAACACGAGAAACAGTATTGAATCAGAGCGCAGAGATTCACGTCTGAACCTGATGGCGAAAAAAACAATCTAACAAAGTGCGCATGGGCATTGACTCCAATCGCCAAAAGGAGTCACCTACCTGGTGACTGGAAAAGACTTCTTCGAAGGAAAACAAAGTGCAAACATCCAGACCCAACACTAGATGGCAGGCTTATGCATAGCATGTGATCTACAGCTCACATGCCTCGAACAAAATGTTTATTGTCAAAATCTGAAAATTATGCAGCAGATGATGGATTATGTGGCAAATCAATAATTAAGCGAAAATCGGTGATCCTGCACAATCGCATAATTCCAGTGGGCTGCCTATGGTGAATCTGAATCTGCTACAACGTGGGTGCGTACACCACTGACCTTTACAAAGCATGTGTGCTTTTTCTCAAGTTTGCTGCTGTCAAGAACATTCAATAACTCTTTCTGGCATTCAGTACACTCCTGAGCATTCTCATCACTTGATATATTATCCACATTAGCCACACACTTCACTTTAGGAACACTGTTCAAACACACATACCATCACACACACACACAATGTCCAATTCTTCCACACACCCCATTATGTTTTTTCCAAAGCCCAGCATTTTTGATTTACATCAAGTGATTTATACTGTCACACCTATAACAATTTCTTGCTTACCAGTTTGTTTGTCTCTCCTCCCTTGTTACCCTGCTTTGAATGTCGTAAAGACACCAGATTTGTCCGAACGCACTTAAGTAACTGTCTCTTTCCTTTATCAATGTTTGTTAGAGTGATTTTCTCTTGATTCGATTTGGCTGTTGGGCATGGGCAGCTTGTGTTTTGAGCTATTTTGTGTGCTTCCTTTTCTGAAAATGTAATTTAATATTGTAGGGCGTTGTAAGGGTTTGAATTAGCTGGAAATAGTAAATCTATTCAAAGCTGTTCCAATAAAGGAACCCTTAACTTCTAGTTCTGTATTTGAGTTATTTTTCCTTTGCATTATTCCTTGTTTTTAAATTGCTGCCCTCTACTTGCACTATAACTTTGATGATACTCACCGCTGTTGGGCGGGCCCTCTTCCCGATTAGGATCGTTTTCGTGGCGGCCATATTGGGCGTAGTTTGCACGCCTGCCGGCGCCATTCACTAGGTCGGACGTTCTAGTCGTCATAAGGACGCTAGACGCCTTGAAAAGGAGGAAAAATAAGGCGCTCATTCCTTCTAGCTGACACAGAAAGCTACATGCGAGATACGAGTGGTCCCTGACTGAAAAGCGGCCATTCATGCTATTTTAACTTCTAGTTCTGTATTTGAGTTATTTTTCCTTTGCATTATTCCTTGTTTTTAAATTGCTGCCCCCTACTTGCACTATAACTTTGATGATACTCACCGCTGTTGGGCGGGCCCTCTGCCCAATCAGGATTAGGATCGTTTTTGTGGCGGCCATTTTGGGCGTAGTTTTACACACCTGCCGGCACCATTCACTAGGTCGGACGTTCTAGTCGTCATAAGGACGCTAGACGCCTTGAAAAGGAGGAAAAATCAGGCGCTCATTCCTTCTAGCTGACACAGAAAGCTACATGCGAGATACGAGTGGTCCCTGACTGAAAAGCGGCCATTCATGCTATTTTAACTTCTAGTTCTGTATTTGAGTTATTTTTCCTTTGCATTATTCCTTGTTTTTAAATTGCTGCCCCCTACTTGCACTATAACTTTGATGATACTCACCGCTGTTGGGCGGGCCCTCTCCCCGATCAGGATCAGGATAGTTTTCGTGGCGGCCATATTGGGCGCAGTTTTGCACGCCTGCCGGCGCCATTCACTAGGTCGGACGTTCTAGTCATCATAAGGACGCTAGACGCCTTGAAAAGGAAGGTCATGCTGACGCGCAGCGGTCACGCGCAGCGGGGATGCCGGACTTCCGCCGGAGTTACGCCAGAGTTCAGCGCGTCTGCGCCCGTCCGCGCTGAGGACGGGCTGGAAGCTGGACTCATGTGTCTTACTGAGCAGGTACCGTGTAGCTATACTCCCTTGCAGTTATTGGCCTATAGACCTTCTTCTTTGCCTTGCCATTATAGATTCTCTCCGGAAGGAATATTACATTCTTCAATCTGTCATACTTGTAAACTGGCTCTTCTGCCCCCAGCTGATAGTGAGAGTAGCTCTCAGAATCTGTCAACTCTACTCACGCCCTTTCCCGCCAGGAAGGGTTTTCTGATCAATGCCAGGTCCATTGTTAAAAATAACATTGCTTTTCACGAGTTCGTGGCGAACAGACAACCCGATTGGGTGTTCGTCACGGAAACGTGGGCCACTGAGTCGTCAGGTCATGATCTGCTTCTTGCTATTCCTGAGGGTTTCAAATTGTTGAGGCAGGATAGATTTAAACGCAGAGGGGGGGGGGGGGGTGTAGCTATTTTATGTAAAGCTTCGCTGCCCTGTACTATTACAGCCCTCTCTGTCGCCTCCGATCCTTTCGAGGCTTTGTACTTTTCTATTCTATGTGAGCCTTCGGCCTCTTTCTCGGGTATCCTCATCTACCGGCCACCTGGCCCAAGGGCCAATTTTAGTGGTGACCTGTTGAGGATTCTTGAACCTTATTTTGGTAAATCCCATCTTACCATATTAGGGGACATGAATTTTCATTTGGATAATTTGGGGGACCCTGACACTGTTACGCTGATTGATGCACTTGGAGCATGTGGTTGTATCCAATTGGTCAATAGCCCCACACATCGGGCAGGCCACATCTTAGATGGTGTGTTTTCTAATGATCCTAGACTCTCTGCGGGTCCTGCGGTGCCCTTAGTTTGGTCAGACCACCTGGCTGTACCCCTCGAGCTAGCAGCTGGTGCTACCGAGCTGCAGGATCGGAGAGTTCATACTGGAGGCCCTAAAAGGTGCTATAAAAATATCACTAATGAAGCCCTTGCCCCATATATAAAGGCCTGCGATTACTCTTCTTCGAGTGAAGCTAATGATGCCGCTCAAGAACTTGCTCACTCCATCGCCAAGGCCGTTGACGAACTTGCTCCCTTATCATTCAGGTACTCAGCAAGGCGTAAACCCTCTGCCCCCTGGTTCTCAGAGCCGTTGAGACTCTTGAGACAGAGGTGCAGAAGACAGGAGAGGAGATGGAGGAAGACATGGGACCCCTTAGAAAGAGACACGCATAAGCGCCTGTTGAAAGAATATAAGGCTAGGGTAATTAAAGAAAAACAGGAGTTCTTTGCGAACCTCACTACCTCTCTATCCTCGGCTAGAGAACTCTTTAAAATCGTGGATTCTCTCTGCTCCCTCCAAATGCCTGATCCGGTTGTGGGTTCGCAAGAGCTGTGCAACAATATCTCCGACTTTTTCCACAAAAAGATTGAGGATATCTATGTTGCCCTGGAGACACAGAGGAATACTTTGGGGGACTCTTCTGCCCAAACCCTAGCCAACCTAGAAGCCTGGTCCAGTGATCCGGCACGGATCTTCTCTCAGTTTCCCCCACTCTCTCGTGAGGGGCTAGATCTCTTGTTGGAGTGGACAAAATCAGCCTCACCCTTGGATCCATGCCCCCTGAAGACTCTGAAAGTTTGTAGGCACACGCTTTTGCCGCCTCTTCTGGAAGTGATGAACGGGGCCATGGCCCAAGGCATTTTTCCCTTTTGTGGAAAAAGGCAATAGTGAAGCCCCTCCTGAAGAAACCCACCCTGGACCCAGAACAGCTCAAGAATTTCAGGCCTATATCTCTGCTGCCTGCCCCTGCAAAAATGCTTGAGTCGCACCTGAATGCACATTTATCTGCCTTTATTGATTCCTCTGGCTTCTTAGATAGTTCCCAGCACGGATTCAGAAAGGCCCATAGCACGGAATCTGCCCTGACTATGGTTGTGAATAATATCAGGATGAAGGTGGATTCGGGCCAAACCACTGTGTTGGTATTGCTTGACCTCACAGCAGCGTTTGATACCCTGTCTCCCTCTACGTTAACATCTCGTTTGAGGGAGGCGGGGATTGCAGGGTCGGCCCTGAGCCTTCTGCACTCTTTCCTACATCTGAGAGAGCAGAGGGCCATGCTTGGAGAGTTCCTCTCCCCTGCTAAATCCTTGCAGTATGGGGTGCCACAAGGGTCGGCATTGAGCCCGACCCTATTCAACATTTACGTGGCTCCCCTAGCCAGGCTAGTAAAATCGCAGGGGATGGAGGTCGTCTCATACGCCGATGACACGCAAATCATGGTGTCTCTGGCCCACTCTGTCACCACTTCCGCCGTCAACTTTAGGACCTGTATGCAGACGGTCTCGGAATGGATGATTCAGAACTCCCTAAGGTTGAACGGCGATAAAACCGAGATCCTGGTCTTTGGCAAGGACCAGGATATTTGGTCGAGTGAGTGGTGGCCTCCATCTTTGGGAATGTGTCCATCTCCTTCCCAATCGGCCAGAAATCTCGGCGTTATATTTGATACTTCCTTGTCCATGACCCTACAGGTTAATCGAACAGTGGCCACGTGCTGGGGAGTAATCAAGATCCTGAAAAAAAATCGTGCACTATCTTTCCCCTCAAGCACGCAACCAGATAGTGGTCGCGTTAGTGGGTTCCAGGTTGGATTACTGCAATGCTCTTTATGCAGGTGTCAACAAGGGACTCACGCAGCGCCTTCAGGTTGTCCAGAACGCTGCTGCGCGCTTTGTTTTAGCCCTACCCAATGCATCCTCTGCCATGATGGCCAGAAAAAGCCTCCATTGGCTTACGATACAACAAAGGATCTCTTTTAAGATCTTGTGCTTGGCTTTTAGAGCTCTTTCGGATGATTCTTCAAGCCCTTTGGGCTCTCTGTTAACTCGTCATATACCTTGTAGAACCCTTAGATCATCTGAACTTGATTTGCTGGTGGTCCCCAGAATAAGGAAAGTTCGCTGGGGCAGCAGAGCATTCTCTAGTGTGGCCCGAGACTATGGAACTCTCTCCCACTAGAGATTAAAGCCCAACCATCTTTGTTGCTTTTTAAAAAGGCGCTCAAAACTTGGCTGTTCATCAAGGCCTATTTGTAATAATCGCATTCTGCCTTTGCTAGATTTTTGGTTAGGCGCCTTGATGCCCCTGGGGCTTAGTAGCGCGATATAAATTTATATGATAATAATAATAAAATAAGTTTTGGCCAGGCCCCAAAAGTCTAAGATGGCAATGGGTGGTACAGGGTGATCACTGTCCACCGGGAGTTTAAGATGATGGTTCCCCATTGCTCAGCTATACTGTACTCTATGGGAAGTTGGTGTGTGTTGCAGGTCAACCTTAACTAGGTGTTGAATAGTTACAGTCAAACATTGCCCTGTTTGTCCTATATGTGCCCCTCCCTGCACTTACAACCACACTGTAAGATGGCATTTTCCTCATGGTTTCACTAGACTTGAGTTTAAGGGCCATGCCTCAGTGTTTCCTCCTTCTGTGGGAGCCCCAAATCATCTACCTTTCCTGCCTTTACGCCTCCAGCATGGAAGCAAAAGCATCTTGTATGCCACTTCGACTAACAAGCATGTATCTCTGCATTTTCAGAGCTGCAGTGGAACAAGTAACAGAAAAACAGAATAATTCAGGTCAAATTTTGGTTGAAAGGTATGTCTTTTTTGATGTTTAAATAAGTAAATTTATACATGAATGGTAGAGCAACAGAGCTATGTGTGATACAAACCAAAGAACATAAGTCTATTCTGACCTGTATTTGTGTTGGTCACCTATTTACTTATACTTGCATTGGTCATCCATTTATTTACTTTTATATTATTGCTTGACCAGGTGGATTTGTCAGTAAAATTGACTTTTTCTGCTTAATAATTAGTCCTGAATTGTGACCCTTTGCTCTGCATTTTAAGAGTCACCACCCTGAATTTACCTCCACGCCAGGTGGTCACCCTACAAATATGCATCAAGCAGATCACAGAAGATGTTGGTGTAGATTGTTTAAATCCCTGAACCATCTTTTCCACCGCTACTTCTACTTACGAGGCCACAGTTCAGAAGGTAACTCCTGGCATGTTGTATCTAGGACATTAGACAAGACCTGGAGTTTTTCCCCAGTTCTGGGCCACAGATCCAAAGTCATGAGTCCAATTCCGAAACTCACATATGACAGAGTATGTGAAGATCCGGGGGATGCCCCAGACGTATGGTTTCAAGCTCCGAGAGAAATTCTTAGTCTTGAGGGCTTTATCTGGTGCATCATGTCTAGTTTTGTGTACCTCATTTCCAGCTGGAAAGATGACGATGCATGTTGCATTTGGTTTTGGGAATGCAATTTGCAGTCCAGTGTTGAAGGCCTGATGTGGAGCGACGTGCTCAAATTAGGAGGCCTTCTCTGCAGCATTTTTGAAAGTGCTGGAAGATCGATCTGGGAGATTATAGCAAGGCCTGCAGGTTACATCTTATGTGTTGTTTGAAGGTGTGTGGTTGGTTACTATGTGTGTGTCTGTGTGTGAGGGAAGTCGCAGATGTGCAAGTTGGTGGATAGATGGGGAGTTTGTGCTTGAATACTTGGAGGAGTGTGATAAGTTGGTTGGTGGATGAATGACACTTCTCGGAGTAGCAGTGCGCTCTAGAAATCCCTGCATTCATTAATGAGATGATGAGTTAGTTTTATTGAAGAATGAGAGGATAGGCTTTTGTGTAGAATTTCTAAGAACTGCAGATTTAAAAAAAAGGACCATTTAGAATGCCATTAACCTGCTGCTTCCTGTTGGCTGGCTGATGTGAGTGCTCTTCAAAACAATTTTTTGGCCATTTTTGCCATACACCAGGAGCACATCAAGGACTGCGAACTTGCGAGTTGCATACCCTAACCACGATTGAAGAGGTAGGGTTTTCTCCTTACTCTAGTACCTACTCTGGGGACTTAGGTAATAGATAATAGGTCATTGGTCTGTGGGGCGTGGTGGAAACCTTTGTATCCAAAGTCCACAAACCTTAGCCCATAGCCCTTACCCAGGAGTCCTCACGAAAGTTTATGATTAGAATGAACTGAACTGAATTGATTAGGTTGAGCTTTGGGGGTTCAAACAACACTCCCCTCAGCCTCTGTGGTCTTGTATACACCTAAATCTGCCTAGTCCGCCTTTACTCCGTCCTCACTGCAGTGCTGCCCCCTGACGGCAGCTGCCCCTTGCTCCGTTTAACCTGCCGTGTGGATCAGCAAGCGGTAGGTTCCAGAGCTAAATGGAGTAGACAGGCTTGGGAGAGCACTGAGGAGTTTGGCATTTCTTACGTTTAACTAAGTGCCGATAAGAGGGGGGCTGCAGGTCTACGCAGGAGTGTTACAATCGTACCAGAATCGTACCCACAAGGAACAAAAGCAAATATATAACCAAAAGCACAGTCCTAGATATGAGATCAGGTAAGGACTGTGGGAACAGCAATTAAACGTACAAAAAAACTACAGCAATCAAATTTGGCAAAAAAATTAAAAACAAACACTCCAGGTCAGAACCAATCTCTGTTATCCCCGACTGCACAGATGTTCGAGAAATCTGTTAAAATACCAGACAAATTTCAATTTCTGAAGGATCTGGCGGGTGGTATGATGTCAATGACAATGGAAATAAATAAAGACAAAGACAAATTACAAACACCAATGAAACCCCTTAATAGTAATACTGATGCCCTATATCAGTCACAAAACAGCAAAGAAATAAAAGATTTGGACCAAATTGAATTTACCTGGAATGAAAATGAATCTGTGGATCTAGAAACACAAATTGGAGTCCAACAGTTGTGGAAAACTCAAGAACAACCCTCAAAAGATATGAGAAATTGCTATACGACGAAAGAGAACAATATAGCTGTAACATCTAACCTGGTTGTCACTACCTCAAACAAACTGCTGTCCCAATCTATGGGATCCAACCAACAAGACTGCCATGATATAACTGAGCAAGCTGGGCAGACAGTACAAAGGGTCCCTTTTGAAGTCAACGTTGAGATAACAAAAAGGTCGGGCATAATCTCTGAGGTAACTGAAATACATCCAGACCATCAACACGAATCCCAAAGGAGCATTCGGACTGACAACATATCCAATGAAGTGGCTGACAACAGTGTCAACAAGGTTGAAATTAGGGAGCAAACACTAGACTCCGTGGGAGCTGAAGAATCTAAAGATGAAACTTTAGAAACTGAAGAAAAACACCAGGGTGTAGTCAAACCCTGGGATATTTTCTACCAAACATCAACCCTTACGCTGGAAGCCCTTCATTACCAATCAAATAAAATGGATATACAAATTGACCATCTAAAAATGATGGCTAATAATGTTGCTGGGATTGACAACAAACTGGCCCAATTAAATGATCTGATAATCAGAGTACAAAGAGATAATGAAAAAACATCCTCAGACAGCATCTATGTGCCTATCATGGATAAGCTATCAGCCTTACCTGCAGTATTAACAAGCATAATAGATGATGCCTAAAGAACCATCCATCAGAGTAAGGATAATCCTAAAACGAACATCACAAGTATGATGGGAATTAAAAAAATTATACCTGGGGATAGTAAGGACAACTCTAATCCCGCAGAACCACAACAATTAATAAGACAATTTGATGATTCAGTTAACATACATATTTTACAGGCAAAGGATTATCTGGACAATGAAATCCAATGTGAAGCCCCGTGTAAACTCTCCAAAAACGACCAATATTCGATTGATACCGAGCCGGATGGATTCTCAACAATGACAAAACACCAAAAGAAAAAACTCTGCAAAGCAAGAAAAAATGAGAAACAGAAGTTGAATACTACAAGTTTTCCATGTAAGGACCTCAAATCTCCTAACTCAGGACCTAACAACTTCTTCCCTATCTTTGGAAAAAACCCACTAAATGTTCATAGTTCGATAAAAGCTGACAAAATTAATGAATTACAAAATCAGGTATGGGATGAAGATAGAGAAGTAGAAGTACGAGTAATAAACAGTATGTCAGAGAGTCTACAAATGGAACCTAACCAGGATGAAAACCAAAACAAGGAAGAAAGAGATCAAACTACTTATAACTCTGATACAATGAATGGAAGCATTGCTATTAAAGAGACAGAAACAATGAATCCTCATCTGAAAGCATGTATGAAGAAAAATACAAAAAAAGACATTGTCCTAATAGAGAGAAGGGCAGAAAGTCGCCAGGATATAATATCTGAACGAGACTACTTGCAGATTAAATGTGTGGATGGGAATAAAACAGTAACCTGTACAACGAAACATACTAAAAAAACGGAGGCTGCAAATCAACACACTACTGAAACTAATGAGAAACTCAAATTTACACCAGAATTCCGCTCTAGAGGTAGACACGATATTCTTAATCGAGGGAATTTACTGCGACTCTTCAAATCCATACCTTCACTCAACAACGTTGTAACTAATGACATTATATCTGTTCAATTTATGGAGGAAGACAGGAATAGCCAGACCCCAACCTTAATATCACTATCTTCAATATCCATAGCTGATCAGATAATGAAGGAGCAAAAGATATTCATAACCTGGGGCATAATACTTACCAAACAAATTCCTGAGGTTTACCCTAGCCCTTTTATAGGAGCTAACACTCCACTGAAACAAAAGAAGGTAGGGACAAAGACTGTATCAGTCCTAAGAAATGCACTTAGCAGATCTCCAGAAAAAAATGAATGTCCCACCTTGCAAAAAGAGGTAGAAAGAAACACAGAAATAAATGCAAAATGGATCAACTTGGCACTGCATAGTAATCAGAGTCAATGAAACAGAAGTCCACTACAAATCGGAGCTAAAAGCACAAACAAAGAAATAATAAGTCTATGCTCATGGAACATTAACGGTTTGAGGGGGAAAATCCACAAAGCATGTATAGACTCCTTAGTGGGATACCCAGATATCGTAGTGCTGCAGGAAACATGGGAAACTAACCCATTTATGCTACATGGTTATGCAGGATACTATGAAAATGCAAAAATAGAGCAAAGGTTTGGGCGAGCGAGTGGTGGGCAGGCTATATTCATTTCTAATGCATTGCACATTAACCATGAGCAAGTGGAACTAGATGATTCAAACATATTGATGGTCAAACTTTCCTACAAAATTAATAATCAAAACCCCGGAACAATATATTTGATTTCTGTCTATATACTGCCCACTAACAAGAATAGGGAGAAAACATGTGGAATATTGAATAATGTACTAATTAATAGTATGCTCGAGGACCCGATAGCAGACTTTCTGATTACAGGGGATTTTAACCTTAACTTAATGTCACCACACTTAAGAGATGAAGCCACGCAACTTCAAAACCAACAATGGCTAATACCTGAACAGGACCTAGGGAGTGATAACTCCAATATAAATAAAATAGGTCTGAAACTTGTAAAGGATATGGAAGCTATGGGTCTTCGAACAGTTAACGGCAGAGTAAAAACGGATGTCCCACCCAGATATAGTTATTTTGGGCAAAAGACAATATCTAGGATCGATTACACCATGACAACCCTATACATGTTTCAATGTATCACCTCATACAAACTAACGAAAGTAAATGAGAGTGATCATGCCCAGCAGTCAATACTAATGGATTCTGGAATAACTATGAAAAAGACCTATCAGACGGTCCAATGGCTTTGCGGTTCTACTAACTACAAAAAACTGACCTGGAATTTGGGTAATAAAAACGAAATAAATGAGCAAGTGGAAAAGATCGTGGAAAAATGCCTAAAAAACACTGTAACAAATACAGCGATTGAAAAATGG
Source organism: Lissotriton vulgaris (assembly GCF_964263255.1). Lineage (NCBI taxonomy): Eukaryota > Metazoa > Chordata > Amphibia > Caudata > Salamandridae > Lissotriton > Lissotriton vulgaris. The sequence continues at coordinate 835,684,547 of NC_141695.1, forward strand.
GAAAACCTGACTGGGATGTTGACTACAACACAATGGCAAATAGGAAAGAAAAGGTCTAAATATGGGAACGCCCAGAAAAATTAAAACAAGGCAAATCTAAATCTACCACATACAATAAGACTATTGAAGAAAGAACGAAATAGGATTATCAGACTAACTAAAAAATCGTATTTAAAAACTGATAATCCTGGAAATTTAAAGTTATTAAACCAGAACTTGAAGAAACTAATATGGAGTGAGAAAAATAAAGCGAAACAAGCTATGTGGACAAAAATATTCCACGCCAGTAAACAGAAGAACTCAAGAGACTTTTGGCACTTTATCAATGGCCTTGCTAGACCCAACAAGCAAGTAGTCTCATCTCCCTTAACTGAGCAGGAATGGGTCAAGTACCTGAGCAGTCATTTGAATCAAGAACCTATACACACTACCTCAAAAGAAACGCAAGTGGGGCGTAAGACTAACAATGAGACAGACTCTATCTATCAAGAGAGTGATATAGATATGCAATTTCCCATAGAAAAGGAAGAGTTAATTAAACTTATAAAACAACAGAGGAACGGCGCTCCAGGACCAAATGGAATTCCATTTGTGCTTTTGAAAGAAAATCCTGAGCTATGGGCAACAATCCTACAGAAGTTGTACTTAGAAGTCGTGTCGACTGGAAGGATACCTAAGTCATGGCGTGGATCTCTAATATCCCCAATCTTTAAAAAAGGAAATTGGGCACTGCCAGAAAATTATAGGTTGATAACATTGCAAGACTCGGATGCCAAGCTATTTGCCAGACTAATACTAACCAAACTAACTGACTGGGTGACGAAAAAAAAAGAATGCCTTTAAACCAAACAGGCTTTATTCAAGGACTTGGAACTACAACTAACATAATGATTCTTGCCTTACTTATGAACAAATCGCTTAGATTAAAACAACCGTTATATCTTTGTTTTATAGATTTCAAATCGGCATTTGACTGCGTAAAACGGAAATGACTCTGGGAAAAACTCGAAAAAATGGAAATTCCGGTTCCACTGCTCAAACTAATTCGCCTTCTATACTCAGAGACATGGGTGAGGGTGAGGATGGGTGACGGGCACACTATCTACTGAGATCCCAGCAAATGAAGGATTGAAGCAGGGGTGTGTTTTAGCCCCCCTTCTTTTTAACTTGTTTCTTGCTGACCTACCAGGACTTTTGGACAAAGAGAATGTGCATCCGCCAAAAATAGCGGATAGATGGCTCACAAGTCTGATGTATGCTGACGATGTCATACTTATGAGCCACACAAAAGTGGGCCTTCAGCGATTGATGAAAAGGACCTATACCTACTCAAAAGAGAATGGAATGGTTATAAATGAGACAAAAACCAAGATTATGGTAGTTACTAAAAAAACAAAGATAAAACAAAAATGTAAATGGTTCATGGATAAAATTGAGATCGAACAAGTTGAGGTCTACAAATACCTAGGGGTATTATTCGATGCAAAGGGCAATTACCATCTTCACAAAGCAGACACTAGCAGGAAAGCAAACACACTAATTACGGCAGTTAGAACTGTGCAAAAGTCTCTCCCTAGCCTGACATACGGTCCTCTGCTGAGCATTGTTGGTGCAAAACTCTTACTTACAATTACATATGGGAGTGAAGCACTAATGGGTAAAGATAGTGATTCTCTGAATAAAATTATAACCCGAGTATATCGAGTGCTTTTCCAACTCCCAGTGAACGCCTCCCCAGCGCAAATAAGGATGGAGTTTGGCCTAACAAATCAACACATTGCAAGGCAAGTCCACTTTATTAAAGTTTGGAACCAAATAAAAAGTGACTATCAAAATGAGATCTCACTGCTCCTATGGAGAGAAATAAAGAAGGACACTAACTCTAGTGCAGCTCTCTATCTTAGAGATGCGATTAATGAACTTGGGGTTATCTCGATATGGGAAATGAACATAACCAAGTCTTCATTTAAGAAAATCATTAATAAAGCTGCAGACCACTTATCCATTCTAAAGGACAAGGCTACCGTTACCAATAGAAAACATGCCTGGACGGTGCTAAACGATTATAAAAAGAAGGAGATACAACAATATCTGAAAACTCTGTGGATGGAAAAAAATAAGCAGGTGCTCATTAAAGCAAGATTTGGATCCATGCCAGGCCTATGTCATCTTCCGCCATGGGAGTTTCAAGAAACCCATACGAATTGTAGACTATGTAACATGGGCGAAGAAGATATTCAACACCTCCTGTGTATCTGCCCTGCACTCACGCAAGAGAGAAAATCAATGCTTAAGTTAGCTTTAAAATCATGTGGCATAAGAACATGCAGGCAGGCAGTAATTAAATGTATGGACTCAAATGACATTGCTCTAAATGTATCCTTCGTAAAGTTCCTGATGCTGGTCAAAAGGAAACTCGGAGATGTAACCACAGCAAAACGTAACTCTTCGTAAAGGTCCGGCAATGATAACTCTATTCGATTTTATGCTGTAATATATATTTTAATAGTTTCTTTTATATTCGTTATATTGTAAGATTTTAAATAATCATCACAATAAAAATACTTACTAACGTTGGTTAGATGAGCGACTGAGTTGTTGCATAAGTGACTGAATTAGCGGGTGAATACATGTACGAATGCATTGGTAAGTGGATAGATAGGTGTTTGTAAGGAGAAGTGGTTGAATAAATGACTGAGGTGCTATATGAGTGACCGCATATGAGTGCTTCCATTCAGAGCAATGTGATCAAAACATAAAGCAATGTCACAACACTTGACAGCTTTGCAAAAAAGGGGGCAGCAAAGAAAGTAAAGTAAAGCTCATTACGGTGAACCTGAAAATCTTATTTCAGAACACTTGTCATGTTAAGGAATATAATTCTAAAAAACAATATTAATTCTAGCCCAGGACTATGTCTGGTCTTTGCGAGGGCAATGCTACGGATGCTTGCTGTGGAGGGGGAGAGACAAAAGATAGTGGGCTAGCAAAAAACAGGGCCACACGTGGGCTGATTTAGCTTTGAGGAAGGGGGCATCCCAAATAGTACACAGAAGTGTTTGCTAATCAGTGAGAGCTAGAATAGTAGGCCTTTTGTTAACTTCATGTCACCAAGGATACAGTGCTACTGTAATGGGTTCTCTTTTTACAAACCACTATAATCTAGTAAATACGTACAATTGGTTTAAGTAATGGAAATTAAAACGATTTGTTCACTTATACAGCACAGTAGCACAAGAGTGGTATCAGTGTGGCACTACGGTGGGAAAGTCAACAGCTCAATGTGATACTAAAAGCTGCAACCAGAATGCACTTGGCTCTTGATAACATGGTGTCATCTGGCAAATTTACTTCAGCTCGAGTACGATAATCATGCTCCATCCCTTGAGGGATCGTTAAAAAAAAAAGAGAAGGTACCATCCTTACATCAATGTGTGCTATACAGCATTCTGCTCGGAGGCAGAATATTTCATTAATTTCCCTAATGCCCATTTTCCTATAGTATCAACGTGATAGTCTACCCATACAACAAAAGTAACAAATACAGAGAGAGACAAATATTTGGGCAGTGGCACATTGACATTTTTTGGGTGTTGCATAGTCTTTAACACCAGTGTTGTTGAGGGTATTATCTCTCAACCCAGCCAGGTTGCAAAGAAACCCTGATAATTACTGGCAGGTAAATAAAAAGATGTCATTAGGAGGCCATTGTCTTAATACAAAATGTAGGTAAAGCGGGGTAAGACCCTAAATGATGGTCACTTGAACAGTATGAATACATAAGGTTTGCAGATTACTCCAACTCACTAAGGACACAATGCTTCTTCAGTCGTAGGCTTTCCTTCATCAGATCATGTTGATAAAAATTAGAACTACAACTACCAGCATTGATCTATGAACCAAATTGAGAAGGTCCTTGCCTTGTCACCTGGGACATTTAAAAAAATGTTTTAAGGTTTTATATAGCGTGAAAAGACTCTTACGAGTATCAGAGCTCTATACAAGACAAATGTAAAAAAGAAACCAAAATGTAGCAAAACAAGAGATCGGTGCAACCATGGTACAAAACTTAAGCATGTAAAGTCAGTTATCTTGAAGGAACAAATGTCAGCTAATTGAGGACAAATACATATAGGTACAATAAAACAAAAGCTAGCAGAACGGTCAGGATCACGTGAATTGAGCCATGAGGATCGCTTTCACTTCTTTTTTGAAGGAGGCAGGGGACAGGTTCGTTCTTGTTTCCGTGGGCAAAGCATTCCAGACCCTAGGAGCCATACCAGAGAATGAGCGAGAGTATGTTTTTTTCTTGGCAAATTGTTGTGGTTTTAGAAGAAGTGTCTTGACACTACTGGAGCTTCTGCTGCCAGCAGAGAACTCCAGTTGCTGAGCTAGATGGAGCAGGGAATTGTGGTGAAGGACTTTGTGAGTCATACAAGCGATTTTAAGATGAATTCTAGCTTCAAATGGTAGCCAGTTGAGGGCTCTGAGGTCAGGTGATATGTGTGAGTTTCTCTTTGAGCCAGTGATGAGTCTCGCAGCAGAGTTGATAGTGGCTCTTAATGGGGCTGTCGATGACTTTGGGAGGCCGCATAGGGTTACAGCACCGTATTCCACTCTAGGTATTACTAGGGCTTGAACAGCTTTTTTTAAATCAAAGGCTGGCAGAAAGGGTTTCATTTTTCGCAGGTTCTTCAAATGGAAGTTGGCTCCTTCAGTGGAGGCACTGATGTGCTTCTGCATTTTTAGATTACTGTCAGGAATTATTCCAAGTGATTTAGCTGAATCGACGATGAGTGGTTGACCTTTGAGAGGTGTTAGGTGCTTCAGCCAATCAAGGATAGTGGGAGTTTTGTTAGGGGGGGCGATTAGGAGGAATTCTGTTTTGAGGGCGTTTACTTTCAGATGATTTTCAGCCAGCCAAGTTTGGGTTTTTTGTAGAGTGGAGTTGAGTGATTTGATGTCATCGAGTGAGTGGATCTTGATATACATTTGGGTGTCGTCAGAATACATAAGGAAATGTATCTTGGTGAAGCTGAGAAGATCAGTAAGAGGTTCCATAACAAGGTTGAAAAGGGTCGGTGAGAGAGAGGAGCCTTATGGAACTCCAAGAGTTACAGGCAAAGGATTGGACAGGGTTTGATTGATTTGGAATCTTTGGGATCTGTTTTGAAAGAAGGAGGCCAACCAATTATATACAGTGTCATACAATCCCATTCTGTGTTTAAGGAGTTCAAGCAGGTTGTAGTGTTTGACGGTGTCAAAAGCAGACGGTAGACAAGCTTTATCTTGATCCAGAATATTTAGAGCTTCGCCAATTACATGAGTCAGGGCCGATTCGGTACTATAACCTGCTCGGAAATCATATTGAAATTGGTTAAGCAAGTTGAATTTATCAATGTGACTGTTCAACTGCAAGTTAACACATTTTTCCAAGAGTTTGGCTAACGTAGGTATGTTAGAAATTGGCCGATATTTATTTAGGTCCAAGGGGTCAGCTATTGTCTTCTTCAGGATCGGCGAAACCCGACCAGTTTTCAGGATGTCTGGAATGATTCCTTGAAGGAGGGACGCCTTTACAATCTTAGTCCAGAGAGGTAGTAGCAGGGGAATTTAGTCTTTTAAGTAGTTAGCCGGGAGCGGGTCTGTGAAATGGTTGAAAGGTTTCAGAGAAGTTAGTGCCTTTAGTATAGAGTCTTCACTGTACGTGTTGAAGTGGGACCAAGATGCGTTGTCTTTGAGTTTGAATTTAGGGAGGATGTTAGTTTGCGCACCAACCGGGTCCGCAGATCGATTCTTATCCATGTCTGAGATGGATAAGAGGTCCTTGAGTAAATCTGATTTTATGGATTCTGTTTTAGATGCAAAAAAGGAGGCAAATTCTTCACAATTGGGTAGATCAAGACGGATGGCGTTCGGGAGAGTAAGTATGCTCTTAGTTTGGGATTTAATAAGGTCGAAGAGCTTTTTGGGTCTATTCTTGCCGTGGTCAAGTTGCGACCTGAAGTCGGTTTAGGCTTTCTGATTTTCCTAAAATAGGAGTTTCTGGAGAGTCTTAGGAGCTTAAGGTGATCAGCTGAGGAAGCGGCTCTCCATCGTCGTTCAATTAATCTGAGAGAGCGTCTGTCTTCATTTAGCCTCCTGTAATACCAGGGTTTTGAGTCTTTTGTGGAGGCTCTTTTCAATTGGAGCGGAGCAATGTTGTCAAGAAGATTGTTTAGGGGTTACTGGGGTCAATTTTTAAATTAATGTCCAGTATGAGCTTTTACTCAAAGAGACAAAGTATTACTTCTGTCACAATACTGTACATAAAATATTAGAGGGCAAGAAAAATGAGGTACACCATGGTCAATGGGACAATTACGTGTGAGGGAACAAGCAATTATTAGCAAATGCAATTTTCCGTTGTATGCTACTATACTAACTCTTCAGTGCAAGCTTGGGTCAATTTCCCTATTGGAAACTGCTGACTACACATCAAGTTATCTCTGCCTATTTCTCCCATAGGAAAATATTGTTAATTTTGTGGTAGTACGTATCAGTCTTCTAGACACAGTCCCCTTAATGCCCAATCCTTGCACTGTACCTTAGCCTCTTTTGATCCTAAGCAGGTTAGTCTACTCATGCCAGCTGGAGGTGGAGATGTACAGCACCTGGTAGTGTTTGGTCCTGCATGGCCTGCCAAGAGCATGTGCTCTGACTCAGCCCACACCAGTGTCCCACTCTGACTGGTGGTTTTCCATAGAGGGATGCAATCAGATTATTGGTAAATGAAAGATTACACTTTTCTACAACATCTTCTCGCAGTTGACAATGGCTGGAAAGCAAACTGACCACCAAAAATTCAGGACCTGCAGAAATAAAACAATAACTACAAAACTGTAGAACAAATCTATTTACCAAGGCTGGATCAGACCATCCATGGGACTTTTACCCTTTTTACCACAATCCACATATTTAAGAAAAGTCAATACAGAATCAGATCAAAGTCTCGAGGCGCAAATGGGCAATTACATAAAAACTGGCAACATACGAACGGGTCAGGCAAATTATATTTTGATTATTTCAAGACACTAAAGTGCAGTAATCCTACCTTTAAACATCACAGCCAAATCTGTGCCTGAAAATAATACTGGCCTCTAGACAGCTCCACTGATCCAACTAATGGTATTTTTGTGCATCATGTCCTTAGGTATAAACATGCTCCTTCATTGTGTCCACCCCATAAATCGTTATTTTGACCACAGTTCTACATTATCAGGACTAATGTACAAGTACCCATCGATCATTATTTTGGTCAGCAGTTTTACAGGAACTATATCAGGACTAATTTATGAGAACCTGACTACCCCTTTTCCCTCACTATCTTCGGTGGTACAGGAACCATAGCTAGTCTCCTTTACTAGGGCACTCTGGATCATGTCCAAATCCCAAACGGGAAAGGAGATGTGGCTAACCGCCTGAGCAGCTGGCTTTGGAACTGGAGAACCGGGCTCCGGTCCTGGCGTGACCTCAACATCCTGTGATTCTGGGCAAATCACTTAATCTCCTCGTGCGACACTGTGCAATATAATCTGGTGCTCAAGTAAAACGCTCTGATGCCTTAGGGCCTAGGTCACGCTATAATAAACGGCAAAAATGCAATGAAATAAAAATTAAATGGCATGGCATGAACCACTGTACTAACGTATGTGAACAGTGATAGAAACAAACTTCCTCAAGGCCATATTGGAAGATCTGCAGCCAGATGACTCCTGCCAAGTTCATAAATGTCCGACCACATATAAACACTGCATCTGGTACAGCTGGAAAATGGGATTTCAACAACTTTAATAGCGGTCAACCTTTTTTTCTTTACTCAATGTTGGTCTTCTATAAGAGAAATCAGGCCAGTGGTCTTTGTGGTATTTCTGTCCATTGGTGAGAAACAAATGATTCTGCCCTCTGGGCTCACAGGAAGCCAACTGCCAGGCTGCACTCACAAAGCTGGTAACAGTAAACCAAATCCAAGTCATGATGAACACTGTGTGGTTGTTCTGAATTCCGTTTTCGGTAACAGACACTCAAAGTAACAGTCTAATAATTGACCGAAAAAAGAAACTGGTAACAGGAAACAAAGTTAAGTAAGTACAAGACATAATGTCCGAATCGAACAGGGTCTGTGGATGAACGCCAGATCGTGACACAGGGAAGCTTTTTAAAGTGGTACTGATGGCACATATTTAGAAGTCTTTATAGTCTGCATGTAGTGCTCACCGAGGGAAGCACAGGTACAGAAGGCCCATAAGGGATGAACTGTAGGTAGAGCGTACAACTCCTGTCAGGAACTCCTAGTTCTAAACCACCTTGATTGTCAAGGAATGGTCTGAAGCAAAATAAGGACAGAGCAAATTCATTCTTCCCAACTTCATTACTAAACAAGTGCTATTGAAGGAGAGTGGATTTGTAGAAAGGCACCTACCAAACCTTCAGGGTAGAAGACATCGTAAATTTCAGCTCTGATCCTGAAAGGCCAAGTGGGGGTATGCCTCTTCCATTCATATCTATATCTCCCACCTTCCCATAATGGAAGAAGAGCCCCTTGTCAACCTCACTATTGTAACATCCTTCTTTCTGTGCTGCATGTGAGCTGCAGAATGGAGAGACGTGTCTTCTTTCCAGCACAGAGTGACAGAAAAACCCTATATTTTAAATTAGCCAACTTGGCTGAAGGAAATCATTAATAAAGGACCACCCTGCCCTCAAGAAGGAACACATTGCGGCTTCTGGCCCAGTCTTGACCTGTTTGTTGGAGTTTGGCAACTTAGTGTTTTTTCACACCAGGATATCTGTTGTTGAATAGGCTAACTTTGGCCCCTGCTGGTGCCGTGGTGATAGAGGGAGACTCCAGCTGCACTTTGCTCAAGGTGGTCTTTTTAATTGCTGCTGCTGGGACCTTCTCCTGGTCGGCCATGAACTGCAGCTCCCTACAGGACAGAAAGACATAGGTTAGTAAAATACACGAACACTCTAATTCCCTTTGTGTAGCAGAACATTTATTGTGACAATATATTTGTAATGTAGCCGATGCGTAGAGTTTGATATGCTATTTATCAACATTGAGTGTGTGGAGGGGCCATAACTCACCACAATTGTGTCTCGAGTAGGTCATGCTGCCCCTCCTTCTCCCTCCACAATGGGAATAAATAGTATATTGCATTCAGCATATTTGCATGTATGGTTTATGCCATGCGTTTCTTTATGTGCAGTATTTATGTGCTTTGCTCTATATAGAAAGGTGGTTCTAGAATGTAACCAGCGAGGCATTAAAGAATGTTTTCTCAAGTCAGTCATGCTCTACTATGATAGTAATACATTTGTACTGTAATAATAAATGTGGCAATTTGTGTTGATTAGTACACTTATTCAAAGTAACGTTTTATTGGCCTACTAATATTTTCATGGCATAGATATGCCTGTTTAAATAAATGTAGTCCAAACATGTTATTTGGAGCAAGTGTGGTAACGAATGCAGATTAGTATATTCAGTACCACAGTCCAAAGGTCAGATCTCATGTTTTACCACAGTGACTCCATCTTCTGGAGCATCATGCTCTTGGATCCATACTGTTCACATTAAGGGGCAGTGCAAAGAGTTTGTGCTCTGAATCTGCTTAAATACATTTCTTAAAGCAGGACATACACTGTATATGTTGTTGCAGAGAAGAATATTTTATTTATTATCATTGTTGAAGAAGGGAGGGCCTTATAGACCCAGTCGAGGCTTTGCCTCTGGGTAGTCATAGCCTCACTCCACAATTGTAATAAATGACATATTATTTATGTAAATCTGCATATATGGTTTATGCCACAGCATTCTTTCATGTGTGTTTGCTTTATCAAATGTACTTAATAAAAAGGAGGATGCAAGAAGTTAAATGTGTGCTGCAAGGTAAAATCACCCTCAAGAGATATCCCCACTATTAGGAGAGTTGTTTCACCGAGTAAATTCATTGTTATATGTAATCTTTCTGGCACTAGAACATATTTTTCCCATGTTATTTTTGCTGAACTGTGGTAATACACTTGAATGTGATCTTTGCATTGTAGTAATAAATGTGTGAATGCATTTTTATTAATAGAACTGCGCTAAATAACATGCTATTGGGCCGCATTTATTTTTGCTACCATACTATAAGGAAAATGTTACTTACCCTGTAAGCATCTGTTTATAGCGTGTAGGGCTGTAGATACAATCTACAGCTCTATACACGAAGAATAGATGCTTATAGGGTTTAAGTAAAACATTCTTTTTGTAGTATATGTTGCTGTTGCTACACACTCTGCATAGGCTGTAAAGCAGAACCCCTTCAAGTGTTGGCTAGCTTGCGGATGAAGCAGATGTCTGAAACAATATGTAGCCTGTGGAATGGCTAAAATAGCCACACAGTAGTGTTTGGTGAAGGAGTTTGGGTCTGACCAAGTGACTGTTTTTCATGTTAGCTAATAGAATTTTACCCCAAAAAGCCATGGTTGCTGCTTTTTTGCATGTAGCGTGTGAGTGTGCCCTGGGGATAAGAGGGACAGCTTTTTTAGTTTTGCAGTAACAAGTTTGATGGCACTTGACTATCCATCTGACAATACCAGTTTTGGAAATAGGGTAACCTTTGTGAGGTTTGCAAAAGCCACATATGGCTGATCAAACGTACGGAAGGGCTTGTTTCTGTTGATGAGAGCATGCTTGACATCTAGGATATGGAGGGTTCTCTTCACTACATAATCTAACTGTGGGAAAGAGACAGGCAGCTCTCTAGTCTGAGTGAGGCAGAACGGGGCTACCACCTTGGATTGGTTGTGAGAACAACCCTGTCCACGTGAATATGAATGAAGGGCTCTTAAAGGGCAAGGGCATGCAGCTTGGTAATGGGTCTGTGGGTAGGTTATGGCTATGAGAACAGCCATTTTCCAGAAAATCAACAGAAAAGGGCAAGAGTGCAAGGGCTCAAAGGGAGGACTCATGAGCCTGGTAATGACCACATCGAGATTCCATACAGGGTCAGGGGGACTATGGGAGGGATGACCCTCTTGCGCCCTCCATGCATTCTTTGATTACCTGTTTGGGAAACATGGAGGAATTTTCCCTGTTTTGCATGTATGTGGCATTGGGAGCTAGATGTGGCCATATGGAAATGTAGGTGAGGCCTGACTTCTGTAAATGGTGAAGATAGTAAATTATTTCCTGGACCCTCGATGTTAGAGGGTCAAGGGTATTGGAGATGCAATAGTGGGCAAACCTCTTCCACATAGCAGGCACAATTGGTAGGCCTGCTGGATTCGCGCACAATTCATGCATTCATTCCTGCGGGAGATGCAGGTAAATGAACTCTAGGACTTCAGGTGCCAAATTCCTAGTTTGAGTTGCCTGGGGTCTGAGTGTCTGATATGGCCATTGTTCCATGCCAGAAAATCTGGCTTGGTTGGAAACTACTCATGGGAGCTGATCGACGTCTCAAAGAGTGGGGAGTACCAAGGCTGCCTGATCCCAGTGGGAGCTACTAGGATAACAGTCAGGGATGTCTGTCCATCCTATATGTGGAAACAGTTGGAGAGACCGAAAAGCATAGGCAAATATCCCTGGCTAGTTAACTCATAGTACATTGCCAATGGTCTGTGTGTGGTTACCTAAAGGTAAAGCTTGAATATTTTTTGTTTTCTGGAGTGACAAACGTGTCTATCTTTGTGCACCCCAGCGTACGAAGTACTTGAGGAGGACCATGGGTGGAGTTTCTACTCGTGAACTTGTTAATGTATCCTGCTGAGGAGGTCTGCAAGGTCTTGATAACGACTAGCTTGACCTAAAGCAAGGCCTGAGAGCAAGGTGTAGGGTACGATTTGCCTGTGCCCAAATTGAGTACGGACCATGGGAATGGGGTGGCTTCCAGGGGTTTCAGGTGAGACGTGGTGGCAATTATAGTGAATCCGAGGTCATGAAGCAGGGATATTGCAGCTTGGGTGTAAGCTGAGCATTGTTGCTTGCCTGCAATTTTGATCAGCAAATAGTCGTTATACGGGAAAATGTGGATGCCAATGGATTAGGGAACGTAATCTCGCTCCGGAAGCACTGCTGAAAGGGGTTGTCGCACAAAAGATTCCAAAAATTGATTCAGTTTTGTTGTTTTAATCTATTTATTCCAGTTCTCAATTTTTAATTCCTTTTCGTCCGTCACATGAAAAACCGTTATGTATTTAATTCTGATGCGGTAAATATGCCCATCCGAGCCTTAGTTTTACGGCAGGAAACATACATAGTTCATCCTCAGTAGTATCATATTCCCAATGCATTTCGGTTGCTTTCATCAACCTTCGTCAGGGGTAAACTACAAATTCAGACAACAACATTTTAGGCTTCATGTTTTAAAACGCATGTCATATCATTACAATGTCATTATTCATTATGTACTTTGTTAAAAAAAACCTCAATCAGCGATTTCCCTCTAGTGCCTCCCAACGCTGAACTACTCTAAATCAACTCTCCTCCATTTCTGTTATGCTTTACAATCCAATGTTAGAAAACATCTACGAGACTGTCTCCCCACTAACTTAGATGTGCTTGAAATGGAGGCAAATGTGAAAGAGCCGTTAACCGGCTCGAGGAATGAGAACTAGGTTTACGAAAATCTTCACAGGTATGAGAGGGATTGCTATTTAATGTGGAACGAGAGTCAATGGGCAAGTTTTGTCATCTAAGTTAGTGGGGAGACAGTTTGGTAGATGTTTTCTAATGTTGGATTGTAAAGCATAACAGAAATGGAGGAGAGTTGATTTAGAGTAGTTCAGCGTTGGGAGGCACTAGAGGGAAACCCCTGATTGAGTTTTTTTAAAAAAGTACATAATGAATAATGACATTGTAATGATATGACATGCGTTTTAAAACATGAAGCCTAAAATGTTGTCTGAATTTGTAGTGTACCCCTGACGAAGGTTGATGAAAGCAACCAAAATGCATTGGGAATATGATACTACTGAGGATATACTATGTATGTTTCCAGCCGTAAAAATAAGGCTCGGATGGGCATATTTACCGCATCAGAATTAAATAAATCTAACACCAAAGGAGAGCACTTTAAATAGGTATTGAAGACCACTTACCAATAAGAAGAGGTAACGCGGGTGGGCGGGATGGATGGGGATGTGAAAGTATGTGTCCTGCAGGTTTAGCGCCATCATGTAATTGCCTTGCCGGAACAGAGGCATGACATCCTGCATCCTATTGTCATGTGGAAATATTCTCACAGGATGTATTGGTTGAGGAGCCTGACCACAGGGTCCTTCTTGGAAATGACGAACTGAAGAGATTAGATGCCCTAGCCCCAGTGGTGAGAAGGCACTCTTGAAGGCTCAAGTGCGGAAAAGCGCTTACGCCTCTCCCTCTAGAAGGCGCAAATGTTCTCTGTTGAAGGTATGTGTGCAGGGAGGGGTGTTTGGATGGGTTGTGAGAAACTCTAGGTAGTTGCCGCCATGAACAACCGTGAGTACCCACTGATCTGATGTGATTTCCTCCCAGTGAGATAGGAAAGCTTGCGGTCTTCCCCCTTCATATGATATGTGATCATGGGGTGGGCAGGGCAAGTCAGTGCTTAGAGGTGGCGGCCCCTTTACGGGAGCCACCTCTCCCTCTACCTTTGTTGTTTTTGACACTGTAGGCACCTCTGGGATACCCCTACCCAGTTGCTGGAGGAAAGGCTGCTTTTGTGTCTGGAATGAGTGTGTGGGGTCAGGGGAAGTGGCCTTAGCCTCTACTTGAGGCTGCTGCCTCCGAAAGAAGCCTCTGGAAGCCACCCCCCCCAAACCCTCCCTTACAACCTACAGGAAGCTCTGTTCATGGCACTGAGGGCCTAACAGATAGTGTCCAAGGAAAATACCACCTCCAAGGCTATCTCCTTCCCCATTTTCCTAAACTCCTCAGAGAGATGCTTCACCAACTTCTGCAATTGTTCCAACATGGATCTATAAGAGCGGGAAGGGCCCCCACAAAGTTTGCTTCTTTGGCCACCCTTATACCTGTTGCATCTAACTTTTTATTATCGTTGTTAGGTTGTTGGGCATTGCCTATGTCTGGAACAGAGGCCTGCTTGCAAATGGTATATAAGACCAGAGAGTTGGGTTGGGGGACATTGACTCTGATGTAGACATAGTCACTGGGGGAGGGCTTATACATTTTCTCCGTCCTGGGTGTAACTACTCTAGCTTCTACTGGTGGCTTGAATGCAGGGCTCGACTTGAGGGTACACGCAGGTACACGGTGTACCGTGGGGGTGGTTTAACCAGAATCTTTCTGGCGAAGGCATGCCTAAAGAGGTGCTTCAGCCTCACATCAAGCACCTCCTGGGGTCTTTGGAGGACTTGCTTCTCCAAATCCCATGGAGCCTGTCGTATATGCTTTTGGCGTCAACAATGGCTTCAGGGTGGACGAGGGCTTGGGTGCCGGTGTCAATGGAGCCTTTGGCTTTGAGTGGAATTGAAGGTTGTCAGTGGCTTTTGAGCATGTAGGGCTGGAAGGGAATTGGAATAAATAGATTAAAACGACAAAAAGGAATCAATTTTTGGAATATTTTGTGCGACAAAGCCTTTCAGCAGTGCTTCCGGTATGGGAGCGAGATTACGTTCCCTAATCCATTGCCATTTACTTTTTCATGCGGTTGGAGGGCGGATCGCGTTTCCGAAATGCACGCATTCTATTGCTAATACTGATGACATTGAATTTATGGATGAAATGGAGTGCATTCCACTCTATAATTGAAAATGTGGATGCCTCAAATCCTTAAGTGAGTAGTTACCACTGATGAGCACTTTGTGAAGACCCTTGGAGTGGTGGTAACATCAAAGGAGAGCACTTTAAATTGGTATTGATGACCACTTACCAATAAGAAGAGGTAACGCGGGTGGGCGGGATGGATGGGGATGTGAAAGTATGTGTCCTGCAGGTTTAGCGCCATCATGTAATTGCCTTGCCGGAACAGAGACATGACATTCTGCATCCTATTGTCAGGGATCAATGACCTAGTCAGGTTGACACCTTTGGAGGGTCTTCTTTGGATCTAAGGCCTTTCCTTGATGCTAACTGGAGCCCTAAAGGCAGGGGAGGCCGTGGATGCTGACAGGTCTTGTGCATGGGACTCGCCGTCTGGTTGCCTTATAAGTGGTGCTCAACTTCAGCAAGAGCCTCTTGGAGTGCTTAGAGTGGGTGTCAGTGTTGGAAAAAAATATATATCCATGTGTATGTACTACATAGATAACATAGTTAGATCCAATTCTCACCCTCAGTGTCTCAACCCACTCAGTAATCCCACTTCTCCCTGCAGAAGCTGGCAGACATGTCCATCGAGGTGTTCCCTCTCCTTCACAGATTGTAGTCCAGCCCTGGACCAAGGGTCTTACATTGTCCTTGAAGGACAGCTATTAGAGGTCTTTCTCCTTTTTCTCTCCTCTACCATGGCTTTTCTGTATCCCAAGTTAGTTAGCTGACAAAGAGAATTCCGCACGCATGGTCATAGCTTCCTTTAGCTGCTTATAATGTACACCTGTTTTTGTTCCTTTGGGTTTGTGCAGCATTTCTATGTTAGCCCATATTTGGCACTGTGCCTTCTGTTCATTTTTGCGTGTACTGCAATTCTACATGTTAGCCCATATTTGGGCATTTGGCACTGTGCCTTCTTTGGTTTGCGCTTGTGCTGCATTTCTGTACTGTATATAAAGGCCAGAATCTGGTCACTTGAGGCAGAAGGATAATGGGTGTATGGAATGCACACATGTCTGCCCTTTTCCCTTAGCTAGCCCCGCTGTGCCTGGTGTGTTCCTTTTGTCGCTCCAGGGGTGTTGCAAGCGTTAGTCCCTGACAATCTAGGCCAACTGCACTTACGATCCTCAGTGAGGGGTTTCATTGAAGGACACTAGTCCTATAGGTCAGTGGAGCCTCCTCTTCTTCCTCTGGGTAACAGGTGCTGGACAAGATGGCCTCTGGGTTTAGTCTGGTGCTGCAGAATGCCAGAAGAGCTGGCATCGCCCTCTTCCTCTGCGCTGAAGTGGTCTTGTTTGTCAAAGATGTCTGGCGTGTCACCAGTGGGCTGTTGATGCCTCTTGCAGTATGCCCAAGACCTTTGCCTTTGGTACAGGAAGGGTTTCTTCGGCCACAAGGCGAGGCAAGCTTCACACAGTCTAGAAAGAGGCAGAGTTTACATGCCTCATGATGATCTAACCACAGGCACTTGGGGTGGCACTGGAGGCAGTACTTGAAAGCCATCCACTTCATTACCCTGTGAGGATCTGAATTCTTCGGTGTTGAAGGTTAATGGAAAAGGGCTACCGGTCCCAGGAAGGGAAGGAGGACCCTAGCATACGGGGACTTGATCAGTAGGCGTTCGTCTCCGGAGAATGTCGTCAAAGGAGTTGCGGATGGCAAAGGTTTTTCTGACTGTCGAGGATTCACTGCGTGGGCCCGAACTAAACATGGCGATCAAGACAAGTCTCACAGTCTTGTCGGTATACCTCCATATGGATGGCTTAAAAAAAAAAACGAACATGGAGTCAGAGCCCATGCACATTGCCCACGAAGGGTGGAGTCACAATTCATGCCATGACTCAAAAGCCTTCTTTAAATTAAAACAACTTGCAAATGTCCAAGCCCAACACTAGATTGCATGAGTATGTAGAAATGTGTGTCTACAGCAACACATACTACAAACACATATTATCTATATACATACATGTACACATTCACGTATATTTATTACAGACAAGTGGTTACTCCTCTGTAATTGCAGTAACATCCCATTTCGAATTGGGAACAAACAATTTGTTTTCCTAATAACTTTTACACTATTTGACAAATCTGCATTAAACTTCACACAACAGACATGTTTCTTTTTTGTGTCGATTGCGCATTAGAATCATATGTAATTGGGAGGAGGGCCTAATTCAGAGGTTTAGTGTATGAGGACCACATTTACATTATTTGCTAAAGACTAGAAGAAAAACAGCTGAACAAAAAGGCAGCACCAAAATTCACATGTAGAGGTCACTTTCTTCCACATGCTTTTTGGAAAACTGCAAATTCTGCGACTGTGCTGCATTTAAAAATATAAAATCTAGGTTTATCTAGGAGCATAGTATTGCTGTGGGCTTCAGTGTGATTTTTGAATGGGAAAAACAAGTTTCGAGTGCCTTCCTCTGATACTCTTTCTCCCCCTTGATCAATATGCACAAACCTGGCAAAAACTTTCAAAGTTAGCCATATACATTTTTGCAACATTTTACCCCTAACTATGGCGGGTAGCATTTCCCTAATTAAAATGGTCATATTACCAAAATGCCTTTATCTATTCTTTAATATCCCTTATAGCCCCAGGCGCCACTTCTTCGGTTCCCTTTGGTCGGAACTGACTAGACTAGTGTGGGGTGGGGGCAAACCACCCTGTATCCAATGGGACACGCTTGCACGACCGTACGAGCAGGAAGGCTTGGACATCCCAAACTTTGAGTTGTATTACATCAGTGCTCACTATTGGTTCCACCACCCCCCTGTTCTACCCCTCATGTGGCCACTGAGCATTGGTTATCGGACCCTATCCCATTGGATGGTGTCATACTATCTAGAGCGGTACCTCGTGAGAAAGAGCCAACCTCAATTGATTGCACAAACGCAGCCAGTATTCTAGCGCATACGTCGGCACCCTACCTTTATTCTCCTTCCTTTGACTTACCACCCCGATATGGCGTTGCTGCAAGAATGCATTTTTAGAAACATGGTTCTTTCGCGGAACATTTGCACCTGGGGTGACCTCTTTGATAAAGGTACATTTCGCACTCTCCAGCAGTTATGTCATGACCCTACACCCTCTACCATGGACACATTTCTGTATGTCCGCCTTAGACATGGGATGCGAGCGTGCCATGTTATGTTCCCATCAGAGCCTCCCACCCTGCCGCCGCTGCATCGTGTGCTTCAAGTGGATAACGCTAGTCATCTGGTGTCCATCCTTAACCATTCCCTTTAGGTCGATCATGACTATTCACCTTGTATTTTTCGCGTTAAGTGGGGATTGGATCTGGGTCAAGAGCTCACCGATGAGCAATGGACATATTGCTGTAAACAGACAGAGGGGGTCTCCTCGAACAGCAGGTTACGCATTATCCATTACCGTTATCTTCGACGCTATTATTACACTCCTGTGCGGTTACATAGGTATGGGCTATGTGACTCTGACAGCTGTACTAGGTGCCAGGCGGGACAGGCAGATTTTCTTCACCTTGCCTGGGCTTGTCCTGGGGTGTATGACTACTGGCAGCTGGTATTTGAGGCTATTGATTCCATGACTAATGAATGAATGAATGAATTAATTAATACATTTATTGTTTGGTTACTCAAAACCATTACATTAAAACCAAAGTACACAACTTACAAAAGTAAAAAAAAAAACAGAGAAGTCGTCTTCTTTGAGGCAAGTCTGTGTGATTAAAATCTGAATGCTTGTAGGCTGAAAGGAGTAATATCCATAGTCTTTTGGGCCAGCATGCCTCGGCTAGGTCTCTGGTCGTTTTAGCTCGAGATGGCCATCAGCTTAGTGCGAATCTGTTGAATGAATTTGCCAAATGTGGCCATCTGTTTTACTGAGTTCAATGTGTATAATTGATGAACTGCCTCCTTTGCGGTACGTGTCCCCAGTTGTAAGATGATAGGCCTGAGATAAAGGCTGCGAGCTGTGCGCAGGGCCGGGCAGCAAACTAGGAGGTGGGCCAGAGACTCCCGTTTGTATTTACAGAGCCTGCATTCCTTAGTCGCTGAACCTGCCCGTTCGGTGGGGTATAATTCTTTAAGGGGCAGGGGATGTAATCTGTAGGCTAAAATCTTATGTAGGGCTGGGCGGCCCACTGCCTGCGTGAGATGGAGTTTTGAATTGTGCACTGTGTGCGGCAGACTTTGGGACTCTTGGAGACCTCTTTTTGCCAGTGACTCCAAGTCCAATGCACGAGAGCAGATGCAGACTTGTTTTTTGATAGCATTTTTAATGGCAGAATAGTTAACTAGCTCAGAGTCCCAGTTCTCCGTAGCTAAATTAAGGAGATCCTTTGCCGCAGTGAGGGTAGCTGACCAAGGGTTCCCAGATTCCAGGAAGATATTTTTCAGGACTGCCTTCAATGTCTTCTTGTGTGCCGCTGTTGTAAGGTAGTAATATTTGCTCAAGGCAGCCATCTCTTCCAGCTTTTGTTGGTTGAGAGAAAACTCTAATCGGACAAGAGTGTTTCTGGTGCACACGGGTAGATGGAATAGTCTCTTATATGCGCTACAATACATTTTTTCCAGGTCCTTGTTTAGTTTTCCAGGGAATGCTTGTTGGGCGTAATTAAGGGCTGGCATTAGTTTTGCCTTGAGTACTCTTTGGATAGCCATTGTGGTGGGGCTGTGTAAAGTGGCTTGTAATTTGCAAAGGGCGTAGGTCAAAGCTTTCCAAACTCTGAGTCGGGACACAGTACTATGTCGCCTGCCATGGGTGAGTGTGTCGCGTGATGACCCTGGTACTGCACATTATAAGGTCTGTATCAGTTTCTTAAGGAACTTGCAGTTCATCTTCTCCAAGCTGGTTTTATGAATGTATTTATGCTTTTATACAGCACCAGCTAGGCCCAAGGAACATCGGAGAGCTTTTCACATAAAATGCAGTACAAATAGAAATGGCATTTCGTTCGCCAGACATACATAGAGAAAGGAGAGGGAGACCGTTAGGTGAGTGTGTACGCTGTGTGCACCCAAGGCACATCCTCAGTAAGGTCTGCAGAGGCGCCTCTGCTACCCATTCCCGGCAGGAGTGTTACCCGGGACGAGGAGGAATGGCGGGGGAGCACATTCTGGTGGCCGCCGGGCTCGGCTGCCTGCCTGAGCCCCGGTGGCACGGAGACACGCAGGTGCTATCTGGCCTGACTGACCTGCTGCAGGGCTACACCGTGAAGGTGCTGCGCCAGCTGGAGCCGGACCTGGTGAAGTTCTCTGTACTTCAGCTGCTGGATGGAAGCTGCAGGCACAAAATTCACGCCAACTTCGAGCAGTAAAAAAAAAAAAAAAAAAAAAAAGATCATGAGCACCACTTCCTCATCACATGATGATTCTCTATAAATAAATGTGTGTGAGGTGAAGGTAAGCGGAGTTGGTAATGGTAGAATTGATTTTGTGTGCTTTGTATTTGTGCGTTTGAGCTGACACTACACTATTACCTGTGCAAATTATAAAGCGCTCTTCATGGGCAGTGGCAACTCTGCAGCGTGCTTCCCTTGAATAGCACGGTTTTCAACAGTTCGCACACAACGTCAGGCAAGACAAGAATGTCCGAGAGTTAAGTCAGTAACTACAAATGTCTATTTTTATCCTGTTGCCGCGTGACATCAGAGCCACCGGAACATGAGTCAGGAGGGAAGGAAGAAGTGGATCCACAGGTAAAAGTACAGTCCCTGCCAATTAGGGACTGAAACAACATCAACCTTGGTCCTTAATAACTTCGCCAAAAGAGCAGAAAACCGCTCAGCTCCCCCAGAACAGCCAAGTAAATGCAGGAAGACCAAAAGGTCCCTTGAGGGCAGCAAAATCACAGCAAATATATGAATAGCCCTCATGTCATAGCTTTCAGAATTGCCAAAGTTTAAACTCGAGTCGCTTGACATTGAAATGCTGGTTCACTTTTATTCGAAATGCTTTGGTCTTATATTTTTTGCCAGTCACAAGAAAATGCTATTAGAGTTCAGGACAGGCTTGCGATACTTCAAGTGGGGCAACTTGAAAGCTAGAAATACAATCAGTTGGGAGTTCTCTGACAGTGAGTTCTGAAGGGGGTCGTGGCGCCCTTCGAGTGCTGGTGGTGTGCAGCTGGGGGTGTACAGTTCTAGCTACATACCTAGTTCTGTTCCCAGGGAGGAAGTCTCTCTATACATTTTGTTATTTACAATTTTTAATCGATGACATATGTATTTGTCCTAATCTTTTACATGCAGTTATTTTAACTTCTGGTTTGCTAGTAAAACTGAATTATCGTGTCGCAAAATGATACATATCTAAAAATGCCGTTAATTTAACCTCAGGTTTGCTAGCAAAACTGAATTACCGTGTCTCTAAATGATGTATGTCTAAAAAGTGTGTCACCAACATGAAAAGTTTGGAAAGCTGTGGCGTAGGTGATTGTTTTCCCTTTGCATTAAATTTTCCTTAGATGAGCACCAGGTAGCCCCGATTCATGGTACCAGACGCCCAGGTAGTTGTATTGCTGGGTGCATCCCAGAATCAAATGACCAAGCCTCCATTTAGCTAGTTTTTTTTCCGGATAGTGCCCGAAGATTACAAGTTTTGATTTGGATGGGTTGGCCACTAGCCTGTTTTTGTCGTTGTATGTTGCCAAGGCCGTCAGCACCTTTTGTAGGCCTGTCTTGGTATGATCCAGGAGTACCAAGTAATCGGCTGGATTTTAGTGCCCCCGATCCTTGGTGTAGCTAGAGCTGCTCCAATCAAGGCTTGGTCCAAGTCTGCAGTGTATAAATTAAACAGCAGCTGTGCTAAAACGCACCCTTGCTTTAAACCTCGGTCCGTTTCAATCTTCTCTGATGCGGAGTCGCTCGAAAGTTTGATTCTGACCCACTTTCTTTGGTACAGCGACTGAATTGCTTTCAGCAGGGCAGGGTTGATGTTCCAAAGTGCCAACTTCTTCCAGAGAATTGCGCGGTCTACCCCATCGAACGCTGCAAAGACTTTTGGGCGACCGTGCTTGGTGGGCTAGATAAGAAAGTGCTGTTATATTATCCACGGTTGAAGACCTGGGTCTAAATCTTGTTTGGAAGAGGGGCAGAAGTCCTTCTGTGCTTGCCCAATTTGCTAGATCCGCCAAGATGGTGCTCGCATAGGCCTTGCCCTCGATGTCCAGGAGGGCAATCATGCGATAATTGGACCGGTCTGATTTAGGCCCTTTCTTATGTATTGGGTGCAGAAGCGACCCTCTCCAGGAGTTTGGGACGTCCCCCAGGAGCCAGCATTCAGTATATAGGTGGGTCAGGTTTTCAGACCAAAATTCTATATTCGCCTTGAACAAGGAGCCTGGGAGGCCGTTGGGGACCTGGTGCACCATTTTGTCTGATTTATTTTTAGGATTTTGGATACTAAGATTTTTCCAGGAACCGCCTTCATGTGAGCGGTGAGATCTGGCTCTTCCCATGCTGCGGCTGCTTTCTTTAGGTGAGGTCTGATTGGATCCTCTTTGTATAAGGCTTTAACGTGGGCGACCCAGGTATGCGCGTCAAGGGAGTTCTCTCTGTGGGTTTTTCCTCGAGTTAGGTTGTTTAGGTAGCTCCAAAACTCTTGCGATTTACAAGGTCTCAACAAATCAAAGATTTTCAGCCATTGTCCCTAGGAGTATTCACGTTTTGCGGCCCACACTTTCTTTGAATGGCTTTTTGCTGCTTCTTGTTATAGTTTTTTGTCCGATGCTGTGCCATTTTTCCGGTATGCTTTTCGTTTTGCACTCAGATGTTTGGCGCTTTCTTTGATTGCCGGAATAAATCCAAGTATAGATGGTGGATGCCAGCGGTTTATTCTTGCTGTGTCTCCTCGAAGTAGAGATGTTAAGTTCCCGGCGGTTCTATCCCATACTTCCTATTGCGCCCATCTTATGGGAGCTAGGTGGCCAGCCTGCCCAAGTGTTTGTCCATTTGTTGAGCGTGGTGATTGATACCGGCCCCCATTTGATTCTTCTAGGTAGCTTTAGCAATTCGTCACCGTTTGGGGCCCCAATGCATTGTATCCTGTGACGAATTTCTGCTGTCAGATTCAGTGTGAGTGTTAAGGCAGCATGATCGCTTTCGTTTCGCTGATGCACTGTGTAATCTGACATCAAAGGTTGCAGTTTGTCACTTAGAATGATATAGTCAATCCATGTTTGATTATTGAATGTAGGGGCGACGAAATCCCAGAGTTTGTACTTTAAGTGGACGGAGTGAGCTGTTGCCAGATTATAAGATTTTATTAAGACGTTCAATGCGTTGCTGGCCCCAGGGTGATGGCTTTGTGTGGCCGTAACCCCTATGTTGTGTATATTGAGGTCACCAAGAATGATACAATCCAGTAGAGGATATTGTAGTAGCAGGGCTTCTAGTTGCTAGCATGGGCAAATTATCCTTAGCTGTAGACCCATGCGGATTGTGGTAAATGTTGATTACCAGAATTGAAAGTGGCCCGTTGGTCGAATAAAGGCCGTTCAGAATGCCCGCCAAGAACATATTTGATAAGATTTTTATTTCCGTGAATTCTAGATTTAGCGAGTGCTTGATGTAAATGGATATCCCACCTGAGGGTCTTCCAAACATATTGGTCTTTGTGGCTGGTTTGCCGTATTCTGCATATACTCTTATTGAAATCGGTTTTGTCACCCAAGTTTCTTGTATGCAGATTATATCTGCCTCTTCCAGGAATGTCACTGCGGCATGGTTTTGGAACAGCTTTGTAATTCCTGCAACATTCCAGGTCATGATGTTCAATCTGCTGGTAATCGCGTTCGGTGTGTGTGATTCTCATGGCCATTAGACGACCGGTGATGGATTCGGTCCTTGTTTTCGGGAGGATAAATGTTAGGAGCTTGGATTTAAAGCTAGCGGCAGCAGAACCAATCTTTGCTCGCGCGCCCCCTGATTGAACAGGAGCGTTTGCCCTGACCCAGATTTGTTGTTATTTTAATGGGGGTTTCATTAGTTAGGCCTATACTCATGCCACCTTTAGTCCCCTGAAGAGTAGACCCCACATGTGGAGCGCGGTCAAGCGGAGCATTCATGCGTAAATTCCTCCCAGTGATCTGTTCCTGGGTATCCGTACCGATCATTGGGTAGCAGGTTTTTAAAATTGAGGGATATTTTAGTGTAGGCTGAATCTTTATTTTTATGCCCCAGCTTTCCAGTAGCGTACGGTTTCTCTTCAGGGCCTCTGCCATAAGTGAGTTGGTAAAGGTTAGCTATGTGGTCTCATTTTTCTCCTTAGGGTTCGGAGTGAGGAAAGAGACAGTCTCAATGTCCGTAGTTTTTATCCCTTCCAGCCCAGGGATATTTGCGCAGAGTGTTAAAAGATTGCTGCGATTGAGAATGTCCCACTTGCCCTGTGAGGCGTATTCAGGATACAGCATTATTTTCCGGTCCTGGAGAGTTGTGTGGGTTGAATTGTGAGCGGGATGTGCATCATTCAAGTCTTTGGCCTGCGTGCAGATAAAGGTTGCCTGTGCCGGGCTGGTCAAGCAGACTTGGCCCTGGTTTGATAAGCCTGCTGTCTGCTGTGATGTCATCTGAGAGGGTGGGCTAGGTGGCCTGGGATTCAAAGCCCAAATCCTAGTGAGCTCAAAGTTAGGCTCGAAGATGCCTTGGGGTGCACTCAGAGCTTGTTCCGACGTTATGAGAGGGGTAATGGATTTTTTAAGGTCTCGAGGCGCTTGGGTCATTCCGCTCATTATTGTCTTTGAGTTTTCGCAGGGCTGATAGCTTTTGGGGCAGAGTTCGCGATCTCTTGGTGGGGCCTGAGTTGCTTCCCCGATATGTTGTCCTTGTGGGTCCAGCGCTTGTTTTTGCTCTTTCAATGCCGGGGCTAGCTGGGGGGCTACAAGATGGTCCGCTGTGTTCAAGCTGATGGCAGAGTTAGTTATGTGTGAGGCTTCTGAAGCTGCCTCGGTTTTTCCTGTCATTTTGGTAGTGACTTCCGGGCAGGTCACTTTTTGAGTATCGGTGTGACCGGTGGCCGTCTGGTTATCGGGCAGCAACCATTGCCGAATTGAGCTGTTGGTGTAAGATTTATTTTTTCTCTGCTAGTTAAGTTTTCTTATTTTTTTCTTATTTTTTCTGGATAGATTTTGAGTTTCTGAGGAAACCAGTTTGAGGGTGTGGTGAAGATCTTGGTTAATGTCGCGGATGGGGCTGGGTTTTGTTCCAGTCACGCTGACCATCGCCGAAGGCTCAGTGCCCAAGTTCTTCTCTTCTTCAGGGCAGTCTGTGCTGCCAATTTGTGGGTTTGTTAGGTCTTTTGTGTTGGAAAGCGAGTTGGCATTTTGCTGTGCAGGTAAGTTATTCTGATGATTACTAACTTCATTCTTGAGATCCTCAATTAATGTATTCATTATGTTTGGTAATTTTTCTAAGTTCAGCAATATAGGGCTACAACCACATGTATCTGGCTTGGGTATTAAGGTTGTGCTGTTATGGGCTCTGTGTATTAATGAGTTCAGGTGGTCCAGTTTAGAGACTATCCCAGAGATCAGCCCCGCGACTACTTGTAAGATATTAATTTGTGCGTCAAGTTTATCTGCATGCATTATTGCTGCACTTGGCATTGAGATAAGGGCCTCGTTAATCAGTGTTAGATGGTTTGTAATCAATGGAGGCTTCTCGTCCTTATCCGCTCCTTTGCTCTCGGAGCTTGGAAGCTGCGCCTCTTTGTCGTGTTCCGGGGCGCGGGGTTTTGACAAATTCGCTGTCTGGATATGTGAGATAACGGGGAGTGTTGGTGTTTTGGCTCCATAAGCTTCATGGGTCCTGTTGGGTTCATAGGCCATAGTCATTCCATGAGTTATAAGACTCAAATTAGGGTCATCCAGCTGTTGAGGGGTCAGAATAAATGGGCTTGTGTGAGTAAGTCTGGTTGGATCCATGTTGGATATCAGAAGTTCGGGAGGTCTTCCCCCTTGGAGCGTTATTAATTTGGGTGAAAGTGGAATGACTGGCCGCCAAGGAACTGTGGGGCTTGGAGTTTTCCGTTCTCCATTGCCGTGTCAATGGCACCGGGAAGTTTTCCCGAGCGTGGGGTGGATAGAGGATTCAAGGCCCCACTAAGTTCAATTGGTGTAGGTGCTTTGGGGCACAAAAAATCTCTTATATCTCTGTTTCCACCTGTCCCGGGAGATGTTTTTGTAGCACAGGGGTTAAGCTTATGGGCCAAGGCATTGAGTGGGCTGGAGATCTTCCCTAATTGAGTTGCTAATGCCGGTGCCAATAATTCCGGTGATATCGGTGTGGCTCCGGTTGCTCCCGTTTGTTTGCCATCCTTAGGCCCTGGCCCTATATTGAAGCTCCCTCTTCCAGATGGATAAAATAACTTTGCCTTTTGTCTCCTTGCTGATTTGTGAGGCCGGGGCTTCTCTTGAAGTTGGATCAAATTTGAATTTCTAGTCCTCATGGTTAAGGATGCGCTGGATGTGCAAGTAAAAGGGGTTAAATTAAAAGCTGGAGTTAAAGCGTCCAACAGACTCGCCTGGCTGCCTCAAGGGCGGCGGCAGCTGCCGCTACTCAACCGTTCAGGGCAGTTCAGTCTTTCCTTGCGGCCCTGGCAGTCTTGACAGCGCTTGCAAAGTGTGATGACCGGTGTTGCGATGTTAGTTCGGCGGTGCTATAACCAATGCAAGCGCTGTCCGGCGCTGGTGGCACACTGGAGAGCTTGATTTAGTTTGAGCTATTTTTCCCAGTTGTTTGTGTTCCTATTGGCTGCTTTCTGCCAAACAGAAGAGTTGTTGTTCTTCTTCAATTTATCGCAAAAGGGCCCGCAGCTCGTCGCTCGTCAATTGCTGCTCTTCATTGAGCCCCCCCGAGTTTGTCACACTTTTCCCCCTGCACGCTGCGCTGCACTCCACGCGGCCCCTGAAGCCAGGACCGAGGCCAAGCCCGTGCTTCTTGCGTGCGTGCTGCGATGTAGCTGTGTCGCCAATTGCCTGTTTCCCTCTGTCCTCTGCCCTCTGCTGCTGTTGGGGCAGAAGAGTGTGCTGGCGCCAACGCTGGGGCCGGGGCAGAGGCTGCTACCGGGAGCCGATGCCGGTGCCGACTTTCACCTAAACCTGCACGCGCAGGGGTTGTCGGCTTTGTCGCCTTGCGCCCTTCTCGGCTTTCTTGGCGTATCTCTGCTCTCACGTAGCGGTAAACACTGCCCTGCTCCTCAGCAGCTCCTCCCTCCTTGTTCGTCACGAATCACGAGGCTTGCATGACTACTGTACCCCTCCCTAGATCACCACTCACTGCGCTTCTGGGTTATACTGCGCCTATCCCTACCACATACAGAAGGTTTGTTTCTTTCGACCTAGTTCTGGCGAACCGGCGAAAGGCCTGCAGGTGGGGCAGTGGCTGTGCGCCTACATTTATGGAATGGTTGGCTGATATGATCATTTGGAAAGACCAACTTTGCCCATATGCTGACTTATTACCTAGCTCTTCACGACCCCGGGATATGTGGGGCCCGCTGCAGTCATATTTGCTGGAACAGCCTCTCTGCTGATTCCTAAGCCTTCGTTTTGCGGGTGCTCCAGAGATAACTTCGCCATTCTTGTGATTCCTGGTGTGGGACACACAGCTCTGTATGGCTACATATATCATTATATACTAAGCAATGTGCCCTACTTCCTCTATTGTCACCATATGCCCAATATGTGTTATGCAGCTCTAATGTTGTCTCTGCATTTCGTGTGTCGTCAATCTTCAAATGTATTAATCCATGCACGGTGCTCATGTAACTTGCTGTACCTTATGATTGCATCACTTGTACTCTGCTGACGGTTGTTTAATAAAGGAATTTAAAACTGAAAAAAGGAAAAAAAAGTATTGGCCCACCAACTCTGGCACTGAAGTGCACTTATTTTTGCCAGATGCAAAAATATGTTAGAATAGGTGAAGTGCTACACGGACAGCACAAGGCAGCCAATGGAAGAAGTGGTAGGACAGAAGAACAAAATGATGAAAAGAGCAGGCCCAAAGCCCCTCCATGTATGTACATGTTTGTGTTTTTTTTATATATGATGATTTATTTTCATTATGTGATGGTGGCAAATCTGCTAAAACTGTCTTCAGGCCATATCTAGTTACGTGTTTGAAAGTAACAGTCACCTGTATGTTTTGCATGTCTGATAGTTCCTTGCAAATGATCATATATCAAAACTTGTTAAGAATGGTAAGGAATAAATTAAGCCAGTGATACAATTATAAAAAAAGAAAAAAACATTTTTGCAACATTTTGGGCAGATTCATCAAACAGGGACAATACATTTAAGGTTATGTTGCTTCGAATGTAAAAACATATTTTCTGCCTATTTCTTTGGCAAATATTGACCAAGATAAACAATATTTTGAATAGTTCCCTAGGAATCACATACACATGATTGCGTGAAATCTGCGCAATAGTCAAATGGCTCGCTATTTCAAACACATTTTGAAGTCAATGGCTCCCGATGGGAATGTGCAAACATTTTTCTTATCAAAACTTTTCACATCAAATTTTACCGAATTTGACATGTGCATAGAATCATATTAACATGAAGGAGGTGGCCACGGCGGCGATCGGAATGGCCGCCTTTCCGTGAAGCTCCTCCATGCGGGCTCCCGACGGCGACGATTAAGATGTAGTCCGCTGCTCCTGTCCTCCACATCCTTGCGGATCCGAAGGCTGATGCCGCCCCGACCATCAGGGTGACTCGGGAGATCGTGGGAGCGTCCTAGAGGAGTGTGCACGGCGGAGGAGAATCGAGGCCTCCGGACCTCGGCGCCATCTTCTCTATCTGCGCCGGATCGCTGGGTGAGTGCCGCCCGGTGCTCGACCGCCGGGCCTTTCGCCCTTTCGAGCGTCTCCTGGGGGGTTTCTCGCGCGCTGCCCGTCTTTCGCTGGCTCCCGGGTGGGAGCGCCTGGTTCCTGGGCGCGACCGCGGCCTACTGGCCTGGGAATTGCTGGGACCGGGGCCTCGATTTACAGGCCTGCGTCGTGTGCTGGGCGGCGGCGGCGGTCGCTAGGAGGCGGCGGGGGTGGGGGAATACGGTGGTTAGGAAGCCGGGCGGCGCTACTTAGTGTTATTCGGCGGGCCCGCCTCAGACGCACTCGGGGGGGATCTTTGATTCCCTCCCTCCCTCCTGCCCTAGACGACAGGCGAGGGTCGCTCCCCACTCCATTGACTACAGCGAGTGCACTCCATAAACGGAATCCAGCCCACGCAGCTATTTGGACCTTGGCCGCCGATGCTACCTGCCGCCATAGACTTTCACGTGCGTGGCTGAGCTTACTCTCACTCACCTCATTTGGCCCGATCTCGAGACGAACGCTTGAGCCTGCCTGGTCGTGGGGCTGTCTGGTGTTTTTGCATTACTCTAACGTCTTCCCCGCCTCGCGGGTTGGCTTAACGTTTTACTACATTGCAACTGCACACTCCGTACTACCGCGGCGATGGGAAAGAGGGACCCGAATCAGAGGAAGCTCAGCTTTGACAAGACCCCCCTCCTCGCTACGGACCCTCCACCTGGTTCGGCTACTGGGGCTGCCAGTTCGGCAGACATGGAGGACGCCGCGGCCATGGTCGCCACCATGATGGGTGAAATGCGCGCTGGCTTTAAGGCGCTTGACACCCGCTTTGACAGCCTTGAACAAAAACTTGCTGACATGGGCACCAAGGTGCAGGCCCATGACAGGCGGCTCAACATGGCGGAATCCAGGATATCGGATGTCGAAGATGGCGCCTCGAAATCGCTTAAGCAACTGGAACGTGTTGAGAAAATCCTTAAAGACGTGGCCATAAAAAACGAAGACTTAGAAGCGCATAGTCGACGCAACAACATTCGTATTCTTGGCGTGGCAGAGACAACAGCCGCGGGCCGTTTTGACACCTTTGTTTAAAACCTCCTCATTGAACTATTCGGTAAAGACACCTTCACTGCTGGCTTTGTTGTGAAACGTGCACACAGGTCGCTGGGACCTAAACCTCGCCCTGGCCAGCCGCCGCGACCTATTATCGCCAGAATCATGAAATTCCGAGACCGTGACGCCGCGCTTCGTGTGGCACGTGAGGCCGGTGAGGTGCGGTGGCAGGGCAGCAAATTGTCCTTTTTCCCTGATTTCACACTAATGGTCCAAGAGGCACGTCGCAAATATAATGTAGTTAAGTCCACCCTCCGAAATCTTAGTTTAAAGTACCCGGCCAGATTGAAGGTCGATGTGAACGGCAGATTCCGCATTTTTGACTCTCCCGCGGAAGCACAAGACTTCTGTCAAGGCTACAACAAACAGGGTTCACCGTCAGCTGCTGGCTCCGCGCCGCCATCTCCGCCTCGCAGCGACACACAGTCCAGTGCTGATCCTTTTGCTGAAACTGGCCAGGGCTGAATGTTCGACGTTACCTAATCTTTGTACCCTACTCGTTGTGTGGCCTATTGGATGTGGACTCTCCAGCGTTTATTGAATGGTCACCAATTCAGGAGTCGCTTGTTGGGACGCCCGCATGGCGTGGCGTTGCTACCCCCTATGGCGAATGCCTTATTGTTTATCTTTTCTGGGGTTTTAACAATTTTTTTGCAGCGATGCTGTTTCATTGAATGGTTACAAATGTTTGTATTTTGCACTGTTGTTCAGCATTTGTTTGGGGATTGCCTCTCTGGGGACGCTGGGAGGCTGGGTGGTGGGTGGGGGTTGGTGCGCGCTTTGTTTATGTGGTCATTTATGTTTGTGAGAAATTGCGAGAGTCATGGGAGTAGATTGACGGATGCACGCTTGCTGGTGATTATCTTTGATGTGGTGTTATAGCCAGGGTAGGTCTACAGTCTGGTCTGTCCAGACTCACTTTGATGTCTTGGAACGTTCGTGGTTTAAACACCACAAGGAAGCGTAAATAGGTACTGAACTATGCAGCACGACATAAGGTAGATGTCCTCTTTTTGCAAGAGACTCACTTGGTGTAGTCGGACATGATTTCCGTGGCGAAAGGTTGGGGAACACACAGAGTATTTTCAAATTACAGCAGATATGCGAGAGGTGTTGCGATTCTTGTGCACAAACGTGTTCCCTTTGTATTGACTGGTAGTAAAGCTGATGGGGAGGGCAGATATGTGCTTATAACAGGTGTGTTGTTTGGGTATAAAATCACAATGGTGGGAGTCTACGGCCCCCAACGTGGATTTCCTGGCTTTTTTTCAGGACCTACAGCTGACGCTGCTTCACTCTGACATAGATTTGTTAGGTTTGGGTGGTGACTTTAATCTATTAATGAATCCAGGCATGGACAGTAGTTCTCCCTCTCCGGAATGCAAACCACAGGCCCGCTCAGTGATGGCGGAAATTTGCTCCCACTTTTCTTTAATAGACATAGAGGCTCGGCTGCACCCACACACACCTGATTACACACATCACTCTAGTTTCCACAACACCAGTACTAGAATTGACTATTGGCTCCTCTCCCCGGGCATTGCAGGCTGGGTGGATGGCCTTTCCACGTTTCCACGCACGTTATCGGACCACTCTCCTATAGTGTTAACGCTAGCGATCCCCAGGTTGGGTGACTACGAGAGGCAGTGGCGATTCCCTCGTAGGGCCCTGCTGGATCCGATTTTTAAAGAGGAGATCTGCACTGCCATCGACGACTATTTTGATATTAATACAGGCTCTGTAGCCTCCTGGGCCACGTATTGGGAAGGTTTCAAGGCCACCTTACGCGGGGTTTGTATTGCCAAACATGTGGGGACCTTGCGTGAGATTCGCTCCACCTTGACTCGCATTGAAGCGGATATCTCTGCGATAGAGAAGGAAATCCTTCAGGATCCCTTGGCGGACCGTGAAGCCAAACGCCTTGAGTTACTCTTGGAATTTCGCGACGCTGCAGACAGGGAACTGCGGGACATGGGCAAGCACTATACGGCGCGTCAATACGGGGAGGGTGACAGGCCAGGCAAGATACTGGCGCAAATGCTCCGTCCGCCACACCAGGCAGCTTACGTAACTGATGTGGTTGATGCGCAGGGCACACGACACCACTCCACTCCCGATATATCTAACACATTTCTGTCATACTACAAAACTCTCTACACTTCCACACTTTCAGGGGAGCATTGCAACCCGGGACATTATTTGCATGAGATTGCCATGGTATACCTAGAGAAAAACATGCAGGAGTTTCTGGCCATGCCCATAACGCCGGATTTCATAATTGAGGACATTGATTCATTGAGGAGCTCCTCGGCTCCGGGCCTTGATGGTTACTCGGCTGATTTTTATAAAGAATACAAAGAGGAACTTGTACCTAGGCTTGTCGAGGTATACGCGGAGGCACTGGAGGCGGGCATTCTCCCGCCCACGCTACGGGAAGCGGTAATTGTTTTGCTGCCCAAACAGGGCCGTGACCCCTCTTTATGTAGCTCCTATAGGCTCTTATCTCTCTTGAACTTGGACTACAAGATTTTGGCTTAAGTCCTTGCAATCCGCTTGGCGCTACTCGTGGAGACCATCATTTCGCCGGCCCAGTCCGGTTTTGTCCCACATAGGTCCACATCCCTCAATCTTCGGACACTGTTTTCTGTTTTGCACAGGATTGATCCCTCAACTCCGGATGCAGTGGTGTTCCAGGACGTGGAGAAAGCGTTCGACACCCTGGAGTGGCCCTTCTTTTTGTCGATCATGAGGCGAATGGGTATGCCCACAATGTTTGTGGCGACAGTGGAGTTACTGTACTCGGCTCCCACCGCCCGGATACGTTTAAATGGCACCATTACTGAAAGCTATACACTTTCACGAGGTACCCGTCAGGGGTGCCCATTATCCCCGCTCCTGTTCATCATTGCGATGGACCCCTTGGTGCGACATTTTCAAGAGAAACATCTCCACAGAGGGCTTCAGGTTCGCACCGGGCCACTACTCGTCTCGCTGTATGCAGACGACACGGTCTTGTATGTTTGGACTCCTCGGTCCAACTTGGAGCCGCTGTTGTCGGAGATTGCCCGCTTTGGCGAATACTCAGGCCTCAGAATAAATTGGCATAAATCGGTCATTTTTCCGCTTACCCCCTCCACCTCGCAATGGACTTGTGCTTTTCCTCTAGAATGGAGCACCGACTCTGTGAAATATTTGGGAATCCATATCCACCTCGACACAGTGTCCATTATCCGTTTGAACTACGGACATGCCCTGGATTTCTTGGAAGACCACACGGAGCGCTGGCTTCGCCTCCCTTTGTCCATGGCTGGCCGGATTGCCATTATCAAATTGATTGTCCTCCCCAGGTTTTTGTATTTATTCAACAACATTCCGATCCCTCTCACCAAGATTATTTTTTCACAACTTCGCTCCTTACTGCTGCGCGGTAAAAACCAGCGAGTGGCCTGGCGCACATTGACGCTCCCTTACGAACGAGGAGGATTCGGAGTAACAGATTTTTTTCTTTATTATTTAGTAGCACAGAGCTCATATGCGCATCCTTGGTTTCACCCGGATGCCAGAATTCCATATCTGAGGCCTGAGACTGATATGGCGCTCCCTGTGGCCCTTAATTCCATCCTCCCTAGAGGACTCCCCCAGGACCCACAGGACATACAACCAGTGTCCACTACATGTTGGGCTTGGGATAAACTGCGGCGCCTACTTCGCATTGAGAAATTGTACTCTTCTGCACTACCGTTGCCTAACCCTCATTGGCTTCCCATCACAGGCGAATCGGTGGTACAGCGCACATTATCCAAATACCAACTACACACAGTCGGAGATCTCTTTACAGACGGTCATGTCTTCTCCCTGACGGAAGATCACCGTTTCACTGACCGAACATTTATGGACTCTTTCACACTGACTAGACTTCGCTTCATGCTCCGTGCTGAATTCCCCACATTTCCGCTCCCTCCTGAAGATGCCCCCGCACTCACATTTATAGTACAGAATCAGACAGGGGAGCATGTTGTCTCTAAGTTATACAAGATATGTTTGGCCTCAATTCCTTCCTCAGAAGCAGCGGTGCGCACCGATTGGGAGGGCGACCTGGGCATCCAGATTACAGATGACCAATGGGCGGCGTGTTGTGCTACCACTAGAGATGTGTCCATTAACAGCAGACATAAACTTATACACTTTAAGTTCCTGAGGAGGATGTATCACACTCCCGCACTTGCTCATAAAATTGCCTCTAACAGGCCACACTACTGCCCTAAATGCAGAGCCCCGCAGGCAGATTTCGCCCACCTTTCCTGGACTTGCCCGTGTCTGCATGAATACTGGTTAAAGATGCACCGGGTTCTGGGGGACATATTGGGCATGGAGCTGCAACCCACCCCTGAAATTGCGTTGCTTGGCTATGTTGCCAACTTCCCACGCCCTCTTCGTAAACTGGCATCCATTGGCTTTATTTTGGCAAAGAGGGAGATAGCGCTACTCTGGTGTGCTAGGCGCGCTCCAACCGTCCGCGCTTGGCTCCGTAGTATGGCCTACTGTAATGTTAACAGTGTTGAGTATTCAGAACAGATCCCGATTGCTTCCTGACCGATTGACATTTGGGGGCCATATCGGAAATATGCTGCGAAGCTCGCTCAGGAGACACAATCCCAATCGATTAATTCCATTGTACCTGTGGGGGTGGGTTAGGAGGGGCTCCACTGCAGCGCTGTGACTGCTTCTCCCACTATTTCTGTGCAAGTCGCGCGGGATCAATGCAGCAGAATACCGCTGTTAGATGTGCTGGTAGTTAGGGAGGAGGCTCCATGGGCTGACTTAAGTTGTACCTGTATCACTGTAAAACTCCACTCCTACTCCAATGGTGGTACACGAAAAATTGGCCAGAATCTGAATGCCTTGATGTTTACATTTCTCGATACGCCATTCTAAGACTGAGACTGTTATTGTGCTGATTGATCTGCTCTACTGTTCTCGCAAGCTTGCTGATATGACTCGCTCTCTGTATGTTGTTTATTATTTTTTTCAGTTCCTATATGATTTTTGTATTTATGGTTTCATCAAAAACAAAATTGTACTATTGCAATGTGTCATTCTAGAAGTATGCAATCCCTCTATGAGAATATCTGTTTATTGGTTAATGATTCACCTGATGCTTCTTGATAATTCTCTTGATTCCTCTGTATGTAAGAGTGGATTGCTTCTTTGTGCAATAAACAGATTAAAAAAAAAAAAAACATGAAGGAAGTCAACAAACCATAAAAAGCTATGTATGTTCAGTAATGAATTGTAAGGCCCAACACATGTCAACAATTTACCGTTTGTAGAAGAATATCTATCATAAACTTAGTTATTACTATTCAGTTTGCCCATCAAAGAAGGACATTAATTAAAATTAACATTTTATTGGAAGTCATGGTCACAACAAGCGCAGGCTACAAAATTGTAAAACGTACAATTAATTATTATTATTGCAGTCTTATATAGCGCTTAGCTGCCCATGGGGCTTCCCAGCACTTAGGTGGAAGACTAAACAGCTTCAAGAGTAGTACTGCAGTTATCCAGGTTTTAGGCACTTCAGCATGAAGTGGAGGAATAAAATAGCCAAGTTTTTGAAGGCAAGTAATGAGGAACATCGAATGTAATGCGGAAGAGTGTTCCACAATCTGGGACCGCGTGCCGCGAAGGAGAGGCCGCCCATCCGGACTCGGTTGACTCAAGGAACTGTAAAAAGAGAGCAATTGCTTGAGCGCAGAGTGCAGGAAGGATGATAGGGGGTGACAAGGTTTTGCAGATACTAAGACCCTGAGCATGAGTACATTTTGTACATATAGCACAATGCCTTAACCTCAATACGCTTGTACACTGTAAGCCAATGGAGATCATGAAGAAGGCGGGACACAGAGGACTGTTTAGGGAGCAGGATCAACAGTCTGGCAGCGGAATTCTGAACCACCTGGAGGCGTCTGATCACGGTCTTATCTGCTCCCAGATATAGGATGTTTCCATAATCCAGCCTAGACAGAATCATGGCCTGTAAGACGGTTCTCTGGGCCGAAAAGGGAAGTACGAACAGGATCTTTTTGAGCCATCTCATGGTGGCAAAACAAGAGGAGGCACCTTTGGTTACTTGGGGCTTCATGGAGACTTGAGTCTAACCGAAAAACAAGTTCCTTCACCTTGTGAATGGGTACAGGAGGAGTTCTAAATGAAGAAGGCCAGTGTGGGGGCCCCGAGAGTAGAGGATTCCTACCTAGTACCATTACCTCAGTCTTGTCAGCATTCAACTTTAGGGAGTTTCAAAGCATCCAAGTGGAGACATGGCAGAGGCATGAGTTGAAATCATCTGAGGAACCAACCTGTGCAGACGATAATGAGAAGATAATCTGGGTATTGTCTGCATAAGGAAAACAAAATGTGAGGCCACAGCTTTCCCCTGGGTCAACGAGAAGGCGGACGTATATATATTGGAAAGCACAGGGATAAGTGCAGAAGCCTTGGGGACTCCAGAGGAGAGCGGGTGTGTGTTAGGTACAGAGTCTGTAGAGAAAACCTGAAACGTGCGGACCGACAGGAAGGAGGATAGCCAGGACAAAGCAGTGCCCTGGAATCCCAGGTGGATCAATCTTTCGATAAGATGGCCATGGGACACAGAGTCAAAAGCTGCGCTGAGGTATAGTAGGATGAGGGTGGCTGTGAGGCCCATGTCCAGTACCCACCTCAGATGCTCTGTAACTTCTAGCCGAGTGGATTCAGTGCTATGCTCAGGACGGAAACTGGGCTGGGAGGGGTGAAGGGAATTCTGGGATTCTAATAACAAGGTGAGCTGGGTGTTGACATGCTTCTCTAGACTTTCGGAGAGAATGGGAAGCAGAGAGATGGGTCTGTAGTTGGACCAGTCAGATGGGTGCAAGTGGGGTCTTTCAACAGGGGTAGGTAACACCATGGCACCACCTAAGCACTTCATAAAACCAACACCACTCCCTAATTAACACGTTGTGTCATGTTACATATTGTGCTGTTGTGTACTATTGAGTATTCATGGGAGTTATGATTATTGTATAGCACTTTGGAATTTTAAAGTAAACCTTGAGCTCACATATTTCACTAACCGTCAGATTTTAACTCTGTACTCTGCACTCATTGTAACCTTAACATAAAGGTTTTGCTAGCTGGTGTAGGGGTGCACAAAACAGTAGGCATGCACAAAGGATGAACTATGCTTGTAAGGATTTTTTAGCAGGTGTCTTACTTAGTACGGATGCAGGATGCCTCCACAGCATTGATAAGCAATGAGCGGAACCCACCACTCTCCAAAACGTGCAGTGCATGAATGGTGGCTCCCCCTGGGGAGCAAACATTGTCCTTCAGCTGACCTGGATGCTGCTCAGATTCTAACAGCATTTTTGCTGCTCCCTGGATATATAAAAAGGGGACAATGAGTAGAATTAAGCACAAGTTAAAAAGTATTAGAAGTAGGTGAACAGTGGAATAGTTAGAAAAAGGCAAGTCACTGACCATCAAGGCCTGCGCTCCGAGGCGCACAGCAAGCCGGCGAGGGAGCCCCATCTTCACTCCTCCATCAGCCAGTGCATCCAGGGCGGTGAACGCCTGTGAAGGAAGAATAACTGTAAGGTAAAGGACACACATGTAGGTAAAACAAACGTTTGAGGGAGTTGATTTATTCAGGCCAGACGCATAGATAGTACAGATACCGAACAAAAAACCCAAAGGACTGAAAATTGCACATGAACATGAGGGTAGTGTAATCCAGCACTAAAACATGAGGTATCATGGTTACTGCTTGCAGAATCAGAAGGCAATGAACATCTATGAGAGACACTTGTGGGATACAGCTACTTCACACAGACTCCTGTGTGACAATGATACCCTGACAGACGCGTAAGGGCAGGCAAGGCACATAAAACATGAGAAAAGACTACCAAAGCATAGAACATAAAGGAGCCTGTTTTGCAAGTGGCAGGGTAACTACACAAAAATACATGTAAGGTGTAGGAAATTTGGTTATTAGTTGAGGGGGTAGGTACCCACCTCAAGTAATAATCACAATCATTGTCAGGGTGAACCACTAAAGTCACTAAATAAGCCTGATCTCAACCCCCGTAGGTATGGCACAGAGCACGCAGACTTAACAATGTGTAAAGTACTTATGCAGTACTAAAACAAAAATAAAGTTGAAGAGCAAAACATAAAAAATCTCAAAATTAATTAAGAAACATAGAGGAGAATATAATAAATGAAAAATGACAAAAAAACAATAAGGGGAAACAGAGATATAAATTTGAAAAAAATAAGTAGAATAGAGCCAAGAATCACAAAGTGGCAATAATAGTACATGGTCGTGGTAGAATAGGGCCTAGGCAAAATATGACGCTGACTGCAATGAAGCACAGGTTGGATACACCAACCAGGTTTGTCATGGGGGAAAATGTTACCTTCTTACTTAGGGCCACATGCATCAAAGTCAAGATTTGCGATTCTTAAATAGCGATTTTTTAAGAAATCTGTATTTAGGAAACGCAAATCCCTATGCATGTAGGAATTGCAAAAAAAATATGATTCCTACACATTCCTTAATTGCTTCCATACATTCCTATGGGCCTAGAGGCCCATAGGAATGAATGGGAATTGCATGCGCAATTTTCAAGTACCCAATAGGTACTCTTAAATTGCGCATGCAATTTCAAGGGAGCAAGGGTGTCAAAAGGACACCCTGTTGTACCTCTGAAATCTCCATGTTACCACATACCCAAAGGGCATGTGTATGTGTAACATGGAACTTTAAAAAAAGCACTTTAGTGCATTTTTCAAAGTTTTCACAAATTACCATCAAGTTTAAATTGATGGTAATTTGCGATCCCTAATAGCGAAATCGTTATTTGCATTTGCATCATGCATTGCATTTAGAGAATCGCAATTTATGATTCCCTAAATGCATTCGCAATTTAAGTAATCACAAATTTTGCGATTACTTAAATTGCAAATTTGCATTTGGGTTGATAGATCCCAAATGCAAAAATACTGGTCGCAGTATGATGCATTTGCCCCTTAGTCCTTTAAGTCCCAATCTACCCCATGAGTATACTTCTATATCCACACTTGGTCTTCAGGCAGAGGCAAACAGCAGAGGTCAGTCCAGGTCCAATTGACATCGGTCAGTTGAAGGAAAAGGCCTCACTTCTTTGTTCTGGGTACAAGAGGGAGAGCAGCCCCAGTCCTTTAGGACTCTTCTCACATCCCAAACAGCAGGTCCAGTCCTCTTCTGATCCTCCATTGGTCTAGGAGTGTTCTGAAGCAGGTGCCAAATGTATGCGGGCACAAGTAGTGTGATAGAATCACACCTGGGGACATACTAACCAACCTGGGAAAAGGTTCTCAGGGCTAACCCTACCCACCTTGGGTATTTTCTAGATGGTAAAAGTCCTTCACTACACTAAACTTGGGCTCTGAGGGCTGGGTCTGTGTGCGAGGAGTGTACTATGGCAATTTTAGTGTCCTTCCACGTCTAACACTAAACTGCAGTAGGGTTTTCAGCAACCAGAGAATGGATGCACAAGAACTGTTTAGGCATCTGGTTTTCCTCCTTTGAAGTGTACCCCAACAGCTCTACGTAAACAATGGAAACACCCGTCAAGCAGGCTTGGACACAGTAAAAGGAGACCCACTGTGATTGGAGTCTGCTTGGCTTGGGCGACAAAGGAAGGGTGCTTCCCAAGTGTCAGCTAACATCTGCATATTACAGGGAAAGCCTCCTTGAAGTGCGCCCCAAGTGCTCTATGAAATTCCCACCAAACCGGACAAGCAGGATTTGACATTCAATTAGGATTTGGCACGTTAATGTGAAAAAGGATGCTCACAGCTCTACCCTGCATATTCTGTTGGATTCAGAAGGGATATCTCTGCAATTCCAGCTAAGTACATTTTTGCCTTAGATAAGGACTTTCCATCAACATCCAGAAGACTGTGGGTTAGGTCAGCAGAGGAGGGATGGGTACAGGACCTGGACAGAGGATATTTCCTGTAGCCACCCATGTTGAACACTGCTTTTGATTAGCCGCCACTGGTGAGTTGAGTGCAGGCTGGCTACAGGCCAGGCCTTAAGCCATGCCCTGCTGTGCACGGCCAAAGGCCATGTGAAGTGGGGGTGACAGCAGGTTGAGAGTGGGGTGCATGGACCTCTCAGTTGCGGTATACTATCAAAAACCCCAGAAATGAACAGAAAAACTCAAAGGTTAAAGTGAACTTTTGGTTGGCACAGTTAGGCACCTTAACATATGTTTAAAAAACACATCTGACATTAAAGTCCAGTTATGGTCATGAATTAAAACAAAAAAACACTGGAATTTGCAAGGTATGGTAGGCCCATAATCAATAACATGCAGACCACCCATGCAAATCATAACTCGCACACCAAATTCTGTGCCTGGCTTACAGAGCTCTGGCAGATGGCCCCTCGAGCGCCATTGGTTCCCTTCTTACACGGTACGTCCCTACACGAGACCTTCGTTCTTCGGGACTTTGTCAACTGGTTGTTCCTCGGGCTAAGTTAGCCAGATGGGGAGCCAGAGCTTTCTCTGTGGTTGCTCCGAAGCTTTGGAACTCTATCCCTATCCAAATAAAAACCCTTCCCTCAATTGAGACATTTAAAAAGGTTCTTAAAACCTGCCTCTTCAGGAGGGCATACCAATGAGAGAAGGTTGTAGAAGGGGGGACCTTGCTGCTGTATTTGATTTAGGCGCCTTGACGCCCGTTTCGGGCTAAGTTTGCGCACGAGAAGACCCGGTTCATTCATTCATTCATTCAAATGCGATTTTTAAATAATACCTAAAAGCAAAATAGAGGTCTATGCCAGGGAGATCCATAAAATGATTCACAACATTTGTAATTGCTACTGTTTCATTAAGAGGGAGGTCATGAGCATTGCATTTTGTATTCCCGTTACGGTTTCCACTGCTGTTGCAGCACCTAGGCATTGATTTTCTGTTAGTGTGTTTATTGGTGCATCATGCTCAGCAGATCTGCAGTCGTTATCCACTAACTGGCGATGTTCCACAAGGAAAAAAGACTTGGTGATGAAAGTTCAATCACCAAAATGTCTGCACTTGTATGGACAATTGTGATGAATGTGTGCTACCTTGTTTCTGTAAATAATATCAAGTTGTCACATTGTGTATGCGAATAAGAATTGTCTAATTATGAATTAGATTGTGAAAGGCTCGCAGCACTGGAGATACTGCTGCAGAGACCAATGTGCCTGGATTGTGATCTGGCCCATTTGAGCTCTCTACTCCGTGAGTGAGACGTGTATGCTGATAGTCACTTGTGGTTGGG
The DNA here is from genome assembly GCF_964263255.1 of Lissotriton vulgaris. Classification (NCBI taxonomy): domain Eukaryota; kingdom Metazoa; phylum Chordata; class Amphibia; order Caudata; family Salamandridae; genus Lissotriton; species Lissotriton vulgaris. The sequence goes on from NC_141695.1 coordinate 835,725,594, forward strand.
GATTGAGGTCCACCCTGCCCAGAAACACGTTTTTTTTGTTCTACCATTGTAGTTTGTGCTGAACATTGGGCTTCACCAACACTAGATTATCCCACTGCCCAGTCGCTCGAGACCAATATTTCGCCAGACAATCCAGTAGAGGGCACATGAGCAAGCATGCGTTCGAGATCAATGCAATGCAATACACCATCATTCCTAACTATTTTACAAACATTTTCATCAACAGACACCGCAGTGTCTGGTAAAGAGCAAGCATCTTCTGAAATGCCATCACTCACTCATTGCTGGGGTAGGCTTGTCACTGTACTGAGTGTGGCTCTCAGGAAGGGTTGAATTCTTTAAGGGCATAGATGACGTTCTTTGGCATTGAAACATCATGAGGAGAAATGAGATGACTTGTTGAGTGTAGGCAATGTCCTGGGCTGCTGATCTTTACAAGCCAGGCGTCCAAGTATAGAAAGACATAAAAGCTGTTGCGAAAGCTGTTGCAATTAAGGGGCTGTTGTAAACAAGGGGCTGTTGTAAACAAGGGGCTGTTGTGACCCAAAAGAGTAGGACTATGAATTGATAAAGAATTCCACCAACGACAAATCCTAGCAACTGGCCATGAGCAGGCTGGATGGCGATGTGAAAATAGGAGTCCTTGAGATTGATGCACCATGTAGTCTCTGACGCAGAGCAGTGAAATGGCATCTTGGAGAGTTGCTAATTTCAAGCTCTTGTACGTGATGTACTCATTAAGTGGTTGGAGGTAGGGTATTTGTTGCAATTTCTCATCTTTCTTGGTGATTAGAAAGTGCAGGGAATAGATTCCCTATCCTCCAGGTGTGGAGGGACGGGTTCTATAGCTCCTTTTAGGAGTAGTGGCTACATTTCTTTAGGCAGCTGTTGTTGGTGGTATTGACTGATACTATACCTGCAGGTTAGTATATTGGGTGATGAGGTGTGAAACTCCACACAGTAGTCTTGGTCGATATCCAGAGCACCCAATGGTCTGTGGTTATATCTTTCCACTGAGGATGGTTTAACCGGATAACTCCCCAGACAGATGTTGGGTTGTTGGCCGGGTGGTGGAGGAAGGTCACTGCTTTATCTTGTTTTCGGCAACTCTGACCTTACTGCAGCTGTTGCCAAGAAGCTTCCTCTGGTGTATGGTTAGGACATCTGACCTTCTAGAAAGGGCAAAAATGGCTAATTCAGTGGATGTTGTGAAGTGCCTGGTGATTTTCCTGCAACCTGTATCTGTTGAAGCTGTAACCCTAATTTTGATGGTTGGTTTTGGACAGATCCCATAGCTTTTTCCATCTTCTTTAATTTCTCAAGCATGGAGTCGACTTGTGGCACAAAGTTGTGATCACCGTAAAAAGACAAGCCGATGAGGTGATTCTGCACCTCTGGCGGAAGGCAGACCATCTGAGCAAGGCATGGCAACGCATAATGCTGGTAGTTTCTCAGTAGGTAGTATTAGCAGCAATGAGTTCATATCTGATATTTACTTATTATTTTGCCTTCTTGGACAATTTCTTTTCCATGTTTTTTTTGTGAGTGTTGGGAAGGTGCAATGCAAGCTCCTCCACTTCCACTTCCTTCTCCGTGTGCGTTTTGTACCTGCCGAGCTGGCCAACAGACTCAGCAATTCATCATTGTTTGGCAGCCCCACAGCTACTCACTTGCCCACAGCATCAATTTTCTTGCTCTTCTTCTCAAGTGGAGTGGTATCCCTATGCCCTGCAAGAAAGCCTTTTTTTGCACTGTGTGAATGATAAGGGAATCAGACGGAACAGGTTATGACTGAAGATGGGGTCTTGTGGAACAGCTTTGTATTTTTTGTCTACTGTAAGTGTGGCCACCCGTAATTTCTGTTTCTTGAAGTTCTCCAAGGAGCACATGAGCATACTTTTGACCATTGGCAAGATCTGCATGTACCACTCTGTTTTAAGAGAGAGTTTTGATGAGGAAAGTGGTGTGACTAGTTAGCTCTGCACAATGCTCTTCAGTGTCAATTGTAGAATGCTCTGATGCAACTTTGGAATGTAGGCAAGAGATGAAACAATTGGAGATGTGGGCCTGTGTTCAAGCTGTTCCTCTAATAAAGGATCCATTTCACGGCAGATTCCAGGCATCAATCTTATGATGCAACTCCAACAGATTGGTGACAAGCTGGCCTACCCCCGTACTGTATTTTACTAGTTCTTCAGAGACATAATCTAGCCTTCTAACTGTTAATTGGTCTGTGAGTATGCCGGCCGGCCCAAGACAGCTGGCCAAACAGTAATGCTCAATTACAGAGTGCCTACCACTCCTCACCATGCTTTGAGAGCAGAGCAGCCCCGCCTGCTAAACTGCTGCAGCAGGAAAAAATAAAATGATAATAACAAGGTATCATTTTATATTTCCTATTTTTTTACACTTCTAAAAAGCAGTGGGGCGACGCTCCTCCACCGCCACTGTTGCACATGCTCAACTGGAGTGTATGAATGGCACGCAACTCAAGAAACCTCATATCTCTTAGCTTGAGAGGCATTTATGCAGTGCCCTGCTTGCAGCTCGAGTATAGCACCATCCTCAATGCATATCTTGGCACCATTATTGGTCACAGATATAAGCCAGATTTAAAAAGAAGTCTTTACTACTACTTGGGGGTCAAAGGGTAAAATGTATTTTACAATCTAACACATTATGTGACACAGGAAGGTGAAGAGCAAGGTAAATTTCTAATTGCCATTAAATAACTGGAAAAATACTTTGAGGGTGAAAATAATTTGGTGGTTTACATATACAAGCTCTTCACTAGAGCTCAAGGTTGAAACAAATCAATTAAAACATTTATCACCGCGCCAAAGATTCTTCCCAAAGACTGAGAGTTTGAAGGCTTCATATCCCAACTGATTATGGATCAACTTGTTGCAATAAATATTCGCTCAACAGTTTGCCCAATCTAGCAAAATGCTTACCAGCCTAAGAATAACAAAACAAACGTTAAAGCAAAATTAATCCAAAAGCGGTCAAGGCCTTAGTGTTTTAAATGTGGTCCTTTTCCGCACAAGGCCAACTTTCACAATTTCCAGCCACTAGGCACATTTGTAAAAAAGCATTTGCACTGCAATCGGTCTCGCATTTACTAGAGTTATTGGTGGTGTAAATGTTTTTTGTTTGTGTGTTTTGTGTGGAGTGGATGTAAGTGGTGTGGAGTGGAATTACGTGCGTGGGGGGAGCCAGACCCCACAAAATACAGACAAAAGACTGCCTAACAGAGCAAGCACTATTTAGGCTCAACCTAAAATGGGTCTCTACACTGCATGCTGGTACTGGAATATCACAAGGCAGTCAGGATCGTTGCAGGACAGAAGAGTTAACAGCAGAGCATAGGCATAAATAACAAAGTATTTGTAAAACACAAACTAATCACCCATAAGGGTCTAAAGTCACTGGGGGCCATCGGGGAGATTAAGTGCGCTATTGCCCGGAACCACATGATGCTGAGCTGATCTTCCTCTGGTGTTGGGGATCGAACCATGAGCCCAACAATCCGAGTCACTTCAGAGTCCCTGGCCGCTACACCACACCTCTCCTGGAGCATGTACTCTGGTATTTATTTAAAGTGATCAATATACGTTTTTCTTTCTAACAGATTCAACTGGGAGCTTTTTAAGGGCAGGATTTCACTGGAGGCGCGCATATCTTCAAGTATAAAAGAAAAGGGAAGGAACACAGGCGTGATGACCACAGAATATTTAATTACGGATACACACAATACCACAATTCTGACATTTGGCAGAAGTATACATTTATAAATTCTGGGAAACGTATAAGTTGCCTTCCCTTGTACTCCTCCGCGCTAGGAGAATAAATACGTGAAGCACACCCTAAGAGCACAAGATATTAAAAAAAGCTTCATGTGGCTCTTGCGTTCCTCCAACAGGAAAGTGTGGGGTGGGTTTATTTATAAACGGAGGAAAACAGGGGGAGCCGGGCAATGGGTTTTAAAAGAAGGGCATGCTGGTGGGTTTTAAAAACAGCAGAAATGCAGATGGTGGTGGGTGTGAAGGCTAGGACATGAATTTTGTTTTTTAAAGAGTTCCTGCAGGAGTCTGCAGAGAAAGGACACTGGTCACTGGTGGCAGTACTTGGCTCAGCCAAGGCTCCACTGCAGGACAAAAACTCAAAGACAGTGGCAAGGACAAGGTGGTGACCAATTGGATTCAGGGAAAGGAGAGTGACATGGGAAGAAAACAAGTTACTTACCTGTAACTTTGGTTCCCCAGTATTGGTAACTTTCATAGATTCCCATGCTTTGTATCATTCCCCGTCGTCAGCCTGGGAGCCTCGGTAAATAGAAATAACCATAGCAGTATGTACAAAAGAGAAAGAAAGGCCTAGGCCTCATCTCATTTTGTAGCATATCTACCTCTTTTTGTAAAAGAGACCAACATTTTGCAACAACCAATCAGATTAGCTTCACCCCCTAGAACTCTCAGGAGAGAGCCTCAGAGCCTCTGATTTTCGCAGCCGTTGTGTATGAGTAACCACTTTTGCTGAAGGCTGAGCTTTCCCAGGGGAGGAGGGTGGGTGCATGGGAATCTATGAAAGTTACCAATACTGGGGAACCAATGTTACAGGTAAGTAACTTGTTTTCTTGCCCCAGTATTGGAACTTTCATAGATTCCCATGCTTTGTATCAGAGTAGCTAGCAGTAAGTCACCAGTGCACATTTTGCTACATGAGTATTACAATATCTCTGCATAACCGGCATCATATGACAATCATATACCTTATAACAATACATCAGAAACATTATGTGCTACAAAATGTGCAATCATAAGAAGGAGGGATAGAAGGGAAAGCTCACCTCTCATTGGAAAAGATTCCTCAGTAATGCTTTGTGAATGTATGGGCACTGCTCCATGTAGCCGCCCTACAAATGTCTTTTATAGGGACTTTAGCGAAGAGAGCTGCCGAAGATGAAACTGATCTTGTGGAGTGAGCTAATACATGTTTCTCCAGCGGCTTTCATGCCGCTTGGTGGCAATAATGAATTGCACTTGAAATCCAGCGTGTGATTCCTTGTTTTGAGAGAGGAAGACCTTTTCGAGGTGCACTAAAAGCCATAAAAAGTTGAGATAATTTCTTCAAATCGTTTGTGCCTGCAAGATAAAATTTGAGACATCTCTGGACATCTAAAGAATGTAGAGACCTTCCTGCAGGGGATGTTGGTCGAGGGAAGAATTACTTTAGAACCACTTGTTCGTTCAAATGGAAATCCGAAGGGACCTTTGGACTAAATTTTGGATTGGTCCTTAAAAACACCCTGTCCTTTTTTAACTGTAGAAAAGGTTCTAAAATGGAAAGAGTTTGCAACTCTCCTACTCTCCTAGCTGAAGTGAGGGCTAAAAGGAGAGCTAAGTTCCAAGACAAAATTTTTAAATCCACCCTCTGGATAGGCTCGAACGGAGGTTTCATGAGATGAGCCAGAACCAGCTTGGGATTCCAAACTGGAGGTGGTGGCCGCACTGGAGGAAAAACCCTGAAAAGACCTTTCAGGAACTGTTTGATAATTCTAGCAGACCGGAGAGAAGAACCAGAAGCTGTTCTTCTGAATCTTGAAATAGCTGCCAGATGTACTTTGATGGAAGAATGAGAAAAGGCCTGATTTAGCCAGCGATAGAATGTAAGGCAGTATTTGATGAGGAGCTGAATGGATGGATGTGTTCACGATGACACCACAGGCAGAAGCACTTCCATTTAGCACAATAGGTTTTGCTTGTACTTGGTGCCCGAGCTTGAGTTAATATCTCCCTACATTCCTGAGGGATATCTAAGCTGTAGAACTCTCTGTGCTCAGGAGCCAGGCCTTCAAATGGAGAGATCTCGGATCTGGATGTATCACCTGTCCCTGGGACATTGTTAATAGAAATGGAATGGGACATAGGTGAAATGGTTGGACCTGATAAAGCAGGAGAAGTATGTTAATCAGAATTGGCGTGGCCACTCTGGTGCTCTTAAGATCATCCTGCAAGGTTCCATCTTTATTTTCCTGAGAAGCCGTGGGATTAGGTGATTTGGAGGAAAGGCGTAAACAAGTGCACCTAACACTTCCTCCAGAGTGTCTTGATCCAATTCTCACTCGTGACAGATCGATTTCAGACGACTCAAGGTGTCTGCTGTTGTGTTGAGAGTGCCTGGTAGATGTTCTGCTGGAAGAACGACATTGTGGAGAATTGCCCATTCCCATATTCCCTGGGCTTCTTTCGAGAGCAGATGAGACCTCGTACCTCCCTGCTTGGTTATGTAATGCATGGCTGTTGTGTTGTCCATCCTGACCAGCACAATTGCGTCTTTAACTTTCGGCCTGAAAGCCTGCAAGGCTAGGCGAATCGCTATGAGATCTAAGAGATTTATATGAAGAAAATGCTATTCTGCGTACCAGTTACTGCTCACTTGGAGGTCCTGTAAGACAGCGCCCCTCCCTTTCATAGAGGCGTCTGTGGTTAAAATCAGAGGGGATGGAGCCATTCTGAAAGAGAGACCTCTCGAGATGTTCTCCTTGATAGCCCACCAGCCTGCTGCTTTTCTCATGAGAAATGTGACATTTATCTTTTCCTCGAAAGAACCTTCCACTTGGCGCCCTCGCATGTTCAGTTGTTCTTGCAAGAGGCACATTCGCAGTCTGCAATGTGGAACTAATGGTATGCCAGATGAGATCAATCCTAGGAAAGACTTGTATAGACGAACTGACAGGGATCGTCTCTTTTGTAAATGGTTGGCAGATTAGATTAGCTTTTTCAGTCCTTCCTCCGAAGGAAAAACCTTGCAGCTTCTTGTATCCCGAATGGAGCCCAAGAACTTGACCCTCCTGGATGGAATAAAGACTGATTTTTCCTTGTTGAGATGCAGACCCAGGTGATTGAAAAGTTGAATGAAACTTTCAACTGCCCTTGTCGATGCTTGAGAAGACGGAGCTTTTATCAACCAATAGTCTAGGTAAGGGAAAACTTCCAGTGATTGTTTCCTTAGGAATGTTGCTACCGGGGCCAACACCCTTGTGAATATCCGCAGAGCGGATCGGAGCCCGAACGGCAGTACTTTGAACTGAAAGTGGCTCTTGGCTACTGTGAGGCGTAAATATTTTCTGGGAGCTGGGTGGATTGGAACATGGAAATATGCGTCCTGGAGATCCAGAGTCGCCATATAATCCCCTGGATTTAGAAGACGTAAGACGTCTTGAAGCGAGACCATTAAAAAAATGAGTTTTATGAGATAGGTGTTGAGCTCCCTCAGATCAAAGATTGGGCGCCACTTTTCTTCCGTCTTGTGGATGAGGAAAAAACCTGGAATAGAACCCTCTTCCTCTTTGAGAAAGTGGCACTGGTTCTATCGCTCCCTTGGTGAGCAGTTGACAAACTTTGAGACGGAGATTTGATTCTGTGGCGCAAGGAGCTCTGGGAGGTGGAAGGTTTTGGAGTTCTAGTGTATGGCCAAATTGAACGATATTCAGAACCCACCGATCTGTTGTTATGATCTTCCAGCAATCTAGAAAATGTGTAAACCTGCCCCCCATCGGTGTTACAAGGGGTGAAGGACCAGTAGGCAGAGCCAGGAAGCCGCTATTGGCGTTTAGAAGTGTCTCTCCCTTGACGTCCTTGTCTACGAAAGATGTCGATTGATTTTGCCTTTGAGAGAATTGAGGCTTGAATGATTGAAAGGATTGTGAATAGGAGTTGCGAAGTTGATAACCTCCCCTATATTTAGAGAAACCTTTTCCTCTTGCACCCCAGAAGGTACTTTTCCATATTGAAGTGTGCCCAAAGATCTTGCCGTCTCGCGATCCTTTTTTTTTTAATGTCTTGTAAAGCATCATCTATATGCTTGCCAAACAGCATATCTCCATCGAAGGGCAGATCCAGAATTTTATTCTGCACCTTCGGGCAAAACCAGGTACATCTCAGCCAACCTTGACACCTCAGGATCGCTGAATCTGCCAAGGCACGAAAAGATGTTGTAGCAATGTCCATTGCACAATCTATAATCTCAGATGAAGATCATTCACCTTCTTCCAGGATCTTTCTCGCTTCCGCTTTGGCACTCACTGGAAGCTGATCAATTAAAGGAGAGAGATTGCACCACATTTGGCGAACATATCGTCTCAAAATTGCTAGTGCTTTCGAGGCCCTAACAAGGAGGCTAGACATAGAAGGTTGTCTGGTAACCATCGAACTTCTCAATATTACGATAGAACCTTTTTTGGACATGAATGTGAAGTGCTCCAATCTAATTGGGGCATTTAAATTCGTTTTTCATCTTTTAAAGTACTTCCGCGCATTGAACTATACTAGGGTACTACATCGATTATATTGATTCATTTTTTCGTGATCCCTAATGGCGAAACCATAGTCCACTTTCTACATCCCCTTCTGTCTCAAATCATGGGTCCGTAGTGTAGCGTGCTTCTATCACAAGATCTTCTCTTCCATTATTAGATTCAAAATAATTTTGGTTGCGTCACTTCGAAATATATCACACGTTTATGACGGTAATTAAGTCCGTTCTTTACCCTCGTAAGGTACATCCCCGCATTAATAATATTTAAGGAACTATATTCAACTTATTTCTTTTTGATCTTTAATGGCGGCACTGTAGTCCGCTTTTTACTTCTTTTTTGCTAAAATCACGTGCCCCTAGTGCAACACGATTTTATCGAGAGATCCTCGGTTACATCACGAGGATTCAAAAATACAGGGCCGTTTGGGAGCTGTTACTTCAATTCGTGTTACGAAGCTGTGAGACACGTCGGACTATAGCCATCTTGAAGCTAGGTAAGCGTGTATGGGTTATTCTGGACGTTCTTTGTTATCGAATGGACGTGTGCCGTATTAACGGGAATTCTCGACTTTTCTACCCTAGATTATGAGTTGATTATGTCGAATATACTATCTTAGAAAAGAACTTTCTAGACTCCAAAGACTAGGTTCTGTGTAAAATATCGCAACAATGATCTTAGACGCTTAATTTATTTATTAACGTCTAAATGTGCTGAGAACTGTGAACAATCTTTTGTCTGTACCAAGGGTTGCTACATAATTATATCGAGTATGTAACCCCTCTTACTCTAAAGTAAATATGCAGCGGAGAAAATTCTCTATTGGAAACATTGTAGAAGTTCACGTTAATAATAGGGTGCTCCATATATACTCTTATTAGGAATAACGGTGGTTCCATGACACGCTACGTATAATAGTATGGTTGGAACATCAATTATTTAAACATTGCGCTTTCGTGTTTTGGTGCAATGGAGGAGTAATGCTAAAGGAGGCATACACGAACTATACGCACTAATATTTGATTTGAGTACAATATGCCATCATTAATGGATCATGAGATCTAGATCTTTGTAATAAAAATACCGTATTTTTACACAGATAATTGGGCAGCTGAAAATGTATAGATATGAGCTCCATTGAAAAAGTAAGAAAAGAGTGAGGAAAATGAAGATCACATAATGCTTCTCTCAACAATAACCCAAATAACAAGGTAGGCTTGATTAATTAATGGACCAACAGATGGTCTATCCTTTTTGAAAAAAGACATAATGCTTACATTTGGTCAACTGTCTCTTTCCAGCATCTATGGAACTCATCATCCTGGCCGGCAATATGGAGAACATAGTTTTTACGCGGATCCTTTTAAAATTTCTAGGAAGCCAGAACTTCACTTCCACGCAATTGAATTGAAATACTACAGTCATCAATTTCGAACTGCTTCATTCATCCTTCGTGGACAGGATTAGTAAATTGTGGAGTGTTCTCTTGTAAGTACTCAGGCATACCTGAATGGAATAGGGAAGGATTTACATTGTAGATATCTGTATAGAAAGAGGTGTACCAATAGAAATGAACTCAAACTCACCCTTTAATGACACTGTTATGCTCTCTCTTTTTTTGTTGTTATCTGTTCTGCTTATTTGTAAGTGTTTACCCTATTAGATAACTTGTTTGTTGGTTGGTCACATGGAATAATTTGCTCGAACTATTTAAGTTTCGCATTTTTTCCTGTTCTTAAATTGGAATTACTTGGTGACTGTATTTATTATACACTTTTTAGGTCCCCATGGCAATTGTATCTGTCTATTTGGAAGAGGTCCTGAGGAAGGTGGCCTAGAGCCGCCGAAACGCGCGTCGACCAAGTGCGAAGTCTCATAATCCGCCTTGAGACTTACCGATTGGCAGGATCCTCTGCTAATTGGGTCTAGTTTCCTCCTTTTTTTCAGATGGTGTTGATTTGAATGTGGTGAGGTTATGAATGTGTGAGGATATGTGTGCTGAATTGTTGGTTACCAGGGGAATAATTATTTTGTTGCACTGTGTTTTTTGTATATAGACCTGTTTTTTTGTATATAGATTTGTATTTTATATTAAGTATATAATGTCATGCTTGCTCTTCTTTTTTTGCTTTTTTGTAAATGAAATATCAACGTATTTGAACTTGTGAGAATTATATATTTACTATGAAAGCAGTTATGCATTGGAAAATGTAGAAAATTCCTTCAAAAAAATTTATGTTTTTCTGTCTTGAATTAACATGGAATAAGATGGTACTAAAAGAAATAATATAGAAATAATGAATAAAAGTCTATATTTTTGTAAAAAAAACGAATAAGTCTTTATTGTATTCGTCACCTTTTTGTAGTTGACTGTAAAACAAAGTTTAAATAAAGTAAACATATGTTTTGATATATTGTGGCCACCGAGGAAAAATCGCTCTTTATATTGTGTAGACATAGAAGAAAACCTCTTGCCTACATTGTGTCTGCGCCTGCCCTCTCTGTCTGGCGGTACAGTCAGGGGTGCCGTCGGGTTTCTTGATTTTCTTGGGTCGCCTGCGAAATAACCGAGTCCGGTCTAGGTTGACCAATAAGACAGGCTGGACTGTCCTCCGGTGCCATAACTTTTTTCTCCAGAGGCAGTAGAACCGGAGCTACAGTAGCTGGAGACTGCATCACCTTCTTGCCTTCATTCCAAACATGCTCTACTATATAGATTCTTGAAAGGTTCTTTAAAATCATAGAGGAAACAGTCTGATTGTAACACAGAAACAAATCTTTTAGATGCTCTTTCTATAAGATTATGGAAACCCCCTATGTCAGCTGGAGGCGAATGCACAAGGTCCGGGGACGGTGAAGCCGGATCCGAGAACATAAACGTCCTATTCTGCGTCAGGATTTTGGATATGTTCCACATTCTGGTCCTCATCAGATGAATCAAAATCATCATCTGGCACTGTAACTATATCATGCCCTTCTGTCACAGGCTGTTCTCCAGGACAGAATTATTGTTTATTTATTTATTTATTTAATATACATCCGCTGATACGGTCGTTGACTGTTGTCGTAGACGATGTAGACATCGTCGTCTACGCTGTCGTCTGCACTGCTATCGTCGACGGTGTCGTCTACACTGCCATCGTCGTCGACGGTGTCGTCTACACTGCCATCGTCGTAGACGGTGTCGTCTACACTGCCATCATCGTCGACGGTGTTGTCTACACTGCCATCGTCGTCGACGGTGTCGTCTACACTGCCATCGTCGCCGACGGTGTCGTCTACACTGCCATCGTCGTCGACGGTGTCGTCTACACTGCCATTGTCTACGCTGTCGTCGTTTACACTGCCATCGTCGTCGGCGGTGTCGTCGTCGACACTGCCATCGTCGTCGACGCTGTCGTCGTCAACGCTGTCATTGTCATCGACGGTGTCGTCGTCAACGCTGATGTCGTCGTCGACACTGCCATCGTCGTCAACGAGCTAGACTTCCTCACACTAGTTTCTCCTGTTATGAGTCCCTTCCTCTCCTTTACACCTCGGTGAGGAGATTCAGGTGGACTGCGCCTGTCAGACCCCCGGGAGGTCTTTTTAGAGGCTTTTTGAGGAATTTCCTTTGCAAGTCCCATCCTCTCCTTTACACCTGAGTGAGGAGATTTAGTTGGACTGCGCCTGTCAGACCCATGGAATGTCTTTTGAAGGCGTTTTGAGAGCGCTGCTCACAAGAAACCAGGTGAGATCGCATTCCTTCTCAGATCTCCACAAAGACGCAGCCAATGAGGCCTCATCACGGTCATACTAGGAACTGGATCTGTTCTAGATTTTAGCTTCTGGAACCAGGCAAAAGACGGCCCTCATGGACCCTTATGTTTATCTAATCTAGAACTTGTGGTCCGGATACAGGCAATAAATGACATCTTATGAGGGTCATTCACCTAACGCCTCCTTTTACAACAGGTAGCACAAGCTCTAAAAAGGCCTTTTTTCTCCATGTCTGATGATGAAAAAAGGGGAAGACAGCATCCTGAACAGAATACAGTTGAAATCCAAAAGTTGAAGAGAAATCTGAGCAGAGCTCAGTGGAGACTCCCTTAGCACAACGTGCAGTAGAAAATCTGAGGCTCTGAGGCTCTCTCCTGAGGGTTCTAGGGGGTGAGGCTAATCTGATTGGTTGTTGCAAAATTTTGGTCTCTTTTACAAAAAGAGGTAGATATGCTACAAAATGAGATGAGGCCTAGGCCTTTCTATCTCTTTTGTACATACTGCTATGGTATTTTCTATTTACCGAGGCTCCCAAGCTGACAACGGGGAATGATACAAAGCATGGGAATTTATGAAAGTTCCAATACTGGGGCAACCAGCCAATGGTAAACAAAGGTAAGTAATGGGTGGGCTTAAAGCCCTTTTAAGATTATTTGTTTAAATACAAGCGGTTTCACAAGCCTAAAACCCATCTATGCTCTCAGGATATGGAATAGTGACCCCCTTATCCCTGTTGCCTACCCCTGCACTGCTGCACATTAGGCAAGAGTTGGAGACGCACCTCTTTAAAGAAATCTAAACAGGACAGATACAGGAGGAGCAAACAGGGCATGCAGTAATTAGCTCACAGACAAGGGTGGGGAGAAATAGTTTTCCATGCAGCGTTAAGAAATTCATACAAGTGACAATAGAGACAGGTTATCAAGAGACACAACATGTTTACTAAATGCTAAGACAAATGGTGTGAAAATTGACAGGGTGCACTTGCTGAGTGAGAGGCACCTGGAAACATTGATAAAGTTTGGATGATTAAAGAAACTGACATGTACATGTTGCTATGAAGCATACTATGGCAAAACTTTTATGGAATTCCGAGAACATTCATAACAATAAAATAAAGCGATTTCACACTCCCATGCTGATCGTGGGTTCAATGAATCAAGATTAGAAGTTTTACATCGCCCAAATGTGAGTCAACCTCAGAATGTAGAGCACAACACTGCAATCCATTTATAAATGGCTGGTTCTAAATGTACAACTTTCAGTATATTTGGTTTGTTGTCCGATTGGGGCATGGCTCGAGATTTCGTTGCAGGTGATAGAGCATTGAAGTAAGAACATGCTACTTAGCCAGCTAAGATTGGAAAGGGTAAAATTACAACTAATCCAAATATGCTGGCTTCCAAATCATTTATGTTATCCATTGACATTTATTCTGTGATACAGGCCAGATTTGACTTGTGAATAGAATAACCGGTTTTGAGTTTATCGTGACTCACAGCACAGTGCGACCAGGGCTGCAGTCGATTATTGTGTTACCCGCTCATCAGTAAGCCAACACTTTATGTGATAGTATTACAATTTGTGATGACGGTTTAATAGTGTTGTTGGTACATTGTCACTTTTTAACCAATCATAATAAAGTATTATCCTATGAAGTAAAGAAAATGACGGAAATGAAACCAGAACTTCCGTCACAAGTCTAAGTCACAGATCCATGGGTGTATCTATGACATGCTCAAAACCCCTCGTGAAGAGACTCCGGGTGAACATCAGTCTGTGAATAGTTAATCTGCTTGAGGTGAAAGGATGTATATATTTCATTTGTTGTAACACAGAACCGAAAACAATTTGTGGCGCAACTCACACACCAATATGTGCTTCCATAATATTGTGTGCATCTGAAACCATCCGTAGAAAGCCCATGATGCTTGTGGAGACCGTAATCACATCTACAACATATTAATGCATTGTTACAGATGTACTTTTAAACAAGAAATGCTCAGGAAAGTAAAAAAAATAGGTGATCTCAGGTATAATGCTCTCACATGAATAATTGGTTAGAAATGGAAGCACTTTCTTTACCATGCAATTGTGGGTTGATAAACAAGTACGTACATGTATATCGTAACCATGAGGTGCTCCTTAGTTTTAACTATAACAGTGCTGGCACGCACAACCTTCTCACGTGATAATGTGTTCAGGAAGGAACTTTTGATTTTATCATGCACTCTCCGCGTGAACATTTCCAAACTGTTTAACTCTTTGCCAACGGCGTCTGTGACATTTCTTGATGAGAAAGTGTCTTTTAGAAATTAGCTAAACAAGGAGCCATATAAACTAGCAGTGTGTGCAGCGCACAGCTGATGGGGATAGCAGCAGCGACGGGAGATGGTGTTGGGGGAGGGCACCACATGGAGAAGGGGTAGCGATGAACAGGGGCCCGAAGAAACGCAGCTGCGGCCATGTGGATAGGAGCAGCGATGGCGCAAAGAGAGATAAGGTGCTGATGAGCAGGGGCACTGAACACACAGCTAGGCTTTTAGTGCAGGGAAGAGAAGCAGTAGAAAACAAGATGAAAGCGTGCAAGTAGCGTGCACGTGCCTGCTCAAACCCGGGGAGATACTCCATGGGAGTATACTTGCCAGAAAAGGTGGGCATGTACCCACGGTTAGCCATTTGCAGGCTACGATTTTACAAGGACGCACACAAAAGCCAATCCAAAGCATTGGAGGAGTCAAACCCCACAAAGTAAAGATAACTGATCGCCTGACAGCGCAAGCGCTGTAGGCTCGACCTAAAAATGGGGGGAAATGTGCCATTTTAGCACCAGGTGCAGGAGCGGTAAAAAAATGGAAGTAAGATGTACTTTCCCCAGAGAGATGCATGAGTACAGACAGGAGACCAATGACACTTTAATGCAGAGGACTGGCCCTCCTGATGAGATGGAAGAAACCAGAAGACAGCAAAGGGGCAGTGAGGCAGGTCCACAAGAAGGTAATTAAGGAGAGGAGGGAGATTTTTCCAAATTGTTCCATATGACTTGCAACCGGCAGGGCCAACACAGGCCCATGTTTCGAGGGAAGTGGTCCACCTTGCAGACTTGGAGGTAGCAAAGGAAGAGTAATCCTGCAATGTGAATTGTCTAAAACAATTCAGGCATACTTTAAAGAAAATGACTCCACCTACACAACAGTAGACAATCACTGTTATGCTTTCAAAGCAAATGTTAGAGAGACAATATTAGCAACCGCAGCACGGAAAAACAGGGAGAAGAGGATCTCTGACAGGCTGAACAGTTGCAAAAGAACAATCTCAAAGGGTATAGGAAAGTAGCCGAGCTGCGGGGCTAGCCACAGGAATTTAACACTAACATGGCAAACCGGACCCTCCTACGGCTGAGTGAAACCTTTTATTAGCATGGCATTGAGACTAGAAGATTGCTAGACATGAGACTGTGGGCACAATGGGGAAAGTGTATGTCAATTAAGTACTACTGAAGGGGGAGATGATAAAGGATGAAGAGTTAACTTATTATTAAATGCTATCAAAAAAGGAGGAAGGTGACTAGCCACAGATTAGTGATTAACTGGGGGAGTGGGATGAGAATCTTTATAAACAGAGGGAGCATCAAGAGATCTTGCAGGCAATAAGGGGCCTAAAGCCAAGCAAGGTCCCAGAGTCAGTCATCTTCATTGTGTGATTCTATAATACATTCAACTCAAACAAGTGGGCCCACGGATCACTTGCCCTCGATGAACGAGGTGTAAATCACCCTAATCACTAAATAAGGAAAGCACATAGCCTACTAAACTCAGAGAGCTGATTCACAAACGTAAACATACTCTTTTTCGCAATTTACAAACAAATAATTTAATAGTAAGTTTATGACTTTGGAGAACGTGCAGTCAGGGCGGAGAACTCTGCACATAATAAGATAGGCTTATCTTTTGTTACTCGGGCCCTGTGATACCAATATTCTCAGCTCAATTCTTACAAACAGCTGAGCTGTTCCTAGAGCTGCAGAAGCTATTTTATGATACGCAGCATGTTAATATCCGACTCAGAGCCCTACAACTCTTTGAATACAACAAGGCCAGGTTTGAGACATTCTGGAGGATTGGTGGCAGGGAATAGGTGCCTCTCATTTCCTAGTGACAGTTTTAAAGTGGAAATATGGGACAGCCACCAGCAGAAGATGGTTATGGAAGGGAAGCCTTGCGTTTATGGAAGGGAAGCTTTGCGTTTTTGTCGTTAATTTTTTATTATACTTACATGATGTACGGACCATGTCAGATTTATCAACATAACAAAAAAAAAACACATGTCTATACTTAAAACTTGTAATAAATGTTGACATGACGTTACTTTCATTCGCGGTTGGGCTAAAATACCGCTGCTGTTTTGGAAACTTAGACCGCTGCTGGGCCACATCATTTCCGCTGCCGGGGACTACATCCCCCATCATCCTTCGCAGCGCGCACGCAGCGCACCGCGTCTGAAGCGTCAGGAGGCGTTCAAGAACGGGCTACGGGAGCCCGTTACTTTCATTCGCGGTTGGGCCACAATACCGTTGCTGTTGGGGAAACCTCGACCGCTGCTGGACCACATCATAGCCGCTGCCGGGGACTACATCATCCTTCCCGGCACGCAAGCAGCACACTGCGTCTGAAGCGCCAGGAAGCGTTCAAGAAGGGGCCAGGGCTCCCGCAGCGCGGGAACCCGTCACTTTCATTCGCGGTTGGACCACGATACCGCTGCTGTTGGGAAAACTTGGGCCGCTGCTGGGCCACATCATCGCCGCTGCCGGGGACTACATCCCCCATCATCCTTCGTGGCGCACACGCCGCGCACCACGTCTGAAGCGGCAGGAGGCATTCAAGAGGGGCAAGGGCTACCGCAGCGTGGGAGCCCGTTACTTTTGCTTCGCGGTTGGGCCACGATACTGCTGCTGTTGGGGAAACTTAGATCGCTGCTGGGCCACATCATCGCCACTGTGTGGTAAAGGAAGATGCACAGTCCGCTGTGAAAGTTAAGATCCTTTATTGTAAGTTCCTTCCAAGACAGGTAGACAGGTCAAGAAGTACAGAAGTAAAACCCCACCAGGAGCCAGCTGTTAGCAGCTCAGCCTGAGTTGACCAACTGCCACAGTCAGGTAGAGAGAGACACAGTGAGCCAGATAGTCACCCAGGCATTCTATGATGTCACAGATGTCATAGTACAGTCTATCTAGTGAAGAACAGTGGAGAGGACATTTACTACACATCCTCTTCCCTTATGCAATGAGAACAGAATAGAGAACACAATAGGCAAAATACCTCAAATGCAACATCAGCAGGAAAGTACAAAAATGAGCAAAATGAGATGTTTCAGAAATAACATTAGCATGAGGTATCGTTAGCAGAAATATGAACAAAGAAAACAAAATTTTAATACTATATGCCTCATCCCCCTCCCTTAACGAAACAACATGGTATCTAAAAAACAGACCAAAGCAGCTAAGCTAAGTGGTCACACTCATAACCTCCCCACACATGGGTACACCACAGGGTAAACACCCTAGAAATAAAAATTTCTGTGTAGACTGGGAGAGACACAATAGGGGTAAGAAACACTTAAGATAATCCAAGAGAGCAAACCCCTTCCACAAGAATTCACCAAAGAGAAAAAAAAACTACCCCTGATAAAGACATGCTGACACTAAACGTATGATAAATTCACAGCTCAAAATCTTACCAATATGAAACCCTGGCCAGGAGTTGCAAGAAGGTAGACTTTGACCAGAACATAGTGGACAAACAATCTCCACCAAAAGCAGGGGACAGCGCAGAGTATTGAGAAAGGGCTACACGCAAACACTCAACCTCCCCTGAAAAGGGTAGACCGAAGGGTAAGGACAATAACCCTGGGAAGAAAGATGGGGCATGGACTACCCGCAAACACCCAACCTCCCCTGAAAAGGGTACACCGCAGGGTAAGGACAATAACCCTGGGATAAAAGATGAGGCATGGACTACCCGCAAACACCCAACCTCCCCTGAAAAGGGTACACCGCAGGGTAGTAATCCTGGGAACAAGGATGGGGCATGGACTACCCGCAAACACTCAACCTCCCCTCAAAAGGGTACACCGCAGGACAAACCCTGGGAATAAAAATGGGGCATGGACTACCCGCAAACACCCAACCTCCCCTGAAAAGGGTACACTGCAGGGTAAGGACAATAACCCTGGGACAAAAGGTGGGGCATGGACTACCCACAAGCAGACAACCTCCCCTAAGTAGGGTTCACCGCAAAACAACAGTCTTGGGAACTAAAATGGGGTTTTGAATACCCGCAAACACTAAACCTGACCTGAAAAGGGAACACCGCAGGACAATGATCCTGGGAACAGAATGGGCATGGACTACCCGCAGACACACAACCTTACAAAAGTAACAAAAGTTGAGCATGGACTACTCACAAGCAGACAACCTCCCCTAAGTGGGACACAACATCACCCTAGAAGTAAAATTGGGCAATGACTACGCACAAGCACACCACAATGGGGCATGGACTACCACCGACCACAGGATACAAACTCAAAGAGCCGGAATGGGGCATTGGGGCATTGACTACCCACACACACACACCACCTTCCTAGGGTACACTTCAGGATACCAACCTTGAAAATATGGATGAGCATTGACTACCCAACAACACCCAATCAGGACATCACCCAACGCAGAATACAAAGTTTACATAAGAGCAACATAATTTGCCATAATAAAAACACACACCACTTTAAAACAAGGCTATGTTAAATAATATGCAGATGTAAATTAGCTGCTACAAATAAATAAATAACACTAGCTCCGGTGAGCGATCTCTCACCCGAGTTCCTGCAAGCAGCTCCATCTGAAAGTGGCAGACCGCGATAGCGCAGAAGACTTGAGGCAAAAGCTGAATAAAGTCACACAAGTGAAAATTCCTGACCATGCACAAAAGAAATATGTTACACAAGTTCCGCTTTTCACTGGAACCATTACGGGACTGGTGAAGGCTTGAGACGATCCGAAAGCACTGCTGTTCGCTTGAGACGATTTAAAAACACTGCTGCTCTTAGACATGCTCCGCTTTTGACTGAAACAATTATGGAACAGGTACTGCTGGTCTTAGAGAAAAGGCAAAACAAGACGCACTCGTACACAATGCACAAACCTGCGCAGACTCCAAACAAAATGGCAGTACGCTGTCACGTCCGCGTCGGATGGCTCACGGCGAAGACGTGCTGTCGGATGTTGAGAGAGAGGGGAAAACGTCACAGAAGCAAGGATGCCAGCCTCACGAGACAGGTAAAATAGTGCGCCATAGCATGAGGTTCGTTTAAAATGTAGCGGTTTAACTGTCACTACCAAAACCATGTCGTGAGTGCGCAAAACACACCGAAATCTCCCCCACTCACCGGCAACATTCAGTCCGGCTTCCACCAAGGTTCAAGTCAGCTCACATACAGAGCAGCCCTGATCTCTTGACTGGGTGAGAGTATTCTGCTTAATTCAGAAACTCTGTCCATCACCACCCCCTGTTGTTTAATTATTTTGTCCACCATAAGCGTGGAAGGGTATACTCGGACGTGAGTCCCTTGCTCATTGCACCATCAGGATTCAAGCAAGCCGGGCCGAAGACGGCTGAAATGCCAGAAACCGGTCCCCGGAAGCTTGTTTCCTTCCCAGTGAAAGAATTGGCTTGGTAGTTTGGTTTGCCCTGTTCCCATGATGCACTGGGCCAGGGACAGACTAATTTGCATATAGCCAGGTTCTGTAGCTGGGATGGTGCAGTGAGCTAAAAAACGGTGTTGGATTAAGCCCTGATCTCTTGACTGGGTGAGAGTATTCTGCTTAATTCAGAAACTCTGTCCATCACCACCCCCTGTTGTTTAATTATTTTGTCCACCATAAGCGTGGAAGGGTATACTCAGACGTGAGTCCCTTGCTCATTGCACCATCAGGATTCAAGCAAGCCGGGCCGAAGACGGCTGAAATGCCAGAAACCGGTCCCCGGAAGCTTGTTTCCTTCCCAGTGAAAGAATTGGCTTGGTAGTTTGGTTTGCCCTGTTCCCATGATGCACTGGGCCAGGGACAGACTAATTTGCATATAGCCAGGTTCTGTAGCTGGGATGGTGCAGTGAGCTAAAAAACGGTGTTGGATTAAGCCCTGATCTCTTGACTGGGTGAGAGTATTCTGCTTAATTCACAAACTCTGTCCATCACCACCCCCTGTTGTTTAATTATTAAATTTCAACGTAGACACAAAGAGAGCAGATGCCCTCATCCAAAGTGCACGGCACAGCTCCAATACTCCCTTCAGTAGGCGCCCGTTTGAATCCGCTCACAACGCTCACCTGGAATAACGCTGCCAAGCCAGTGAAGCAGATGTGACGTCTATCACTAGACCGATGCCTTCTTCCAATGTGTAGGGCACAACAGTGATGCTCAGTCCAGAAAACGCCCACTTCTACACACTGGGCAGACAAAGGCAGAGTAGGCAATTCCCACACACAGGTAGAAGTATGTCGATCCCTTAGAAAATCTACCAGATGATAGCAGACATCAAAATAAAGAGGCACGCCCAGGGTGCAGGCTGTCCAGGTGGAACAGGACCCTGGTGGGGTTAGCTGGGCATTACCTTTTAGTTTCAACTTGAATTTTTCCACAGTTCTAGATGTCTTAGGTTCCTTTCCTTGTGATTGCTTAGTTTCTTATTCTTAACTGCACGCGTAGGTTAATCCAGTTCAAATCGTCGCCAAACTGTGGTAAAGGAAGATGCACAGTCCACTGTGTAAGTTAAGATCCTTTATTGTAAGTTCCTTCCAAGACAGGTAGACAGGTCAAGAAGTACAGAAGTAAAACCCCACCAGGAGCCAGCTGTTAGCAGCTCAGCCTGAGTTGACCAACTGCCACAGTCAGGTAGAGAGAGACACAGTGAGCCAGAGAGTCACCCAGGCATTCTATGATGTCACAGATGTCATAGTACAGTCTATCTAGTGAAGAACAGTGGAGAGGACATTTACTTAACACTGCCTGGGACTACATCCCCCATCATGCTTCGCGGCGTGCACCCTGCGCACCGTGTCTGAAGCGCCAGGAGGCATTCAAGAAGGGGCCAGGGCTCCCGCAGCACGGGAGCACTCACCTTTCATTCACGGTTGGGCCACGATACCGCTGCTGTTGGGGAAACTTAGACCGCTGCTGGGTCACATCATCGCCGCTGCCAGGGACTACATCCCCCACCATCCTTCGCGGCACGCACGCTGGTGCCCGTCCGAGCCTGTCAGAGACTGGAAGAGGCTGGGCTGGGGCACCCCTCTAACATCAACTATGGTTAAGCGGAAACAACTATGCAGCCAAGACCAGGGGGGTCTAAAAGCAAAAATCCCAAGAAAGTCTGCGTCCATTATCTCATATTTAACCTTGGCGGTGGGAGTATTAAAAAAAGGAGATAGCTAACGCAGAAAAAGAATTGGGTTTGGGCACGAGCCAAGAATCTGGTGAGAGGACCGTTGTAACTGAGTCCTTGAATAAATTTCCTGTACCTCTGGAGCCAAGGGTGATGATAAATACTCTGATAGCAAGGAGGGAAGTTGCTCTGACTGGGGGCACGGATGGCGTAACAAAAAAAACTTCGATAGACCTGTAAAGGTTTATCAAAAGGACCGACTATGGGGCATTTTGGGAAAAAGAGGTCCACTAGAAAAGTTAATAAACGGGTCAAAGGCCCAAAAACGAGTCACTTTATGATGGGGAATGTTGTGGATAAGAATATTCAATTAACACTGCGGAACATGGTGAAGGAATTATTTAGCTTGCGGTTGGAATTGATACTTACAAGCACTGCTACAGACACAATTGACACTTTGAACACCTGTGTTGCGGGCATCTTGAATAAATGTGAACGTATTGATTCCTTCCTAAGGGAATAGAGAATTTTACGTGACACCCCCAGCCTAGTTAGGTTACCCAAGGCTCAATCTGAGTCTAGGCCTCATATTGGTGAGAATTACCCTAGTATTCAACCCCAATTGCAAACATGGATCAGGACAAAATCTAGATCCTTAGATAGAACAGTGGTAGTGTAGTATATGTCCATCCTCGTGCTGCACTCAGCACGAGGGATTGCTTCTTGTCTCATTCTGTGTTGCCGTTCTATCGCCCCGTTCGGTTCTAGCACTCTGGGCAACGCTAGTCAGTTGCCCGGAGTCCTGGAGTCGAGCGGCGGCTTTTTCCTGTGGGTGTTTCTACTTTAATAATAAAGAAGATTCCAACCTTCAACTCCTGCCATTGAATCAAGCTTTATTTCATTTGGCGAAGAGCGGGTCCTGAACCTACCGAACACCCACCAGGAGATACTCGGCCGACCCTTCTATGCTCGCCCTCTCAACTCCCACCAGGCGCTTCATCACTCATCAAATATCTTCAAATCCTACTCATCTACCTGCACTTCAAGCCTCCGGTAGCTTGCTTTCTGCCTGTTTTGCTGGATTTCCTTGCAACTCGTGCGATTAACGGTGACGGTTGGTCTCGAGCTTCAGCCCGTGAGTACGCAGCATTCCCCTAGCGTCATCAACTCCTGCACGTCATCACCTCCTAACGTGCACTTGACGCTGCAGCGCTTCACCTCACCACGCCTCCTCGTCGTCACGCTCACGCACGGCAGCCATCTTAGCTGGTTGCCTAGCTACAGCTATACGCGCCGCGTTAAATCTTCACACGGAGTCAGTTTGCTGGAATTTAACGCTGAAGCGCGACCTTCGCTTCGTCTTATTGACATTTCTTCACCATACTGAGGATTCAAATACTGGTATTTTCACAATCTTTCGCTACATTTTTTACATGACAAAAATTTGTTATTTCAAGTGTGTGCTCTTTCGGTGACAGGCACACCTCTGCCTGCATTTCAATTAACGTTATAAGCTTTAATTCATGCGTTTTATTTCTTGAGCACTTGTAATTGTTTTAATTATTTTTTTTTCTCAACCATAACTGTGAAACTTTTCATTTTAAATGGCTTCTTCTCAACAATTTGCTCAACCCCCACCTTTTCTTCAACTTCCTGGGAAACCTACTATTCCTTGGCATCAGTGGGTTAGAGCTTTTGCCAACCATATTGTAGCAATTGATGCAGTTAAGTTCACTCCTGAGAGAAAAGTCGCTATTTTATATGGTTGCTTGGGAGTTGCTGCACAGCATGTCTTTGAAAATCTCCCAAGGTCTTCTCCTCCCTCTGGTGATGCGGGTGATAATTGGGACGAGTATAAGGAAGCTTTATCTCGCCTTGCAAGACATTATGGTGAAGAACCTAATAAAATGCTTGAGAGACATCACTTCTTTAAGAGAAGACAACGAGAAGACGAATCCATTGAGGAGTACATTGCTCAGTTGAGAATCTTGGCGTCTACTTGCGAATTTGAATCTAATCCCGACATTTACATTCGAGATCAATTCGTGTTCGCTTGTTTCTCCAAAAAGATTCAACAACGCCTGTTGAGCTGCAAGAAGCCTACACTTCAAGAAACTATTGACATTGCCAAGAGCATCGAAAGATCCATCACTACTTCCAATGCTCTTCAGAAAGATCAACCTCATACTTCTGTTCATACTTCTTCATTTGATAATTCTACTTCTGTTAATTTAGTTAGCACTAATAAGTCTTTTAGACAATTACAAAAAAAACCTAACCCTTATTGTTACAGGTGTGGTTCTAAATCCCATATTGGCAATAACCCCTCTTGTCCTGCTTCAGGAAAAAGGTGTGTTTTATGTAAAAAATTAGGACATTTCCAAGGTATGTGCAAATCTGTCAAAAAGACGTTCAGACCTTCTGTAAATAATATTGTATGTCCTGATTTGGATGATTGCATTGATGAATTCCAAGACATGGTTGTATCTATCCATTGCAATTTCATCGATACTTCTAATTTAGTCAAAGGTCCATACTGCTCTGCACTGTTTGGGAACGTTGAAGTTACAGTCATGGCAGATTCTGGATCTCCAATAACCATTCTCAACGAAGTATTCTTTCATGAAAAATTGAACAATTCCATTTCTTTGTTCAAATCTGACCTTAGTCCAAAGGCATTTAACAAGTCTGATATTATTATGCTTGGCTACTTTAACTATAGGCTAGAGTGTTTTGGCAGATCTATAATTACAAAGATTTATGTTGCGACCAAGGGTCCCAATATAGTTGGCTGGCAAGATCTCGCCAAAATGGGTATTTTCCTAGTTCCTGGTTCGGATGATCCCATTAGAGTGGGTGATCCTCCTGAGGGTTATTCTCCTGTTCCACCTTTTGTTCCAGTTTGTCTCCTCATTAATGATCATGAGTCAGACATCAAACAAATCTTGGACAAATTCCCCAATGTTTTTTCCAACCAACCAGGTACCGTCAAAGGCTTTCAACATGAAATTAAGCTGAAAGCTTCTGCTCAACCCATTGTTCATAAAGTTCGCCCTGTCCCTATCAGTGCCAGGGATGAGCTTAAATCTGTGCTCACTTCTCTTAAAAAAGATGGTATCATTGCACCTTCAGACTCTTCCGAATGGGTTTCGCCCATTGTTATCGTTCGCAAAAAGAATGGTGAGGTTAGGCTATGTGCCGACCTTTGCACGCTAAACAAAAATATTTTGGTTGATTGCCATCCCCTTCCCAAAATTCACGACCTACTTGCCAACCTAGGTGGTGCAAAATATTTTTCTCTAATCGATTTGCGTTCGGCATACCATCAGGTACCCCTCACTGAACCTTCTCAAGATCTCACCACTTTTGTGACCCCATTTGGTGTTTTCAAATATTTGAAACTTCCATTTGGACTTGCTAGTGCAGCTAGTGTTTTCCAAAAAATAATGGATCATCTTTTCGAGTCTGTTCCCGGGGTGCAGGCCTATCAGGATGACATTTTGGTTTTTTCACCTGATTGGAATTCTCACTTGTCTCATCTATCTTCTGTTTTGAGCAAGCTCAATGAAACTGGCATGACTGTCAGAGCTGACAAATGCAAATTTGGCTCTCAATCCCTGGAATACTTAGGTCATACCTTAACTCCCAAAGGCATAAAACCCAAGTCCTCTCTCATTGAGGCTATCTCTCAGGCCTCCCCTCCCAAAGACAAGGACGCCCTCCGCTCCTTTTTGGGTTCAGCAGAGTATTCCGCCCGTTTTGTAAAAGGCTATGCACAAATCGTTGAACCCCTTCGTTCTTTGCTTCGCAAAGGTTCTAAATTTTCTTGGTCTGAAGAGATCAATGCCTCTTTTACCCACGTCAAGAAGATGATTGTTGGTGCCCCCGCTTTGCATCCCTTTCAAGATTCTGCCAAATGTTTCATTATGGTTGACGCCTGTTTGACTGGTTTAGGTGCCGTCTTGGGTCAGTCGGTTTCTGGTAGAGAACACACAGTTGCCTTTTCTTCTAGAAGACTTAAGGATTCCGAAACCCACTATAGCACCATTGAACGAGAGTCATTGGCTTGCGTTTGGGCAATTGAAAAGTTCAAAAACTACATTTGGGGTAGAGAATTTGATTTATTTACCAATCACAAGCCACTCACTCAACTCCTCAACGGGGATGGCCTAGGTAAAGCCTCTTCAAGACTTGTCAGGCTCTTGTCCAAATTACATGAGTTTCACTTCAATATTAAGCACATCTCAGGTGGTAAAAAATTTCGTGCTGACTGTTTATCTCGTATGTCACTCAATAATGCATCAGATTTTCAAGAAATTGGTGACGTTGAGTGTGTAGTTGCCACCCTTGACGCCACCAAATTGTGCCCTTACATTACGGAGGATTCTTGGTCCAAAGCCTATGAGAATGATCACAATTTAAAATTGGTTGCACAATACATTTCTAAGGGCTGGCCTGAGAATAAAAAATTGTCTAATGAGCTGAAAGCCTTTTCCATGATTTCTTCTGAACTCTCTCTTGTTGACAATTTAATAATGAGGCATGATGTTTTTGTTCCTCCTTCTGATGTCAGACCCGATATCATTAAATTCGCACATCAAGGGCATCTAGGCATAACAAAAACATCTCAACTCATCAAATCCCATTATTGGTGGCCTTCTATTGAGTCCCAGGTAAAGTTTTACATTGATTCCTGCAATGAATGTTTACTCTCGGATAAGAAATGGAAACTAATTAGTACGCCCCTCCATCCTGTTCCTTTTCCACTCAAACCTTGGGAAAAGGTTGGGTTGGATTTTTCTGGCCCATTCGATGTCCTTCCCCATGACATGAAATATGTCATTCTTCTAATTGACTATCATTCAAAATGGTTGTACCACATGTTTTGTGACTCTCCCTCCTCTGCCAATGCCATCAAATTTTTGCGGAATTTGTTCATCATTGAAGGTTGTCCTTCTGTTGTAGTTACCGATAATGGTTCCCATTTCGTATCCGAAAAATTTAACTCATTTTTAATGGAACATGATGTTGTTCATTTCAAAGTTGCACTTTATTCGCCCACTTCAAACGGTTTAGTTGAACGGGCTAATAGACTGCTCAAAGATGCTGTTCAAACTGCCATTTCCTCCCACAATGATGTAAGGAATTTTGTTGAAGAGAAGTTTTGGTCATACAACATTTCTCCCCATTGTACAACTGGCATATCTCCCTTTTCTTTGTTAAGAAATAGGAGTGTTCACACCAAATTGTGTCCTACATGGTTATCCGAGAAAAACGTTGAGACCCTTCGACCTTCTGATGTTTCTTTATCTGAAAAAGTCTCACAAAAACAGTTTCTAATGAAGACCAGGCATGATTCAGGTAAATGTTTCAGTTCTATTGTTTTAAAAGTTGGTGATTGGGTTCTCATCAAAAACCCAAGAAAAGTTGCTAAAGGCCTCTCTAAATTCTCTACCCCAGTTCAGGTAACTGCTGTCAGTAGGGCTTCTGCTTTACTTGGCAGCAGAGGATGGTGGAACAAGAGAGCTTTAGTTCACTTGTCCAACTCACAGGCTCGCTCCTTATAAAGTTTGACCAAAGAACAATTTGATCAGTGTGACTGGTCTTTTTGGTTAGATCTTCCATGTTCTTCTGACTCATCTTCATCCAGTCCATTGTCAGATGCATCCGCATCATTAACAGATTCCTCTTCTTCTTCAGATCCCTCCGCTTCATTGATGTGTCCCTCTCCCTCTTCCATTGATTCTGAGATTGGTGGGAAAGTTATACATCAAGCTTCTGCTCCATCTGTTCGATGTAGGAAGTTACCTGTCAGGTTTAATGATTATGTTTTAAGTTGAAACTTATTTTCATGTTTCAGTTCAAAATACTTTTGATGTCTCAGTTCACATGTTTTTGCTTTCTTTTCCTTCCTTGCTTTGAAATGTTGTGAAGAGGGAGAAGTTGTAGTATATGTCCATCCTCGTGCTGCACCCAGCACGAGGGATTGCTTCTTGTCTCCTTCTGTGTTGCCGTTCTATCGCCCCGTTCGGTTCTAGCACTCTGGGCAACGCTAGTCAGTTGCCCGGAGTCCTGGAGTCGAGCGGCGGCTTTTTCCTGTGGGTGTTTCTACTTTAATAATAAAGAAGATTCCAACCTTCAACTCCTGCCATTGAATCAAGCTTTATTTCAGGTAGCCCAGGACCCCCATGTAGGGGGGATACCCTCCCATGGTGTTCAGACCCCTTTAAACTTGCCACTTAATGGCATGACTCTGGCGACTAGTAGGACCCCTGCCCCACAAGAGAGGAACATAAGAACGAATTGCTGTAAACTTAATCTTCCCCCTGAAGCTACCCCTTTAGTAGCGGTACTTGTAGGGGTACCTCCACTTGGAGACCATGATAATGAATCCACCCTGGCCCTGCTACGAAAAACCAAACATTGGTGTGAGCAACGATGTAATGGCAATGCCGAGATTTCAACTCACATTATAATGGCTAGACGGGTGGGGTGGGTCGGAAATTGTCCCAAACAAGTTGACAGTGATAGCATCATTGTAAATTTTAATAAACGTGACATAGCTGGCAGGCTGTTCTGGGATGCTCCTGAGCTGGAGAGGAGGGGGAATTAGGGCTTTGCCGCTGGGTTTTTTCTATCCCTCAGTAAGTCGATTAAAAGCACCGGCTAGACCTCATATTGAGGCATACTTAAGAGGTCCCATCAGAGCGTTAATCACCCCTCTAGACTAAAAGAGCTCGAGTCCCACCCAGAAAGGTCTTGCTGGAGAGAGGCAACAGCCCCACATTTATTATCCTAGCCAACAGGGCAGGAAGGAGGTGATTTAGTTCTTACAAATAAATGTTCCCCATTGTCCCAGCTTGATGTGAATGATTGACTGGAGGCGTCCCTTGATTGTTCACCTGAACCCAGCCAAGGAGCTCAGACCCTAGATGCAGAAGTTGCCCCTAATTGTAAGATCATCAGCTGGAACATAGCGGGTCTTATAACCAAAAGAGACAATACAAGTTGGCTGAATTTTATAAAACAATATGACATAATTGGTCTACAGGAAACGTGGGATAGGGGGAACAACTTTTGGTTGGATGGGTTCTAATCTTATTGCTTACCGGCAGGCCCTGCCCTCGCAGGTAGAGCTAAGGGGGGCCTTGTGCTCCTCTTTTCACTAAAGCTTAAAGGGTCTCCAAAGAGGTTGGAAGCGGGTTCCCATAACTGTTTGATAGTAGAACTAACTACTCCTAATTATCCCAAAACATTAATTGTTAATTTCTATAATTCTGGAGAAAGTGATTTTATGAATCAACATTTATGCTATTTGAGATGTTTTTAGAAGACTATAGGCTGTAGCAATCCACTTTTTATTATATTATACTTATGGGCGATTTTAAAATTAATGTGTGCGATTCGAATTGTTATGTTGATGATCACTTAGGGCCTGCCCACTCAGTTACACCCCACTTTGAGCACACGCAACAGGGGGAAGCTTTGGAGGACCACTTGGCTGGAGCTGATCTCTTCGAACCTAGCTTTAATGATCGGGTCCCCACATTTAAAGCCAAGGTGAAGGACACTGTCATTGACTATATATTCCTGTCCCTCCGATGTTAGATAAGGTAGTGTTTTACAACACTAAGTTGTCTCCCTTCAGTAATCACAAACCAGTAATCTTAGTGCTAGATAAAGATTGTGGTCTTCTGGGAACAGTGGGAAAGAAAGTGGGAGCCAACTGTGTGGTAACAAGTGCTCAGGGGAGGAGGTTCAAATGGTAATCCCTGAATTCTTCCTTGCTGATCTCTGCGAGAAGGCCAAAGAAAAAATTGCAAAATGTGTAGATTATACGACCCCAAGGGTTAAGGTTCTTAGAGCCCTTGAAGGTATTTGTGGCCAGATAGCATCCGATTTGACTGTGATATCCAAACCCAGATTAAAAATGGGCAAAAGGTGGTTTGGTAACAACTGCCCCCGGGCCCACCGAAATCTAGCTCAAGCCCAAAAAAATACTCCTCGAACCAGGGAACAGATAGCCACTGTAAGGAGGTAGTATAAGTCTGCGGTCCGTACACGGAAAAACAAGATTAAAGAAGAGGCCTGGAATGCACTTTTATCTTTTGAAGTACTAAAGGATAGTTTGAGATTCTGGGCTATTGTTAATACACCTTTCTTCCGGCATAGAGAATGACGCTCTGGAAAGTAACATTACAGAGGTGCAGTGGCTCTCTCATTTCGAGGCAATCTATGGTTCTAACGTGACCCTGGACCCTTTTGGTAGCTTAGAAAATGAAAGAGTTTTACCTCAGTTGGTCTTTAAGGAGGAGGATACTGAAAGGGCGATAATAGAGACATCTAGTAATAAAGCACCTGGCCATGATTGTGTCCCTGCAGATCTGTATAAATGTGACCTTAAAATCTGGGCTAAGATATTAACAAACGTTTTTAATGCTTCAGGTGCTCAGGGGTTTTCTGCATCTTGGTCCGGGTCGACAATTATACCAGTTATTAAAAAGGGCCAGAGAGGGGATCCACGGTGTTACAGACCAATATCATTGATCGATTCAGCAGTCAAAATCTTAGGCAAAGTGATCCTAGCTAAAATCACGGACTGGGTGAACGACAATAAGGTTTTATCCAATCTACAATACCGTTTTAGACAAGGTAGAAGCACTATGGATCAGTGCCTTAATCTATATTTATTAATAAGCAAATATACCATAGCCAAAGAAGGTTCCTTGCAGATGGCGTTCATGGACCTCTTCTCAGCGTTCGATCTGGTTAACAGATCGAAGCTGTGGACTATTTTGCTTAATATGGGCATTGATCCTTGCCTTGTTTATTTTCTGGCAGATCTACACCGGGATCTCTCAGCAACAGTTAGTTTCACTCAGGATGGTAAATGCACAAGGCACTTAAAACCAGGTAGAGGCGTCCGACATGGGTGTATATTGGCGCCACTACTTTTTAACCTTTATATTAATGCGCTAGATAAAACCTTACATCAGGCAAGCTTGGACATTCCGCGTGTAGGAGAAAGGACTATTCCGGTTCTTCTATACGTGGACGACGCTGTGTTACTAGCTCGTACAGCTATAGGCCTCCAGTGGCTTCTGGATGCCTTTGGGGCCAATATGAAGTCCTTGGACTTGATAGTGAATATCGCGAAATCACATGTCATGTCAATGGGCCAAAGAAACAGAAAAGCAAAATTGTTTTTCTGTAATGGAGCAGAGGTGTCCATGGTGACCTTCTTCACATATTTGGGGGTCTTATTTGATGATAGATGTTCCTGGGTCCACCAACAGAAAGCTAACAAAACTCAGTAGTTAGATCAACAACAACTTTACTAGGGTTTCCACAGAGTTTGGGGGCTTGGCCTCTTAAGCCATGCTTAACATACAGATACAAATGCCTGACTATTGCTATGTATGGCTCTGCCATGTGGGGTTATAAACAGCTGGAAGGGGTGCAGACAGCAGAACATAGATTTTTACGTACTCTTCTGTACGTACCTCAATCAACCCCAACTTTTGTTATCCATCAGGAACTGGGGCTAGGTTATGTGTCTGATCTGTTGAGATTAGCCCCGCTGGTCTGCTGGCTTAAAACCTGGCTTAACCCAGATTTAACTCTGAACCATCAGATCATGCGGGACTGTGTTACCTTGGATAAAGTCAGTAGTATTTTGTGGTTGTCCTACGTTAAGTCTATGTTTCTTAAACTGGGGCGCCCTGAACTTTTTATTGCCCTGGAAGGGATAAAAAAGGAAGACGTGAAGTGGGTTAAATCTTAATTTGTTAACATTTCAATGATGGAACGCGAAGAGCTGGAGTTAAAAAAAACCTTGTGTTAGGGCTCATTATTTGAGAAAATCTTCTCCGTTAATTGAGACATATCTGAGAATAGTGACTAAGCCCTTCCATCACTGGCTCCTGATCAGGTTTCGTTTGAATTTAATTCACTTCTCGCTTGGTAACCTTCCGGGGTGGTGTAAACCAGAGGATATAAGCTCGTGTCAGAGCGATAACTTCTCACCACAGGACACACTCTACTTGATGTTTTGTGATTATGACAATGAAATTCGCAGGAGGTTTTTAGTCCCGCTATTGAGGAGAAAGGTTTTTTTTACAGGTTAGACCAGCATTAATGTATCTTCAAATGCTTGATAATACATGGGATATTTTTAATATTGGTAGTTTTCTAGTCGCAGCTGAACGCCTTAGCAAAAGAAGATATCCTTCGTTAATTCATGTATGAAATCTCATATTTTATATTTCTTTTTATCATCGCTCATACGAATTTATTGATATTTTGTGTAATGTACTTTTATGATTTTAAATAGTCAAATAAAGTGGTTTGTCTGTCTGACATTTAATAATAACTTCCTTCAATCCATCAGTATCGAGAGTACATAAGTGATAGTAACATGTCTGGAAGATGGCCCTTCTTAAAAACATCAATCGACAGGCCACATTCTTACTAATGTTTAATACTTCTGAGCTGAAAACATTTCTGTTGGCAGAATAAAACACGTACCGCAAATATTTAGCAAATGTAGGAAGCCCACAAGTACGGATTTACTGTGGATGGGAAATTGCAGAATTTCTGCAGTCTAATCCTCGACCAACTAAGTTTCACTTTACACCATCTTTAAAACAAGACATGTCTCTAGTTCCCACTGCAGCACTCTTCAAAGCCAGATTCCATGGCCATACCTTTAAAGTCCACCTCTTTAGCTCTTTTGCTGAAAAACAGATACTCACATAAGCAGGCCCACTCCCACTCAGCCCGGTCACTGCATCTATTAGATCCTCCTCTACTTCAGTGCAGAAACCCACACTGGCCATGAGCTGCTCCAGAAGACGGCCATCTTCCACCTCTGCATGTGTCCCTGTGGCATAGACGGTCGCACCCTCACGGACAATTACCGGAGTGTTCGTCATGCATCGGATCACCTTCGGGGCTGGGTGAAATATGCTAAGTTTCTGAAAGACAAGACAGAGAAAGATTCACGTTCCCTAGAGAGATTCCAAGTGATGCCAACAGAAATGTGGGGGATCGTACTACGCAGCAATTCATCGACCACCCCAGTTTAGAAGGCAACAAAGATCTCCAACAGCAAACTTACTGCTTCTTCGTAGTGCTCTCAGTAGACAACTGACACAGCAGTATTATAAATACTTCATCTGGCGCCTCAGCCATTCTGCCTCTTAATACATCATCACACAAACCAGGGCTAATCCAGGCACTTCACAGTTACAAATCGCCCACCATGAATCGCTGCTCTTGCCCTGAGCATTACTAAGGACACACATCCCATATCTTATGAATTTGGCAGATCTAATAATGTCCCAATGTGAAACACCCTACGTCCAACGATCTACTCTCAGCTCCAATACATGTGCGCAAATCCTATGGTGCCCCTTGGAATTACAGAGCCCCTAAGGCTTCCACCAGACATGCATCTGGTAGTTCAATAGGAGTCAAGTTGCACATCATTGATGATACTCAATATAACTAAAAACTGTTCAGGGTTGCTTGTTTTCCTATTCAGGGGGTGGGCCTTAAAATATAAATAAATGCAGGAAGACCTGCAGATCTAGCACATACAATTATTTACTGCACCTAATTGTAAGATGATCAATCCATTATCAGCAAACAATATACATTTGTTTTATTCATTATAAAAATAACGTGGCCCGATGGAGGTCAGATTTAAACATATTTACTGTTATGACACTAAATTACATTTGTGCATGAACTAGCAGTTGTTGATTGGCCACCAGCCGCCAGCGTAAAAACGTAACATGGCATGTTCTTAGGTCCATTCGGAGAAGGGCGTTCTTCAATGCACAATCATAAGTTCTTAGACTGTGCAAACAAGTGAGCAGAGCTGTGGCAGTACTTTGTGCACTTTCACACGTGCATTGAAGGGAGAGGAACTACAAGCCATTCTGCTGCTTGCTTCTCAGACACATGCACGGAAAGGAGAAGTCGAGAGGAATGTCTAAATAGAACGGCTGGGTGTGATGTTAGACACCCCAGCGTATTCCATATGGGAACTCTGATTCTATTTCTTGGGTTTTTCACTTGTTCAGAATGATAATTATTTTTGGAACTATATTCTTCCTCAACTTTATTTTCCACTGAACCTGAAACATGGTTTAGTACCTTTTTTCCTCTTGAATAAACACCCCCAGCGTATTCCATATGGGAAGACTCTGATTCTATTTCTTGGGTTTTTCACTTGATCAGAATGATAATTATTGTTGAAACTATATTCTTCTTCCTCAACTTTATTTTCCACTGAACTTGAAACATGGTTTAGTACCTTTTTTCCTCTTGAATAATATTTCAATCAAGACTCTTTCTGTTTGGATTTGTCTTATGGACTAAGTTCCTATGCTATTGTTTTGAAGAATATATCTTAAATTATACATATATTGTATCAAGCTTTTGAATGATTTTATTCTACACTGATTTCATCTCTGCTTGATGTCCACATAGACCAGAGGTATCCAGCACCTGAAGCCTGGTTGAACTATATATCAGGTGAGTGGTAAAGACCAATGGCAAGGGTGGTTGGTTACTCTGAGAACCACCTTAGATACTCACATAATCTCCTACGTCTTGTCAGCTTACCTTTGGTAGCCTCGTCTAGTGAAGTACTCGTCAGAACTCATCCCAGAACTGGATATCATATTCGTGTTGACCTCCTACACACTGCTGTGCTTTGGGGAGGTTTGTTATGTTTTATCTTGTAGACTTATATTTGTGAACATCAGTAAATCATTTATTGAAAAGAAATAGTAAATCAGTTCTGGAAAGATCTCTTGCCCTAGTTTTCAGCCAGCCCAAGGCATTTGAAGTACGCCCAGGATTCGCACAAACTGACCTGCTGACTTTGTGTCATCAGGACATAACCTTTCCCCTTCTGTGCTTTCCTTTGAAAATTCAGAGTGTTCAAACTTTTTAGTCCAATAGACTCAGCCGAACTAAAATAGGGAGAAAATGCCCAGAAAGCACAGATTTCTTAACTGACAGTCCACAATTGGAAAAGATATGTCCTATGGCATCAAACCGTCTGTCAACCCTACTCCTTATAACTTTAAAAGGTTGAGTGAGGCTGCCACTATATTTCATGTCAGAACTGAAGCATTCTGACACTTGAACCTATATTTGCTTCAGTTAAACCAACTAGAAAGAGCTGCCCTCAAAGGACTAGAAGTGCATACACGGTGTTCTGACAAATTGCGTCACTTGTTAACCTTAAGGATGAGAGCTACAAACGACTATTTATGGGCAGATCAGTTATGAAAAAGGAAGATTGGGTGGTATCCGACGGGCAGTATGTAATTTTACGTGGACGTTTAATTTTCCAAATTTTGGGAAATGGTGAACCGAGTTCATTTAATATCTGCATTCCTTGCTTACTAAGTCAAGTCAAGTCAAGTCAAAGAATTTATATAGCGCACTACGTACCCAAAACAAATGACATACTTTTGCGTGACTGAAGTGCGCCCTTTTGTAGCCAGATGTTTAGGACAAGCAGGGATGTGCACTGTCAGCCCAGGGATGTAGACTACCTCTTTATGAGAGCTGGAAGTCCTGGGATGTGCAATGGAAGACTTGTGATGGACCCAGGAAGCACTGGGATAAGCACTAAGTGTAATTGAATTTGCAATGTCAGGCCAGGGACGTACACTAGATGCCCTGTTTTGGGCACCAAGAGCCCTAGGTGTGTACTGTCAGCTCAGGGACATGTCTGGAACGCCGGGGTGTGCAATGGAAGCTCCGTAAGGGGCATAGATAGCCCTGTGAAGTGCATTTTTAGGTCATGTGAGTTCACTGGAAACCCTGTTATAGGCACTAGAAGCCCTGGGATGTGCAAAATCAGCCTTGGAACGGGCACTGGAAGCCATGTTATGGGTGCTGGCAGTCTTGGGTTGTGGGTTGCAGCCCGGAGATGTGCACTGGAAGCCCTGTTATATGTGTTGGTAATCTTAAATTGTACAAAGCCAGCCCTGAGATGTGCACAGGCAGCCATATGATATGTACTAGCCGATGACCTGATGGGCACAGTCGGGTTCACCATCGCTTTGGTGTACACTGGCATTCCTGGGCTCTGCACAGGGTGCTCTGTGCTAGCTTAGCACTGGAAAATTCAGCGTTCTGAGTACGGTGTGTTCCTGTCATGCTCTCTGTGCATCACACTGCCAAATGTACTACACTACGATTATAGTTGCTATTTCCATTCCGCTACATCTGGTTGTGGCACAGTTGGCAAAATGTTACCCTCTTCCAGACTGCATATGGCGTGGGGAGAGGAGATAGAGTTGGTGGGATAGCTCACTGGGTTAGTACGCCTCCTCTAAAGAACTACTTCAGACTTAACAGTTACAATTTCAGTAAATAACTCAGCGGAATGATGTACGAGATGCAGAGATCTGTGCGTGACACCTGCAGGTCACAGGCCACGACTACTTCAGTAACAAAGAGACTGCCCAGCAAGTAAGGCGCCAGCTGCATAGGTGAAGGGGTAAACTAGAGGGAACATTTTGAATCCTAGTAAACAGAGAGGCCAAATGATTAATGGGTGTACTGCAGAGATACCGAAATCAGCAAATTATAAATGTAATGGCAGAAAGATAGGTTCATGGATAAAGACACCTTCGGCAACGACCCATGGATATCTCCCCTTATCAACATTTGAGCGATCGGCCGGCAAGTACTCGCATCCTTGTGTGGATCTGTGATTTGTGAGCTTTGCTGACAGCCTATGAAAACAGAGAACATAAGCGTGGGGGGTGACAAAAGCCTCAGTCCCTGTGGTGGATAAATACACTGGAAACCAGTAAAGAAAAAACTTCAGAGTTTCGTGAGTATGGATGCCGTTATAAATAAGAATATCACTACTTTAAATGTGCTGTCTCAATTTGAGACTTCACTGGCGAGATTATGCCTGTACCCCTTTTTTAGGTCTCGACCTCTGCCAATGCGCTTGCGCATTGCAGATGTCGTGACTATGGAGTTGAAACCAGGAAAGCTAAATCAGGCGGATTGCGCAGAGTGCATGTGTGTCCGTGCAAGCGCTTTCCATTTGCTTCCCGAGCCGCCTGCCTGCTTCACACTTCAAAGGAATGCCGAGAGCCAGCGCTTCCCTCCCACTCGCTCACTCCCCACCCGACTTGTTTTTTTTATTGCCACGCGGCGTCACATTTATAGCCGCGCGGCGCCAATGTTTGTTATAATAATGTTTCACCCAAATTTTATTCTTCGTCCCTTTTTGTTCCTCGATTTACTATGCCATTTACAGCTGCAGTAATTGTACAATTTAGATCCATATTACTGTGTTATACTAGAGTCTACACACTATTGCATAGGCTTCCTGTCGCCATACGTGAACGCTTTCGCATTTTGGCGTATCGTCCTTCGGGTATGCCATTTCCTGTGGCTTTTACACTTAAGTTTTGTTTTAGTGTATCCGTGACATGCACTGCCCTCTTGCTCATCCAGATCCTGTCTGGGAGCTCCCCATGTGGCCCAGGTCATGACCCATTTCCTGCCATGAGCTCGTAGAATTTATCCAAATATTTTTTGCACATACATATTCTTATTCCTTTTTGTCCCTCGACATAGTCTGTTATTTTTGACCCCAGTAATTGGTCTTTATTTTCACCATACTGGATCTACTAGGCTAAATCAGTTGTATCAGCTGACTCATGCCGATCGGGTCTTTACCGTGACCCTGTCATGTCAGTTTACGGCAACCGTCTGCTACTGGCATTTGCCTTCCGGCCCAGAGTTTACGTAAATGCAGCCGACTGAGCTACTGCACGCCGCTCATTCAGAATACACAGATTTTCCGCGCATCCCACTCGGGGATGCCTATCTTATCGAATCATCATTTGCTATGGTCAGGTTCGCTACCTTTACTTTGCAACTGCCACCTTGCTTATGTCTACCTCCTTGACATCACTCACAAGCGGAATGCCGCCTCCAGCACGCCCATTGTTATCATAGAATTATTTATTATTTACATATTGATCTCTTATTACACCTTGTTGTTCTGACATATTATTAATCGTTTTGGCACGATAATTAGCATATTTATGTTTTCCGCCTTCTTCCTCTTCAGACAGCGTGCGTTCGATTTGAAAACAATTGTGACTCTTTACAAACCTTAGATCAAGGTATCAACTTCATTGTCATTGCTATCGTCCTCTCCGGTAATAGGCTTCTGTCTTCAGGAAATACAAGTCCTCTTGTACTAGTTAGGTCTCTCATAGGACCTCGCTTCCTTTCTAAAGGTACAACTAAGCTCCCTAGGTCACTTCGCTTGCCTGCGGTGTTTTAATGACTCTGAGCTCTTACTTTAATTATCTTCTGTCTTTTCGGCTTTCACAGACTGTAGATTTTTCATACAGAAGCTGCTATAATTTGGTAAGTCCCTTGTAGCATACTTTGACCTTAACCATAATTTGGTAAGTAGCACTTCATTCTTTTTTTTTAACATGTACTGTGACCAACAAACTATTTCTCCTGTTCTTCTTGTTTCCCCCTTGCAACCCCAGCATTACCTTTCTGCCCCTGTTAGAATCGTTTTTTTTGCCCTTCTGCCCACTGTTAGACTCGCTTTTCCCTTGTTTTTCTGCCCTTTGTTAAACTCGTTTTTTGTGCCCTTCTGCCCCTGTTAGACTCGTTTTTTGTGCCCTTCTGCCCCCTGATAGACTCGTTTTTTTACCTTGTTTTTCTGCCCTTCTGCCCTCTGTTAGACTCGTTTTTTGTGCCCTTCTGCCCTCTGTTAGACTCGTTTTTCCCTTGTTTTTCTGCCCTTCTGCCCTCTGTTAGACTCGTTTTTTCCCCTTGCAACCCCAGCATCACTCAGCGCAACCCCTGCATCACTCAGCGCAACCCCTGCATCACTCAGCGCAACCCCTGCATCACTCAGCGCAACCCCTGCATCACTCAGCGCAACCCCTGCATCACTCAGCGCAACCCCTGCATCACTCAGCGCAACCCCAGCATCACTCAGCGCAACCCCAGAATCACTCAGCGCAACCCCAGCATCACTCCCCGCCATCACAGCATCACTCCCCGCCATCACAGCATCAATCAGCGCAACCCCTGCATCACTCAGCGTAACCCCTGCATCACTCAGCGCAACCCCTGCATCACTCAGCGCAACCCCTGCATCACTCAGCGCAACCCCTGCATCACTCAGCGCAACCCCTGCATCACTCAGCGCAACCCCTGCATCACTCAGCGCAACCCCTGCATCACTCAGCGCAACCCCTGCATCACTCAGCGCAACCCCTGCATCACTCAGCGCAACCCCTGCATCACTCCGCGCCATCACAGCATCAATCTCTGCAACCATTCAACAACAACTAGTTCAAATTTGTTCTCTCAATGTTTCAAACTTTATTACAAATGTCACAAAAAGATGTTAATACTTCACTTCTATTCTTGTATTTTCATCACAATAAAATACACTGAACATAATCTTCACAAAAGTTATTTACAAAAGTTTAAGCTATTGCCATTATAAATTAGAATCACATTTATTTAAGTATTAATTATTTAAAAAAATTAAAAGCCATTGTTATTTGTAATATCAATACATCTAAGTCACGTAAATACAAAACATGTTGCATTACAAATGCTATAGGTGTCACATTTGCGAAATTTATAACTATTGGCATTGTAAATGACAAAGCTATTAATTTAGCTATTTTCAAAACCAACACATAAATAAAAAAATTGTCATTTACAAGACCAATAGCTCAAACTTTCCTAATGCGAGACCTATTGCATTGCAAATGCTTGTCCTTTTATTAGATGCATTCAAGCAATTGCGAAGGACATCTTAGAACGGCAATGCTTCCGTTTGACAGCAAACATTTAACAACAGTGAAAAGATACTTTGTTTTTAACAACTAGTGAGCAAATGTGAATGTGTTTTTTACTTCAACCGTTCGATTTGCAATGCAACAATGCAATTTTGGAGAAGAAAATGGACAGAACACATTACCGAATACCTTGCTCAGTCTGCAGATACCTCAGCTGGTGTAAGTGGCAAGACGGGGGAAGAAGAAAAAAAAGCTGTGCGCGCTGTACAAGGACACCAATAAAGACATTATTTAGTACATGGTCCATGCTCCTTCGAAGATGACAAACACATAAAGAGGAAGAGAAACCTGGACACGCTGACCAATGAGAAGCAAAGAAATGAGAGCTAACCAATGGTAAATAATGCAAAGGTACTAAGTCCTATTTAAGTTTCTTTTTTTGTTAACCAGAGACTCGCAAGAGACAGCACATGCTCTGTCTCAGGTGAAACCTAAAAAGGAAAGGTTACTACTACAGAATTTTGGATTAAACTCTGTGATCGATATAAGAAAAGGGTTTGCGCTAGGTGATGATGAACAAGGTAAGAGGACTAAAGTAGGAGGGAGTTTGTGGTAACTAAGCAAGATTGCCTAATTAGTAGTATCCCAGCAGCCTTGTGATATGCCAGAGCACGGAACTCTATTATGTCACCTGGAGTGGAGTGGAGTGCTCAGGTGAGAGAATGTGTGCTTGTTTGAAAAGATATAGCAGTTGCCAGAGGAAGCAAGCTGACATTCTATGCAGCTCCTTGGAGAGAAAAGAAGAGGAAGAGGCTGGGTCGGACTAACACCCTAACCCTATGGTGGAAATTGGGCCCTCACAAACCCAGCTGGGTGTCATGTTTCATCATAGGGCATGCTCCTTGTCAGGCCAGTGCTGCAATGCCCGACGGACACTCTATGAGGGGCTCTTTATCAGAGGTCTTTTTGTCCCAAGCCGTCTGGTGCAGCGTGGGAATAGGGCCTTGTGGTGTAGTTGTGGGTGAAAGGTGTGAAGAAATTCAGCAGGAAGGGCTAAAATGAGGCTCAGTGGTGTTCCAAATCCAATTTAATCAGCGAGCCCACTAGTCCCACTTAAAAACAGCAGAGGTGAGCCACAGTTGTGATAATGAACAGGGTAGCTACGGAGTTGCCAGAGGAAGCTGCTTGCTGCCGGTTGGATGGGATCTTCTCTCCTGAATAAAGTAACTTGGATTGGCAAACTAGCTGTGTCCTGGTTCATCCTTACACACCTTCCTTCAACTGTCACAGGGTTGCTGTGTGAAGTAACGTGACAGGTACGAGGAGGTTCCAGTAGTAAAATAAATGGGCCCAGATTGGAGACCAAGAATACTTTTCAGAGTACATCACAATATTGGCCACAGATTCTGCCACAATCCCCTACAAGTAAAAGATATACTAAATATTAACAAACGTTCAATTTAGACATAGCTGACAACGCTTCATGACGTGTCATTCTGTCATTTTCTGTGCTTGACTTGGGAGTTTAATAATGTTCCACACATTTAAGTAGGTAGGATTGCAGCTGTAGCCCTTTCTTTTATTCACACATACTCTTATTAAGAGGGAAAAGCATATCCTCCTGGAAAATCCATCACTAAGAAGAGCGTTATAGAAGCAATCCATGGAGATCATGTCCAATACTTAATGCTCTGCAACTCTTCTGTGGCACATATCTTTGCTCAATAGTCTACTGCACTGCAACACGTTATCTAGACATATATTTCCAAATGGTCCCTCGACCCACAAACCCCTCCTTTAGATCTGTCACTGTGCATTCTCATAAACTGAAATGCATTGCCTCATTGTACCTTTTCAATGGAGCCAATTGTCACTCCGGCTGCACATGACACCACGATATGCCGATCTTCAATATCTGGCCCAATCTCATCCAGCACGAAAGGTATTATGTGAGGTTTCACAGCCAGAAAGAGCACGTCGCTGTTCTTCACTGTGTCCTTGTTGCTTGTGGTGAAGTTTATACCGATTTTCTGAGATTAATCAGGAAAGAATGGAAAATGCAATATTAAAAAATACTGATGAACAGTCAAACAGCCACATCTCTCACTCCAGTACCAGCCAATCTTTCATTGTTTAACCCTATGGTTCATCTTTCTGCTCGGATACAAATCTCATGCCTTGATGTCCATCTCATGCCAAACTGCGCCTGCTCCCCTCTCATCACACTGCTCCATTTCACTTGTAGTCACATCTGCCCCAGTGACTAACCAAGCATTAGATGATAACTGTCTTACCCTCAGCCAAGCCACAGTGTGAAGGTCTGTGTCCGGAGAACTTGCCAAGATCTTGTGTGTTGCCAGGACCCCTGGAACAAGAAAAAATGGATGAAGTAAATCCCACCCATGCTCCAATCCACCAATGTTTTCACCCACCTGACTGCTCTGCAATGAAAGTCACACACCATTATCCAACCTATTGCAGATCACCCTGTGTTGGGTACTTTGCAGAGTAGTGCAACCTTGAGACAGTGCAGAGATGGTGCACATAACCATGTACATTTCACAAA
The DNA here is from genome assembly GCF_964263255.1 of Lissotriton vulgaris. NCBI lineage: Eukaryota > Metazoa > Chordata > Amphibia > Caudata > Salamandridae > Lissotriton > Lissotriton vulgaris. Next base: position 835,767,516 of record NC_141695.1, read on the forward strand.
CTTTATATCCACTCAACTTCTCTTGAGTTTCTAGATATGCTCATATTATACAACCTATTGGATCCTTTGTCTTGATTCATTCCCCCTATTTTCCTCTACAGAGTTGTTCCTTGAACTTCGATCCCAAGGAAGCCCTGTGTACAAAATAGTATTGTAAAAATGCAAGTGTACATCACTTGTTTACACTGGTTTCACAAGCAAGGAATGAACCTGCAAAAAAGGAGAGTAAAAAGGGCTCATCTATGCAGATGATTCTAAGAGGAGAACCACAGCCATACACAAGATCAAATGATAAGCACCCAATAACTGCTTGTAAGAGAACTCAGGAGCACAATGAAATGAGATGCACAGATGGGCTGCGTCTATTAGTCACATCTATAGCGCATGGCTCCTTAGAGCCGGGAGGTCGAGTGGGAAGATGGTATCCCCTACTCTATTTTGTGCAGACTTGGAGCTAGTAGGAAATAAGGAAACTGGTCCACACAAGCTTATCCTAGAGGTTCCCACTTTCTTTGAGACAAAAGTAGGAAGACCTAGGCTGAGACTGATGTCAACTGATGTCAGGTATGAAATAAAATGAGGAATTTATAAAGCGTTACACTGACCCGAGGGCATCTAGGTGCTAGTTAGACAGGACGGCCAAGGGGTCTAATTACCTGGTAGGTTCACAGAGCCAGGTTTTCAAGCGCTTCCTGAATTGCAACAAATTGGGTTCATTTTTGAGAGGAGTAGGCAAGGAGTTCCAAAGTTTGGCGGTGGAGTGAGCAAAACTTTTTCCTCCCCATTTTACTTTGTGTACCCGAGGAATGGACAGGTTGCCACTGTCTAACAATCTACGTAATCTGGCCGGAATGCATGGTTTTAAAAGTTGCAACAGTTGCAGCGGACCGTTGCCGCGTGTAGCCTTAAATGCAATACATAGGGCTTTGAAATGGATGCGTTTTCTGACAGGCAGTCAATGGAGCTCAGCGAGGGCTTTGGAAGCAGAGTCAAAGTGAGTGAGCCCAAGCAGAACTCTAGCGGCGGCATTCTGCGTCATCTGAAGTTTATGTATATTACGCTTGCTTGCACTTGTGAGAACAGCATTGCAGTAGTCCAGCCTAGACCCGATTAAAGCTGTGACCACTGTTTTCCTTCGCTCAAAAGGAATGAAAGGAAGTACTTTTTAAAGAATTTTGAGGATGAAGAAACAAGCTGATGTAGTGCAGTTAGTCTGTGGTTCAAAGGAAAGTTTGGAGTCAAAGAGAACTCGAAGGATTTTCACCTTACTGGCTGATATGGGTGGAGGGCCCACGTCGGTTGGCCACCAGCTATCTTACCAAATGATTGGCGAGATGCCAAAAAGCATGACTTCCGTTTTAGATGTGTTAATTTCAAACAATTAACCTGCATCCACTTCCCTATATGGCTCATACAGTCTTGAAATCGAGATGCAGTATCTGTGAATGGACTGTTGATGGACAAAATGATCTGAGGGTCGTCAGCGTATGACACCAGCGTGAAGCCGAAGCTTGGCCAAAGGGGTGACGTTTAAGTTAAAAAGAGTGGGGCTCAATGAGGAGCCCTAATTGAAAAGTCCGGGGAAATGAATACGTCATGTGCCACTGATTGGTATGACTGGTAGTAAGCAGGCACTAGGGCCACACTGGCAGATGTTCTGCTATAAATAAATATCTGGTATGTGAATATCTCTCTCTCAGTAGTGGCCTGCTAGCACTACTCTGCGAAGCAGGAGAACTGGTCCGAGGCTCTAAAAGAGCAGCAATGATTTAGACATTTCTAAAATCTGTTGCAATTTTCTGGAGATTGCAGTTCATTTGTAAGACTGTTCCAAAGCACTGCAGCAAAGACAGACACGTTAGGCCTACCCAGAAAATATTCTTCAATTTCAGTGTTACGCCAAGAAATTTAGAAGTTGTGCAAAAGGATGTCATTGGAATGCTGTAAGGGAATTTCTTCATGAGGAAATGCAGCCCTAAGCAGTAAACGTATGATGTACCCTGCAATTGACAATGAATGACAATCTCTTACAATGGACATCTAATGCAGTGAGTAGAGTCGAGTCTCATTTATTAAAAAGATAAAAAGATGCATTGTAAAGTCTCTGTAGATGATACAAGAGAATCAATCAGACTTCACTGCCTATAAAGTGAATGACTGTATCTCAAAGGCAAGCACACAGATTTAGTGAGGTTTAGCTTGACAATGTTTAAGGACATTCAGATGTTTCTACGTCCACAAAAATATAGAGATTCAGATAACTTGAAACGTGAACTAGAGATTCAGATAGATGAACCTGAAAAGACTCAATGTTTCAGCCCCATTACTAGGTCACATAACTTGAAGACATATATTTGATGGCTACATGATTCATGGCCTATAGACAAATGGTGAGACTGTCAACAATGTTTCAAACTAATAAGAATCATTATATCTGATACAGTAGAGACATGTGGCATAAAGTATAACAATCACAAGTCATCACAAATTGATTGCCTATAAATTGACCAGACTTGTTGATGTCTCATCCATAACCATAGTAGACTACTATGAAAAGCATGCATTTCTGCCTACTTTTACTATCATGCACTGGGCAGTTTAAAACTATGAACTATGCTTCTCTAAACTGATTTTGATTGCTACCTGACAGATGCCAACATGAAAATCCATTGGTTTGCTTTCGCAAGATCTGTCTTACACTCATTTGCAGTGGTGGTGTTGGGATTGGAATGCTTTGTGTTGATAATCGTGCAGAATAGGGAGAAGGAAAACATGGGGATGGTGTACAAATACTATTAACATTTGGTATTATTTGTCCAGGCAAAGTGAACAGATGTTCATTGAAGTAGACAGCACTTACTCAATGATTCTTATCTGTGTCTGGTTCCCCACAAATTGGGTATATTGTATTTATGTAGCGCTTACTACCCCATATGAGGTGTCGAATCGCTTTTTTGGCAAGTAGCATTTATATAGAGCTTGCTACCCTTAATGAGGTGTTGGAGGGGCTTTTTCGGCTAGTAGCAGGCTACTTCGGAACACATAAAGGATTAGTATATAAACACCATGAGTTATGTTTCCTGGCATTGGTCTCTGCAGCGCCCTTTAAACCTTGATTGCAGTTGCTACAATATTGAATGAAAATTAAAAACATTTACAAACACAATGGTTTCTTTTTGTGATTCTCTTTTACAGATGGCCCAGGAGCCATATCTGATTTATTTCTGCTCTTCACATTTGAGTTTCCATTGATATTTGCTTGGAATCTAACAGGTCTTTTCTCCTGGTTCGGAGTATATTTTGTTTATCAATGGTGTCAGGGAGCCTTTTTATTGCTCCAAAATGCCAAAGACTCCTATTGCTTACTTATTTATTTTTTCTTTTATGACGTTTGGCTCTCTTAGGCAGTGTAATAGAGCAGAGTTAGAGCAGCCCAAGAAATCTCGATAGTAGCTATTGGTTAGAAGCTCAGAGACAGTGTGACACAATAAAAAAAACAATCAACACAGGTCAATGTCGAGAGATAGTCATAGGACCGGATTTACATTTTAGTGGAGACAGAGTACCCTCTTCACCAAACTGAAGTACTTCAGTATGTTATAGATGGAGACGGCCCTGTCGCTGACATACACCTCCGACAGCGCATACCCTGTCGGATTGCCATGGTTATAGCTTGCTCAATTTAGGTTGGAAGGGCAGATGTGCAGTTTAAGGGCTGTAAGGGACAGTGACAACTGCTAAAGTACCCCTGCACCATGGAAGACACCTCCCAAGGTGTGGGGTCATTAGTTTTGTTTCCCTTTCCAATAACAAAAGCCTACTTTGGAGTATTCATCTTTGAAAATAAAAAAAACTGGTTAAAAGGTTGATGCTTGGTACTGTCATGTTGAAGGAGGCATCCATCAAACGTTTACTACATTGACAGGAACTACAGTGACAGTGGAGCCTGCCAATGTAAGAGATGTCTGCTGGGCCGGAGGACATCTCTAGATTCAGAGGACAGGTATTTCGTCTAGGGTGACATAGACTTTTACTATGTTGCCCTGACAAAGTAAAGCACATCCTCCACGGTCTAAATCAGGCCCTCACTTTGGAAAACATGAATATTTTTATTTAAAAAATAGATTAATAGTAAAGTAAACATTAGGCTTATTAAAGTCAATTAGAAGGTACTGGAACCTTACTGAGATGAGACATGAACCCAATGTTATGGCTTTCCCTCCTCTGAGTGCTACACTTATCTAAGGAAAATTCTGGTAGTACTGCCATATGTTTAACGCAATAGTCGCTTATTCACAGCATTTCACTCAACACGAAGGAGCTTCCAACATCTGTGCAGTTCACATGAAATAAACAAGTCTTAACAAACCTGGCTTCACGCGTGATATGAATAACAGTGAATAACATGCAGAGTTCCCGGTCAAACCACCAAGTCTATTGTGTCAAGGAATGACAAAACCCACTTCCGTTAAGTTTGATATGGGGTGATGGGTATTTGCAACAAACCTAATCTTAAATCAAATGTCAGGACACAATTTAGCACCTCTGCAATCTGAACTAAAGAAGTGAAACCCGATGATGCTTAGGTAAAATGTAATAAGGGGTTACCCTAAAGATCCTGTGGGATACATTATAGATAAAGCGTACCATGAGTGCATGACAGCTAAAGACTTCTGCTCCGCCGGGACTCCATGGAGTGGAGGTTCAGGATATAATCCTGCCACTTCCAATCCATGCTTGCACACCACTGGGGCACCAAGTTAAGATTGCACCAAGCAGATTTACAAGTGAGCATCATCCGGTGGTCGCTCCTATGTAGGCCTCTCTTTTAATTATTAGTATTCTTGTCTTTTGATTGCACCGAACCAGATAAAAGACTGCCCCATTTTCTTGAGTAAGCTTTCTCTTTAAGCAAGTCTTCATGGCATATCCTTATCAGCAGGGCCACTCGTTTTCTCCTACACAATAGGGGCAATTCCTCTGCAGTGAGAGTAGGCCACCTCCTCTCCTTCATCGTAACGTAGGTCAACTGGGACCCTTGGTACAGCCTATTACTGGCTGTGAGGGTCTTGAAAGTGGGGTCCATATCCTCACTGCAAGCTAAGATTTCTTCTTCAGAAGTCATATAGGAAATAAAGCATTTTCACAAGGATGCTAGCATTCATCATAAGGTTGAGGGTACTGGAGGGAAAAACAGTACTGAATTACAGGGCTGCCTATCATTTCAAAGGTCATCCCACGCAGTATGAAACAGGGAGAAGAGAGGGTTGAGCTGGAGGGACTCCTACTGGTCCTAGCCACTGGCTTCAGGGATTTAGACATTCTCAGCACCGAGTAGTATGACCACAACCTGTTCATGTTGAACAACGTAGAGTTCGAAACCGACACTCTAGAGAATGTAAGTTGTGCTGACTGTCTCCACCACCAATATGGAAGAGGGAGGCTAATGTGCCCAAAGAATAGCTACAATGGATAAAAGACTGACCCCTACATCATACTTTTTTACCAGTTCTTGAATGGGATGTAGATTGGTGGCAGATGGAAATCAATTCTAGCGGTATCAGTCTTTTCCGCAATATCCCTCAGTGATGAGACAAGTTGTCACAGTAAAGGCTGATCAGTTTCTCCTGGTGAATCTTGTATTTACTAGGAGTTGTGGGTGTATGTGCAGTGTAGGTTGCATTAACAGAATATGTGGTATCTTTTTAGAAAGGCAATGGGAGAGCTGTGTAGTCCGAAAGCTGGCTTCCACTTTTTCTTTGGATGTGCAATATTGTCAGCAGAGTGATTGGAAAGGGTGCAAATCAGAAAATCCCAATGCTAGGTGAATCTTTAAGGCAAGCAGAGGGACACAATAAAATTACAGGTTGCGTCCTGTCAGCTGTTTCAGTTGAAAGGCTTTAGGATTTCACTTGCTAAGTCCAACTCTGTTTAAAATGCTCTTTATGTCTGTTCATATAATTCCTGCAGAAGGGCACGATTTCAAAGGGAGTTTTTTCTTCATGGAGATGAGGTCATAGTTGCCAATTTCTACACCACGAGGAAAAGGTTCTTGAATGTTTTACTTCATTATCACTCATAAAAACACTTTAAAATATGTGATCTCCAAGTACAGCACGGTGTGCTCTTGACCAAATATTTCACTTCACCAAAACGTTTTTCTTCATTATTGCGCATGAAAGCGCTTTCGAATATGTGAGTTCAGAATGCACCACAGGGTGGGTAATATCGCTTTTTTATATGACATTCCGCCATACTGAACAGCAGCTGGGCTGCTATTCAACATGGCTAAAAGACATTGGCATTGGCAGCACCATTAGCTCGCTGATTGCTGAGACCAATTTGCTTTGCCCATGCTTGTGTTATCTGGGTAGCAGAGCAGCAGACAAGACTAAAAACACTGGATGCACTCTTACATTGTCACTGAGATGTGACAGAATAGGGCAAATCACCTTATTTGAGGCATCCACAATACTATATGACTGATTATAGACAGGGCTCCAAAGTACAGGTAATTTGCTGTGGAGCTCCTTAAGTCAGTTAAAGCAGACTGAAACTAAGCAGTTCAATCACACTTTTTCGGCTACTTCCTCCATGTTAATCGAGTAAATATAGTCCCACAGTTATTCAAAGGCATTTTTGGGATAACCAGTGAGGCCATTTGAGACCAGAAAGGCTCTCATCGGAATTCAGGTAATGGGACTCCCCAGTCCAGCACTGACTGGACTTTGACATCAAAAGGTATGATCTTCCCATACTCCACGTGTCGCTACAGGGAAACTACTATGATCTGTCAACGTGGCACATATTTGCATTTATGGGCCGTGTGGCTCTTTGCAAAGCCTGCATCACTATCCCGAAGAACCAACGGGATTTTTATTCAACTGGAAATGAAGACTATATTATCTAGTCAGGTGACACAGGAATTCTCTAGTTCAGCTGGGACACTATTTCATACCCTCTAGGAAGTGCAGGGGCATTATTTAACCCAAAGGTCAGTATCCAGAATTCACACAATCTAAATGGTGTGGTGAACACCAACCGGGGTAAGGTCATTCTGCCAGCACACATCTGTCAAAATAGAAGGGCTCAAGGACTCTTGATCTCCTAATATTTCCAACAACTCATCTGTTTCAGTGGGCGTGGGCAATGGTTTTTGTTACACGATTCAAGTCACAATAGTATGCACACGCATACAAATCATCAGTCCCTATAAGGCATCATCCATGGATTAAGTGACCATTTTAGAGAATTAGGTGGTGAAATTTTTTTTATGGTCGGGGATGGAGTGGAGTTTAGGATGGTGTTTGGTTTTAAGGATTCAGGAATTGGTAGAGATTAGATGTAGAGGTTTTTTAGGGTTCAGGGATGATGGTTTAGGATGATGGGGAGTTTTAATGGGTCATGAATAGGTGGTGTATAAGGGGGTTGAGGGTTTCTTAGGGTTCAGAAATGGTTGGAGTTTGGGTTGCAGAGGTGTTTTAAGGGGTATTTAATGGGTGCAGTTTAGGCGTAGAACGGGGTTTTAGGGTTCAGGAATGGATGGAGTTGGGATAGTAAGTGATTTTATGGTTCAGGGATGGTGGATTTCTAAGGTAGAAAGAGCATTTATTTAGGGTTTAGGGATGAGTGTAGTTTAAGTATGGTGAGGGGTTTTAGGGGGCAGGGATTGATGGTGTTTAGGGGCGGTGATGGGGTAGAGAATTAAAGCATCCAGAGTAACTGTTATACAATGTAAAAGATATAAATATGAAATAATGTCCCCTGAAGTAAAGCACTGAAATAAATATCTCCGATCAAACTGTTTCTGAAAGTAAGCCCTACAACCATTACATTTACAATTAAAAAATAAGCATTCAAAAGACAATTTCAACGAAACAGACATTGTATGAAAGGTTAAATGCCATTCACTCTGAAAAGTTCCAATAAACAGTTTAGATGAAATGGCTTCTTAGTAATGGTATTCCATTAAATTGTTTTTCAATTAATTCACATAAAACCGTTTGAGGCATACAGTGTAATAGGTGGACATATGAACTGTGTTGTGTGACAAGTAAAACTTACATGGAAAAATGTGAAAGCAGTGTGCTCCTTACTGACAGATGGATGGGTAACAATATGAGCAGCTTGCATTGCAATACATTACTTTAGACTCCAGTACATAAATCCATCACCTGTAAGAAGCACTAATGCTCAAGTATCTTGATATTTAAATCAGTGTTACTGGCAGTATTTGTAAGTTCAACTCTGTACAATGTATTTATTAGCTGGTATTAGAACTATAGGAAGAAATGTAAAGCAAGTCTGCAGGCCTGGCTCCAACTATGAGGCCTTGTGTTACTCTTTTATGACCACTGAGGAGACTTTGTCCCAGTAAAGCTGATGCCCTGCTGAATCTTAAATGTTCAATTATTCTAAATCCCCCAATGCAAAAATTACAAAAATTCTTTAGTGATTGATGAACAGAGCTTGTAAATCGTTGGGTGTTACTGGTGCTCTACAAATCCCTTAATAAGAAACACAAATACCTGCAGCAGTGAAACCCCTCACCAGGGCATAGGTCAGCTGGCCCGCTCCAATGAAGCCGACACTCATGGTTACCACGTGCTACGACCAGGTGCAACAGGTTGAATGGGAGGGACAACCAGCACTGCAAAGGGGAAAAAAGCAATATGTGAATCAGGGTATCTTTTGCTCATCAGGTGATCGTAATGGTCAACACAAAAAGGGTGTGTTCTCTACTCATTATTCACATTTGAATTATAGCCTTCCTGTTTTCCAAGATCATGGGTCCTGACACTGTCACGTTAGCCATATCTCCTGATGCCTTTTGCCTCAAGGATTTTGAGCTGGGTACTGTTTTGCCCAAATGGTGTCTTATTTTTTTTTAACAACTTTACTTTTGGGGTTTACAATGGTTTGCAAGGTGCGCAGAAGAATGAGCACTCTGTCACACTCATCGGTTACATGGATATCTTCAAGACAATGACATTGTTAGATATACATTCTTACCATGACATAATTACACAGTGGCTAAGTCATGCATGTATGTGGGGAACAGTACAGGTTGGGGTCAGCGGACTTCATTGTCTTCTTGATGGTCATTAACTGGGTGAGACACCTTACAGATGCCTGAGCTATGCAATATCCGAGGCATGACCACTGTGGTCCCGCCCCCCCGTCCCCCGGTGTTGACAATTAAGTGCTGGTGCGGAGCACCGGAAAAGTCCAGCTCAAATTAGGCACTGGTTAAGGGACATCTCTGGCTTGTTTTCGTTGGCCTGACGATTTTTAATGAAGCATGCCTGATGAGGAGAAACTAGGTGGAGCCAAATATGATAAAAGTGTTGTCCCAATATAGGGCACATATTTTCACATCCCAATTAAGGAGGGCTATCGGTCTACACAATGTGCAGGCCAATGGGTCTTTACTTGGTTTTAGGAAGGAGAAGGTGGGATCCCATCATCGTATGCATTACCCTCCCCGTCACCAGAAAATATTTCAATACTTTTGCGAGGAGTGTTGGTAAAAGTGAGGCGTATCCTTTATAAAAGGTGACAGTAAAGCCGTGAGGTCCGGGGATTTATTGTTTGCGTACATAGTCTGCCAAGATATCATCTTTCGGGACTGTAGATTGTCTGCGTTGTCTAGGGGATGAAAATCTCCAAGCTATTTGTTTTGGGATCTAGCTCCTGTATGTGGTATAATGTTGAGTAATAGCAAGGAAAGATAGTTTGAATTTCTGCGGTCTCAGTGACCGTACGACCATCTTCATATTTTGCTTATATGTGGTTTCGAGTAATGACCTGTAGGAGTTTGTAGGCCAGTAGACTGTCTGCCTTTTTCGTAATAGATTTGATACATATAGGAGCTTCTTTCTTGTCTCATTCATTTGAAGGTGGTTCAATTCACCCCTAAGTTTATGCAATTCTATCAGAGTTCTGGTGAATTCCCCTTGCTTATGCCTCTGTTCAGCTTGATAGACCTGCTGTTCCAAATCTGCTAGCACATCCCACATGGTAGAGAGGCTAATCTCCCCTGGGTAATTTTCTGCAAAGTTATTTTTTATTGTGTCCTTATTGCGGTCCCTGAAATTTGGGAATCGCAAGGCTATTTCATTTATTATACAGGGTCTTCGGAAAGGTTTCCATTGTGTAAGGGTGTTTATCCTAAGCCAGATGGGTGACTGATCGGACAGAGACTTGTTATCGGTAGACGAGAACACCAGGTTGGGAATATAAGATTGAGATGTTAAGAAGTAATCGATACAGCAGTAGGTTTTGTGTACGTGTGAGTAAAATGTGAAATCTTTCTCAACAGGATGGTGGTAGCACCATTGGCTAAAAAGCTAAGTTCAGTGATATCCTGAAGTAGTGAGTGTGGTGTTTGAGTGTCTACATGCCTAGTGTCGGATCGGTCTTATAGAGGATCAAGTGTGGTATTGTTATCGCCTCCTATCAACATTTTGCCAGTGAGGATGTGAGCAATTCTAGGGACAAGATTTCTATAAAAATTCTCTATGTCTTTATTTGGATCATATTAGGAAATAATAGCGTGCCAGATCGACTTGAAAGATCCCAAATGCTCATCAGCGTTCAACGCGGTCCATATAGGTGTTTTCGACCTGGAAGGTGAGATCACATCGAATGAGTATGGCTACCCCAACTGGTTTTTAGTGTGTAGACTAAATGGAATTTTGTGTAATACCAATAGGATTGCAGACATCCGAAGTTCGTCCTTAATGGAGGGGTTTCTTATAATAGCGCCAGGTCAGCCTCTTTAACTTTGAGCAATTGGTGCAATGCCCTGAGCTTTATTGGGGAGTTTATTCCATCTTTGTCAGTGACACAATTGACAAGGATGTCATGATGTTGTTATTGAGGTGACTATCGTGGAGAGATTACCACTAGTCTGGGCTGAGTTTAGTGGTGATGGCGGCCAACATTGGATGCTTGCGGGGGCAAGGCCCGTGTGGGACAGTTTCAGTGGTGGTCATATGTCTCGATAGAGTATAAGAAGCGTTTAGCCATTCTTATGAAGCGAATCAGGTCAACTGAGAAGGATACGATTGGGAAACCTGTGGAAAAGGGATAGAACAAATTAGGGCCTCAGGTGGGGCTGTAGACTGCGGGTACAACATATAAAACTGTAAAATTGAAGTTAACATAATGACCATCAAGGAAAATAGGGCTAGCTACACAGTTGGTGTCAAAAGTTCTTCCCCCTATTCGTGGAATACTTGGAAAAAGGTTGCCAGCATGGCGCGTCGCCCATGTGTGTTCAAGCAATGTTCTTGGTATCAAAAGACTCCAGTATCCCTACCTCACGACAAATTATTTTTTCCTGAGGATGATGGGCAGTACTCCTTGTCTTTTTGGTGGCGTTGCTTTTGGGCAGCCTTCCTTCTTAGGCAAGAAGATTGGAAGCGACACCCCCTCCTTGGTCCATCAGATTTGTGGAAACTTGGCCCTGGTCCTAGGATGATGGCAATAGGGTGGGGAGCCCCAGGATCTCTTGCGCCTCCTGCAGAGTCCTCGCCACATGGCAGGAATGGGAACCCCAGCTATAAGGTATCTTTTCTTTTTGAAGATGCTGAATGATTTCTCATAATTCCTTGCACCTCACCAGCATTGTAGCCAACAAGTCGTGGAAGAGGCGTCGCGCCTGAAGGTTAAAGATTTGTGCTGGTATGCAGCCTTTAATATTTTCTCCTTTGTTTGATAGTAGTGGACTCGAGTGAGCATGCTGGAGGCTGAGTTCTGCTGCTGGCAGGCAGAATATACTCTAGGAGTATGGTCAAGAAGGATCGGTGCATCATTTGGGAGCTGGAGCAGGTGCCCTTCCTTCAGGACCGCAGCAAAGACTGATGCTGCTATACCACAAATTCAGATGTTATTGTGGCGCAAGCAATTGTTCAAGTTGTTGAGCTTGTCCTGCAGCAAGCTTTGTCACCGTTCTTACGCTTCTAACCGTGATGTGCGTTCGTTGAGTTCTTGAACTTGGTCTGTTACGGCTGCCTCCACATAGTCTAAATACGACTCTGTGTGGTGCTGGAATTGGTCAAGGCCGGTTAGGGCTCTGCTGAAGTCTTGCCTGAGAGAAACAATGTCCTTTCGGCACTCCACCAATAGTGTTTGAAATTCCTCTTTGGTGGTCGGCCCCTGGGTGTCCGGGCCAATGTTTGGCTTGGATGTCGAATATGCCCCAACCTCGATGATTGTGGGGAGCCCGATTTCTAGTTAATGTCCTTTATGGAAGAGGCTCTAGAGATCTTTCATTTGAGGACATCATGAAGGGGGATCTTGAGGAGTCCTTCTTTGCCCCTTGAGGGAGATCACAACAGTGGAACCTTTTTCTGGTTCGACTTGTGATGTACCTTCAGATGTGAGTGGATGTCCCCTTCCCTCCAACCAGGTGCGCTCCAAGGTCTATGGACCCCCCCCCCTGAGCCTCACTTCTCCCAATAGCAGTGCTCTACTCCTGGAGCGTGCACCTGTGGGGGATTCAGCTCTCAAATCCCCAGTCCACCAGAGATTCACAGTCTGTGCCCCTGGGAGTCCCCGCTCAGGGGGTTACCAGATTGCACTGGTCCCCCAATTCCATGACGTCATCCGATCAATGGGCCGCCGACAGCCACGTTTCGTGGGACCAGCCTCGTGCGGCCTTATCCTGTTATGAGTGGGGCTCACATCCACCATAACTTGGGCACTGCACATGCGGAGAGCACACCTTGGTGGGCTGCACAGGCTTTGCAGGTCACTGCTCCCTATGCCGGACCGGCTAAATTCCTTGTGGGAGAGCAGGGCTCGTCTCCAGTCGCCAACGGGCGTTGGGTATGTTTGCAGGGCTGGCCCGGGCTGCTGAGCCACATGGCTGCCGGCCAATGGAGTTGGGCCTGTTGATAGGCTTGTCCTCTCCTTCATACACTGATAGAAGGGGAGAGGGGCTTGAAAATCTAAACGCAAGACTGCAACAGGTAACAATTTAAATAGTTGAACATCCTCAGTTGTCTGAGGCAATCCGTATGCCATGGTGACGACGATGTACGTGAAGTGGGGTTCCACCTCTGGGCAAACTAAATTCATCACAAGAGGAATGTGATAAACCATTTGTGACCACCTGGTTAAAAAAAAGGTAGGAGGAGTCATGAAAATAATCAGGTTTCTTCCATTCCCGAATGGAAATCAGACACAAAGAGTATTAATTCTAAACCAAATCGAAGCAGTTTGAGATCCAAATGAAATTCTGTTGCCGGCATCACTGGCACTTTGGAATCAAACTCATGATGCATGGTTTGTTGTATTTTTCGACAAATTAATGTGTTAATGTTATAAAATCTGCCTTCAAAACAGGACATTAATGGGGCAAAACACAGTACTGCTTAACATCATTAAAACAATCTGTAGGATGATTTTGTACACAATTGATTTGCAAGTGAATGCAAGAAGCGTTTGCATTAACCTGATGCTTTATGTGTAAAATAACATGAATTGGAAAGCTGAGTTGATTGATTTGCTCAATGGAAATTAAGGTGCAGAATGTCCTTTTCCTCTTCATCTTCAGACAGTTCGTAAGATTAGAAGGGCTACATTTTTTGTACGGAAAATGGCAAGAAGTGCAACCTCATTGTATGTATTGCAAGTAGCAAAGGAGTAAGAGAGAAATATGCAAGTACCGGACAAAGAAAAAAATAAAGATGGTACCAAAAACTGAGATTCTAGATGAAAGACTAAATAAGCATTTGCAATGCACTAGGTCTCGCATTAGGAAAGTTTTAGCTATTGGTATTGTAAATGACAAATTTTGTATTTATGTGTTGGTTTTGAAAATAGCGAAATTAATAGCTTTGTCATTTACAATGCCAATAGTTTTACCTTTCGCAAATGTGACACCTCTAGCATTTGTAATGCAATATGTGTTGTATTTACGTGACTTAGATGTATTGATATTACAAATAACAATGGCTTTAAAAATGTTTTAATAATTAATATTTAAAAGCTATTGTAATTTATAATTGCAATAGCTTAAACTTTTGTGAATAACATGTGAAGATTATGTTCAGTGTATTTTATTGTGACAAAAATCCAAGAACAGAAGTGAAATATTAACATCTTTTTGTGACATTTGTAATAAAGCTTGAAATATTGAGAGAACATATTTGAACCAGTTGTTGTTGAATGGTTGCACAGATTAATGCTGTGGTGGCGCGGAGTGATGTTGTGGTGGCGACGAGTGATGCTGTGGCGTTCAGTGATGCTGTAGTAGCTCATAGTGATGTTGTGGTGCCCCTGAGTGGTGCTGTGGTGATGCGATAGAGTGAGTGCGATAGATAGAGGGAGGGCGATAGATAGAGTGAAGGATATAGATAGAGTGAAGGAGAGATTGATAGAGAGAGGGAGATAGATTGATAGAGTGAGGGCGATAGATAGAGTGAGGGCGATAGATAGAATGAGGGCGATAGATAGAATGAGGGCGATAGATAGAGTGAGGGCGATAGATAGAGTGAGGGCGATAGATAGAGTGAGGGCGATAGATAGAGTGAGGGCGATAGATAGAGTGAGGGCGATAGATAGAGTGAGGGCGATAGATAGAGTGAGGGCGATAGATAGAGTGAGGGCGATAGATAGAGTGAGGGCGATAGATAGATAGATAGAGTAAGGGCGATAGATAGAGTGAGGGAGATAGATAGATAGAGTGAGGCGATAGATAGATAGAGTGAGGGCGATAGAGTGAGGGCGATAGATGGATAGATAGAGTGAGGGCGATAGATGGATAGATAGAGTGAGGGCGATAGATAGATAGAGTGAGGGAGATAGATAGATAGAGTGAGGGCGATAGATAGAGTGAGGGCGATAGATAGATAGATAGATAGATAGATAGATAGATAGATAGATAGAGTGAGGGCGATAGATGGATGATGCTGTGGTAGCGCATAGTGATGTTGTGGTGCCCCTGAGTGGTGCTGAGTGATGCTGTGGTGATGCGATAGAGAGAGTGCGATAGATAGATAGAGTGATGGGGAGGGAGGGAGATAGATAGAGGGAGGGCGATAGTGGGAGGGAGGGAGATAGATAGAGGGAGGGCGATGATAGAGGTAAGGTGATAGATAGAGGGAGGGCGATAGATAGATAGAGTGAGGGCGATAGATAGATAGAGTGAGGGCGATAGATAGAGTGAGGGCGATAGATAGATAGAGTGAGGGCGATAGATAGATAGAGTGAGGGCGATAGATAGAGTGAGGGCGATAGATAAATAGAGTGAGGGGGATACATAGATAGAGTGAGGGCAATAGATAAATAGAGTTAGGGCAATAGATAGAGTGAGGGCGATATATAGAGTGAGGGCGATAAATAGATAGAGTGAGGGCGATAGATAGATAGAGTGAGGGCGATAGATAGATAGAGTGAGGGCGATAGATAGAAGGCGATAGATAGATAGAGTGAGGGCGATAGATGGATGATGCTGTGGTAGCGCATAATGATGTTGTGGTGCCCCTGAGTGGTGCTGAGTGATGCTGTGGTGATGCGATAGAAAGAGTGCGATAGATAGATAGAGTGAGGGAGAAAGAGTGAGGGCGATAGATAGATAGAGTGAAGGAGATAGATTGATAGAGTGAGGGCGATAGATAGATAGAAGGCTATAGATAGATAGAGTGAGGGCGATAGATAGAGGGAGGGTGATAGAGGGAGGGCGATAGAGGGAGGGAGGGAGATAGATAGAGGTAAGGCGATAGATAGAGTGAGGGCGATAGATAAAGTGAGGGCGATAGATAGAGGGAGGGCGATAGATAGAGGGAGGGCGATAGATAGAGGGAGGGCGATAGATAGAGTGAAGGAGATAGATTGATAGAGTGAGGGAGATAGATAGATAGAGTGAGGGCGATAGATAGATAGAATGAGGGCCATAGATAGAGTGAGGGCGATAGATAGAGTGAGGGCAATAGATAGAGTGAGGGCAATAGATAGAGTGAGGGCAATAGATAGAGTGAGGGCAATAGATAGAGTGAGGGCAATAGATAGAGTGAGGGCAATAGATAGAGTGAGGGCAATAGATAGAAGGAGGGCGATAGAGGGAGGGCGATAGAGTGAAGGAGATAGATTGATAGAGTGAGGGCGATAGATAGATAGAGTGAGGTCGATAGATAGATAGAATGAGGGCAATAGATAGAGTGAGGGCAATAGATAGAGTGAGGGCAATAGATAGAAGGAGGGCGATAGAGGGAGGGCGATAGAGTGAAGGAGATAGATTGATAGAGTGAGGGCGATAGATAGATAGAGTGAGGTCGATAGATAGATAGAATGAGGGCAATAGATAGAGGGAGGGCGATAGATAGATAGAGTGAAGGAGATAGATTGATAGAGAGAGGGAGATAGATTGATAGAGTGAGGGAGATAGATAGATAGAGTGAGGGCAATAGATAGAGTGAGGGCGATAGATAGAGTGAGGGCGATAGATAGAGTGAGGGCGACAGATAGATAGACGGCGATAGAGTGAGGGGCGATAGATGATAGATAGAGTGAGGGCGTTAGATAGATAGAGTGAGGGGCGATAGATAGAGTGAGGGGCGATAGATAGAGTGAGGGCGATAGATAGAGTGAGGGCGATAGATAGAGTGAGGGCGATAGATAGAGTGAGGGCGATAGATAGAGTGAGGGCGATAGATAGAGTGAGGGCGATAGAGTGAGGGCGATAGATAGAGTGAGGGCGACAGATAGATAGACGGCGATAGAGTGAGGGGCGATAGATAGATAGAGTGAGGGGCGATAGATAGAGTGAGGGCGATAGATAGAGTGAGGGCGATAGATAGAGTGAGGGCGATAGATAGAGTGAGGGCGATAGATAGAGTGAGGGCGATAGAGTGAGGGTGATAGATAGATAGACAGAGGGCGATAGATAGATAGACAGAGGGCGATAGATAGATAGAGTGAGGGCGATAGATAAATAGAGTGAGGGCGATAGATAAATAGAGTGAGGGCGATACATAGATAGAGTGAGGGCGATAGATAAATAGAGTGAGGGCGATAGATAAATAGAGTGAGGGCGATACATAGATAGAGTGAGGGCGATAGATAAATAGAATTAGGGCAATAGAAAGAGTGAGGCTGATATATATAGTGAGGGCGATAGATAGAGTGAGGGAGATAGAGTGAGGGGCGATAGATAGATAGATAGATAGATAGATAGATAGAGTGAGGACGATAGATGGATAGATAAAGTGAGGGCGATAGATAGAGTGAGGGAGATAGATAGAGTGAGGGCGATAGATGGATAGATAGAATGATGGCGATAGATAGAGTGTGATAGCTAGATAGAGTGAGGCCGATAGAGTGAGGGTGATAGATAGCTAGATAGATAGAGGGCGATAGATAGAGTGAGGGGCGATAGATAGATGGATAGAGTGAGGGCGATGGATAGATAGAGGGCGATAGATAGATAGAGTGAGGGCGATAGATGGATGATGCTGTGGTAGAGCATAGTGATGTTATGATGCCCCTGAGTGGTGCTGAGTGATGCTGTGGTGATGCGATAGAGAGAGTGCGATAGATAAAGTGAGGGCGATAGATAGAGGGAGGGCAATATATAGAGGGAGGGCGATAGATAAATAGAGTGAGGGCGATAGATAAATAGAGTGAGGGCGATAGATAAATAGAGTGAGGGCGATAGATAAATAGAGTGAGGGCGAAAGAGTGAGGGCGATAGATAGAGGGAGGGAGGGGGATAGACAGAGAGTGAGGGCGATAGATAGATAGAGTGAAGGAGATAGATTGATAGAGTGAGGGCGATAGATGGATGATGCTGTGGTAGCGCATAGTGATGTTGTGGTGCCCCAGAGTGGTGCTGAGTGATGCTGTGGTGATGCGATAGAGAGAGTGCGATAGATAGAGTGAAGGCGATAGAGGGAGTGAGGGAGATAGAGGGAGGGAGGGCGATAGATAGAGTGAGGGCGATAGAGTGAGGGTGATAGATAAGAGTGAGGGCGATAGATAGATAAGAGTGAGGGCGATAGATAGATAAGAGTGAGGGCGATAGATAGATAAGAGTGAGGGCAATAGATAGATAAGAGTGAGGGCGATAGATAAGAGTGAGGGCGATAGATAAGAGTGAGGGCGATAGATAAGAGTGAGGGCGATAGATAAGAGTGAGGGCGATAGATTAGAGTGAGGGCGATAGATAAGAGTGAGGGCGATAGATGGATAAGAGTGAGGGCGATAGATAGATAGATAGATAAGAGTGAGAGCGATAGATAGATAGATAAGAGTGATAGCGATAGATGGATAGATAGAGTGAGGGCGATAGATAGATAGAGTGAGGGAGATAGATAGATAGAGTGAGGGCGATAGATAGAGTGAGGGCGATAGATAGATAGATAGATAGATAGATAGATAGATAGATAGATAGATAGAGAGTGAGGGCGATAGATGGATGATGCTGTGGTAGCGCATAGTGATGTTGTGGTGCCCCTGAGTGGTGCTGAGTGATGCTGTGGTGATGCGATAGAGAGAGTGCGATAGATAGAGTGATGGGGAGGGAGGGAGATAGATAGAGGGAGGGCGATAGTGGGAGGGAGGGAGATAGATAGAGGGAGGGCGATGATAGAGGTAAGGTGATAGATAGAGGGAGGGCGATAGATAGATAGAGTGAGGGCGATAGATAGATAGAGTGAGGGCGATAGATAGAGTGAGGGCGATAGATAGATAGAGTGAGGGCGATAGATAGATAGAGTGAGGGCGATAGATAGATAGAGTGAGGGCGATAGATAGATAGAGTGAGGGGGATACATAGATAGAGTGAGGGCAATAGATAAATAGAGTTAGGGCAATAGATAGAGTGAGGGCGATATATAGAGTGAGGGCGATAAATAGATAGAGTGAGGGCGATAGATAGATAGAGTGAGGGCGATAGATAGATAGAGTGAGGGCGATAGATAGAAGGCGATAGATAGATAGAGTGAGGGCGATAGATGGATGATGCTGTGGTAGCGCATAATGATGTTGTGGTGCCCCTGAGTGGTGCTGAGTGATGCTGTGGTGATGCGATAGAAAGAGTGCGATAGATAGATAGAGTGAGGGAGAAAGAGTGAGGGCGATAGATAGATAGAGTGAAGGAGATAGATTGATAGAGTGAGGGCGATAGATAGATAGAAGGCTATAGATAGATAGAGTGAGGGCGATAGATAGAGGGAGGGTGATAGAGGGAGGGCGATAGAGGGAGGGAGGGAGATAGATAGAGGGAGGGTGATAGATAGATAGAGGTAAGGCGATAGATAGAGTGAGGGCGATAGATAAAGTGAGGGCGATAGATAGAGGGAGGGTGATAGAGGGAGGGCGATAGAGGGAGGGAGGGAGATAGATAGAGGGAGGGTGATAGATAGATAGAGGTAAGGCGATAGATAGAGTGAGGGCGATAGATAAAGTGAGGGCGATAGATAGAGGGAGGGCGATAGATAGAGGGAGGGCGATAGATAGAGGGAGGGCGATAGATAGAGTGAAGGAGATAGATTGATAGAGTGAGGGAGATAGATAGATAGAGTGAGGGCGATAGATAGATAGAATGAGGGCCATAGATAGAGTGAGGGCGATAGATAGAGTGAGGGCAATAGATAGAGTGAGGGCAATAGATAGAGTGAGGGCAATAGATAGAGTGAGGGCAATAGATAGAGTGAGGGCAATAGATAGAGTGAGGGCAATAGATAGAGTGAGGGCAATAGATAGAAGGAGGGCGATAGAGGGAGGGCGATAGAGTGAAGGAGATAGATTGATAGAGTGAGGGCGATAGATAGATAGAGTGAGGTCGATAGATAGATAGAATGAGGGCAATAGATAGAGGGAGGGCGATAGATAGATAGAGTGAAGGAGAAAGATTGATAGAGAGAGGGAGATAGATTGATAGAGTGAGGGAGATAGATAGATAGAGTGAGGGCGATAGATAGAGTGAGGGCGATAGAGTGAGGGCGATAGATAGAGTGAGGGCGACAGATAGATAGACGGCGATAGAGTGAGGGGCGATAGATGATAGATAGAGTGAGGGCGTTAGATAGATAGAGTGAGGGGCGATAGATAGAGTGAGGGGCGATAGATAGAGTGAGGGCGATAGATAGAGTGAGGGCGATAGATAGAGTGAGGGCGATAGATAGAGTGAGGGCGATAGATAGAGTGAGGGCGATAGATAGAGTGAGGGCGATAGATAGAGTGAGGGCGACAGATAGATAGACGGCGATAGAGTGAGGGGCGATAGATGATAGATAGAGTGAGGGCGATAGATAGATAGAGTGAGGGGCGATAGATAGAGTGAGGGCGATAGATAGAGTGAGGGCGATAGATAGAGTGAGGGCGATAGATAGAGTGAGGGCGATAGAGTGAGGGTGATAGATAGATAGACAGAGGGCGATAGATAGATAGACAGAGGGCGATAGATAGATAGAGTGAGGGCGATAGATAAATAGAGTGAGGGCGATAGATAAATAGAGTGAGGGCGATACATAGATAGAGTGAGGGCGATAGATAAATAGAGTGAGGGCGATAGATAAATAGAGTGAGGGCGATACATAGATAGAGTGAGGGTGATAGATAAATAGAATTAGGGCAATAGAAAGAGTGAGGCTGATATATATAGTGAGGGCGTTAGATAGATAGAGTGAGGGAGATAGAGTGAGGGGCGATAGATAGATAGATAGATAGATAGAGTGAGGACGATAGATGGATAGATAAAGTGAGGGCGATAGATAGAGTGAGGGAGATAGATAGAGTGAGGGCGATAGATGGATAGATAGAATGATGGCGATAGATAGAGTGTGATAGCTAGATAGAGTGAGGCCGATAGAGTGAGGGTGATAGATAGCTAGATAGATAGAGGGCGATAGATAGAGTGAGGGGCGATAGATAGATGGATAGAGTGAGGGCGATGGATAGATAGAGGGCGATAGATAGATAGAGTGAGGGCGATAGATGGATGATGCTGTGGTAGAGCATAGTGATGTTATGATGCCCCTGAGTGGTGCTGAGTGATGCTGTGGTGATGCGATAGAGAGAGTGCGATAGATAAAGTGAGGGCGATAGATAGAGGGAGGGCAATATATAGAGGGAGGGCGATAGATAAATAGAGTGAGGGCGATAGATAAATAGAGTGAGGGCGATAGATAAATAGAGTGAGGGCGATAGATAAATAGAGTGAGGGCGATAGATAAATAGAGTGAGGGCGAAAGAGTGAGGGCGATAGATAGAGGGAGGGAGGGGGATAGACAGAGAGTGAGGGCGATAGATAGATAGAGTGAAGGAGATAGATTGATAGAGTGAGGGCGATAGATGGATGATGCTGTGGTAGCGCATAGTGATGTTGTGGTGCCCCAGAGTGGTGCTGAGTGATGCTGTGGTGATGCGATAGAGAGAGTGCGATAGATAGAGTGAAGGCGATAGAGGGAGTGAGGGAGATAGAGGGAGGGAGGGCGATAGATAGAGTGAGGGCGATAGAGTGAGGGTGATAGATAAGAGTGAGGGCGATAGATAGATAGATAAGAGTGAGGGCGATAGATAGATAAGAGTGAGGGCGATAGATAGATAAGAGTGAGGGCAATAGATAGATAAGAGTGAGGGGGATAGATAAGAGTGAGGGCGATAGATAAGAGTGAGGGCGATAGATAAGAGTGAGGGCGATAGATAAGAGTGAGGGCGATAGATAAGAGTGAGGGCGATAGATAAGAGTGAGGGCGATAGATAAGAGTGAGGGCGATAGATAAGAGTGAGGGCGATAGATTAGAGTGAGGGCGATAGATAAGAGTGAGGGCGATAGATGGATAAGAGTGAGGGCGATAGATAGATAGATAGATAAGAGTGAGAGCGATAGATAGATAGATAAGAGTGATAGCGATAGATGGATAGATAGAGTGAGGGCGATAGATAGAGTGAGGGCGATAGATAGAGTGAGGGCGATAGATAGATATATAGATAAATAGAGTGAGGGCGATAGATAGATATATAGATAAATAGAGTGAGGGCGATAGTTAGAGTGAGGGCAACAGAGTGAGGGCGACAGATAGATAGAGTGAGGGCGACAGATAGATAGAGTGAGGGCGACAGATAAATAGAGTGAGGGCGATAGATAAATAGAGTGAGGGCGATAGATAAATAGAGTGAGGGCGATAGATAAATAGAGTGAGGGCGATAGAGTGAGGGTGATAGATAGATAGAGGGCGATAGATAGAGTGAGGGGCGATAGATAGATGGAGTGAGGGCGATAGATAGAGTGAGGGCGACAGATAGATAAAGTGAAGGCGATAGATAGATAGAGTGAGGGCGACAGATAGATAGAGTGAGGGCAACAGATAGATAGAGTGATGGGGACATAGATAGAGTGATGGCGACAGATAGATAGAGTGAGGACGACAGATAGATAGAGTGGGGTGGCCTCGTGGTGGTGGATGTGGTGGTGGTGGGTGGTGGACGTGGGGTTGGTGGACATGGTGGTGGTGGAGGACGTGGTGGTGGTGGATGCGGTGGTGGTCGATGTGGTGATTGTAAACATGGTGGTGGTGGACGTGGTGGGTGTGGAGGACATGGTAGTGGTGGACTTGGTGGTGGTCGACATGGTGTTGGTGGACGTGGTGGACATGGTGGTGGTAGTAGTGGTGGTGGACGTGGTGGAAGTGGTGGTGGTGGATATGGTGGTGGTGGATGTGGTGGACGTGGTAGTTGTGGACATGGTGGTGATGGACGTGGTGGTGTTGGATGTGGTGGTGGAAGTGGTCTTCATGGACGTGGTGGTGGATGTGGTGGTGGATGTGGTGGTGGTGGTAGTGGTGGGTGGTGGACATGGTGGTGGATGTAGTAGTGGTGGATGTGGTGGTGGTGGTGGTGGACGTGGTGGTGGACTTGGTAGTGGACTTGGTGGTGGTGGGTGTGGAGGACATGGTAGTGGTGGACTTGGTGGTGGACATGGGGGTGGTCGACATGGTGTTGGTGGACGTGGTGGACATGGTGGACATGGTGGACGTGGTGGTGGTGGATGTAGTAGTGGTGGATGTGGTGGTGGTGGTGGGTGTGGACATGGTAGTGGTCCACTTGGTGGTGGACGCGGTGGTTGTGGACATGGTGGTGGTCGACATGGTGTTGGTGGACGTAGTGGACAT
Organism: Lissotriton vulgaris; assembly: GCF_964263255.1. NCBI lineage: Eukaryota > Metazoa > Chordata > Amphibia > Caudata > Salamandridae > Lissotriton > Lissotriton vulgaris. The sequence goes on from NC_141695.1 coordinate 835,790,639, forward strand.
GGTGATGGTAGTAGTAGTGGTGGTGGAGGTGGGTGTGGTTGTGGTGGACATGGTGGTGGATGTTAAGGTGGTGGTCATGGTGGTGGTGGACGTGGTGGTGGTGGATGTAGTGGTGGTGGATGTGGTGGAGGTGGTGATTGTAAACGTGGTGGTGGACGTGGTGGTGGACGTGGTAGTGGACGTGGTGGTGGTGGAGGACATGGTAGTGGTGGACTTGGTGGTAGACGTGGTGGTTGTGGACATGGTGGAGGTCGACATGGTGTTGGTGGATGTGGTGGACATGGTGGTGGTAGTAGTGGTGGTGGACGTGGTGGTGGTGGAGGCGAGTGTGTTGGACGTGGTGGTGGTGGTGGTGGACGTGGTGGTTGTGGACATGGTGGTGATGGACGTGGTGGTGGTGGAAGTGGTGGTCGTGAACCTGGTGGTGGTGGACGTGGTGATGGACATGGTGGTGGGTGGTGGAGGTGGATGTAGTGGAAGTGGTGGTGGTGGTAGTGGTGGTGGACATGGTGGTGGGTGGTGGTGGAGGTGGGTGTGTTGGACGTGGGATGGTGGACATGGTGGTGGACGTAGTGGTGGTGGATGTGGTGGTGATTGTGGACATGGTGGTGGTGGACGCAGTGGTGGTGGACGCAGTGGTGGTGGATGTGGTGGTGCCCAATGTTCAGAGGGGACTGGCCCCTTCACGCAACAATTGTTGTGTTTACACAACAGAGCTGCCGGTTGCCGCCGTCAGTTGTTGTCAATGATTGTTTGGGGTTAGAAACCGGTTCTGCATTGGCATAGCCAATAGGTCTTGCTTTTGGGACCTTATAAGTATTTAGTTATGAAGCACAATATCCTTGGTGCAACATAAACTGTTGCATGGCTAAACACTTATAAGGTCCCAAAGGCGAGACGTATTGGCTATGCCAATGCTTGTTGTGGCTTGGACTAGCTTGGATGCAGTGCGCCCTGCTGCACCCAGAGAGCTGGGCAGGGATACACACTGCACTGGCTTGGGTGCTGTGCATCCTGGTGCTAAAGAGAAACGCGGGGAATATTTATATGCCCACACTGTGAATGTGGTAGCATGTGTGTGTGCTGACCTGCGTTTTGGTGCCGTTCTGTGTGTGTTTGTGTGTGCCTGAGTCTTGTATGCGTGCTTGGGAGTTCATATAGGTGTTCTTGCATACTTGTGTTTATTGTATATATAAATATATTGCATACCATTGTGTGCCTGTGTATCTTTGGTGATTGGGTATTTATGGTGTTTGTGTATCTTCTATACTTGTTTCTATGAGTGGTTTTATATGTGCGAGTGTCTGTGCTTTCTGTGTGTTACTAAGTTTGTGTTAATCAGCGTGTCTGTGTCTAGTTACGTTCCTCACCTTCCTATGTTAACTCCATATAGGTGTTCTTGCATACTTGTGTTTATTGTATATATAAATATATTGCATACCATTGTGTGCCTGTGTATCTTTGGTGATTGGGTATTTATGGTGTTTGTGTGTCTTCTATACTTGTTTCTATGAGTGGTTTTATATGTGCGAGTGTCTGTGCTTTCTGTGTGTTACTAAGTTTGTGTTAATCAGCGTGTCTGTGTCTAGTTACGTTCCTCACCTTCCTATGTTAACTCCAGCTGTGGTGGACACAGAAACCCCCTTTGTTAGGCAAAATGTAGAAACATATTTTTTTTTTACTTTCTCAAGCTAAAACAGCACCATCAGTAGATAGGTTAATATTATTATTTCTGCAACGACATATTTCTGAAATGTGCCGATAACTAGCACTATACCACAAAAACACTTAGCGTACCTTTGCCCATAAGAGTTAGAACTCCTTTTACCAGCATTGGAAGGATGAAAGGTTGGTCTACCCATTGGTAGCTAGTAACATAGTATGGAAAAATAAGTCCTACGACTTTATAGAGTGGCATGTAAATAGGTTCATGTCATGGATGGATGAAATTGAAACAAGTTTTCAGGACGTATAAACAGCCCGGAGAAATGCGATGGGGGTGGTGGGGGCTTGGAGGAGAGAAGATGACAGCATATGCTAACGAGGGAGTGGACTTGAAGAGACGGGAAGATTCTGAGGACTGACTATGTGTTAATGATAGGGAAGGTGAGAGAGCAAAGTAGGAGAGGAAACGGACAGAGAAATGAAGCAAGGAAATGTGGAGTGGGAGAAAAAGAGAGAACAGAGAATAGTACAAAGAAGGGAGGCAGAGATGTGAGGAAAGAGACGGAAGATAGAATAGAGAGGTGAAAAGAAATAATAGATTGAGAGAAAAATATAGAGAGGAATTTACACAGGTTAGTAAGAAGGATGCATAGCTTGAAAGAGGTGACAATGCCTGTTAGTCCAGTAATTGCAATCAAACTATTGATAAACAGAGTGGAACCTTTACCCCTTCTGAACGAGTCTTCCATCATGATCCCTAAACCACCAATGGTAGGCACTCTGGGGTCACTTGTGCCTGGTAAAATGAATCAGTTTATCAGGGAAACTAATAAAGCTGTGGGAATTGCCACAAAATGATTTCTGCACTCAAGGGAGGAGCGCGTCATCTGTCCATTCAGAACAACCGTCGTGTCAAGAATGTCCTGGCAGTATCAATGCAACCCTATATGACTCTTTGATGCGAACGTGCCCCAGGAACGGAGACAATAAACAGGCAGCCGTGCGTCACCTACAATGACCCGGTACATGGACGTTATAGCTGTTTTATTACTCGCCCCTTGACATTAACAGAATGAAAACCACATCGATTAATATTGCATACCTGCTTGCCTTGAGTCTGCCGAACTACCACTGCATGTGGAAATCAGTTATGATTAGAGAACATTAATTAGCTTGATGGACATCTCAAATCTGCTGGGTATGAAGAACACACATATTCAACTTGAAACTGCAGCTGCCAAGTACAGGGTTTGGGCAAACAAGGGAATCCTAAGTGGAAGCTCCTCAGTAACGCTAACTGACCAAGCCCACACACAGAACAGGGGCTGCAATAACAGAGCCTACTGAGTTGGGAGGTGGGGGAAGCGAAACCACAGCAGCCACAACACACTGAGCACGAGAGGGCAGGGATGCAAAGTGGCAGAAGGGACACACAGCATAAAAAGAGTAACGGGCTGAACCGCCTTCTCTTCGACGTGCACACACTGCATGGGGGCTGTAATGGCAGAGCCAAGGGCGGGCGCTGTAATTAGCAGAAGTGACACAGCAAGGGAGGAGCAATGTAGCATGCACAAAAAGTCAGTGAGGGTGGGGCCATCTTTAGAAGTCGTGAAAAGTCCCCTTATGATAAATGGCAGCGCTTTTGAAAATCGCTTATAAAGAAATGCCAAAGTAGTCACGAACTCTGCCAAAGTATTACGACGCCGTTGTCCACTTAAACACGGTGCCGTCTAGCAGAGCACGCTGCTTCTTGGATGCTCGCTTACAACAAAGGGCGTCAAAGTTTTATCAGACAGTCAGGCAGTGTAATGGTCACGCAACAACCTGATGACAGAGGCTGGCGACAATTGGGTGCACCATCTCATGGTACGTCGCAGTTCTCCACTTGTTCACACAGCCTTGTGGCAAAGATATGCACACACACCACTCTGCTTGAAGAGAAGGAAACTAACAGAACAAGTCATTCAAGATTGGTGTCTGCAGCGTCAGGAACTGGGGGTGAGCATCACGGCTCGGAACCCTGAGGGAGGCGGTATAATAGAAGGAGGGGGTATGGACTCCACGGAGAACAGCTGGTAGAGAGAATTCGGGATGGGGTGGGAGCAACAGAATCAGTAAAAGAGGGGAAGAGAAGGGGCAGAGTAAGCCTGATGTGACGAGGGGAGGGCACACGAGCCAGGTGGGAGAAGGGGAAGAGAGGTGAGCAGAAGGAGGTGGCACTGGAGGAGACATTGTTGGGTGAAGGAGAGATGGGACTGGTTGCAAAACGGTCTGAGACGGAAGAGAAGAGACACAGAACGTAGGGGAATAGTGGAGTGGATAGGAAGAGGAGCGCGCGAACAGGGAGATGACACGAGTGGTGACAGAGAGGACACAGTGATGAAAGGAGGTGGGGTGAAGAGCAAATTAAGAGGGAGGAGGAGGGAGCAGGTAAAATGAGGGTGCGAAACGGGAGTCAGTGGTGAAGCTGGAGAAAACATGCTCTCGGCATTGCGTAGTGCGGGGGGGGCCAGGGAGCGGATTCCTTTGAAGTCTGATGGGGGGGCGGGAGAGCGGATTCCTTTGAAGTCTGATGCCGAGGCTCAGACATATGGTGTGCGATGTGGCTGGCGATGTGCACGCGCCTGGCTCACATGAACTGTACCTAATCCGCAGTTTGGGTACACTTTTGAAAGCCTTACTATAATCTCGCCAAACAAGCATTGATAAAGCAATGCCTGAGGCTTGACCTAAAAAAGAAGGGGGGAGCACATTTAATAGAATGCTTAAGAACAGAGTCCACAGTTTTGTTGTGGGACTGAACAGAAAAAAAAGCCAAAAAAAGGGAACTAATTCATTTTGTGTGCATCTCCAGGAATCTAGTCGAGCATTCCTTTATCTAACAGGGGGTGAAGTAAAAGTTTGCCTCAAATCAAACAAAAAAGTTAACAGAGTGAACCAAAGAACAGGTATGATTATTCCAATGGAATTGAAGGTCATCAAAAAAAGAAATATATATATATATATATATATATATATATATATATATAATGTGATGCAGCGAGATGAGCAGACTATCTATGAGAATAGCTTTGCAAAAGGAACACTGTGAAAAAGGTGAAAAGAGGGCATACAAGTTGGGGAAATGGACAAGTATTCACGGGAATTAGAAGCGATTCAGCTAAAAAAAAATGCATCTGGATATATCAGGGCTACACCATGCCCATTAAAACTGGCGTGGTCCAACAGAAATTGCAAAGTCAAGCATGGCTGTTTATTTGGCTTTGAACTAAGTAACTGAAGCACAATGGAACATCAAAAAATATAAAGAAACAATATCAGATATAGCTACAGCCTCGTGTATTGTTGGAGCAGACTGCTCGTCCAACTCAGTGGCTTGACATATTAGGGAGTGTACTATAGCAGTGTCTTCATAAGAAAACCTGACTCTTTTGCATACTTGGGTCGTTATTTTAATCAAGACCTACTGCCTTGCTTGAAAGTTGACAATGCAGTGCACGTACGAATTAACTATGTCTACTTGAAAACCTCTGATCACCGTCCTTCTGTCAAAATTGTTGCCTCATTTCGTAAATTATTTTTCTTCTTAGGCATTACTTGTAGTAGACAAAGTCACCTGATGCCAAAAAGCTGAGCTAATGAATTCAATATCTACCAAAGAAGTATAGCCCACTGTGAAAAATACTAGTCATAACAGGGTTCCAGACTAACACTATCTTTGGAGCCAATACTTAGGAAAAAGTATTTGCTCGGTTGCTGATGTGCACTAGTTGCATTACTTTATTTGACCTACTCAAGTACCACTGACAAAAGCAAAGGAACATATGAGCATTTTCCTGAGATACTACAGTGTCACTACATGAACAGCATTACACATGGTTAGAAACAACTTGTTGGATGCATTTGTGTAAACAGTTGTGTGGGAAATTGTCTTCAATTGTGTGCTAAGTATTAGAGCTAATGGTGTATCAAAGATTACTTATAAAGTTACATTAACAATATTGAATAAAATGTAAGATCATGCACATTCCTGCTATGATATTTAGTTTCTCTATATATATAAACTCAAGCAGAAAGAAAAGCACTATGGCACAGATAATGGCAGGTTATAATTCTTCATTTAGTGCTTTGAGGACAACGAGGATCAAACATGAGACGATACAAGGTTTATAATTATAAAAGATGATGAGTCTTAAGCCTTACTATTTTATTTCATTTTCAGAAAATCAGCAACTTCTAATTTTACATAGTGAGGATACAGTGGGAGAAAAGAAAATGGGTGTATGGAGAGCGTGTGAGTTGAGACAGTACAGCAGTGGATGGGTTGGGAAAGCTGATGTGGAAGCACGCGCAGGTACAGGGTGGCTATGGATCAGAAGTGAAATAGTGAGAATTGAGGGAAAAATGTGTAAAAACAAATGTATGTAAGGACTAAAAGTAAAATTAGAGAGCAAAGCTGGAGTTGATAGAGTGAAAACAGAAAAGAGGGAGGAAGCGAGTTTATCAGTGGAGAGAGAAGAAAGGGCTGTAGTGAGACGTTGAGATTCAGGGGGTTAGACAGTGATTTACAACTTTTCTCAGCAAAATGCGCAAAAATGAGCATAGGACTGATTTGTCTTGTTTTTAGTATATAAAAGTGAATTTGCCAGGTCTGGTGGCTCAGTGGACTAATACATCCACTGCAGGGGCCTGTGTTCGACCTCATGGTCACAGGTTCAAATCTTGGCGGGTCCACTCAGCCTTTCATCCATTTGAGGTCGATAAAATGAGTACCATTGAATTGGGTAACAATAAACATCTGTTATTCAGCGCCAGGACACCTTCGGGTAATTGTGCGCTTTACAAATACACCTGTTATGTTATATGTGTGCATTAACTTTGAAGCTTTCACTCAAATGAAATTAGTAACCTCCCACAGTTAGGGTTTGTACCTAAATATTCTGGTTTGGGTGCTACTGGCTCCTGTACCACATTGAAGTCTGGAAACCTGCATTTGTGGCCTCCAGCATAATGTAAAAATAAACAAGAATGACACTTCCTAGATCACCCGGAGAGGAAGGTATCAAGTAAGCCTGATCTATCTGCATGTGGGACTATGGAAAAATGTGAGGTGATTCATTAAAACAGGTTTCTCCAACGAGTAGTACTAGAGCTACTAGTAGCTCTCCAGCTACGTGTAAATAGCTCTCCTGTGTGCAGCCACCCTACTACATTTGAAACTTGTTTGGTTGAATTAATATAGGTATACCAAAATTCAGAGTATGTATTAAGAGATGAAAATTAGTTAATTTTCATAACTCAAAGCAAAATGGCTATATTTCTAAAATATATTTCAAGCTAATATTTGAGTGATAAATCATGTGGTACTGAGGTGACTTTTTGCAAATGTTATTACCTTGGTACCACAGGGATTGGTGCTATGGCTGTAATGTATTACCCATGTAGAGGCATTCCAAATTGACAATGCCTTTTTTAATTACATTGCTGCTGGCAACCTCGCCTGATGCACTGAGGTGATCACTTGTAGTAATCTTTCAAATGATGGCCACTGATGTAACATTGTCTGATGTGGACACTGTTACAATACTTATAACATTGGTAGCTTCCGAAGAGTTTCATTGAACATAAGTAGCTTGCATTACAGCATTAAACCATTCCTTAGGATAGAGTGTTGGGCACAAAATAATCAGTTGTTTTAATTTCTTAGGGGACTATGACGTTCTCCCCAACCCAGGAATGCGTTTTCTGTACCAGGATATCAAGGACATGGTAACTTATCGGGCAGCCACCATCTTCTGATAAATGAAGTGCAACTGAGGAGGAAGGAGCAATGATGGAGTGAATTAGAACCGATGGGGCTTGTTACCTCAAACGCTACGAAGGAGGCCAGGGGCTGGACAGAGAACATAATCCGGGAAGGACATTTTGCATATCATTCCAGGCCAGAAACCAAGGCTGAGACCTTCCACTAGAAGACAATAGTCATTGTTTGGAGAAATTATCACAAGCAACCTGTATTGAAGGTAAGCAATTAACAGGATCATGAAGAAGTGAATTAATCATGGAAAGTCTAACTCAGAACCACAGTGAACAACACAACTGTAGCAGACAGTAGCCTTTACGCTCTCCATTAACAGGGAGGGAGGCAAGTTCCTAGATGCAAACAGGAAATATGAGAAGAAAATTGGGCCTTGTTTAAACAATGGAAATAGTAGCACCTGCTGATTAGCAGGCAAGCCATCCAAGCATTATAACTGAAAGAGGCACTCAGTAGAGTTTTAGGCTTCACCCCAGAACATCAGTGAAGCTCAAGGATTTCGCCACATCGAAAGTCCCCCCCAAAACTGCACATTTAGCAGCTGGATGTGTTCTTCTGTTTGCTGCTTAGAGAGAGGACTGTTGTGTACTGAACACTGTAATAGTAACCTATAAGTCTGCAATGATCGATCACTTGGCCTGGGGCTCCCAAACAAACGACCAGATACAAACTATTTCGACTGTCTTGAATTTGTGGCAGACAACCAACTGTTCCAGAGAAAAATCCACTTGATAGTTCTTGTGTTCGGGGGTGTTATGTAAGGTATCATGCAGTTATTGTTCTTTAAGAAGTAAGTTTCAGAAGGAGAGCTAATCATTTTCCTTTTGGAATTTCAAGCGAGGACTACTGTCTACGTAAAAATACAACGTCACATTTGCGTCCTTCAATATCTTCATTTATTTTAAAGTGACGAATTCGGTTAACTACGCTGTTCTTGCTTGCACTACTAAAAACATGTAAGTACTGTGAACTCCGGAGGCCAAGAATGCAGAAAACACACCCCATTTTTAAATATATTTTTTTATTAGAACACACACGATCTATATAAAAGTCACGGCAGCAAAGTATAGCATCGACGTCCTTGTTTTAATGTTAAATATGTTTGCGTTCCATTATCCTTTTTCTTTCCAAGCCTTTTCCGATAATACACATGCAATTATAAAAAAAGTCACGAACGAGGAAGATCAGAAACTTGGCCGAAAATTCAGCTCTGCGACCTGCTTCCTCTGCCTATCGAGGCCAGGGATATGGTTAATCGTACATGCCATATGATGGATGAACAGGTATCTGTGCACTAGACTCGTTAAGGATTTGCCTGGCTTGCATGACTGCAATGCAGCTCAGCTCACTTGCAAGTTTTTTCGGGATGGGGGGGGGGGGGGGGGGGGGCGTAAGGGGTTAAGAAAGAACACTGTTTCAGCAAGGCTTACATACAATACCTAAATGGAGTTCTGAAGCGCATGTGGATAGTAAATGCATTATTTCCATAGTCCTCAAAAGATTATTTGTACCAATCATAGGGAAGAGACACAGCATGCTTTCAAAAAAAGTTGGTTTTTAAGTCCTGCTATTTTTATCTTTTGATTACCGTTTCTACTTCGGTCTATTTTTTGGAACCACGTACACACAAAGGATGGTGGTGTGTGTGTGGACTTAGTTACTGTAATACATTTGCTAGGGAGTGATAACTAGATGGCCACAGAGCCCACACACAAGATAAAAGTAGTGTACACTCTACCACTTAAACTAGGTATCCCAAAGTCCCCGTAGCAAATATGCCACGTATCCTGTTTGACACTGTACCAAGGCTCATGATTTTATATCCAAATACACCCTCTACAAACACCATATAGGGATTGCCCCCCACGTGTTGCCCCGCTCCCTGTCACATGCCAACTTTACTGACATAAAACATTTTTAAAAAATTCGATTACCTCTCCGCTTTCCACTCGCACCAGCTGCAAGTGAAGGCAACGAGAGACAATCGGAAATCTGGTCAACTCTGATTGGCACGCTGAGGCACCGTGCTATAGGAAGAGCTCGATGAACATACAACATGAATGCTGCCATTGGTTACAAAATAGCCCACCCCGACAAGATGACACGCCTGGTTCAGAAAAACGTCCCTCGTCTGTCGACGCGGAAGTGATGGCCCAGCCGCAAGGGGGCCGATGCTTTAGTTACATCATTCGCTGGCGGTTGCCTGCACCTGCCACGCGCCTGAACCGAAGCTTTGGAGCAGGCTGGGTGGGGAGCAACGCCATCTGCTGGAGGAAGACAAAAGAGAAGAGCAACCGAGTGTGAGAGTGGACGTAGCAGAGCAGCCAGGCTCCCAGTCCACTATTTGTGAGAGAGGGTTTAAATAGTTCGATAATTGAGGGAGGTAGAGGAACTGTCACACTCCGAAATTGTTTGCTGATGAGCTATAGTCACTTCACCGCTGCACTAGGATAAGGACGAAAAATGCCAGACCTTTCCGTCACTTAAGAAAGCCACATTGCATAAGATTTTCTTGACTACAGGGGGCTGTGAAAAGTGACTTTGACCCTTTTTAACAAAACCACTTTTTTTTACTCTAACTTTGTCACCTATGCAAATGCTAACCTGTTTATAGGCATGTCTGGAGTCGTAATACTTCTTGCTGGTACATTGAGAGTGTAACATTTTTTCCTTAACCCTGTCTGTGGACCAAGCTACTTTCTTGGGTGCTAACCACCCTGCATTATCTTTGGTGATAGGGATTTTACCTCTTAACAACACAAAGGAGCTTGAGCCAGTAGACTCGCATGGTGTAACTCAGAAAGCCCATAGGTTGTGCAACAATTCTTTCCTCCAAGAAAGATCATTATGGTTGGCAAGTTGTATAATGCTTTTTATGACTTGATTGAATCTCTCAACTGCACCATTACCAGCCAGGTGGTACAGAGAAGTGGTTTTATGAGAAATTCCATTGTCATTACCATTTGTTTTTTAAATCAGAGACAAATTGGGACCTTTGTCTGTCATAATGCATTTGGGTAAACCTTCTCCTAAAAATAACTGCTGCAAGAAATTAATAACGGTTTTGGTATCGGCTTTGTGTACAACCTCTACTTCAGGCCATTTTGAAAAATGATCAACTAGTATAATGAGAAATACTAACTCCAAGAGACTGCTCCAATTGGAGGTACATTGGATTAAAACATTGAATTCCATGATCCCAACAGGTCTTAATGCCTGGATTACTTGAGGTAATCCCCATTACTCTTAGTCCTACTCGTCCTCGACCCAGTCATAACACATGAGGTATTCCACCCGACAGGAAACAAAACAGGAAACGCTTTTTCAGACTCCACCCACCCTCCTGTCAGGTGCTATATTACACCTCACCACCAGAAGCAAATCCTGATGTACCAAGCACCAAAGGCCCGGCAAGGGAGGGCGGGCGGGTTGTATGACTGGGTCGAGGACGAGTAGGACTAAGAGTAATGGGGATTACCTCAAGTAATCCAGGCATTACCTCTACGTCCCTCGTCCTCGACCCAGTCATAACACATGAGGCATACCAAAGCAACCCCAACGGCCTTTGGCACACCACAACCAGAAACAAGAACAGACACACAGGCGTGCAGCAAGACATAGTTTATTAAGAAACCAAATCAAACAAGTGGAGGAACCCCCACCGCACGCAGCACCCCAGAGCCAAAATTCAGGCGGCCCGAAAGAGCACAATTCAGGCGGTAATGTCGCACAAAAGTGGACTCGGACGCCCAGGTCCCCGCCCGACAGATTTCATCCAGGGGGACCCCATGGAAAGCCGCCCAAGAGGCAGACACACCCCTGGTAGATCTAGCCTGAACACCAGAAGGGCAAGGCAAACCAGAGCCCTGGTAAGCCAAGGAAATCACCTCCTTGATCCAACGACCCAAAGTAAGCCGAGAGGCAGCTTTACCCCTACCAGCCAGACCAAAGGTAACAAAGAGGGAGTCAGAGGACCGAAAGGCAGCAGAACGAGCAACATAAATAGACAAAGCCCGTCTGGCATCCAAAGAATGGAGCAAGACGTCAGAGGGCGAAGAGGGAGAAGGACAGAGAGAAGGAAGAATCAATTCCTGGGAGGAATGAAACTTGGAACGAATCTTAGGCAGAAACCCGGGGTCCAAAGCAAGGACCACCGCGTCGTCCAGAAACCTCAAGAAGGGGGGAGAACAGCGCAATGCTGTAAGCTCGCCCAACCTCCGAGCCGATGTAACAGCGACCAAAAAGGCCACCTTGAAGGACATGAACTTCAAGTCCACAGACTCCAGAGGCTCAAAAGGGGGCGACTGTAAGGCACCCAAAACCAACGAAAGATCCCAGGGAGGAACCGGGGAACGTACCACAGGAGCAGAAAGAGAAAAGCTCCGAAACAAACGGGAAACCAACAAGCCATCCGAAGGCAAAATAGAATCAGGATCCCGAAATGCCCGGATAGCAGCCCACTGACCCTTCAAAGTGGACAAAGCAAAGTGTTTGTGAAACCCATCCAGAAAAAACTGAAGAATAGAGGACACCGCTCAAGAGGCAGGGGACAGGCCCATGGAAGCACACCAAGAAGAGAAGGAAACCCAGTGCTTCGAATATGAGGAAAGCGTGGACTTCCTACGGGAAGCCTGCATCACTGTGATGAGGTGATCGGGCAAACCCCGGACCCCAAGAGACAGCCGTTCAACCTCCAGACCGCCAAGGTGAGAGGTACCAACAGCGAGGCCGACTGGCAACTCAGAGGAGACGGGTAGCGGGGCAGGATCCAGGGAGGGCCCACCGCCAGCCGCAGCAAAAGCGGGAACCAAGAGCGGCGAGGCCAATAAGGCAGAACAGCCACCACCTGAGCCCCCACCCGCTGAACCTTCAACAAGAAAGCAGGGATCAGAGGAAAGGGGGGGAAGGCATAGAGTAACCAAGGAGGCCAGAGGACAGTCAAGGCATCCACTCCCCAAGCCCCCGCCTCCGGAGTCCTGGAGCAGAACAGGGGAAGCAGGGCGTCCTTCAGCGAGGCAAAGAGATCCAGCCCCGGAGTCCCGAACCTCAGGCACAGGGACCTGAAAATCCGAGGGGACAGGCACATGGTGATAGAGGACGGGAACCTCCGACTCAAGGAGTCCGCCACCACGTTGTCCACACCCTTGATGTGTTGAGCAGACAGGGCCACCAGATGACACTCGGCCCAACTTGCAATGGCACAGGCCACCAAGTTCAGGGAAAGGCAGCGGGTACTGCCCTGGTGGTTGATGTAGGCCACAGTCACCGTGTTGTCCGACCTCACCAACACGTTGCAACCCAGAAGACGATCCTTGAACAGGCGAAGGGCCCTCTCCACCGCCGACAGTTCCCTCCAATTCGAAGACCGGTGCGACTCCGAAGGAAGCCACCGCGCCTGGATCGCCCAAGGACCCAGAGTCGCCCCCCAACCGGAGGCGCTGGCATCCGTCGTCAAAACCAAAGGGGGCGGAGGATGGAACCACACGCCCCTCGACCGATTGGAGGGATCCAGCCACCACTGGAGAGCAGACACCAACCCTGGGGTCACCGGAACAGGAATCGAGAAGTCCAGGACAGGAAAGGGCACCCAACGCTGAACATGCCACAGCAGCGGCCGAAGATGGACCCTGGCCCAGGGCACCGTGAACACGGTGGCAGACATATGACCCTGGACCACCAACCACTGCAGGAGAGGAGCAGACCTCCTGGAAAGCAACGTCCTCAGCAAGGATTGTAGACGTATAAGCCGGGACTCCGGGAGAAAAACCTTGCCCATCACAGAGTCGAACACAGCCCCAATGAAGGTCCGCCGAGTAGACGGTTCCAGGTGACTTTTCGGCAGATTGACCAGGAAGCCATGGACCTCGAGCGTACGCATGGTCAATGAAAGGTGGATAGACATGACCTCCGAAGTTGGAGCTTGGAGCAGCCAATCGTCCAAGTAAGGAAACACGGACACCCCCAGTAGATGGAGATGGGCCACCAAGGGAGCAGCCACCTTGGTGAACACCCTGGGGGCGGACCGGAGACCGAAAGGAAGGACGCAGAACTGCCAATGACGACCATCCAGGCAGAAGCGAAGGAACTTCTGATCCTCCAACGCCATCGGTACATGCAGGTAAGCATCCTGGAGATCCAGCGACGTGAACACCCAACCCTCCTGGATCAGGGGGATCACCTTCTGCAGCGTCTCCATTTTGAAAGGTATCTTCTGAACAAACAAGTTCAAGGCCCGAAGATTGATGACAACACGGAACCCTCCCGTGATCTTCGGAACCACAAAGACAATAGAATAATTCCCCAGTCCCTGCTCCAGGCACGGAACCAGGACAATCGCCCTCTTGTCGAACAGTGACCCAACCCCCTCCAGCAACGCCCTCCGGCGAGCAGGGTCTGCAGGAACAGGGGTCACCACCAACCCCGAGGGAGTAGGAGGGGACAGGAACTCCACCCGGTAGCCCCGTGAAAGAACATCCAGCACCCACTGGTCCGATGTCGTCACCAGCCAAGCCTGGAGAAACAGCCGCAGTCTCCCACCAACCGCGGACTGACCCCCAGCGAGAGCGGGCACTGGAACGGAATAGTCAGGAGCGAGCAGCCCCCGACCCCCCCTCCGGCTGGGGCTTCTTCTGGAACCTCCGAGGAAAGGACCTGCGAGCCCCCCGCTGGCCCTTAAACGAGGATTGCTGGAACCTGGAAGGCTGGCGAAAGGACCTGGCATTCGAGAAAGACGACCCCTTCTGAGAAGCAGGCTGACGGAACGACAATGAATGCTTCCTCTCCTTGAAGACTTTATGCAGCTTGGTCTCCAGGGCGTCCCCAAAAAGCTGAGTACCAGAGAATGGTAACCTCAAAGCCATAGAACGCTGCGCAGCATCAGTCTTCCATCCTCTCAGCAGCAAGTTCCGACGGGCAGCCACTGAGGAACCACAAGACAATGCAGAAGCCCTGACAGAGTCAAAAGCGATGTCCGAAAGGAACTCTGATTGACGCTCCATCGACTCCAGCAAATCAGGACAGCTGATCCCCTCCTGCATAGCAGAAAACAAAGTCTTGAAGTCAGCCAGCAAGGACTGCGCCACATAAGCCCCATAGACTCCCGACCGCAGAGCCAGGTGAGAGCCAGCATAGGACTTCTTAAGAGCAGAGTCAATCTTCTTGTCAACTCCATCCTGCAGGATATTATCCTCAGCCATGGAGGGACGACCAACCAGTGAAGCAACCACCGAATCCACCTGCACCGAATCAGGCAGGGCAACCTCCAGATCCTGCAAAGGATACAGTTTAGACATGAACCTGGGCACAGAAATATGGTCCGGGTCCTTCCATTCCTTAAGGAGGACATCCATGACAAAAGGGTGCACAGGCATAGAAGAGGATGCAGGCTTCCGAAACTGCGGCAACACAGTATCCTGGGAGGTACTGGGCACAGGCTCCACCGGGAATCCCATATTCTCCCGCACATGGCAAAGCAGATCAGGCATCAACTCCCTCGAGATGTACTTGCCCTGTAGATCCAACGCCCCCAAGGTAGACTCATCAGAGGAAGCAGCGGAAGAAATGTCCGAATACAGGGGTGCAGCCTCCCCAGAGCGACCCCCTGCACCCTTCTTGGAAGCCTTGAGACTGGACAGAGTCTCCAACAGCAGGCGCTTCAGGCGTCCCGCGCCCCTCTGACCAGCACGCCGACCAGCAGGCGCAGAATCCTCACAGTCGGAGGAGGACGAGGAGGAGGAAGAGTACCGAACAGGAGAGACATGTTTCCTCTTCCTGTGGTGCTTCCCCATGACAAGTAACGACAGCAAAAGCAGGAAATACAGCAAAACGATCCAAACACAGCAACACCAAGGCGTCACACTCCAAACAGAACTCCAGGACAATATATAGGAACTGAAACACTCACCCCCGCAGCTGCAGCCACTTCGAAATTCAAACGGAGGGGCAGAAAGCAGTCTCCAAGCAAAGGCCAATGAGGAAAGCAGAAACGGTACTCCAGCTGAAACGCTCCGATGACGTCATCAGGACGCGCCATCCCGGCACTCAGGCGAACGACAGGGAACCCGGAGCCCACCCGGGCTCCCGACCATGCCAGACGGAGCAAATGAAGGTGCCACCGGAAGCGTCCCGCTTCCCCACACGGGCTCCACACCCGGCCGATGCACCCGGACTCCGGCAATCCGAAACCCCGCCAACCCGGCCCCGCCCACAGGGGCCGGCAGCAGTGAAGCGGAAGAAAGCGCGACCCGCCCACAAACACAGGCAAGTGAGGGACGCGCAGGCAGCCGACTGCCCCTCCCAGCAGCGAACAGCCCTGGATCCAAAGCGGAGGCGAAGACAGGAGATCCACGGGGACCCGAGAAGCCCCGCAACCCAGGGTCCCCGACTGGAGGAAAGCCCAGGAAGCCCAGCAGCCCGGCTTTGTAAAAGGTCCCACGTCGGTCCATGAGCTCCCCCAAGGACCCGCCAAGGAAGACACCACAGGACTCCTGATGCAGGTAAGTGCCCAGCACTCACCCCAGCGTAACCCATCAGCATTCCGACCGACAGGAAACAAAACAGGATTTGCTTCTGGTGGTGAGGTGTAATATAGCACCTGACAGGAGGGTGGGTGGAGTCTGAAAAAGCGTTTCCTGTTTTGTTTCCTGTCGGGTGGAATACCTCATGTGTTATGACTGGGTCGAGGACGAGGGACGTAGAGGTAATGACAGATTAGATATGTCCAGTTTTATCTGAGATTAAATCTGGTTTCACCTAAAAATATTTTACGAATAAGTAGTGTTAAACATCAGCTCTAATACCAGTTATGCAGAGGTAATTCAAACATTAGTGACACCCATTTGATTATTTAAGCAGAGACCTAGGAGTTTACATATGGAGACCTAGTATTCATCTACAAATAGTCGAGCACTTAATACACACGATGTGGTACAGTTCCATTTGAGTACATGGTATATGCATACATATTACATTGGCTGGGTGATTAGTGGCAGGATTATACACTATAAATGCACTGCTCCTATTATATTGCACACTTATCGTGTTGGTTTTCAATCTATGTTTAGGGCACTTAGATATATACTGTATTCCAGCAATATGAGGTGTATCACCATATAGTTTTCTAACAGTCTCCAATAGTTTAGAATATGGTTCTGCAATACAGTATTGCTACGACTGCATAATCGTTCGCAATACTACCCAGTGAACTCATTATATTATCTAGTGTATTTATGTATATGCTAAGCATCTTCATTTACATGCTAAGCTATTCGCGCGCTTCGATCATGGCGCCCACAGTCTTACCTATAAACTTGCATTACCCCAGTCTGTCGTTTGTGTTCACTATCGCTTACTTTCGATCAGGAACCGGCTCGTGAGTTAAAGTACGGCGCGTAATGGCCGATTGGATTCTCCGCGGAATAATGACCATCAGAACACGGGCGCATTGACGTTCTCATTTTGTGATTATCAGGTCAGTTTTGGTGAGAACGTTGTAATTCTTTGTCCAAGCTATACACGATTCTGAGTACTTATTGGTATTCTGTTACAGAATACATGGAAGTGATGTAAAAACTCGAGGTAAGCAATTGCGGCATGGGCATGTATCTGAGGACTATTACAAGGTTGTGGCGAATTTATTAGTTAATTTGAGTCTTTGCATTATTTTTACAGATCCTACAGTACTTCTATGGTTTTGGAAGGTAAGGGTAATTGTCTTTCTCTTTCTTGACATTGGGCAGTAAGCATTGCTAATTGGATTGCAACAAAGGTTGTTTTGGTTACTTTTAGCTGGTGGACTTGAGTACTACATGATATTTGGATTATTAACTTTCGTGGCAGATATGCACACAATTACACAATACTTTTATACACTACATATACATATAGACAATAGGTAATAGTGATAACGACAAGATGGTTTGGTTAGATACAGATGCAAATTGTGAGTGTATGAACTACTGATGGTATTCTGTTATATTTTCATGTATGTTTAAGCAAATAGCATATGTTTCATTCACAGATTAGCCATTGATGAAGGAACTGCTTCAAGTTCCAAAATGCATTGGGCATCGGCAAAGGAATATTGAAAAATGTATGTGAATAATTCATGTATTTTTTATAAAATGTTACATATGCAAAATTCATTGTGACACAACAATGTATAAACTTGTTATTTTGGTATAATGATCAAGTACACTTATAGCAATGAACAGATTGTAAAATGAAATAAATATCAGAGAACACTGATTGAAATTAAGAAATACAGAGTGGTGTTTGTGTACACCAGGTGAACAGTGCGCAACACATCAAAGCGCCCATGCTTGTACTTTCATGCATTCATATAGCAAGGACTGACAAACCTTGCGTGTTGCAGCACCCCATTTAAAAACTTTTTGGTACAATTAGAGCATTAGGGGTGCACCCCCAACCCCTTTACATTTTTTTTTTAAATGGGCCAGCCATCTTTAATATGTCTTTTCACTTCGCAAAAAATTGTATCAGTCTCCTGGGATAACAACCATTTGGACTAGGAGATGCAGGGTATTTCTTCTAGTATGTTTACTACACAGAATGATTCAATATCTGAGGTAAATTCACCCACACAAGGCAAACGACTAACACAGTCAGCAACAGTGTTCTTGACACCCGAAACATATTGTACTTCATAATTGATGTCCATCATTCTGATAGATATGCCTGCAAAGTGAGGTGGCACTTTGTAGTCCCTTCGTAGTGAGGACATTGACAAGGGGTTTATGATCACGTCTAAGTGTGACTTAATACCTCCATATGTATTGCCTAAAGTGTTCCAACCCCCATGCGCATGCCAGAGCCTCACGCTCCATCACGGAATACCTTTCTTCAGTGGGTGTAATAGAGCGTGAGGCAAATGTAATGGTTCTTTCGTTGCCAATGTCATTGGTTTGGCTCAAAACAGCTCCAAGTCCTCTGCCACTGGCATCTGTGGTAATAATGCTATGGGTTAAACCCCTGTAAAGGTGGAGCATCACAAATGTTGTTCTTAATCCTAGTAAGGGCTTCTTCACAAGCTCTAGAGCATTCAAACTTATTCTTTTGTTTTATAAGTTGACTTAGAATGTGGTTTTTAGTGGAGAAATCTTCAACAAACTTAGCATAAAATTCGGAGAGGCCGAGGAAGGCTCTAACCTCGACTTTATTTCCGGGAGAGGGGGCTTCTCTAATGGCGGATAGTAGTTCTTTTTTTAGTTTGATGCCCTCCCCTCAAATTTCATGTCCTAAATCTGTGATGCTGCTGATATTCATAAATGTAAATTTGCAGAAACGAGTAAGACCATAGTCTTCGAGGATTCTTAACACTTTAGCTAGTTTGGCATCATGTTACTCTCTGTTCGCTCCCATGACCATTATGTCATCCTGAAAAATTAGAAGATCGGGTTCATCTTTAAAAAGTATTTGCATTACTTCCTGTAGTATGGCCGCAGCGGAGGCCAATCCAAAGGGAACACTTTTACACCTAAAGCAACCGAAGGGCGTTACAAAGGTGGTGAGGAATCTACTGTCAGGGTGTAGTGCGACCTGATGGTATGCTGCAGTAAGGTTGATTGTGGAAAACCAATTGATGCCATTGGTATGTGACAACATCTCGCTGATCTTGGGTAAGGGGAACTGATCAATGTGGATGTTTTAATTGAGATCGCGGAGGTCCACACATAAGTGGAGTTTACCGTTTTTTTTAGCAACGACTAAGGGTGCAACCCATTCAGCTGATTCGACTGGTTCAATTATTCCTGGACTTGTGAATACATGGAACCGCATTTTTTTAAAGTTTAATTTTGTAATGGAAACCTTTCAGTTTTCCGATGTTATCAGAGAACACTCTAGGATACCTTTTAGCAATAATTTTCTTGTACTCATCTTCAGATTGTAAGGAAAGCACAGGATCGGGGCTATTTGGATCCAAAATTATGCCCAATTTTCCTTGGTCCATCCATCCAAGTACTGAAGGGCCGACAGCAGAGACATACATTTTACCTAGCATTTGTCTGACTTTGAATTGCAAACGCAGTTCTCTGTATCCTAATACATTGATAGGTTCACCAGTGAACGTCTTGGGAGGGATGTCAGGATTGACTAAATGTTTTCCTATGACAGGTACAAATTTTCCTACCTAAACATTTTTATTAGTAATGGTATATGGTGAACCAGAGTCTGCTACTATGGAGATTTCAACACCCCCAATATTTAAATAACACATAGGTGTCTTACTTTTGCCATTCACATTTAGCATATGTTCATCAACTTGTAAAACAAAAGGATTCATATCATCATCATCGGAAGAAGATATATATAATCTTGGTCTTCTGGTACAACAAATTTTACATTTGTGTTTCTTTTATGTTTACTTTGATACATTTTGAAAAAATGTCCAATAATACCACATTTTGAACATTTTTGTTTAAGTGCGGAGCATTTTTTATCATTTTCAAGGTGGAACTTGCTACCACTCCTAAAACATTTCCTGTCCCCTGCTAATTTCGTTTTAGGACTAAAATCCTTCTTCTGAGAAGTGTCTGAATTGGATTTCTGACCCATGATCTTAAAGTTTCTGACTCTGGCAACTGTTGGTTGTTCCTCCACACTGGTTTTGTTTTTGTCTTCTGACAAAACCGCTTTGGCACGTCTCCCTGTGAACTCTGCACTTTTGCCAATGTTGATTACTTCTTGAAGAGAAGATTCACCTTTAGTCCACAATTTCTCTTTGATGTTGCGGTTAGCAGCTCGCATCACAATTTGATTACTGATAAATTCGTCATGTAGAGTGCCAAAACGACAGGATAAAGCTAAATTTTTTAGTGAAGCAACAAAATCCTCAACTGATTCTTCAGAACCTTGTTTGCGATGAAAAAATTGGAATCTATCAACAGATACACATACTGTGGGTTTAAAGTAGTTAGATAAATCTTCAAGTGCGTTGGTGTAAACATCCCCTTGGTCCGCCGGTCTGTGTTTCTTTTGATGTGATTATCCATTTTAATTCCTTGTGCACCCAGACAGTGTAGTAATATTTTCTTCTTTCTTTCTGGAGTTAGATCTTCGTCGTCATCGAATGTAGAGATGTAATTCTCAAAATATTCATGCCATTCTTCCCATTAAAAAGAGGAATCACCTGACATGGGAATAAAATGTTGTGGGGGAGAGAGGTTCCAAATATTACCAGAAGCTATAATAGGGAGAGAGAAGGTAAGTGAGACAGGGGGAGAAGAATGAAAATGAGAGGAGTGAAATTTCAGACGTACTAGCAAGTCTTTTAAGCTGAAAATGAAGATAAGGAATAGATGAGCTGTGTGCATCAGCGAGTAATGATGCACCAAATGGGTACCTGTGGGCTGGGGTAACGAAAAACAAAGCAGTGCGTATCAGCGAGTATGAAAGGGGCTGTACGCTATGCTGGCAACCGCAGTTTGAGAATTGTATGATGAAATCGATGATAGTGCACAAAAAGTGTCACAAAATTAGAGCTGGTAAGTGACGTTGAAGAGCTGCAGGAGGTGCATAGGTGCCGATAGAGAGAAAAATAATGCTTAAAAATATTAGCAAAATGCTTTAGAAGAATTGTGGAATTAATAATGTTGAATAGATGCACTCTGCAGTGCGTGCATCACTGAAGCAAACCCACACTTTGTTGGTAGTGCAGATTGTTGCCTGAACTGCAAGGGGACTGATTGTGAATGTAGAGTAAATACACAAAGGCGTCCTCCTCCAAGGAAAGAACAAACTCAGAAAGCACTCTTATTGTGACATAGTCGCTCCTGGAATGTTTGTCAGGTTGAGACAAATTCAATCAACTTCATTCATCAAGTGTATAGTTTTTAATGAATCGTGTTTCACATTCTTCATATGATGCCTCTCATATTCAATCAACTTCATTCATCAACAATAACTCTCACCTCTTCGCACTATGACTTTCACTGCTCACTCTAGCGCCGGGACACTTCCTCCGGAGGTAGCTGTATGCGCTTTACAAAATTCAGTACTATTATTATTATTATTATTCATGAATCCGATACTAATGTACATCTGATTACATTATGTTCAGATCAAGTAGCATAGACTCCCCGATGCATTTCGGGCCAGGCCCTTTGTCAGGGGGGAATTCCTGAGGGAAATGTAAAGCATAACTTTATGGACTGAAATCCAAGACCTCACGAATGCAATACATGGTAAATACATGTGCACAACTGTTACCAAAATGTAAAGTGGCATGCGGAAGTAAAATAACTGCCCAATAGTATCAAAACGTGATTGGGGTGAAAAGAATGGAAAATGAAATGGTGTACCCGGAGTGAACACAAAGAAAATATATAGGTGAATCGTATTAGAAATGAAACATGTGCCAAAGGACCATGCGTGATAAACCCGAACAGTCACATGCGGATGTAGATGCCATATCCAACTTAAAACTCATGTTTAGACCACACATTCTCGATGAGTATTCCCGGAAGTACACACAAAAAAACACTTGAGACAATAGTGCTAAAAACAAAAGTGCGCCCAAAGAGAAATGCCTGATAAAACCGAAGCGTCACCTGCGAATATCAACGCCATATACATCGTAAGTCCATGCATAAACTATACATCCATGCCATGCCATGATTAAACGTGTACACCCGTCATCCATGACTCCTCAACATTCAAGCCTGCTAACTGTCAAGAATTTAGAGTAACACAGCGTGTTACGGTTAATATTCTTTTAACAATAATAATAATAGGGTACGCTTTAAAGTGCGCGCGTCACTGATGAAGCCTACACTCGTTGGTAACACGAAGTGTTATTTGAGATCCGAAATGGCTGATGCGTGCCTGCATTCCAGTGACGTTGTTTTTATGGATGCGCAGTAAAGAAACCTGAAGGAGGCGCCAACACAATGTTACGTGAGGTAAACTCCAAAAGTGGAGAACTACCCATGCGCGTATGTGCAGCCGCATTTGTCAAAAATGCGAGGCGTAGGAACCGCAGCAGGATGGCCGGCTGTTATGAGGCAGAGTAACAGTGAAGAGGGTCGCGCTGACGTAACGCAGCCAATCGTGAGTTGCGTAGAACTCACCGCGTTATATGAAGCAGAAACTCAAGAGACCTGGAAGAAACCACCACACCAACAGAGCAGCAATTCAGGGACCGCACAGGAAGCGTTGAGAGGATGTGGAAGCAGCAACGAGGTAAGTAGCAGTGCACAGGAGGGGCACCAGCGGGTCCGTCATGGTGCCAGGGCAAGACATCGCCAAAATTGTAAAGACTGAAGAGGCATAGCAGGTAAGTAAAACCAGTTTTTATTGGAAAATGCCCTGACACCGGAAAGCGGATCCTCTCAGTACAAGAATTTGCCTCAATTGTTCTCCCAAACGCCACCCATACCCAAGGTTCCATTTAGAACAGAGGGACGTCATAGAACCTTGGGCAAGAGCTCGTGGCCAGGGAGACAGCTTGAGGCAGGTTGTGAGACCAATTCAGTATGCACGAGCCATAAACATAACACCATGTACTGCTTCTTTTTTGGGGGGAGTGTCCTTCTGCTGCTTCTGCTTTCTGCCCTGGCCCAGTTTTTTTTATCTACTTGCAGCACTTTGTAATAGTGCGTGTATCATTAGGTTGTCTTGCTCCTGGCTTTGCCCTGCACTAGTACTTTCACCACTCATGTTCGTGTTTGTTCCATTTGACTTTGCATCCTCTCTCCTTCTACTCTTTGGTACAGCATAACAGCACCATAAGTTGCAGATTTTTTGTGTTGCCTTTGTTCCCCAGATCTGTTTTATACATTTTTCTATGGTAAAACTCATACAACATTGGATATTGTAGTGTTCAACAGCATCATATTACTTGAGCATCACAGTTTTTTGACAAAACATTCAACCAAGTTAACTTAAACTTATCCCAAGCCAATGAAGCCCTTCAAGAATGCTGTGGCTTATGGGTGCGTTCTTGTAGTGTGCCAGGCAACCTATGACACTGTGGTAGAGAGAGAGGGGAAAGAAGGGCCCTCTTCCATCCCATCCTATAGCTGTTAGCTTCCCAGTACTCCTGCCAATTCGTAGCTATCCCCGGAGTACTGTGCATGCAGGTCATCCCATCTCCCTCAGTTTCAGAGCTGGCTACGACTTCCTACCAGGGATCAGCTAATAACTTATTTCGAAGTCCCCTGTAAACCTGTAAGTGCAGTACTACCTCCTCCCCTCTTGCCCTGTTAAAGCCCTCCGCTCTTCACCAGCTATGTGGTGGTGCATTTGGAAATCAGCAGTGTCTTTGCAGACCACACTGAGCGTTAAGTCCAGGAATTTATTGCCCACTCCATTAGCAGGCTGCCAGTTATAAAGGCCCAGGAGGCATACCTCCACAGCCCCCAACCCCTGGCAGTTCATAGTATGTTTTAGCTTCTGCACCTGCCCCTTCCAAAATAGTGTGATCACTGGGCAGCTCCATAACATATGCCCAAAATCTGCATCCATGTGGGCACATCTGGGGAACCTTTTTCAGTAGTTTAGTACATAGCGTTCAGTTGGTGGGATGTAAGATATGTAATGTGTAGGTAGTTAAACTGTGTATATTTGAAGTTAGTGTTTCTCGCAGATTTCTTTGTGTGTTCTAATAGATGCTCCTATTCTTTGCCGACAAATGGTCATACACTGTGACCTCCCAACTGGTTCGTGCTCCTGGAAAATTGTCCCGCATCATGGCTAGCAGCATGTGGCACAGCCATGATGGTGTCTGCCTCTACAAAAGGTCAGCACTGTTTGTAGTAAGTCATGCATATAAGGCTCTTGTTTAGTGTTATACACAAAGTTGTGCTTCCAATTGATCTTAGAAGCATCCCCTGGCGCTCCACTCATTCATCTCCTGACATTTCAGGATTCCATATTAATCACAATTGTTTGAATTCATGAGTTTCTTTTATTCATATTGTATTTCTTTTCATGATTTATATTCAATTCAATTATTCTTCATATAAACCAACGTATGATAGTCCAATGCATTTCGGGCATTCGTGCCCTTCATCGGGGACCAAAGGCTGAAATTAAAGGTACATATAAAGTGTAAACAATACACTGAGTCATCATCAGCATGTGTATTTACAAAACATAACATTAGAAATATAAACGAAAAAGTGGTACACTGTGATAAAAACCCAAGTGACTGTGGTGAAATGCAACTGATCATGCCGAATCGGCACTTACGTGTCTTGGTCTAGACAGTATTAAATTTGAAAAAAGCTGTTGAAAAGGGATTTAACCATTAGAGCAACCTGTGTTTTTAAATCAAAAAATCTGTCTATTTCGTCTAAAAACGAATAATCCAAAACTCACTTTTAAGACGCCGCAGCGTCCTTGGCAAGGTAAACAGTCCTCCTCGCGCTTGGAAGAGTACTAGGTTCGGTCAGCCAATCGGCTCATAGATAACACGAAAAACGTAAAATTGCTCTAAGGCTTGTGGCTTGTGATTGGTCCAGCGTCCGATCATGTGATCGAGACGGGGACCGATCAGCTTCTAAATGAATAGTGACACCGCAAGTCTCTAAGAAGTTACAAGACAAGCAAATAATAACGAGTGAAAAAAAGTGGCGAGTTAAAAAAACGATGGTCATGGAAACTAAAGTATATGGTCATGAAAACTAAAGTATATATACCAATTCTGATAGACACATGCTGAAACATGAGAAAGATGGTTGTAACGGACCAAACATTCTACATTGAGAAAAGGCACATGGTAAAGGCATATAATAACCTAATAAAGAATCTGTAAATGAAAAAGTCTCATAGGTAACACATAAATTCTGTACGGTCATTAAGACCAAATGGCTTATGAGAATTCAGTAAATACATCCAACTGTTTTCTCTCTGTAGGAGGTAACGGTTGTTATCTCGACCTTCTATTTTTGGAACAACTTCCAAGAACAAAAATTGGAGTTGTGAAATGTTGTGTGATGTTTCTGCGAAATGAACTGCCACAGTAGATTTTTGGTTGTGGGTCCTGATGTTTGACCTATGTTCATTCAGTCTGATTTTCATCTTGCGTGTGGTCTTTCCCACGTATACTTTTCCACAAGGGCATTTAAGCATGTAGACTACGTTGGCAGTATCACAAGTAGCATTCACTCGTAGTTTGATCTTATGCCCTTTCATGGGATGGGTTAAACTGTTGCCTCTAATTATATTATTGCAGTTTCCACATTGTAGACAGGGTCTAGTTCCACGAAAAATGGCCAGTGGGTCAGTTTTGATTTTTAATAGTTCACCCAAATTCTTGCTCCTGGTGAATGCGAAAATTGGTTGATGGTCAAAAGCATTCTTAAAATCCGGTTCAGCTTTCAGGATATGCCAATGGCTTCTAATGATCTTTTTGAAATTGTAACTGGCAGTAGAGAATTTAGAGACTATAGTGGTTCTGTTTTCTTTAACTTTCTGTTTAGTGTTTAGCAGTTCTCCTCTCTGCATCTTTATGACTTTATCTTTAGTCTCATCAATTAATTTTGTTGGATATCCTCTGTCATGGAATCTGCTGCCCAATTCATTGAGTTTAGGTTGGAGTTTGCTAGGATCGGAAATGATCCTTTTGGCCCTCATCATTTGTGAAAGTGGCAGGTGTTCCTTCAATGACTGTTGGTGGAAGCTTTGAAAGTGCAGAGTGTTATTTCTGTCCGTAGTCTTTCGATACATTTCTGTCTCGATGCTTCCCTCATGGAGCTGGATCTTCACATCTAAAAAAGTAATCGTGGAGTCTGAAATTTCCCAAGTTAATTGGATTCTCTCATTTTTTGAATTCAGATTCGTCAGTGCTTCAATAAGTGATTCCTTAGTGTTTTTCCATAAAATAAAGATGTCGTCGATGTATCGAACAAACATTTTTAGATTGGTTTTCCACATAGGATTTTCCAAGATATGTTGCATTTCATAAGATTTCATGTAGATATTCGCATATACAGGGGCGGCACAATTGCCCATGGAAGTTCCGACCAGTTGTTGGTACCAGGTATTGTTGTACACGAAGTAACTGTGATATAAAGTAAAAATGATGAGTTCTATTAGAAATGTTTGTGTGGGTAAATCATATTCAGTGGTGAGGATTGCCTCCTCCATAGCCTCAATTCCCCCATCGTGTGGAATTGCTGTATAGAGATATTTGACATCTGCAGTACACAGAATCAGCTGTTCGTCGACGTTGATGTTTAATGCATTTAGTCTGTTAAGGAAATCGGTAGTATCCTTTATGTAGGACGACATTTTTTGAACTGTTGGTTGCATGTATTTATCGATAAACTGACCGATAGGCTCATGTATGCTGCCCACAGTGGAGACAATGGGCCTCAATGGAGGATCTGTTAAGTTCTTATGCACTTTGGGCATCATGTAGAGTGTTGGACTTTTGGGGTACGGTTTTATAAGGAAGTTTTTGGTTTTTTCATTGATGGTGTCATTATTTCTGGCCTTGGTGATGATCTCTTTAAGCTTGTTGGAAAATTCCTGGGTCGGATTTTGATCCAGAGGTGCATAAGTGTTTGTATCAGATAAGTGTTCACAAATCTTTTCTTGATACATCGTAGTGTTCATTACAACCAGGCCACCGCCTTTATCTGCTTTTGTGCATATGATTTTGTCATTGTTGGCCAATTTTGTTAAAAGGCTGATGTCTTTGTTGGTCAGATTTTTGTGTCTTGAATTCTTATGCTGGATTTTACAAAGATCTTGCTTTACCAGAGTTTCAAACAAATCCAATGTTTTATGGCTCATGGGAGCCATAAAAGTGCTTTTTGGATGTAGCCCCTTAAGTTGATCACTATCTTGAGATGTAGCTATCAATGCTGTATTGTCAAAAAAATGTCGTAGCCTCAATTTTCGCATTAGTTTGAAAAAACGAATTTCTAATTCCAATGAGTTTGTTCGAGTCGTGGGGACAAAAGAGGTCCCTTTCTCAAGTACTGCAAGTTCTTGGGCTGATAGAGTGTAATCCGAAATGTTAATGACTAGGTGTTCTTTGTTATCGTTTTTTTCTTCTCTTTGTTTTTCTGTGTTGTGCTTCTTGTGTTTGGGGGATCTTTTTCCCCTCCTGGGTCTTCGGGTTGTCCTGGGCCTTGTTCTAAAAAAGGAACTTCCGAGGTAGGGGTCTCTGTTGCTGTGGATGATGTTTCTCCTCTCGGTGTGGTTCTGGTAGAGGTATCTCCTCTATTCGTAGTTTCACGAGAGGTGTCTGGCCCTCTCTTGGGAGGCTGTGTTTTTGAAGATGTGGGTTTATTAGACGTATCACTTCCTGAGGAGGAGGTGTCTGTGTGGGATGTGTAAGGACGATTGTGTCTTCTCTGGGCATACACATCTGCCCATGTGCATACCTCCCCAAGTTTATAGTCTAACGTGTCACGTTTAAATTTTCTTATTTTTCTCTCATTCACTTCCTGTGTATGTTTGTTAATTTGATCCTTAATATCTTCTAACTCTGTGGTTAGTTCTTCTGCTGTCAACATTGTGGATAGTTCTTCAGTTATCTCTTCTATTTCTTTGTTTAATTCAGATAGTATTCCTGAAAGTTCCTCAATTATTAACAGTATTAAATCCAATGAACATCTGTTTAGTATAGCATACCATTTGTCCTGAAAGTTTTTTGAGTTTTTGCATAGTGAAGGTTTCAGAGCTATGCTCAATTCCCGTGGTATGCGTTGTATTTTATGATATCTTATAAGAGTGCTGGCATGCAGCTTTTGATTGACATGTCTCTTGGAAATGTAAAGCAGTTGTTTTATATTTTGTGCCTTGGATCTGTTGGAGGACGTCTGGTCCAAATCCTCTTGGATCAGTGAATAGATTCTGGATGCCTCTCCTTGGTCAATGGCAAAAGTGTCTGCCCTTGCTTCCGTGCTCTTACTGATCTCTTCGTATTGCATGGTGAACTGTAGGTTGGATCATAGAATTTGGATGAGTTCTATGGCGTGCCACTCTCCACAGGGACAAGTGAGTTGCGTACAGTCTAAACGGATGGTGGAAGGTGCACAGCGTAAATTATAACTTGCACATTTTTTTAAGTGTCTCTCAAAAGTTGAGGGTGCTGCCTGGGTGGCGTCGCTTGTCGTCGGCGACCTATAGTAGATATACACAAAGTTGTGCTTCCAATTGATCTTAGAAGCATCCCCTGGCGCTCCACTCATTCATCTCCTGACATTTCAGGATTCCATATTAATCACAATTGTTTGAATTCATGAGTTTCTTTTATTCATATTGTATTTCTTTTCATGATTTATATTCAATTCAATTATTCTTCATATAAACCAACGTATGATAGTCCAATGCATCTCGGGCATTAGTGCCCTTCATCGGGGACCAAAGGCTGAAATTAAAGGTACATATAAAGTGTAATCAATACACTGAGTCATCATCAGCATGTGTATTTACAAAACGTAACATTAGAAATATAAACGAAAAAGTGGTACACTGTGATAAAAACCCAAGTGACTGTGGTGAAATGCAACTGATCATGCCGAATCGGCACTTACGTGTCTTGGTCTAGACAGTATTAAATTTGAAAAAAGCTGTTGAAAAAGGAATTAACCATTAGAGCAACCTGTGTTTTTAAATCAAAAAATCTGTCTATTTCCTCTAAAAACGAATAATCCAACACTTACTTTTAAGACGCCGCAGCGTCCTTGGCAAGGTAAACAGTCCTCCTCGCGCTTGGAAGAGTACTAGGTTCGGTCAGCCAATCGGCTCATAGATAACACGAAAAACGTAAAATTGCTCTAAGGCTTGTGGCTTGTGATTGGTCCAGCGTCCGATCATGTGATCGAGACGGGGACCAATCAGCTTCTAAATGAATAATGACACCGCGAGTCTCTAAGAAGTTACAAGACAAGCAAATAATAACGAGTGAAAAAAAGTGGCGAGTTAAAAAAACGATGGTCATGGAAACTAAAGTATATGGTCATGAAAACTAAAGTATGTATACCAATTCTGATAGACACATGCTGAAACATGAGAAAGATAGAATCAGCTGTTCGTCGACGTTGATGTTTAATGCATTTAGTCTGTTAAGGAAATCGGTAGTATCCTTTATGTAGGACGACATTTTTTGAACTGTTGGTTGCATGTATTTATCGATAAACTGACCGATAGGCTCATGTATGCTGCCCACAGTGGAAACAATGGGCCTCAATGGAGGATCTGTTAAGTTCTTATGCATTTTGGGCATCATGTAGAATGTTGGACTTTTGGGGTACGGTTTTATAAGGAAGTTTTTGGCTGATTCTGTGTACTGCAGATGTCAAATCCCTCTATACAGCAATTCCACACAATGGGGGAATTGAGGCTATGGAGGAGGCAATCCTCACCACTGAATATGATTTACCCACACAAACATTTCTAATGGAACTCATCATTTTTACTTTATCACAGTTACTTCGTGTACAACAATACCTGGTACCAACAACTGGTCGGAACTTCCATGGGCAATTGTGCCACCCCTGTATATGCGAATATCTACATGAAATCTTATGAAATGCAACATATCTTGGAAAATCCTATGTGGAAAACCAATCTAAAAATGTTTGTTCGATACATCGACGACATCTTTATTTGATGGAAAAACACTAAGGAATCACTTATTGAAGCACTGACGAATCTGAATTAAAAAAATGAGAGAATCCAATTAACGGGAAATTTCAGACTCCACGATTACTTTTTTAGATGTGAAGATCCAGCTCCATGAGGGAAGCATCGAGACAGAAATGTATCGAAAGACTACGGACAGAAATAACACTCTGCACTTTCAAAGCTTCCACCAACAGTCATTGAAGGAACACCTGCCACTTTCACAAATGATGAGGGCCAAAAGGATCATTTCCGATCCTAGCAAACTCCAACCTAAACTCAATGAATTGGGCAGCAGATTCCATGACAGAGGATATCCAACAAAATTAATTGATGAGACTAAAGATAAAGTCATAAAGATGCCGAGAGGAGAACTGCTAAAAACTAAACAGAAAGTTAAAGAAAACAGAACCACTATAGTCTCTAAATTCTCTACTGCCAGTTACAATTTCAAAAAGATCATTAGAAGCCATTGGCATATCTTGAAAGCTGAACCGGATTTTAAGAATGCTTTTGACCATCAACCAATTTTCGCATTCACCAGGAGCAAGAATTTGGGTGAACTATTAAAAATCAAAACTGACCCACTGGCCATTTTTCGTGGAACTAGACCCTGTCTACAATGTGGAAACTGCAATAATATAATTAGAGGCAACAGTTTAACCCATCCCATGAAAGGGCATAAGATCAAACTACGAGTGAATGCTACTTGTGATACTGCCAATGTAGTCTACATGCTTAAATGCCCTTGTGGAAAAGTATACGTGGGAAAGACCACACGCAAGATGAAAATCAGACTGAATGGACATAAGTCAAACATCAGGACCCACAACCAAAAATCTACTGTGGCAGTTCATTTCGCAGAAACATCACACAACATTTCACAACTCCAATTTTTGATCTTGGAAGTTGTTCCAAAAATAGAAGGTCGAGATAACAACCGTTACCTCCTACAGAGAGAAAACAGTTGGATGTATTTACTGAATTCTCATAAGCCATTTGGTCTTAATGACCGTACAGAATTTATGTGTTACCTATGAGACTTTTTCATTTACAGATTCTTTATTAGGTTATTATATGCCTTTACCATGTGCCTTCTCTCAATGTAGAATGTTTGGTCCGTTACAACCATCTTTCTCATGTTTCAGCATGTGTCTATCAGAATTGGTATATATACTTTAGTTTTCATGACCATATACTTTAGTTTCCATGACCATCGTTTTTTTAACTCGCCACTTTTTTTCACTCGTTATTATTTGCTTGTCTTGTAACTTCTTAGAGACTCGCGGTGTCACTATTCATTTAGAAGCTGATTGGTCCCCGTCCCGATCACATGATCGGACGCTGGACCAATCACAAGCCACAAGCCTTAGAGCAATGTTACGTTTTTCGCGTTATCTATGAGCCGATTGGCTGACCGAACCTAGTACTCTTCCAAGCGCGAGGAGGACTGTTTACCTTGCCAAGGACGCTGCGGCGTCTTAAAAGTAAGTTTTGGATTATTCGTTTTTAGACGAAATAGACAGATTTTTTGATTTAAAAACACAGGTTGCTCTAATGGTTAATTCCTTTTTCAACAGCTTTTTTCAAATTTAATACTGTCTAGACCAAGACACGTAAGTGCCGATTCGGCATGATCAGTTGCAATTCACCACAGTCACTTGGGTTTTTATCACAGTGTACCACTTTTTCGTTTATATTTCTAATGTTATGTTTTGTAAATACACATGCTGATGATGACTCAGTGTATTGATTACAATTTATATGTACCTTTAATTTCAGCCTTTGGTCACCGATGAAGGGCACTAATGCCCGAAATGCATTGGACTATCATACGTTGGTTTATATGAAGAATAATTGAATTGAATATAAATCATGAAAAGAAATACAATATGAATAAAAGAAACTCATGAATTCAAACAATTGTGATTAATATGGAATCCTGAAATGTCAGGAGATGAATGAGTGGAGCGCCAGGGGATGCTTCTAAGATCAATTGGAAGCACAACTTTGTGTATATCTACTATAGGTCGCGGACGACAAGCGACGCCACCCAGGCAGCACCCTCAACTTTTGAGAGACAGTTAAAAAATGTTGCAAGTTATAATTTACGCTGTGCACCTTCCACCATCCCTTTAGACTGTACGCAACTCTCTTGTTTAGTGTTCCCATGGAGAAGATGCTACCCAGTACTACTCTGTCCGTCTAGGACACCTAAAAGTAGGACAAAGTGCCCCTCTTTGTCAAGTTAGCAACTGTAGCTACAAATGGGACTCCCGGACTCACACACACTATGGCACCCCGAGAGAATGCAGAGTGGGGTGTTGCAAAGATCTGTTCCCACCTTTTGCGCTTGAGAGCCCTAAAGTGGTCCCCCCCCCTTGTGAGTCTCCTGTAGGAATGCAATGTCAACACCCCTACATTTCAGGTACGCTAAGACTTTATAATATTTGGTCATGGACCATGGAGCCCATCCCCCTAACATTCCAGGTGAGGAAGGTGTACCTAGTGCATGGGTACTCACAAACTTTCTCTCGGGGGCCAAATTTACAGTGTGGTTTGTATCCGAGGGCCGCACCGGTGGGGGCGGGGTTAGTGGGGAAGGGGGCGGGGCTAGAGCAAAGAACCTGTGACCATGAGGTTGATCACAGGTCCCTGCAGTGGACGCCTTCATCCACTGAGCCACCAGACCCAGCATACACACATCTCTCTCTCGCTCTCCCTCCCTTTCTCCCTCCCTCTCTCTCCCTCCCTCCCTATCTCTCCCTCCCTCCCTCTCTCTCCCTCTCTCCCTCTCTCCCTCTGTCTCACTCACTCTGACTCTCTCACTCCCTCTCTTCCTCTGTCTCATTCACTCTGACTGTCTCCCTCCCTCTCATCCTCTGTCTCACTCACCCTGACTGTCTCACTCTCTCTCTCTCTGTCTGCCTCTTTCTGTTTCCCTCTCCCTCATTCCCTCTGTCTCCCTCTCTCTCTGTTACCTTCTCCCTCACTCTATTTCCCTCTCCCTCCTTCCCTCTGTCTTCTTCTCTCTCCTTCCCTCTCCCTCATTCCCTCTGTCTCCCTCTCTCTCTGTTACCTTCTCCCTCACTCTATTTCCCTCTCCCTCCTTCCCTCTGTCTCCCTCTGTCTCCTTCCCTCTCCCTCATTCCTTCTGAGGTCTCCCTCTCTCTCGTTCCCGCCCCCCCACTCTGAGGTCTCCCTCTCTCTGAGGTCTCCCTCTCCCTCCTTCTGTCTCCCTCCTTCTGTCTCCCTCGCTCTGTCTCCCTCGCTCTGTCTCCCTCCCTCCCTCACTCTCCCTCCTTCGCTCTCCCTCCCTCCCTTGCTTTCCTCCCTCCCTCGCTCTCCCTCGCTCCCTCTCTCGCTTTCCCTCCCTCCCTCGCTCTCCCTCGCTCCCTCTCCCTCCCTCTCTCGCTCCCTCGCTCCCTCTCTCGCTCCCTCTCGCTCTCCTTCTCTCCCTCACTTGCTCTCCCTCCGTCGCTCTTCCTTGCTCCTCGCTCTCCCTCGCTCCCTCTCTCGCTCTCCCTCGCTTGCTCTCCCTCCCTCGCTCGCTCTCCCTCGCGCTCCCTCTCCCTCGCTCCCTCTCGCTCTCCTTCGCTCCCTCACGTGCTCTCCCTCCCTCGCTCTCCCTCCCTTGCTCTCCCTCCCTCGCGCTCCCTCTCCCTCCCTCGCTCCCTCTCGCTCTCCCTCACTTGCTCTCCCTCCCTCGCTCTCCCTCTCTCCCTCCCTTTTGCTCTCCCTCGCTCCTTGCTCTCCCTCCCTCCCTCGCTCTCCCTCCCTTGCTCTCCCTCCCTTGCTCTCCCTCCCTTGCTTGCTCTCCCTCCCTCCCTCCCTCCCTTGCTCCCTCTCGCTCTCCGTCGCTCTCCCTCCCATCCTCGCTCTCCCTCTCTCGCGCTCTAGCGTCCCAAACCCCAGGCACTGCACGACCCTATGTCGCTACCCCCAGACCTCTGGTGCAGACACCAGGACGCTCGGAGAGGCTCGGCATCGTGTCTGGAGGCCTTATGGCTCGTCCACCACCTGTCTTCACTACCGGGCCGTACCCCTGAGCTGACGGACTCTTTGAGAGCCACGGCTGCCCAAAACCGGGCGCTGCGTCCCTAAAACCAGTGAAACTCACGAAGAGGGCAGGGCGCTGCAAGAGCCTCGGCTCTGTCCCTGGAGCACGCAGAGGCGGGCAGCACAGGACACTCCGCAACGCCCGTGGTGTTCCCAGACATTGTTGGACCCCGTCACCTCTGCCACTGTGCACCAGCGATGAAGGGCTGGACCTCTAAAGAGCGTCTGCTCTGTCACTGGTGCTCCCAGAACAGGGTAGAGCCGATGAGGTTCTAGGCAGCGCCCCTGGTGGTCACAGCGTGCGATACAGGAGCCTCTGTACCTGTGCTGTCAGCATCAGCCTGTGCCACGGACCGCCGCCCCCTGTGCCCCTCGCGGCGGGAACCTCTGTGAGCCATCACCATTTGCTGCCATGACTGGCGGGCACCACTGCCACCCGTTCGCTCAGTGACCCCAGAGAGACTCCAAAACCTGCGCGTTGACACGGAATAAGGTGCATCAAATCAATAAGCAAGTCGCTGAGGCGTTCCGGTGCTTGCAAAGTAAACACCAACTATCCAAGCAGACGCAAATGAAAAAGCCTCGCTTCATTTAGTCCTAAAAACAGTCTTGGAAACGGCGTGTCTCCTATGCTGTTCAGCTTCAAAGTGCTGCTGCCCTCCTGCGAAGAAGTGCAGCGATTTGAGAACATTTCTTTACTGGGCACAATCTCCACACACAGCCGCACCCAAAAGCACTTGACAGGTTTTTAAACGACCATTGGCATGTTAATGAGGTTTTGTTCACCTCTCAGCGCCCCTGCAGCTCCACTCTGACTATAGTGAGAATCGCCTGGCCCCCACAGAGCAGCAGAGTCTGAGTTGCGCTCTGTTTGCAGACACTCTAAAAAAAAAAAAAAAGCTCGGGTACGATGTCTGGAAGGTCCGCGGGCCGCCACGGAAGGCTTGCCGGGCCGCCACTGGCCCGCGGGCCGTACTATGAGTACCCCTGACCTAGTGGGTCGCGTCTGCATAATGTGTGACTTTTGTATGTTACCTCCCCACCACAAGGTGAGCCCAGTGTCCTCTGCCAGGGTTGACTAGCATTTCCTTTGCTGTTCCCACACCCAGCCCCCTAAAATTAGGCAACCCCATCCACATTAAATAAGTGTGGATACAACAACAACAAGAAACCCCAACTCCTCCCCAGGCGAGCTGGCAACGGTCACCCGTACAAATCAATGCATAACTGACAGCATAAACAGTTCAATAAACCCCCCAGTCCTAGTGCTTCTGCCAGTGCTTTTGTAAAGGGTGGCTTCTCCTGCAGTTGCTGCCACGTTGCATCTACCTGGATCCCTCATAAATGTGTCTGCCTGCCATTGTCTCAGTGTTAAAGCATCAGATCGAGCCTGCAATTGCACGGTATATCTTTATTGTTTCTGCTCTCCTCTCAGCACATCGCCGGTTGTGGCCCCCAGTTCACTTTGTTGCATGTTAATTGAGAGTCCCCAAAAGTCTATAGGTCCTCTGCTGTCTGCGAAGGGACCACTGGTCCATGTCGTAAAGATCCCAGTATGCTTTCCATATCCGTTGAGCCAGGGTATGGCTTGGTCTGCTGCTCGCTGTCCATTCTGGTCCGCAGCGCATGTAAGGTGGACACCACGTCAAGAGCCACCTCTCTCTCCATCGCTTTCTTGAATTCAGAGGGCTGAGTCGGTGCTCCTGCCCTAACTTTTCTGTGTGATTTGCTCATCTGTGACAGTGACCTGGTCCATGAAGCGGAATCTGTCCCTGCTTTTTACAGTTCTAGCCAGGTCCAAGCACTCTACAGATTGTTGAAGAACCACATTTTCTTCCCCACCATGATTTTCAGGGGGGCAGGGAAGAGCAATGCGGATTCTTGCATCCCGAGGTCCTTCTTGATTGCCGTAAAGGATGTCTGTTTCCTCTATACTGCCATCATGTAGTCCAGGAAAAAAACAACCTTGGTCCTGGATGTTACCATGTGCGCGTGCCCTCTGTAGTACCAGATCCCTATCCCTGTGTCGCTCCTGGCGGTAGAGAGCGCTCCAGCACCCTGTGGGCTCATTCCAGCACAAAGAACTGCAAGAGTCCCTGTGGGACTACTTCCATCGTCAGCTAGTGTTCTAAGTGCATGACCATGTCTGCTCCTTCTGTTCCCTCAGGTAGGCCAACGATCCAGATGATGTTGCACCGGAAGCACCCCTCTTCGTCCTCCACTCTCCGGTTCAAACGCACCACTTGCCCGTAAATTTGGCAAGACTTCTCTTGATGCTCTTTTAACTGTGGACAGACCTCTCCCAAAGTATCCGCATTACGTTGAAGTCAGTCTGTCAGCTTGCGATGGTCATTCCATAGAATGTCAGGTTAATAGCCTCTGTGTCAATTTTGCTTACAACACCTGTCTGGAGGTGTGAACCTCGTTGAGCATCTG
Organism: Lissotriton vulgaris; assembly: GCF_964263255.1. Taxonomy (NCBI): domain Eukaryota; kingdom Metazoa; phylum Chordata; class Amphibia; order Caudata; family Salamandridae; genus Lissotriton; species Lissotriton vulgaris. The sequence continues at coordinate 835,827,216 of NC_141695.1, forward strand.
GTCCATTTTATCCAGAGGAACTGTGGTTTTGTGTGAATCTTGTTCATGGCAAATGACGCCCGTCTTTTCTGCTAGCCACTGGGTAGTTCCCTAAGTGAAGACGGAGTCCATCAGTCACACTGCGGGACAAATAGGACTCCTTTAGGGCCAGCGATGTCCCAGTCCTCCTAACAAGGCCCCGCACACCTTTGACAGGCCATACCGTACTAGACAATGAAGGGCCATACCATACTATACAATGCCATGTGCAATACCATACTGTACAATGACAGGTGATAGACCTGTCAGCCTTCGAGTGGTCTTCCCCCAAGCCTTTTGCCTGCCTCCTCAATTTTTTGCTGGCCTTAGGACGCTGTGCTAATTAATTTCTAACGTGTGTGTGCTCAATCCTTAAAAAACATGGTAACATTGGCTTGCCCCGAGTTGGCATATTTAATTGGCTTATAAGTACCTAGTAAAGAGGTACTGTATGTACCCAGGGCCTGTAAATTAAATGCTACTCGTGGGCTGTTAGAACCGGCTGTCTCTAGTTGGCAGAGGTATGCACTTCTGACAAATAGGGACACACCTTTTCTAGTCAGGGCAAGGGGATCACACCCTTTGATAACCCCTGCTCACCCCCTTGGTAGCTTGGCAGAGCAGACAGGCTCATCTCAGAGGCTGTGTGTTAAGCATTTATGACCACATACAGTAATAAAGTGAATACACTACAAATGGACACGACACAGTAGTATTATAAAAATAAGTTTTTTTATATAAGGCTTAGCACAAGACCAAATAACGACAAATATACACAATCTTAATAAATACTCTTGGAAGGGAAAATAATAGTTCAAAGGTAGTTTCTTCTTTAGCACAAAGTCTTTTCGTATCAAAGCAACTCTTCTTCCTGGAAACACAGTTCTTAGCAACAATGTAACCCACACGGGAGCTACACGACGTTGAGGCAAAGTTAATCCAAAGGTTCGGCGTCGACCGCGAGGAGCGCTACGTCGAGGCCGGAGTCACACGGACCCCCAACAACACAGTACCTTGGAAAATGAAGCACACGATGATCAGCGGCGTCGAGCAATCCGGCGTCGCGTCTTCGGTGTCGATCAGGCCTCAGTAGTCGTCGATGTCGATGATGATGTTGCAAAGAGTGAGCAGCGCTCACGGCGTCGAGAGGGCACGAAGTCGATGCGAACAGCAGCGGTGCAGACACGAGGTCCCTTGGAGCTGGAGCCGAACTCACTACTCACTGGCGTTGCTGCTGGCGTCGATCAGGCCCGGCGGCGAGGAAGCGGGACACTTGAGCCGTCACTCACGGTGTCGAGCTGGATTCGGCGACGTCCGTCGGCGTCGAGATTGCTGGTTTCAGAGGTGCTGGATTCACAGGTTCCAGCAAATAGCACTTGTAGCAGATGAAGTCCTTTAGCCCTGTGACTTCAGCAGGAGACTGGCACTCTTCCAGTCCTTGGAGATTTTCTTAGCAAACGTGAGAGTACACACACAGTTCCTCTCTCCTGGTTCCTTGGCAAAAATAAAGAAGCACTGCAGGATTCCCCCCAGCAAACAGCACACTGGCAGAAGGGGTAGGCAAGTCCTTGGATCAGCAGGCCTCTTGTCCTTGGTTTCAGGGTTCCTTGTCAGAAGTGATCTGAAGTCTTGGTTTAGGGGTCCTCCTCTTATACCCCTTTTTGGCTTTGATCCCTTTGTCCATGCAGGGGAATTTCCCAACATCCTGGGTCTGTTGTGGGTGGAGCCGGGCAGAGGCACCTGGCCTATTCACTGAGCAGGCTGGGTCCTCAGACGCCCAGCAGGAGGTGGAGCCAGCATTGTCACTGGCAGGAGCAGAGCTATCGGCCTCCTGGTAGGAGGTGGGGCTAGGATCGTCCATGGCAGGCACAGAGCCATCAGCCGCTTGGCAGGAGGTGGAGCCAGCATTGTATCAGGCAGGGCAGGCTATCAGCAACTACTCTCCCCCTACTCTCAACGCAAATGTCCCACTCATCCCACACTGACTCATCCAGACCTCTGGAGCCACCCAGCTCCTGTCACACACACGCAAGACCAGCAGAAACCAGAAATGGTTAGACAAGAAAATAGACACTTTCTAAAAGTGCTATTTTCAAACCCAGAGTCCAAAAACCATCCACACCAACGGATACGTAATTAAACCCCGAGTTCAGGGATACCAAACTCGACATTGCACCATGCTCCCCGAGCCGGCTAGGATCGTAGCATTAATAATCCCGGCGGCCCATTCTAACTAATGGAGAGCAGGTTACCTCGCAATAGTGAAGAACGAAGATGGCTGTTGTTCACTATTAGGACATGCCAACTTGGTCAGGCGTGTCCTACCTTATACTTACAACGCACCCTGCCCGTGGGCCCACCATAGGGGTGACTAACATGAAGTTAAGGGAAGGTTTAGGGACTGGCAGGTAGGTATACTTGCGCAGTCAGCGTGGCAGTACCAGACTGCACGTAGGTCTCGCCTTGACCGACCCGTAGACATTCTTTTACGAGGCCGCTCTTGTGGGTGGCACAACACGTGCTGCAAGCCCACGAGCAGCATTTGTATTTACAAGCCCCGGCACTCCTGGTGCACTAGACGAGGGACTGACAGTAAACCAAATAAGCCAAACATGGAATACAATCGATACATCAATTTAACATAGGGAGCACTTGCACTGTGGCACTGATCAGCAGTGGCACAGTGCCCAAAGCATTATCCAGCAAAAACATCGTAAAACAGTGGAGGCAAAACAGAAAAAATGGAGGAGAGACTCAAGCCAATGATGCCAGGTCTAACACGGGCCTAAAGCACTTATTGTGCCATCCACTTAACTATCCTTTAAGCATGTCAGACCTGTCATTGCAGCCTGTGTGTGCAGTTTTAAACTGCAGTTTTGACCTGGCAAAATAAACCTTTTGCCAGGCCCAAACTTTCCTTATGAATACATAAAAGTCACTACTAGGGTAGCCCCTGAACAGCCCAGAGAGCAGGGTGCATTGAATCCAAAAATTAGGAAATTCATTTTTAAGTTTGACATGTTCTGGAACTGAAATCTCTTAAATGAATTTTTCACTACTGCAAGGCCTACCTCTCCTATAGGATAACATCGGAGTTACCGTATTTCATTTATTGAGCCGTAACTTACAAAGGGGAACAGGTAACGAGTTCATGTTTGGTGTCTTTGGAATTGTAATGAAAAATCCTCTCTTATGGTAAACTCATATTTTAAATTACAATTTTGAAAATGCCAGTTTTACAAAGTTGGCATTTTCCTGCCTTGGTAATTTAGTTCCTGCAGCCTGTCTCTGGGTCACATAACTGGGTGTAGCTGGCAGTTGGGCTTTATGTATTCCTCCTACACAGCCACACACAATAGAGAGCTTAGGTGTTCCTGGACGAGCCATCACTTGCAGGATGGGAGGGCGTAGCTGGACACAGCCCTATTTAGACTTGAATAGGTTGTGTCCTGCCTCCACACAAAGGGCTCCATAACTCCTGTAGTTAGTATGGAGACAGGACAGGGGAGGCAGAAAACCAGTACACCCCAAAGGGAAACCTCTACAAGCTTCTCCCACTTCAAAGTAGGCACCTAGTATAAATATTGGACCTCAGACACCAACTCGTCAGTACACTTCTGAACCTGTGGATACTCTGCCAGGGGGAAGAGCTGACGTGCTACTGAAAGGACTGCCACTCTGCTGGACTGCTACCCTGCTATATACTACTGCCTTGATGGACTGCTGCCTTGCTGGATTGCTGCCCTCCTGCCTGAATCAGACGTATTGGTCCTTCTTCTGAAGCAGGATTCCCAGAGTGACTCCAGGGGCTAGTCTGCTGGCCATCTCTTCAGAGCCACAGGGACATAACAGACTCCCAACCACCAGAACCAGCACCCAGATCCAGCTGGAGTAAGCCCCTGACCCCCCAGGTGGTGCCTCTCATGCCCTGGGCTCTTGGTGTTGCTTCAGTGGAGTGCAATGTAAGTTTGTGGGCTCTTTATGACTGTAAATGGGCCTGTTCTAGGCAGAACCTTGTTGCTTGCACAGCTCGCCAATGCGAAGTTCTGTCAACCCAACACTCTTCATCATCGACTGCTCATGGGGAGCGCTATCACGAAGCTTCGGCCCTATCGCCTGCAATGACAACAGGATCTTCATGCTACAGCGACGACCGTCTGCAATGCCAGTACTGCTTTTTGGGCTACATTGATGATCGTCCGCGATGCTTCCCTGCTCCTTGCAGCCCCCTCCACCATGAATGGAACTCTTTGTACCTGACTGAGAAGGTAACTAACTTGTATCTTACCCGTGTTCCATTGTCTTTGGCTGATCTTGTGACTTTCTTTTGGTCTCATATGATTAAATAGCGACTAGTGGCGCTTTGAGCCTTATGTCTCTATTGTCACTTAAATCTTTAAAATTGAATATTTCCAGTTCTACTGATTAAAGTTTTGTTCTTGTTTTATTCATTAAAATCTACTCTATTGTTCTAAATTATTGTGGGTTCCTTTCTGTGTATTGTGTTCACATTATTATTGTTTGAAGTGTTGCACAAATACTTTACACATTGCCTCTGAGTTAAGCTTGACTGCTCTGTGTCAATCTACCTAAGGGTTGAGCAAAGGTAAATTTATGATTTGCTTGTGAGTTCACCATGACAAGGATTGTGGTTCACGCTTCAGTAGACTTTCATCCCCCTCAACTAGCAGCCCAATTTTGTACAATAGGCCATACCATATCATACCATACTATACAAGGACAGATCGTTCTATACAGTGACAGGCCATACCATGTTATACTATAGAGGAACAGGTCAAACTATACTATACAATGATATGCCTTACCATGCCATACTATACAATGATAGGCCCTACCATACTATACAGTAATAGGTCATGTCATACCATACTGTACAATGACCGGCCATATCACAACATAGTATTCACCGACAGGCCATACCATACTGTACAGTAAAAAGCCATCCAATACTGTACAATTACAGACCCTACCATACAATGACAGGCAAGGCCATACCATAGCATAACATGCTATACTAAACAATGACTGGCCACGACATACATTACAATGCTATTCAATGACAGACCATACCATAATATGCAATGACAGGCCAAACAATACTATACTATACAATGCTATACCAAACCATACTATACAATAAAAAGCCATACAGTACTATGCAATGACAGGCAATACCATATCATACCATTCAATGACAGGCCATACCATAACATAACTTACTATACTATATAATGACTGGCCATGCCATACCTTTCCATAATATTCAATGACAGACCATACCATACTATGCAATGACAAGCCAAACCATACAATACTTTTCAATGACAGGTAATGCCATACCATATCGTACTATACAATGACAGAACATACAATACTATACAATCAAACGCCATTACCATACAATAACAGGCCATACCATATCATACCATGCTAGACAATGGCATACTATACTATACAATGCCAGGCCATGCCATGCCATACCATACCATACCACACCATACTATATTATATTATAAAATGACAGGCCATACCATATCATTCTATACAATGACATACCATACCATACAATGTCAGGTCATGCCATATCATACTATAAAATCCCAGGCTATACCATACCATATACTATACAATGACATGCCATAGCTAATCAAGTCAAGTCAAGTTAAAATTTGTATAGCGCACTACTCACCCAGAGGGTCTCAAGGCACTTGAGGGAGGGGGGAGCGTTACTTATTGAATATCCAAGTTTTGAGTTGTTTTCTGAAGGAGAGGTGGTTCTGTGTAAGGCGGAGGTGGGTGGATAGAGAGTTCCAGGTTTTGGCCGCTAAGTAGGAGAAGGATCTTCCCCCCATGGTGGATCTTTGGATGCGTGGAATTGCGGCGAGGGCTTGATTGGACGATCGTAGTTGGCGGGTGGGGGTGTAAAAGGACAGGCGCATGTTGAGGTATTTGGGTCCTAGGTCGTAGAGGGCTTTGTGTGCGTGGGTGAGGAGACGGAACGTTATTCTCTTGTTGACGGGGAGCCAGTGGAGGTCTCTCAGGTGACCGGAAATGTGAGCTTGGCGGGAAATGTCAAGGATGAGTCTGGCTGAGGCGTTCTGGATGCGTTGGAGTTTTTTCTGTAATTTGTCTGTGGTTCCGGCGTAAAGGGTGTTTCCGTAGTCCAGTCGGCTTGTGACCAGTGCATGGGTGACCAACTTTCTTGTTTCGGTGGGGATCCAACGGAAGATTTTTTTGAGCATGCGTAGGATGTTGAAGCATGATGATGAGATGGCGTTGACTTGTCTGGTCATCGAGAGGGAGGAGTCCAGGATGAAGCCCAGGTTATGTGCGTGGTCCGTTGGTTTGGGTGCGTTGCCCAAGGCCGGTGGCCACCAAGAGTCGTCCCAAGCGGAGGGGATGATCCTAAGGTGAGGACTTCCGTTTTGTCCGAGTTCAGTTTTAAACGGCTGTTCTTCATCCATTCGGCTACTTCTTTGATCCCTTCGTGTAGGTTGGTTTTGGCGGTGTTTAGGTCTTTGGTGAGGGAGAGGATCAGCTGGGTGTCGTCTGCGTAGGAGATGATGTTGAGGTTGTGTTGGCGCGCGATGGATTTATTTATTTATTTATATTCTTGTATAGCGCTGGAAGTCAACCCTCGAAAGGGTATCTCCGCGCTTACGTATTACCAAAGAGCCAGAAACTAGTAATTAGACAGTGAGATGAGGGGGAACAAACCTAACAGGCGACAAATAAAAAAGTTTTCAGGGACTTCTTGAAGGATTGAAAGTTGGTTGTATTTTTAAGAGCAAGGGGCAATGAGTTCCAAAGGATGGGGCCTTTGTAGGACAGGGCTCGCCCTCCCTGCCTGGCTTTTTTTATCCTAGGAACCTGGAGTTGTTGCTGACTACTGGAGCGCAGAGTTCGACTGGGTATGTAGGGTTTGAATATTTCTTTTAGATATTTAGGTCCATTGCCAAACGGACATCTATGAATTGTGCAGCAGATTTTAAATTTTACACGCTGTCTAATTGGCAACCAGTGGAGTTTTATCAACAGGGGTAGTGAGGCAGATCTTGGCTGGGCGTTGAGAACTAGTCTCGCTGCAGTGTTCTGGACCACCTGTAGTCTATGTAGTTGTTCCTCATTTGCAGAGACCAACAGGCCATTACAGTAGTCCATCTTACTTATAACCAAGGCCTGGACGAGAGTCTTCCTATAAGAATCTGATAAAAATGGGAAGACTCGTCGTAGCAGACCAATGACCTGGAAGCAGGAACCTGCTACTTGATTTGTGTGTTCTTTAAGCAGGAGTGTTCTGTCTAAGCGCACACCGAGATTTTTGACAATCTGTTTGAGGCTTGGAGTTGGTCCTAAATCCAGTGGCCGCCAATCCGGGGACAACAAAAGTGTGGCCTCCCCGAACAGCATTACCTCAGTCTTGCCTACGTTGCACTGGAGGCGGTTAATGGCCATCCAGTGGGATATTGCCCTCATTCCGTCCGCAAAAGATTTTTTTTATTGCGGGCGTTAAGGTTTTAAAGGGGAACAAAAGCTGAGTGTCGTCAGCGTACGACACAGGGGTGAACCCATAAGATCTTACAATATCCGCCAAGGGAGCCACATACACGTTGAAAAGTGTGGGGCTTAGGCAAGAGCCCTGTGGTACTCCCTTGGTGAGCTCCCTTGAGATAGAATGGTGGGAGCCCAATCTCACCTCTTGTTGGCGATCCGAAAGAAAGCTCTCCAGCCAAGAAAGAGCCACCCCTTCTATTTCCCTCTCCTTCAGTCGACCGAGAAGTATCTCAAGGGACACAGTGTCGAAGGCAGCGGATAAATCCAACAGCACTAGAATCATTGAGTTTGCTCCATCCAGTGACATCTTGATGTTATCAGTCACTGAAAGGAGGGCAGATTCTGTGCTGTGGTTGGGCCTAAATCCAGATTGAGAGAGGTCTAGGCCCTCTGCTGCCTCGATGTATTTGGACAAGTGAGTGTTTACGTGTCTCTCGGTCATCTTGCTGAGAAGGGGTAGGAGGGAGATGGGTCGGAGGTTGGAGAGGTCAGTCCATGGAATTGCTGCGTTCTTTCGGATTGGGTTCACCACTGCTTTTTTCCATTCTGTAGGCACAGATCCTTCCCTAAGAGAATGATCGATCAGTGTTAGAATATGGGGCCTAAGCAGATTTTGCAGAGAGGCAGTTATTTTAACTGATAAAAGTTCATCTGGAGATCCAGATTTTATATGGCTCATAAAGAGGTGAGATCTGAGTCATTGACTGCTGGGAATGCCGTAAGTGTGGTTTTACTCCATGTGGGCAGGATGGAAGGGGAGAAAGAGTTGTTACTATTTTGATTGGAGACCAATAGGATTTTATCGTAAATCAAGTTGATTTTATTTTCGAAGAACAGGGAGATTTCGTCGCATAATTGTTGGAATAAGTCATCAGGGCTTTTACATGCTGTTGGTTTTACAAAGTCCTGAAGGATTTTAAATAATTCCTTGGAACGATTTCCCGCTTCTGCGAGTCGTTGAGAGAGGCTATTCCTCCGAGCAAGTTTGATATTTTTGTAATATTTAGCCTGGGCCTTCTTGTTTTCTTCGGTACAAGTTTTTCTCAACTTCTTTTCCAACCTCCTACATTTTTGTTTTTCTGTTCTAAGCTCCTCGGTGTACCATGCTTCCTGTTTGGTGGCAGGGTATTGTTTGTGTAATTTTAGAGGTGCTATATGGTCAATTGCTTCTCGAGGGACTTGTTGAATTTGGTTAAAACGGTCTCTACACTGTCTGTCTCTGTGGGAGTGGGCTGCTTCCATACCTTTTGCAATTCCTCTGCGGTGACTTTATGCCATTGTCGCGCCAGTCAGGAGGTAGGGAGTTTTTATTGGAGGGCTTATCCGCCTTGGATATAGAGAATTCCACGATAAGGTGGTCGGACCAAATTATTTGAGCCGGGGAAAGGCAGTGTACTTTGGGGAAGTTGGTGAAAACCAGGTCGAGAAGGTGTCCACCTGTATGGGTGGGCTCATGGTTTTGCAGAATCAGACCGAGGGAAGATAATTCAGAGACCAGGGACATTGTTTCAGGAAGTGAGGGATTATCATTTGTGGACATTGAAATCGCCAAGAAGGAGGAAATCTTCTTTTGCTTTGAAATGTGGGGCCAAGAGTTCCAATAGTGCGAGGGGGAAGCCTGTAGAAGGCCCCGGAGGGCGATAGACTAAGGTTCCTTTCCAAAATATGTTTGTGGCATATTGCATTTTAAAAATTATAATCTCAAAGAGAGGGCTGTGTTTCTGTTCTAATATAATGACCTTCAGGTGTTCTTTATGCATGATGGCTAAGCCACCACCTGTTTTCTCTGGGCGGTCAAAATGAATAAACTTATAGCCAAGAGGAACCCCTACAGGGATAGCGGGGACCGTATGGGGTTTCAACCAAGTTTCCGTTAGGAAGCAGAGGTTGTGTTGTGTAGTATGTATTAGGTCCCATACCTCTAGTTGATGTCTAGGTAGGGAACGAACATTTAGAAGGAGGCACTTTGTCTCCTTTGTCCCTTTAGGTGGAGTTTGTTCCTTTTTATTTAACTTCTCAAAAATAGGTTTTATGTAAGTGGCTTGATATTTGCAATGTATGCAGGAGAAAGGGCCCTCAGGGCACGGCCAGGAATCTCTGGAGCATTCTGGGAGAGGGGTTGGTCTAAGGTGTAATAGAGTTTGAGCCGAATACCTGATATGAAGGGCCTTTGCAGAAGTAATAGGCGTGGGTGCCGGGTCCATGGTACCTGGTCCCGTCCTGTCGCGGACGGGCGCAGACGGGCAGGACTCTGGCACGACTCCGGCGCAGGTCCGGCGCGTCCACAGTACGCGTCCGCTGCGCGGAGTCGTGACCGTTATTTTTAAAGCGCTGCTAGAGTGCGTCACCCGCCTGGCCCACACCCAATATGGCCACCACAAACCGGGATCCCAGCCCTCGGCGTCGATACTCGGCCGAGGGCGGTCCGGAGGCAGGGGAGGGGGGCAGGCACACAAAGCGCTTAGGAGCGCTGAGGAAGTCTTTTTTTTTTTTTTTTTTTTTTAATTTGTTTTTATTGCAGAATTAGAAACCATTGCATACAATTGCTCAACCAGTACACTCATGGTGTCCCCCCACATCAATTGTAAAAGCTTAGATCATACACAGCCTTTCAGCCCGCATCCCGGAGGCCGGGCAGCACAGCGTCCCAGTTAGTAGCAAGACATCATGGTGAGCGTCCCTGAGGGACAATGGTCGAAATCGCTTTACGTATCTGCATTTTACCCTCCCAACCCCTAACCTATCCCCAACATCAGCCATCCTAGTCCAACATTCCAGTGCTACGGAGCCGCTGCAGTCCCGTTCCCCGTTCCCTACGAGGGCCTCGTCATGTCCGTCCCATGCTCCCCTGCCACCCCCACTATCCACCCACTCTCCACAGACCCAGTAAGCAGTCCCAATCCAGAATCGCTGCCGTACCCAATCTGCCTCCCGGCTCCTAGCCCACCCCTCAACAACCCCTAAACAACCCCCAGCCCCACCCCGCCTGCAACCGCTAATGGTGTGTGCCATGTTCCTGACTCTTGCTTGGGTCCCGCTACAGATCCGCTGATACTTCCGTACCCGTATGCCTCGCGGTGTCCTCGAGTCCTATCCATTCAGTCTTCATCCTCCACCAATGAATCACGCAAAGCCTGCACTATCAATTCCCATGCACGCGCTGACTCTAAGGTCTTTTCATTATCAAGCTTGACAGCCTGCCTCATGCGGAGCACACTCTCGCACTCGGACCACCTCAACAAGTCATTCGTCCACCTCCTCACAGACGGTCCTCCCTCCCTGGACTTCCAGTGCCAGGTGATCTCTCTCTGCGCCAGTATCAGCCCTAGGTCAATAAACTTACTTGTCACCTTAGTGTGTTTGGTGTGTAGGAACCAGAGCAACAAGCACGCCGCCATATCAAACTCCACCTCCCTGTCGGTCACTGCATTGAGAAGTTCCCCTACCTCCGCCCAGTAAGCTTCTAATTTCGGACAGCCCCAGAGCAGGTGATCCATATCTGCCTCCAACGCCAAACAACTCGGACACCGCGCTTCCTGCACCTGGAAGTACCGTTTGATCTTCTCCGGAGTCAAGTAGGCCCTATGTAATACAAAGAAGTGCACCTGCTGGAAGCGCGCGTTCCTCGTGCCCTTCCACGTGCGCCTCAGAATATGGCTCCACACCGTGTCCGGAATGGGCCTACCTATACTCGCCTCCCATTTCGCTTTCAGCCCCAGGAGCGGTTCCAGACCCTCATGCAGCATCCTATTATATAGGCAGGTCACCGCCTTAAAGGTGCCAGCGGCCATCACTACGTACTGGCATGCCATAGTCGTGTCCGGTTCAATGAGCCCCCCTTTCCAGTGCTTCTGAATGGCCGCCACTACCGCCGCATGCAAGAGGAAGCTCCCCTCCGGCAACCCAAACTGTTCCTGTAGTACCCCAAAGGGCACCAAGGTCACGTCAACATACAGGTCCCCTACCACTTGCAGTCCCAACTCCTCCCAGTCCGACAGTGGGGACCAATCGCCCCGTGCGGCAGTGCAGTCAACATGCCTATCGGTATCTCCGGTGCATACGGTCGGGTCGCCTTCGCCCTCCTCAGACTCCTCTGCCAGCACGACCTGAGCGTCCGCTCCTCCATAGTGAGGCCTCGCAGCTCCAGTTTCTGCTGCATAACGATATAGGCCAGGACATGGCGTTGTATCCCCAACTCTCGGTCGCACTCCGGCCCTCTGAACACCCTAGCCACGTGCTGTGTAAGAACCTGAAGCTGCGCCGCCAGGTAATACAACTCAAAATCAGGGACGGCCATCCCTCCCTCAATCTCGGGGCGAAGCAACGTGTTCAGTGCCACTCTACGGCGGCCATGCCCCCAGAGGAAGTCAATAACCATCGTCCGCAAGTCCCGAAAGATCCTCTGAGGAATCCAGATGGGCAGCGTTCGAAAATAATACAGGAGTCGTGGGAGCGCTACCATTTTCAACAGAGCAATCCTACCTAACACCGTCAGGGGGAGGGATGCCCAAAAGGACATACAACCTCTCAGCGCCCGTACGCACCGTCCAATATTGCCCTCTAATAGGTCCGCGGCCTCGTGGTAGATACGGACTCCCAAATAAGTAAAGCAAGATGGCTCCCAGACCACCCCCAAGTCACGTGCGGGGCAAGGTACATCCGCTCGGAGCGGAAAGACACAGGTCTTCGCCCAGTTAACCCTGAGGCCCGACAATCGGCCAAACTCATACAGCATTTCCATCGCCCCTTCCAGAGCCCGTTCCGTGTCCTCCATATATAGCAGCAAGTCATCCGCGTACAGCGAGATGTGGTGCAGCTGCCCACCGCTTGCAATCCCTGCATACCCGTCTCCAGACCTGGCACGCACCGCCAAGGGTTCCATCGCCAGTGCGAACAAAAGAGGGGAAAGGAAGCATCCCTGTCGCGTTCCCCTACCAACTGGATAAGACGCGGACACCAAATTGCCCAGACGTACTTGCGCCGTTGCCGAGGAATACAGCACCTTCGTCCACCTGCGGAACCCTTCACCAATACCAAACCTCACCAGCACTTCATCCAGATAGATCCATTCCAAACTATCAAAAGCCTTCTCAATGTCTACAGACAGCACCGCTGAGGAAGTCTTTAAAGTCTCTAAATCTCTAATGCTTATTATTCAAGCGCTACAAATCACACGATGTTAAAATACAGGATAAATGCTAAAATATACAAAGTAACAGAGAGAGACCTCCCAGCTTCCGCCTCAGGAGGGAAAAGGTAGCTTCTGTTGGTTATCACGAAGCAGGCTCACTATTTCGTTTTTAAAGCGCTGCTAGAGCGCGTCACCCGCCTGGCCCACACCCAATATGGCCGCCACAAACAGGGATCCTAGCCCTCGGCGTCGATATTCGGCCGAGGGCGGTCCGGAGGCAGGGGAGGGGGAAGGCACACAAAGCGCTTAGGAGCGCTGAGGAAGTCTTTAAAGTCTCTAAATCTCTAACACTTATTATTCAAGCGCTACAAATCACACAATGTTAAAATACAGGGTAAATGCTAAAATATACAAAGTAACAGAGAGACCTCCCGGCTTCCGCCTCAGGAGGGAAAAGGTAGCTTCTGTTGGTTCTGTTGGATGCTAGGGGACTGCATGTTGAAGAGGGTGGGACTGAGTGATGATCCTTGTGGTACACCGCAAATGACTTCAGTGGCTTCCGATTTGAAAGGGGGGAGGCGGACTCTCTGGGTTCTTCCGGCGAGGAACGAGATGATCCAGTCCAATGCTTTTCCTTGTATTCCGACGTTGCTGAGGCTTTGTATAATGGTGCTATGACAGACTGTGTCGAAGGCTGCGGAGAGGTCCAGTAGGATGAGGGCAGCTGTTTCTCCGTTGTCCAGTAGTGTTCGAATGTCGTCTGTTGTTGCGATGAGGGCGGTCTCGGTGCAGTGTTTGGCTCGGAAGCCGGACTGTGATGGGTCGAGGGAGCCGTTGGATTCAAGGAAGGCAGCGAGTTGACTGTTGACGGTTTTCTCAATGACTTTGGCAGGGAATGGGAGGAGCGAAATGGGGCAGTAGTTTTTTAGTTCGGTGGGGTCTGCTGTGGGTTTCTTCAGGAGGGCGCTGAGTTCGGCATGTTTCCAGCTTTCCGGGAAGGTAGCGGAGTTGAGGGAGCAGTTGATAACATCATGGAGATGGGGTGCGATAATGGAGTCTGCTTTGTTAAAAATGTGGTGAGGACATGGGTCGGTTGGCGATCCAGAGTGGATGGAGTTCATCAAGCGGATGGTGTCTTCAGTGGTGATTGGGTTCCAGGCGCAAAGGTTGTTGGGGGGGGGGGTTTGGATTGGAGGTGGGTGGGGTGGACTGGTCGCCAAAGCTGTTATGTATGTCAGCGATTAAATTGTGGAAGAACGAGGCTAGAGAGTCGCAGAGGTCTTGAGAGGGAGTGATGTCGTTGGTGCCGGCGGTGGGGTTGGTAAATTCTTTGACGATGTTGAATAGTTCCTTGCTATTGTGGGCATTGTTGTCGAGTCGGTCCTTGAATTCTGATTTCTTGGTGGATCGGATCAGCTGGTGGTGTTTGCGGGTGGCGTTCTTGAAGGTGGCCAAGTGGTCCGTGGTTGGGTTTTGTTGCCAGGTTTTCTCGAGGGTGCGACAGATCTTCTTGGATTTCTTAAGGTCGTCATTGAACCAGGGGGCTTTTTTGTTACCTTGCTTGATTTGATAGTTTTTCAAGGGTGCTAATTCGTTAGCGCTATGGGTGATCCATTGTGTGAGGTTGATGGCTGCTTGATTTGGGTCCAATGATTTGGCAGGAGGGTTTTGGTAAAGCTATGTGAAGAGCTGGTCGACTTGGTAATTTTGTTCCAGTTTCTGCGGGGGATTGGTTGTGGGTGGTTGTGGGTTGTGGTCTTTTTGTGATTGAAGTGAACGCAGCTGTGGTCCGTCGAATGGAGTACTGTGGCGTGATTGAAGGAGACGTGCTTGCTGGAGGAGAAGATTGGGTCGAGCGTGTGCCCGGCGTAGTGGGTGGGGGTGTCTACAAGTTGTTTGAGTCCTAGATTGGCGAGGTTGTCCAGAAGGGAGGTGGTGTTGCTGTCGTTGTTCTTTTCCAGGTGGAAGTTGAGGTCTCCTAGTAGAATGTAGTCCTCGGAGGGGAGGGCGTGTGGGCTGATGAAGTTGGTGATGTCTTCGCTGAATTGTGTGCGGGGTCCCGGGGGTCTGTAATGAGGGTACTTCTGAGTGTGGTCTTAGGGTCGGTGTGGATCTGGAAGTGAAGGTGTTCGGCGGTTGCGAGGTTGTCGTCGGAACTGGTCGTGATGCGGATGGTGTTCTTATGGACGATGGCGATGCCTCCTCCTGTTTGGTTGATGCGGTCCTTTCGGATGATCTTGTAGTCATCCGGGATGGCTATGGCGATGTCGGGCACTGATGAAGTGTTCATCCAGGTTTCTGTAAGAAAGGCGACGTCCGGCGTTGTGGTGTCTAGTAGGTTCCATAGTTCAGTGGCGTGTTTGTGGACTGATCGGGTATTGAGCAGGATACACTTCAGGTGGTTAATGTCGGAGCTCTGTTTGGAGTTTGTGGGTTTGGCGAGGGTCCTGATGCAGTCGAACTTGCAGGAGTGGCAGGTGAAGGGTCCATGGGTGTGTCCTGGGGCGGCTTGGTAGCAGTCTGGGAGACGGCCGGAGTTGAGTGCTGAGAGGGTAGCGGTGGTGTACGTAATGCGGGTGGGGATTTTGCGGGGACCAGGGGGTCTGGCGCTGGACGGGCGTAGACGGGCTTACCTTTGGCGCGCTTTCGGCGCGACCGCTGCGCGTCTGTTGCTCTGACATATGTAGATAGTGGAGGGGGCGGAGCGAGGGAGGAGCAGCTGGGAGGCTGGAGCGGGGTGGAGAGACGGGCTATGAGGCACAACAACAAAATGGCAGCAAAAACAAAGGTGAAACAGGGCGAGGTTGGGGCACAGTCTGTGATGTCGCTAAGATATGGGCAGAGGCACCTGCACAATTGGGCACAAATGATTTATCAAGCAATGCGAGCAGTACAATACAATGTAGCTCTACGATACCAGTCAGCTCCAAATGATAATGCAGGCAATGAGAGCAATGCAAAACAATATAGCGCTACAATACCGCAAATAATAATGCCAGCAATGCGCAAATTAATTATTAGTAGCAGTGAGCACAATGAGCGGAATAGCGCTACAATACCAAGAGCCAGGGAGCGTGGGGAGCGACCGCTTCTGAGCGAGTCAGGACGGTCACAGCGCAGAAACAGACGGGACGATCTATAGCTATCTGTGGGAGGGAGGAGCAGCTGGGAGGCGGGAGCGGGGTGGAGAGACGGGCTATGAGGCACAACAACAACAAAATGGCAGCAAAAACAAAAGTGAAACAGGGCGAGGTTGGGGCTGTCTGTGATGTCGCTAAGATATGGGCAGAGGCACCGGCACAATCGGGCACAAATGATTTATTAAGCAATGCGAGCAGTGCAATACAATGTAGCTCTACGATACCAGTCAGCTCCAAATGATAATGCAGGCAATGAGAGCAATGCAAAACAATATAGCGCTACAATACTGCAAATAATAATGCCAGCAATGCGAGCGAAGCGCAAATTAATTATTAGCAGCAGTAAGCGCAATGAGCGAAATAGCGCTACGATACCAAGAGCCAGGGAGCGTGGGGAGCGACCGCTTCTGAGCGAGTCAGGACGGTCACAGCGCAGAAACAGACGGGACGATCTATAGCTATCTGTGGGAGGGAGGATGAGCTGGGAGGCGGGAGCGGGGTGGAGAGACGGGCTATGAGGCGCAACAACAACAAAATGGCAGCAAAAACAAAAGTGAAACAGGGCGAGGTTGGGGCACAGTCTGTGATGTCGCTAAGATATGGGCAGAGGCACCGGCACAATCGGACACAAATGATTTATCAAGCAATGCGAGCAGTGCAATACAATGTAGCTCTACGATACCAGTCAGCTCCAAATGATAATGCAGGCAATGAGAGCAATGCAAAACAATATAGCGCTACAATACCGCAAATAATAATGCCAGCAATGCGAGCGATGCGCAAATTAATTATTAGCAGCAGTGAGCACAATGAGCGGAATAGCGCTACGATACCAAGGGCCAGGGAGCGTGGGGAGCGACCGCTTCTGATAGAGTCAGGACGGTCATACCATACTATACAATGACAGGTCATACCATACCACACCATACATTAGATACCATACTATACGATGACCGGTCATACCATAATATACTGTACTATACAATGTTAGGCTATTCCATACTATACAGTCGTATTCCATTCCATACAATGACAGGCCATACCATATCATACTATACCACAGGCCATACAATACCATACTATACAATTGCAGGCCATACCATACTATACAATGACAGGCAATGCTATACCATACAATATCAGGCCATAACATACCATATACTATAAAATACCAGGCCATACAATACCATCTCTATACAAGGACAGGCTATACCATACCATACTATACAATTACAGGCCATACCATACCATACAATGCCAGGCCATCCCATATCATACTATACAATTACAGACCATACCAAATCATACTATGAAATGACAGACCATACTATACAGTGCAAGGCATGCCATACCATTTCATACTATACAATGACAGGCCATACTATACCACACTCTACGATGAAAGGCCACAATATACCATACTATATGTGACAGACCATACCAGTCTATACAATGGCAGGCTATACCATACTATACAATGACAAGCCATACCATACTATGGACATTGACAGGCCATAACATACCTTACTGTACTATACTATAAAATGACAGACTATAGCATACTACACAAGGGTATACCATTACATACCATATCGTGACAGGCTATACCATAGCATATCATAGAATACAATGATAGGCTTTACCAAACCATACTATACAATGACAGGCCATATTATACCATTCCATACTATACAATGGCAGGCCATAACATACTATACCATAGTATACAATGACACGCCATACCATACAATGAGAGGCCGTACTACACCATTCCATGCCATGCTATACAATGACGGACTCTACAATGCTATAGAATGCGTCCATACTATATATATATATATATATATATATATATATATATATACCATCCCTGAAAAAAAACAAAGGTTACGAGGACATTATAGTTAGGCTCACATTTAACTCGTACAAAGCCATAGAAATTCAGCAGTTATACTTACCTGAGCTAACTGTAACTTACGCCCCCGCAATGCACTGCTTATGACCAAACATAGTACATCACTCATGACCTGGTCAGTGATATCATTGATGATATCTCAAATGACATCACTGATGACATCACCCCATGAGTTTTCAGTGTTTCGTAAAAGTTTCTGAGACTTAAAGATATATACAAAGCTGCAGCATAAGTTACATTACTATTCTTTCTGTACTAGTAATTATCTGTGCTATTTCTAACATATCTCATCTAAGTAGCTGTGTGACTATCAGTGTGTGAGTAGATGTCTGAGTGGCTATTTGAGAGTGCGTGAGTATGTGAGTGGCTGTATGGAGAGTGAGTGAGTATGTGAGTGACTGTATGGGTGACTGAGTGGCTGTGAGAGGGGTTATATGGGTGAGGAAGTGGGTGTGTGAGTGGCTGTATGGATGAGTGAGTAGCTGTTTGAGTGTGTGTATAGGTAAGTGAGTGGATGTGAGTGGCTGAATTGGAGAGTTAATGTGTGTGCCAGTGGCTGTAAGGGTGAGAGTGTGTGTGTGAGTGGTTGTATGGATATGTGAATGGGTATTAAGTGGTTCTGTGGGTGTGTGAGTGGTTGTACAGGTGAGTGGCTATGTCAGTGGCTGTATGAGTGAGTGAGTATGTGAGTACCTATATGGGTGAGTAAGTAGCTGTGTGAGTTTCTGTACGGGTGATTTATTGGGTGTGTGAGTGGCTGTAAGGGTATTTGAGTGGGTCTATAAGTGTCTGCATGTCTGTATAAGTAGATGTATGAGTAGCTGTATCGGTGAGTGAGTGGGCACATGAGTGGCTATAAGGGTGAGTTAGTGGGTGTGTGAGTGTTAGTATGAGTGAGTGGATTTGTGAGTGGCTCTATGGATGAGTAACTGGTTGTATGACTACTGGTATGGTTCTGTGAATGGGTATCTGAGTGGCTGTGTGTGTTTCTGTTTGAGTGAATGAGTGGCTGTAAGGTTGTGTGAGTGGCTGTATGAAGGTGTTAGTGGGCATGTGAATTGCTGTATGTTGACCGGGTGGCTGTATTGGAGAGTGAGTGAATGTGTGAGGGGCTGTGTGGGTGAGTTATTGGCTGTGTGATTGACCGCATAGGTGTGTGGGTGGCTGTATGGGTGAGTGAGTAGCTGTTTGAGTGTGTGTATAGATAAGTCAGTGGGTGTAAGTTGCTATATTGGAGAGTGAATGTTTGTGCAGGTGGATGTAAGGATGAGTGTGTGAGTGGTTGCATGAATGTGTGATTGGGTATGTAAGTGGTTCTGTGGGTAAGTGAGTGGCTGTGTCAGTGGCTGTATGGGTGAGTGTGGGAGTACTTGTATGGGTGAGTGAGTGGCTGTGTGAGTTTTTATATGGGTGATTGAGTGAGAGTGTGAGTGGCTATAAGAGTATATGAGTGGGTCTCTAAATGTTTGTATGTCTGTATAAGTGGATGTGTGAGTGGCTGTATGTATGAGTTAGTGTGTGTGTGAGTGGCAGTATGAGTGAGTGGAGGTGTGAGTGGCTCTATGGATGAGTGATTGGTTGTGTGAGTACTGGTATGCATCTCTGAATGGGTGTGTGAGGGTTTGTTTGGGAGTGGGTATATGAGAGGCTCTATGGGGTATGGGTGGTTCTGTGGATGATGTCATTTGAGATACATGAGTGATGTCACTGACCATGTCATGATTGATGTAATATGTGAGGTAATAAGCATTGCATTGCGGGGGTGTAAGTTATAATTAGCTCAAGTAACTATAATTGATGTTGCACAAGTGAAATGTGAGCCTAACTATGACGTCCCTGTAACCTTTGTTTTTGTTCTGTGAATGTCTACTGTTTTTTAATTCTATTTCCTAACTATAACGTCCCCGTAACTTTTTGTTTTTTTCAATGAATATCTAAGGTTTTTTTAAATTCTATTTCCTAATTATAACGTCCCTGTTTTCAAGTAAATTTCTATGTTTTTTTCATTTTAAGTGTAACCTGTAACCTTTGAGAGTGTGTGAGTTAGTGCATGAGTGTCTCAGTGAGTATGTGACAGAGTGCGAGAGTGGCTGAATGGATGTGTGAGTGGGTGTGTAAGTGTCTGAATGGGCCTAGGAGTGGATGCATAAGTGTGTCACTAGGTGTGTGACTGAGTGACTGAGTGTCAGAGTAGGTCTGTGAATGTGTGCGTGAGTGTCCGAGTGGGTGCATGAGCGTCTGAGTGGGTTTGCAAGTGTTTCCATGTGTGTGTCAGTCTGTGCAGGAGTGTCTCAGTGGGTCTGTGAGTGGGTGCATGATTCTGAGTGGATTCATGATTGTCTAAGTGAGTGTCTCAGTGGGTCTGTCAGTAGGTGTGAGAGTAACTGACTGGGTTGCAAGGGGTTTCATGAGTGCGTGAGTCAGTCTGTGAGTGAGTGTCTGAGTAGATCTGGGTGGGTGTGTGAGTGTCTTAGTGGGTCTATGAGTGGATGTCAGAGTGTCTGAGTGGGTTTGCGACTTCCTCCATAGGTGCATAAGTCAGTTTGGGTAGATGAGTGTCTAAGGGGGCCTGTAAGTAGGCACATGAGTCTCTTAAGTGATAGTGAGTTGGTGTGCGAGTCTGTGAATGAGTTCATGAGTCTCTGAGTGGGTCTGTGAGTGAGTTCATGAGTCTCAGTGGGTCTGTGATGGGGTGCATGAGTCTCTGAGTGGGTCTGAGTGGGTACATGAGTCTGAGTGGGTCTGTGAGTGGGTGTGAGACTCTGAGTGAGTATATGAGTCTATGAGGAGTCTGAGTGGGTGCATGAGTCTGAGTGGGTGCATGAGTGTGAGTGGATCTATGAGTGGGTACACAAATGTCTAAGTGGGTCTGTGAATGGGTGTGTGAGTGTCTGAGTGGGTGTGTGAATGAGTGCATGAGTCTAAGTTAGTCTGTAAGAGAGTGCATGAGTCTAAGTAGGTCTGTGATGGGGTGCATGAGTCTCTGAGTGGGTGCAGGAGTCTGAGTGGGTGTGAGTCTCTGAGTGAGTATATGAGTATGAGGAGTCTGTGAGCGGGTGCATGAGTCTGAGTGGGTGCATACGTGTGAGTGGATCTATGAGTGAGTATGCAAATGTCTAAGTGGGTCTGTGAATGGGTGTGAGTGTCTGAGTGGGTCTGTGTGTGGGTGCATGTGTCTCAGTGGGTTTATGAGTGGGTGCAAGAGGGTCTCATTGGGTCTGTGAGTTGGGGTGTGAGTGTCTGAGTTGGTCTCAGTTTTCTGTCTTGCCCTCTTCTGCTCTGTTTTGACTTTTCTGATTGTTTTACTGCCCTCTGTTTTGCTTTTCCTGCCTGTTTTTCTCCCCTCTGTTTTGCCCTCTTCGACTCGGTTTTGCCTTTTTTGCTCGCTTCTCCACTCTCTGTTTTGCCCTTATTGCCCTCTGTTTTGATTTTCTTGGTAGTTTGTCTGCCCTTGTTTTGTCTATCGTGCTAATTTTTCTGCCCTCTCTTTTTCCACCTAAAACCCCGGGGACTACTACCTCCCTGGGGCTTTACCGATATTAAGGAGGGGGGCCGCCCGGACCCCTCATTAAGCTCCAAGAGCCCCGGGGGCCACCATCTTCCCAGGGCTTTATTTTTACTAAAGGATGGGGGCTGTATGGACCCCCCTCCTAGGACTTTCATATGAACCTAATATTAAGAGGGTGGGCTGCGTGGAACCCATCCTCCACGGACTAACACCTCGCCGGGGCCAAATACTTTAATTAAAGTGGGGTGGGGGCCACGCAGTCAACCTCCATAGGCCTGTTTATCCCCTGGGGGCTCCAACCCCTTGAGCATGAACTTCAAAAATATGATTTATTAATGGGGAGGAGGGCTGTGTGGCCCCCTTACGGAGCCGATTGTGGCCCCAGGGACCTCAAGCCCCGGCCTTAAAATATATATTTTTTAAATGAGAGAGGGGGCTGCGTAGCCCACCTCTCCAGTCCCTGGTTCGTTTTTGGCCCTGGGGTCCCCATCCCCTGGGGCCCGGCCTTGAAGTGCTGGGTGCCCTGCAGCCCAACCAGGGCACCCAGTCCGCACTGTTGAGGTTCAATTGGGGGATCCTGAATGTCCCCGCGGTCCCTGCCAGCTCCCCGCCTCCTGTGCAAGCCAGCGTTGCTCTCACACACATGAAGCTCCCACTTGTCAACTCCCGCTTGTTGGAAGTGGATTGTTTGCTCTGATAACTTAGCGGGATTTGTCAGAGCAAAAGGCTATGTCCCAGGGTTGGGCACCCTGGTACATAGCAGGTGCCAGCCCTTGGGTTGTGGTGGCTCCCAGGGCAATTAATGGCTCCGGGAGAAAGGCGGCCCCCCTTCTTTCAATTTGAAAGGCCGGCCCCGTGGAGGTGATGGCTCTCGGGGCTGAGAACGGCCCAAAAGATGGGCCGTGTGGCACCCCTCCTTGAAAAAAATTAAGTAAGCTGGGGGATGAAGTGGTCCCCGGGGGAACATGTCCGACAAGGGGAATGCAGTTCTTAGGCGGTAGAAGGGAAGGGAAAGACAAAACTTTTGTCATGTTGCCCTCATACATCCCGAGAGGTGTCATGCTTCATCCTTGGGCCTTGCTCCTCGTCGGGCCGGCGCTGCAATGCTCGACGGGCTCACCATTTCCGGGGATCTTTGTCGGAGATCTTTTTAGGAGAAGCTGTTGGGTGTGTGTGGGTAAGGGGACAATGTGGGATGTGGTGCACGTGTAAAGTGGTCTAAAATAGGTCCGGGTCAGTCCTAGGCTCAATAAAGTTTTAATGGTAAGGTAGATCCTGCCTAATTAAAAGGAATTGGAAGCACTGTTGGATTGTAATGATCCTACCAGGCTGTCACTAGTGTGGGGTCGACATGTTTTGTGCCTAAATGTTCCGAGGGAATCAGTTGGCACTAAGTGTGAAATTAAAGTGCACGATTCGAAAACAGGTTCCAGGGATTTTCTAGGGTAGCCTGTCGTGGGACCTTATTATGTAGAACCTGTGGTGCCAGGAACTACTGCCCGACGGGGGTGCTAGGGAGCACAAAGTTGCTCCGCTCGAGTGGCTGGCGGCATATCGCCGGTGTGCCTACCCTTGCTCCGGATTCCCATAACTCTTAAAACCAATGGATGGGGGTCCGCGTGGGCCTACTCTTTTTTTCATAAAGCCCTGAGAAGTGATGGTCCCTGGGGCTTCAATCAGCATCAGGGGAACAGTCTGCACAGCCCCCTCCATCTATTAATTAAAGCCCCGGGGAGGTGATGGTTCCTGGGGCTTCAATCAGCACCAGGAGGGCGGCCTGCACATTCGCCTCCATTTATTAATTAAAGCCCCGGGTAGGTCGTGGTCTCCGGAGCTAATTGAGCCTATGGTACGGTGGGGGGTCTGTGCGGTGCCCCTTCAATATTTAAATAAAGCATTGTGGAGGTGGTGGTCCCTGAGTCTCAAGGAGCTGTGCCCACCACTCTTTTTTTAGGTCTCGCTAAAGCAGTGCTTGCTCTGTCTCTTCGAAGATTGCTGTATTCAGGATATGGACATTACACTCCATCCACTTTCTGCCCATCATTTTAATTGGCTGCTGTTACTGTCCTTTGTAAATGGTGGTTTTTCATTGGTTAGTAGGCTTAGTAGTCCCTCCTTAGTACCGCCTTTTCTCTTGTTGTAATCTCTAATGAGGACTTCCCCTGTTACATGTGTTGTTACTCTAGATGTTTTAATTATAGTCTCTAAGCACTATTTTAGTGATGACTTTCTCCTAGTTGCTGTTGCAGGCAGGAAACACCCTCCTGCTTCTCCAACCCAAACTGTGGTTTAACTGCATAGTAATACTGCACATGACCCATCTTCTTTAACAATAGCGGCTGTTTCTTTCTTTTCTTGGGTGCAGCTCGGCAACTTCTATTTTAAAAATATAAAAATGTAAGTAGCGTGGCACGCCCTAAATTTTAAACAATGGCGGATGTACGGCTAGTGCTTCTATTTTTTCAGTATTCCTTTTTGTAAGCATCCTGGCATGCCTTCTAATAAGCAACAGGGGCGGCCAAGCATTGCTTTTCTTCTGGACAGCGTGCCCAACTCTAAGTAGTGCGGCACACCCTTAATCTTAAACAAGCAAATGTGTGCTTCGTTCTTGTTTCCAGAAGGTCCCATAATCTATAGTAGTAGCCAAGTGCTATAATATATATATATATATATATATATATATATATATATATATATATATATATATATATATATATATATATATATATATATATATATATATATATATACATACACCTACAATATTACAAAATTTGTTACCACAGTGAGGCGCACTTTTTTCCAGTCTCTACATTTATGAAATAATACACATCCAGCGGCCATAATTCTCCCGTAATGCACATCCTTGCCAAGCCATCGTATTTGTTAAATACCGCATATACCAATAGGCACATATATCGATAGGCATAACTTTTCATAATTCCTGAATTCCCTTCGGCATTAGCGTAATACGTATTTATGTACTATGTCAAGTAATAAATCTATTAGTGTGTATTGTGTTCAAAGTGAGTCATTAACTAAGTGTGAAATATCAGTGCTTGAAAGGTAGGTCAGACTACATAAGTATATGTTACATAATGTTAACTGTCCTGATTTAGATCTACTGCTAATATGGTTTAGTATCATCTTTAACAATAAGCTAAAAATTATTTCTTGGAATGCAGCCGGAATACATAGCAGTTCAGAGAAACTAGAGTTTTTATTCTCGCTGGGAGCAAATGTTATCTGCATTCAAGAAACATGGTGTACTAATAACATTTATGCAGGGAAGGATTACTATGTATTGGAAGCGCCGGCTGCCCCCTCCAAGAAAGGTCACGCCAAAGGGGGAATTGCTTGCTTATTGTCTAACAAACTGGACTGGAGATTTTCTCATTATATTGACCCAAGTAACCTGTTTCAAGCTATAACAATTGCTAATCTCCCTAGCTCTCCAAATAAATCGGCAGTTGTAATCATTAATGTGTATATTCCCCTCGAAGAGCGTTTTAACATTTTATTGAGGCAAGTGTTTCAGTATATTGGACAGATTAAAAATGTTAATTCCCCACCTGAAGTTATCCTAGTAGGAGATTTGAATCGTAACATTTCTAATGCTAGTTTAAATCTATTTAGAAACAAATCTAAAGAAGAAGCCTATTTTATTCCACAAACCCTCTTTCCAGATAAAATAATAACGAACAAAAGAGGGAAGATTCTATTAGAAGAATTATCGGCAGTTGAGGGGCTTATTCTAAATGGGAGATTGCCCTCTGATGTGCCTGCGAAATTTACTCACAGGTCCCCCTTTAGTGCCTCAATACTTGACTATGTGATCTCTGATTATGATATTTTCCCATGTATTCAGGATCTTATGGTATCCCCTACATCTTTGAGTGATCATAGCATAATCATTATAACTATTGCTTTAAAACCTCCCCCCACTGTGTCTTGGTCCCTTAATAATAACGATGTCAACTTTCATGGATCTTCGGGTAGATGTTTTTGGAATCCAACTGCCATTATAGGTGTGCAGGATATGCTGGATATGCTATGTAAAACTATATTAGAATTACACGCCATTATAGGTGTGCAGGATATGCTGGATATGCTATGTAAAACTATATTAGAATTACATGATTGGCATGGTTCCGAAATTGTTAACTTTGAAAAGTTTATGAGGATGATCATCCTAGATGTGTGCGTATCCTGAATAAGGAAATAAATAAATTAGTGCGAGAGCAATTTCTAGGTAGATCTGGTGAACTAGCAAAAGAAATATCGAGGTTAAAAAAAAGGAGAACTAGATTAAAAGCGAAACTGAAAAAGGAGAAGGAAGATTCCGTATGGATAAACTTGCGGGAGGCGGTTGTACATGGCAGGCCTAGTGAATTCTGGTCCATAGTTGGTAGGGGTTGTGGTACTAGAATGAGCCCTCTCCCCATCCCTATATCGGAAGAGGTCTGGTCCTCTTACATTCGGAAGCTGTACGCAGGGAATGCTATAGTGGCTGTAGATAGTGCCCCTGATCTAACATCTGAAGGCCCTATTAATTTTCCAACTGAGAAAACAATAGAACAGGCCATAAAGAACATGCGCTCCTCCGGCGCAATGGGACCTGACGAATTACCTATGACGGTCCTGAAGCAGGAACCCTTGCTATGGAGTAAGATCCTCTACCCACTGTTTAAATCCTGTTTTATTACTTAAACGGTCCCCGCTTCTTGGAGAGGAAGTGTATTGGCCCCTATATTTAAGAAGGGAGTTAGGGACAACCCCATGAACTATCGTTTGATAGCCCTCCTCGATTCAATCGGAAAGGTTTTTGCAAAATGTATTTTAATATTACTTAACGATTGGATCGAGGAGAATAACATCTTGCCGTTAGAACAAACGGGTTTCCGTAGGGGGCACGGTACATTAGATAACCTCACCACCCTGAATGTGATCTCTGATAAATACACTCATGTGAGAGGAGGGGTGGTGTTTGCGGCTTTTATTGATTTCTCCACAGCGTTTGATAAAGTAGATCGTCGAACGCTGTGGAGAAAATTGGCAGCCTTGGTTTACCATCTTACCTACTGGATCTTGTACGTGTTCTCCATACTGATACTTGGTGCTGTGTTCTCCAAGGTGGAGAAAGGGGACTCTCGCACCGAATCCCATCTTTGAACGGCCTTAAACAAGGCTGCCTCCTGGCTCCATTATTGTTTTCATTGTATACTGTGGACCTTCCTGCTTCCCTGAATGCTTGTGTGGGTATAGCTCCGGTGGTAGGGGGGGCCCCTATCTCTTGTTTGATGTATGCCGATGATATTCTTGTCCTAGATCTAACTCCTAAAGGGCTGGCTAATCGGCTGCAGGCTTTACATGTTTTTGCTGATGCTCACTTTATGAAGATTAATATATCTAAAAGTAAAATTATGTGTATTGCCGGGAAAAAGAAGTGCCGTTCTGAAAACTTTGGATGGTTTATTGGGGGTCAGAAATTAGAGGTTGTCAAATCCTATACCTTTTTGGGTAAAATAATTTCGTCCAATTTGAGCGAGAAGCTCCATATTGACCATACCTCACGTAAAGCCCTCGCTCATGGTAAGGGTTTGAATTCCCTCTATCTCGCCACCGGTAAAAGACACTTCTCCAGTTTACTCGAAGTGTATAGGGCAAAGATTCCTGCAACGATACTATATGGCATAGAACTCATAGAGCTGAAGCACTGGGGTTTCTGTCACAAAATTGAAGGGAAACTTTTAAGATCCCTATCTACCTTTAACACCGCGTGCTCCTTGGCCGCATGTAGGCTTGATTTCGGCCTGAGGAGCAGCTGGGTGCAGGGATTATGTGCTCTGGTACGATGGGTGGCTTGTTTGGCCAGAGCTGAACCGGGTTCAATGAGAGCTCTCCTTAAAAGAGAACTGTTGGGCAACTTCAAAGAGTTCTCTCGATTAGTAAGGAACTTTAGAAGAGCTGTGTCACTTTTAAAGCTAGACGAAAGTGTTTTGTTCCTTCACTCACCAGCCCAGTTAAAAATCCTGCTAAAACAGGCATCGTGGGAACTGTGCTTCCAAACAGATATGAATGTAATACGAGAAAAAGGGGGTTGTGATCTCCTCCTTAACTCTTATTCTATGAAGTTGGCCCAACCTTATGCCACATGGAATATGCCACATGGTGTCCGTAGATTATGGTTTCTTTTAAGATACAATTTATTGCCCCTAAATTTACTGTTATCTAAATGGTATGGATCTTCTCCCATGTGCAATTTCTGTAATTTGAGTATTCAGGACCGAACACATGTCCTGTTGATTTGCCCGGCACTCCGCTCTTTGCGGTTTAAATGGTTAAAACCAATATGTTTCCTACTAGGTATCTCTAATGTAAATATCTTTCTGCAATTTCTATACTGTCCCCCAAATGAAATGTTTTGCTTCCACATTTTTAACTTTTTTAAAGGTTTTTTAGCTATTTATTAATGTGCTATGGAGATGTCTGACGTTGCCAATTCTGGATTATTTTGCCAATGGACGGAACTTGTATTGTGTTTGTTTATTGAATTTCTTTTTCTTTGTGTGTAAATTGTATCGTGAATTTTATGTGGCCCTCGTTGAGAGCCAAAACATAATAAAATAAATTGAATTGAATTGTGTGCAGTGGTGATGTAATGTTTGTTAACCCCCAGCTGGGTTTATAATTTGGTCCCAGAGTCCATAGGTCTAGATACTGTGACCTATGTGGCTTGATTATGGTAGAATACCAGGCCACCATCCTTCCTAAACTTAATATATGTTTTAAGTCCATATTGACTGTTGATACGATGGAATCAATAGTTACCCAATTTCTTACTATTGGGGTGTAGAATATGCAGGTATATTATATTGGTTTTTGGTTTTGTCTTATAAATTGTGCAAATACACAATCATATAAATACATAAATTAATATTTTGTATAAATACATAGTCAATAAATATATAAATATAATAAAATTCATAAATATATTAAAAAACAATTATCTAACGATAATTCTATATTTCTTATGTCTTCAAACCCCCTGAGCTTTCTGATCCATGTCCGGGTAACAGTCTGAACCGGAGTTAAAAAACATTAATTGGACACCAACAAAATGAATGGTACCAATAAATATGGTTTGGAGCATGTTTGTTCTTGTATCAACAATTTATCTAAGTTTATTAGAATGTCATTTCAGGTAAAGTGGAAATATCTTCACTTGAATTGTCATCTCATTGCATAGTATAGCTCTTGGTTAACTAGAATGACATTATAGCATAATACAGTTTACAGGCAGGTATACATATCCTCTGAAATATTCAGGCCATTCGGTTGTTTGGAATGGAGCTCTAAAATATACTGTGTCTCCAGGAGTCTAAGTGCACTCTCCCTATTGCCCCCTCTTCTACTTGGTGGAATGGTGTCAATTACATAGAATGTAAGATGGATACGTTATTTACCTGTAATCCTAGTTCTCTTTGAGGGGTATCCTCATCAAAATCATAAGCACTGAATATTCCCGCCCATGTGCGAGGACCCTGGAAATAATATAAAATTATATATGGAAATCACATATATCTAGCTCCACATGTATAATTTTTTCTCACACCAATGCAGCCCTGAAACTGAGGCTAAACAATGTAATTACCCATACATAGACTGTATTTGCAAGCATATAAAAAACACTTTACGTCAAATAGCACTTGAACTCTGTGTTTTAATGAGCAAAACACTCATAAATCCTGAAACTTGCCAATAAATAGACATTGTTAGCCCACAGGCTGCATTGTAAAGCAATGATTTCTATATAAACAAGGGAACCCGCAAAATGGCTAGGGACCACGGGTGTCATTTGTACTTCAAAAAGGTCCTTAGCA
Source organism: Lissotriton vulgaris (assembly GCF_964263255.1). NCBI lineage: Eukaryota > Metazoa > Chordata > Amphibia > Caudata > Salamandridae > Lissotriton > Lissotriton vulgaris. The sequence goes on from NC_141695.1 coordinate 835,856,386, forward strand.
AACATTTAGGAATACACAAAGAATAAAATATAGACCGTATTAGGTTGCTATATAGTTCCAATGTCCAGCCGGACATGGAGTTTTATTCATATAATGTTTCAGAAATAAAACCGAGGATAAACGACCAACAACATTTATAGTGGGGCACAATCCTGTACCCTACAACGAGGGGGAAGTGTGGGATAATGGAGTAACAAATCACACAATTTGGACAAACAACAGTTACAGGCAAAGACAGCGCACTGGCCACTTGCATTCAGTGAAAAAGGTACAGCAAGTTTAGCCAAAATAGTGGTCACAAGAATTGGGCAGAATGGTCATTTGTGGCACTATTAAAGAAAGTCGACGTTTCGATCCCTTGCTCAAAATTAAACGGGATCATCATCAAGACTAGAACATAACATTTGACTGGTGTGTATAATTTAAGCCTGTTAAGGAAAAAACAGGAAAACAAAAGAAAGTTACCAGTAAGAATAAATGGGAACATTTAGAGATTACAGTCTGTCAGCGAGTAGATATTGAAAGCACACAGTATTCGGATTCGAACGATCAAGTAGGTTTAACAGTTGTGACTGTAGTGGAAGTGATTGTACAGGGATTGTGACAAAGTGTATCGAAATAAAGAGGAGAGATCAGTGATGAAAAACAATAAAATATAGTAAAGCATGCCAATGCCCGAAAGCAGTATTGAGCCGAAAGTAGCCTGTTGAGCATACTATGGTATCCTAACGGGTCAGTAAAATCATTTACTCTGCGGAAGACCTAAACAGCGGGCTGGACCTAAGTGAAAAACGACGCAGTGTTCATGCCCACCCAGAGAAAAACCACAGCTGGTGTGCGCGCCGGAGGTTGCCGGGTGTGAGAGCCGGAGGTGGCCAGGTGTAAGGGCGTGCGGCTGAGCCAAATGGTTCTGAACACTAATGTGGGGTGAGCCTAAGACGCACCAAGCTGGTGCAGGTGGAAAGAAGGGTGAGGGCTTACCAGGGTTATAGGTACACGGAAGGCACGTGAGTGAGTAGGAGATGAAGGGCCAACCGGAACCGTCTGAACAGGAAACAATTGGACCACTGTAAGGCACAAGGGCTAAGATAAGTAGGCATAACGGGTCGAGTGGGCGTAGACGCTCAAGAAGAAAACTAGCTCCTACCTCATGAACCTGATGGTGTCATGGCTGTGGAGGGAGCGTATAGCCCCTAGCCTGGGGAGACCAGCCGGTCGGTGAGGTGCCGAGGTGGACCTCCTGAATTCCTTCACGAATTAGTAGGTTTGCCTGCTATCAATTGAGGTTCCGCTTTTGGGGAAAGAAGAGCGCTGTTTCAGTGGGCGCTCGGGCAGGTAGAAAGTGGGTAGGGGGGGCCGGGACAAGTGAACTCGGCAGTGACTGGATCTTACCTTTGGATAAGTGATGGAAGTTTTCAAGCAGCGATGTACTACGAGGCGGGAACAGCAGTGATGTGCTCTTCAGTGTCCAGCGTGATGGCAGGCACTGAGTGTTAGATGCGCAGAGTCCAGTTAAATGGAGCCGCGCGGCCGCCATTTTGAAATGAGTCATCGGTTAGGGGAAAGGGGGGAAGGACTTAGGCAAAGGTGTGACTAATACGCCACCATCTTAGGTGAGTGAATAGAGTGTCAATAGAAGGTAATAGGGGTTTGCTGAGACGCGGTGCATTAGTGAATGACAAGTGATTAGTGACACGATAATTACATATTTACAATGAATTAACATAGGTAAATTAAAGATTAAACATAAAAATTTAAATTAAAAGTTACAGTTGGGATAAAGTTCACGTGCAAATTGAGGTTTAGAGAAGCAATGTAAAAGGATAAGGTAAGATTGGTTCTGACAGGAGAAGTATCAGTGGAGGACAATTCATAATAAAGTAGTCCAATCCTCACTTCTGTTGAGGCCATTTTTCTGGTCCCAAATGCCAGACTACGGATGCGTACTCTTCAGCAGGATCTGGAGGACAAGTGGGACCAGCAGTCAGCTCGCTGGGACGACAAGATAACTTTGTCAAGCACAGCCTGAGCGTTCATACCTTGGTGGATGAAAAGGCGAAATATACAAGTTGTCATTCCATTCCATCAACCTCCGCCTGCCCAGACGCTGATAACAGATGCCTCTCTACAAGGCTGGGGGGCACACATGGGTCATCTCCAGACGCAAGGACTGTGGTCTCCCAAAGAGCGCTCCTACCACATCAACATGTTGGAGCTGAGGGCAGTCCATCTAGCCCTCAAAGCTTTCCTGCCCTCGATTCAAACATCATCAGTGTTAGGACAAACGGACAACACCACCACCATGTACTACATGAACAAACAGGGAGGAACACGCTCACGCACCCTTTCCCGGGAAGTGCAAAATCTGTGGCATTGGCTCCTGGCTCGGAATCTGTCAGTCACAACAGTCCATCTCCCAGGAGAACAGAACGTTAGAACGGAAGCTCTAAGCCGGCATTTCGAAGACAAAGAGGACTGGGTTCTCAATGACGAGGTATTCAAAAGCATCTTCCAGTCATGGGGTCGTCCCACAATAGATCTCTTCACGGACGACAAAAACACCAAATGCCGAGACTTCGCCTCAAGATTCTACCGACCAGGGAATGCCCTTTTGATAGACTGGTCAGGGGAATTTGTGTACGCCTTTCCACCCCTTCCGCTGATCCCGATAGGTGGTGAGCAAGCTGACTCACTCGTACACAAGGATCTTTCTCATTGCCCCCGATTGGCCGAGACAGTGGTGGTACATGGACCTTCTACATCTGTCAGAGTGTCCTCACAAGAGGCTGTCGTGCAGGCCGGACCTGCTATCCAAGATGAACAGGAGGATTTATCATGCCAACCTTCCGTCACTGAATTGGCAGCATGGCTCCTGAGGTCATACATGCGGCCACCTAGGACTGCCGCAGGACTGCATTGTGAGAAGTTAGCCTGGCATATGATGTCCACTATTCTAGTGGGCACCTTGCACCAGTCTAATCGACCCTTATTGATGGTGGTTGTAAAGTTAACCTTATAGACAAGCTATCCTAGTGGTAGCATGGACCAGCAGTCATAGGCTAAGACTTCAGAGAGCATGTGAAGCAAGCTGTTTTACCAATTATAATCCCTTGAATACCAAATGAAAGAACACCACACAAGGTATATATCACATATATATATATTTATTCTAAACACAACCCCTCTGCACTCTTTATGAGGTCAGAGGTAAAAGTACATCACAAGTTACTCAATTAGCATACGATAAGTTGCACAAATACAGTTATGCCCTAGGGGCCTCACAAACCATATACTAAGGAAGTGGTCTAAGAACCACGTGAGAGTTAGACAGAAGGCCTAGGGCCTGTTGAATCGCTGGGACTACACTAAACAACCAAAGGTTAGGAAGTAGGAGGCCCACGGGAAACGCGTGCAGTGTCTAAACACAGTCGCGAGTTACCATTGACTTATAATGGGAAACGAAGAAGTTCCAAAGTTGCTGTTTAAGGACACTTCCGGATGGACTACGATAAAACCTCTGTAGACTAGGACACTTCGAGAGTCAAGACCCAAGGGAGCACCGGAGTACTCGTGTTACCTCACCCAGGGAAGCCAGGTGCATAGGTGCGTTTTGGTGTCTGGTTTTGTTGTCGTTTTCTATGGAGATCTGCAAAGAAGTGCTGCGGGCGACCAGAGGAAAAGTCTCCGGGTAGATCGACGATGTGAAGAACCTGAAAGCAGAGGGGACAGAGTCTGGGTCACTAGCCAGTGACCAGGAAGGAACCAGGCGATGCCGCGTGCTTGAAGGTGAAGAAGGTGAGCTTGTCTCTTCAGCCATGAGGTCCAGGAGGCATCGACTATTTATTTATTTACTGACATTTTTAGAGTGCGAACGAATACCCGTAGGCGTCTCGGCGCTAGACTACAGTGGTGTTCCTCCCCAGATGCTATAGCTCATGCGGAGTGGTGTGCTGTGTTATTGGTTAAATAACCATGTCTTCAAGCTTTTTCGAAATTGTAGGAGTGAGGGACTGGTTTTTATGTGGTGTGGCAGAGTATTCCAGATTTTAGGAGCCGCAACTAAAAAGCAGCGGTCGCCCCAGGAGACAGTTCTGGTACGTGGGACCACTAATTGTTTAAGTGATGTGGATCGGAGCTTTCTGACCGGGTTATAAGGTTTTAGTTGGTCTTTGAGAAAGCGAGGTCCTTGATCCTGCATCACTTTATAAACTATGCACAGTGATTTAAACTTTATCCTGTTTTGGATGGTCAGCCAATGGTAAGTCCTCATGGTGTCTGAAATGGGCGCGCATCTAGGTATTTTGGACAGAAGGCGTGCAGCCGCGTTCTGTACAGTCTGTAGCTTTTTTATGACTCGGGATTGTGCATTGAGAAGGAGTCCGTTACAATAATCTAATGATGTTAAAACCAGTGAGGTAACCAAGGTCTTGGCGGCCGTGTCCGGTAGAAAAGGAATGATTTTTCTTATCATTCTAAGTTTAAAATGGGCGGAGGCTGCAACCTTATTTGCGTGTGCCGTAAAGTTGAGCTGGTCATCAAAGGTAACTCCTAGGTTTCTGACCTTAGAAGAGGGGCGAGGAGGGGTGCCAAAAACTGATGGCCACCAAGTTGCAGACCAGGCTGGCGAGAGGGTACCAAAGATAACCACCTCCGTTTTCTCAGAGTTGAGCTTCAGGCAATTTCTCGCCATCCACTCACCAATAGCAATCATTCCATTTTGGAACCGTTCTGCTACCTCCTGCCCGTCACCCTTGATGGCCAACACCAATTGCGTGTCATCTGCGTATGAGGTTAGGCTCATCCCATGTGCTTTGATGACACTAGCAAGGTCCGACACATATATGTTAAATAGTGTCGGACTTAGGGATGAGCCTTGAGGAACCCCACATGGTAATGACAGATTGGCCGATTGAAATGGTCCTAGAGTGACCGCCTGAGTTCTATTGGCCAGGAAGGAGGCGAGCAGGTCTCTGGACTATGACCAGGCGCTGGATTCGAGCTGTCCCATGAAGGATCTGGTTGACTGCAGTGTTGGTATCCGGATTGGACCCAACAAGCCTTGGCAACCGCAACCCACGCAGGATATCGAGATTGGCTTTGTTGCAGACCAGCCAGGTCTGTGGCGCTTCTCCTTTGAAGGGAAGCTGGAGCAAGCCTGGAGCAACCAGGAAAGCAGTTTAGTTCAAAAGAAAAGTCTTCAGGGGGCTCACTAGCCAACGGGCAAGGAACCAGGGAGACACGTCGAGCTGAAATGCAAGAGCAGGCCCCACGCGGCACTTGTGGAGTGTGGAAGGCTGAGCTTCGGTGCGAATGGTGCTCGGGTCTGGGGCTTCTCGTACCCCAATGCACAACTGCGGGGGTACCTCGGTAGTGGAGCAGTTAGCAAAATGCAGGATGCCCAGGGTGTCCGGTCCCACGTCTCTTGTGTCCGCCACGGGTCTCAGTTTTGATGCGGATGTGGGTCGGAGTTAGATAAGTCTGAGAGTCCAGTTCCTGTGTTGCTGAGTCTTCAGGTTCCGGCGGGAGCATCAACAAAGCAGACCAGCAAGTTACTGGTGGTGCCTGTTTGCACAGGGTGGTCACTTCTTGACCACAAGGGAGATGTCTTCCGTCTTCTAGTCAGAATAGAATGTCGAAGGTCCAAGAATTCTGTATCAAAGATTCTTTTCAGGATAATCTAAAGTCCTGGGGACACAGCTCCTATACTTATACTAAGCTAAGGGGCTGGATTACCTGCCTAGGTCCCTCCTATGGGTGGACCTGAGAAGGGGTGGTTACACCCTTTTCCCTTTGTCCAGTTTTGCGCCAGAGCTGGGGCTGGAGTGCCCCAGCAACTGGTTTGAACCGGGCTATGCATGGAGCACCTTGTGTGCCCCAGGCGGTGTCTAGATGCATTTACTGAATGCAGCCCTCCCTGCCCCAATACACAAAACCCCTGTCTGGGGAGGTGCTGGCACCTCCCTGGACAGGAAACCTGTTGTCCAGGCCGCCCTTGCTGGAGTTTCCCCCAGCAACAGGAGGTCAGACTCGTGTCTGTGGCAGCAGCATCCATTTTGTGATGCTGAGGCTCTGTTTAACTTTAACCGGGTAAATCAGTAACATACATGTCTTTTCCCTCTAGAAGGGTGGAATGCTACCCCGCTGCCAGAATTAGCGGGGGGTAGTATTCCAAAGTGTTTCACACCTTACACAACATGTTTTGATAAAGCCAAACCAAAGTTAGCATTAACCGCGAGGATTATAATGCACTTAAGAGTATATTGTATGGCTATATCATAGAACAGCTGTAAGGAGATGGTTCCGAAAGCTGCAGAGGGGCTCAGCTCATGCTAGGACACCCTCTCATATAAAACCAAGCACTCTGCGTCCAGGATTGTCAAGGCCTACCATAGGAGTGACTTATAGGTGCATATGTGTCTATATAGAAGGTAGATATAGGTATACTATATCAAAGTAAAGGGTGATTACACCACCTTACCCAAGCTGAGGGATCAGCCTGTGGTGTCAGTTTGGAGGGCCAACCAGGGGTGGCATAATACATGCTGCAGCCCCTGGTAGGCCTTGGATGCACCTATGCCCTGGGTACCTATGGTACACTATACAGGGGCTCACAAAGGTGACCCAAAACCCAATCTGGTATGTACCTAAAGTACATGGTATGACTTTAGAGAGAGAACAGATGGGCTGTGGGTCTGATTAGCAGGCCCACAGCCACACTAAAGTCGAAAAACCAGAAAATCACAGCAAAAAGTGGGGGTGACCATAGGAAGCAGACCCTACTCTCCTACATGCATGTCCATTTTGAAAGAGGTGAGATGGCCTTCCACAAGGCATTCATATGCATGCAAGTGGAAACGTTTCTACATGTGGTGTATGCAGAACAGTTGTCATCCTATCAAGGGTCAGGAAGAGGTCATTCTCCCTTACCTATTATATCTGGCTAAAGCAGGTTTGAAATTGAATTCCATTAAGGTGCATTTAGCAGCTATAACAGCTTATAGGCGATCACCTTCCCAACCTTCTTTTTTCCAGTTACAGGATGTGAAAGATTTTCTACAGAGCTTGAAGAAGGTCTACCCTCCGTTAAACCCTTCGTCAAGCCCCTCCCTACCCCCCTCCCCTGGGAGTTGAACCTGGTGCTATCGAAATTGATGGGTCCTCCTTTCGAACCCATTCATAAAGCAACCTTGCAGCATATTTCTTGGAAGGCTGCTTTTTTGGTAGCCATCACGTCAGCCCGCAGGGTGAGCGAAATTCAAGCTCTCTGTTCCAAAGAGCCTTATACAGGTTTCCATCTGAATAGGGTGGTGTTGAAGACACACCCCTCTTTTCTACCTAAGGTGATGTCAGATTTCCAATTAAACCAGACCATCTCTCTACCCACCTTTTTTACCAATCCCTCCACTCCAGCTGAGAGGGTCTTTCATTCTTTGGACCTGAAAAGGGTTTTAAAATTCTATCTTGATAGGTCCAAATCTATATGTAAGTCTGATCGTTTGTTTGTCAACTATGGATAGATCAGATCAGGTTAGGCAGCCTCGAAACGTTCCATCTCAAGGTGGATAGTTTTGTGTATCAAACTTGCCTACTAATTGGCACAGAAGGCCCTTGGGTTTTCTCCCAAAGCACATTCCACCAGAGGGAAAGCGGCTACCACAGCTTTTCTTCATAATCTGCCCAAGTCTGGGATTTGTAAGGCGGCGACCTGGAGGTCCGTCTATACATTTACCAGACATTACTGTCTAGATTCAGACACTAGAGCAGATACCCAGGTAGGCCAGACCTCCTTGTGGAATCTGTTTAACGGCTGATTTTTCGGCTGTTACAATCTTTGGTTGGGTCATGTGTTTCTCATTTACCTGGTTGATGGGCTTGCTATTCTATTCAGTGCTTATGACTATTGATGAGGATCCCGTGGAAGAGAAGGATAAGTTACTTACCTGTAATCCTAGTTCTTTTCCAGGGCTATCCTCATCAAAGTCATAAACAACCCACCCGCCTCCCTAGGTAAATGAGACGTTGTCAATGTGTTTATAGTTTATTGTTGAGCCCTGACTTTCAGGGTTATGCAAAGAACAACAGACCTAACTGTCACCTCTGAGGCATGATGGGAAGCCAGGGGTCATGGCTGACTTAAAGGCACGGTGCCAGTTTTTGTTGAAAATGCTTTCATTTTCTATGCTATTGCTTTACAATGCAGCCTGTGGGCTTCTTCTCCGCAAAAATCGACAAAATACTTACCTCACTCCCTACCCCCATTCCCCCTCACCATGCCACCTCACCTCCCCTCCATCCTGAGGCTCCATACCTACGAGCCTTTGCGCAGATCACCACGGAGACTTTTTTAGCCACCCTGCAAACTGTGAAAAGTGGCTCCCCATCCGACCCAGCCCCCATCAGCAAGCTGAAATTGGTAGCCCCCACTGTAGTCCCACCCATCACCAACCTCATCAACGCCTCCTTCAAAGAGGGCACCGTCCCAGCCAATTGGAAGAAGGCTACCGTCAGGGCCCTCCTGAAAAAACCCCACCTAGACCCCACGGACCCCTCCAATTTCAGACCTATCTCGCTCCTCCCCGGGATCAGCAAAGTGGCCGAACGAATAGCTAACCAGCAACTTTCCAACTTTCTGGAGGCAAATCACTTACTACGTGACTCCCAGACCGGTTTCAGACCGGGGCAAGGCACCGACACCGCCCTCCTGGCAGTAGTCGAAGAGGCGAGAAGCATCATAGACGCAGGAGGATCAGTGGCAGTGATCCTCCTCGATCTAAGCGCCGCCTTCGACACGGTGGACCACGCCATCTTGGTCCACCGGCTAAGTCGAGTGGGAATCACAGATTCTGCCCTTGCCTGGATTAAGTCCTTCCTGGAGGGAAGATTCTTTCAGGTGTCAGACGGCACCTCCACGTCCAAAGCTCGGCCCATGCAGTGTGGGGTACCCCAGGGCTCCTCCCTGAGCCCCACACTTTTTAACGTTTATATGTCCCCCCTTGAAGACGTTATCACCCCTTTCGGCGTCAAAACAGTGATGTACGCTGACGACACTCAGCTGGTGGTCTCCATCAATCAATCAAACACCAGCCTAGAAAATCTCTCCAGATGTCTCGAAGGAGTCTCACAATGGATGTGTGACTCTCGACTAAAACTTAATGGTGACAAATCGGAGATCCTTCTCCTTGGCAACCCAAACAAACTTCCTACAAACCTCTCCTGGCCACCCTGCATGGGAACCTACCCGACCCCAAAAACCGAGGTCAAAAGTCTGGGCATTTGGCTCGACCAGGACCTTAATTTCAAAACCCAGGCCAGAAAAACCTCAGGGACCTGCTTTGGCCTTATTCGCATGTCCCGAAAGATCCTCCACCTGATCCCCTTCCAGTCCAGGAAGTTACTGATGCAGGGGCTGGTCAACTCCAGGTTAGACTATGGTAACGTCTTGTACCTGGGAGCTCCTGCATCAGTCATTCACAAACTTCAGGTGGCTCAGAACGCGGCAGCTAGAGTCCTTACAGGAACCAAAGCAAGATGTTCGGCAAAACCAGGCCTCAAAAGCCTACACTGGCTCCCAGTGAAGGAGCGTATTACCTTCAAAATGCTGTGCATCTCGCACAAAATTATGCACGACAAAGGCCCCCCAATCCTCAGACCCCTGATGAAGCCCCACCAGTCTACCAAAAACCTAAGATCCGACGCACTTGCCCTTGCCAGCATCCCAAGAATAAAAAAGTCAAGATCCGGCGGCCGTTTATTCACCTACAACGCGCCAAATCTCTGGAACTCCCTCCCAGTAGCCATGAGGAGAGAACACAACCTCTTCTCATTCAGGAAACTATTAAAAACTTGGCTCTTCCCTTAAAACCCTGTCTTCCGACCGTCCCCCTCTCCTCTGGAAAAAACTAGGTCCTCTTTAGCGCTGGGATGCCCAAGGGTAGCTATGCGCTCTACAAATCCAAATCAAATCAAATCAAATCAAATCAAAACAATGTCTATTTATTAGCAAGTTTCAGGATTTATGAGTGTTTTGCTCATTAAAACACAGAGTTCAAGTGCTATTTGACCTAATGTGTTTTTTATATGCTTGCAAATACAGTCTATGTATGGGTAATTACATTGTTTAGCCTCAGTTTTGGGGCTGCATTGGTGTGAGAAAAAATGATATGTGTACATACATATATGTAGAGCTAGATTTATGTGATTTCCATATATAATTTTATATTATTTCCGGGGTCCCCGCACATGGGCGGGAATATTCAATGCTTATGACTTTGATGAGGATACCCCTGAAAGAGAACTAGGATTACAGGTAAGTAACTTATCCATCTTACATTCTATGTAATTGACACCATTCCACCAAGTAGAAGAGGGGGCAATAGGGAGAGTGCACATAGACTCCTGGAGACACAGTATATTTTAGAGCTCAATACCAAACAACCGAATGGCCTGAATATTTCAGAGGATATGTATACCTGCCTGTAAACTGTTTTACACTATAATGTCATTCTAGTTAACTAAGAGCTATACTATTCAATGAGATGACAATTCAAGTGAAGATATTTCCACTTTACTTGACATGACATTCTAATAAACTTACATAAATACAAGAACATACATGCTCCAAACCACATGTATTGGTACCATCAATTTTGTTGGTGTCCAATTAATGAGTTTTAACCCAGTTCAGACTGTTACCCAGATATAGATCAGAAAGCTCAGGGGGTTTGAAGACATAAGAAATATAGAATTATGGTTAGATAAATTGTTTTTTTTATATATTTATGAATTTTATCATATTTATATATTTATTGACTATGTATTTATACAAGATATTTATATGATTGCGTATTGGCACAATTTATAAGACAAAACCAAAAACCAATATAATATTCCCACATATCCTACACCCCAATAGTAAGAAATTTGGTAACTATTGATTCCATCGCATCAACAGTCAATATGGACTTAAAACATATATTAAGTTTAGGAAGGATTGTGGCCTGGTATTCTACCATAATCAAGCCATATTTCACAGTGTCTAGACCTATGGACTCTAGGACCAAATTATAAACCCAGCCGGGGGTTAACAAACTTTACATCACTACTGCATATAAAACCATATTAGCAGTAGATCTAAACCAGGACAGTTAACATTATGTAACATATACTTATGTAATCTGACCTACTATTCAAGCACTGATATTTCACACTTAGTTAATGACTCACTTTGAACACAATACACACTAATAGATTTATTATTTGACATAGTGGATAAATAAATATTACGCTAATGCCGCAATGAATTCAGGAATTATGAAAAGTTATGCCTATCGGTATATGCTGTATTTAACAAATACACTTTTTAACTGTGATTTGATATCCATATCTGTATTCATACAAATGTATAGGCAATTATGATGAAATGTAATTACTTGTTCGCTGTTTCAAGAAGCATTTAAAGAACTGTGTAGTCTATCCGCTATGTCTATTGTTGGAAATGTTCACGTGAGCACTAATTAGCAAGCACTTGCACTTTAAAAACAAAAAAAGTCTGTCTAACCGTGTCATTTGATCAAGGCTCACCCCGGGCCGAAACGCGTCAGGACCGAACAGGCAAATAAAACTTTTCTTTTTGGCACAATCCAAGTGGGCCGTTTCCGTCCAACCGTGTATGCTGATAAATGACAGAGTGCTGCAATATATATATATATATATATATATATATATATTTACACATACAATATTACTAAATTTGTTACCACAGTGAGGCACACTTTTTTCCAGTCTCTACGTTTATGAAATAATACATATCCAGCGGCTATAATGCTCCCGTAATGCACATCCTTGCCAAGCCATCCCAATTCCTAGTAATGCCAGATATATATCATACATTTGAAGCTAGGTTAACACACTCTCTAGATGAATACAGTTTACCTTTGGAGGAGCCTAGCTTTACCTACATGTTGATAAAATCACACAAGAGTTTTAATGCATGAAGTGGAGGCGTGGGCTCAAGTGACTGACGGGACCTTTGTCAAGCCTTTTTGTTCTATTTCTTTACTTTTGTTACAATTGCGGCACCCGCGCTTTAGCTTTAAACATCTTAAGCGAAAGCGTGGGTGCCGTGATTGCTTCCAAAGTAAATAAATTACAAAAAACAACAATTGTTACAATCATGGCACCCTCACTTTAGCTTAAGATGTTTAAAGCTAAAGCACGAGTGCCGCAAATGTAACAGATGTAAATAAATAGGGGGAAAAAACGGTCACCTGCCATTTCTTTTCTATTTGTTTAATTTTGTAGCAATGGTGGCACCCGCGCTTTAGCTTTAAACGTCCTAAGCTTAACCCCGGGTTTCCCGTGATTGCTTCCAAAATCAATAAAAAAAATTAAAAGCGCATGCATGCCTTTTTTTCTATTTCTTTATTTTTGTCGGAGTGACGAGAGAAGCTGAAGAAGAATCGAATGCAGAGCCACTTTATACTAAATCAATTTAATTAGAAGAAGATCACGGAAGAATCTAGAGGAGTAAAAGAGTGTCAGAGAGGGGTGCTACGCAAGCGTCGGTGAGAGACCGGTCATCCATCCTGTCCTGATTTCTGTCCTGAAGCCTTTGGTCGCAATATCTTCTCTTGGGGACCCTTCCCAGCCCCTTGGCCAGGGGGTTGGTTTTCACACCATACTCGGTTACTATAATTATATGTCTGTTTATGTGCCTATGTCCTTTCCTCTCTATTCACTCCTTTCCATGCATAGTCATTGCGTAGTACAAATGATTACATTTGATAATTGATTTACTTAATCTTCCTCCCTATGAATAATGGTGACAGTACTGTACTTGTAAGTGGTTTACATGAAATTAATCTAGACAAAGATTTAAAATATTTCCCGAGTCTGTGGTTATTACATCAAAATAAGTAGTTTGTATTGATGACATTTCACCATCAACTAGTTCAACTAATTTGGTCCAGTGACCAGAGGAAGGAACTTTTTGATCAGTGAAAGATTAGTTGAGAATAAGGCAAAACGATAAATAGTACAAACAAATTTAACCCAGCAGTTTATTAGCAGGTAGTTTGTATGTCTGTTTATGGGCCCAGGTGAGTATATGGTATTAGATTACCTGTTGCTGGTAAGCCGCTGGATCAGTTTTCTGGTAGCAAAGCTATGGTTATTATTGACTAGTTTGGTGATTAGTATTGATTATTGATGTTGATTATTGATTTATGTTTTAACAAAAAGAGTTTGTGTTGTCCAGAATTCCCGGGAAATTGAATAGCGGGTGGAGATAGAAACTACACTGCAATGAGGTTACTCGTCTGTTGGAATAACACTGAGAAACTATGCAGGGCTGGCAGTGTTAAACTAGGGACTATTTCCTGTGTAAAAGTGAGAGTGGTTGGATAGTAAAGAGTTTGCTGGTTACACTTTGGTGTTATATCACCTAGTAAGGGTAACACTGATCGACTAGCAGGTTCTTCTTAGCTTGGGTGACAGCAAAAGAGTTCGCTGGTGAAATTTTGGTCTTCTATCACCTAGTAAGGGTAACACCGAAGGAGTATCAGGTTTTTCCGAACTTGATTGAAGAGTAAATGGAAAGTTTTACCTGCAGTGTATGAAAAGTAAATGGAAGGTCTTACTCAGAGAAGACTGAGCGGAAGGTTTTACTTGCAGTTGAAAAAATTAATCTATCCTTTGAATTTAGTGGAACAGACAGAGTAGCAAATGTTTTCATGTTGTTACTAAAAGGTTTTATTTGAAAGAAAGTAGAGAAAGAAGTTTCTCGTATTACCTTGTAAAGGGAGGGTCAGTCGCCAGAGCAGCACTGACGTCACAGTGACCCGCGCTGGGATAGGTGGAAACAGCGGGTGTGTGTCTGATGCAGAATTGTAAAGGAGGGGTCAGTCGTAAGGAGCAGGACACGACATCCGAAAGGCCGCACTAGCATTCTTTAAATCACAAGCGGACCTGAAGCTTGATTGGAAACTTGAATGAAAGCTGAATTTAGATTGGTTAGCAGAAATTTGTGTGCTGATTCACATTTGTCTTTTGATACGAGTGGCCTAAACAGGAAGCTTGAGGATTTTACAGATTATTGAACTACCAATTGAGTGTCCAATTGTACGGAGAAAGGAGAAAAATATCATTTATAAAGATAATTAAACGTTTCTTTAGGAAAGAATAACCTGTTCTGAATTAGAGAGGGAATTCCTAGTCCGCCACCAAAAACGCCTGCTTCATTTATGATGATGGGGAAAGGTTATCATACATGTATATGGATGGAGAATTGGATGGAGTATACAAAAGACGATGGTGTTTTAGCTTTTCCAGAGCATGTTACCTGTAATGGAAGAATTTTACAGAATTTGAGAATGCTGATGTATGAATTAGAACCAAGACCTAGATTAACTCAATATGAGGCATTAGAAGAATGGGAAACTGAATCATTTGAAAGAGAAAAATGTAGAAGAGGAAAATTTACCGGATTCTATACAAAACGTATGAATGGGACCTGTGAAGAACAAATGAAACAGTGGAGAAGAGCAATGGTATCAGAAGATTATTCCAGTACTAGAAATTGATTAACAAAAAGGGAGTAAGAGTAAAGAAAAATTGAAACACTTAAACAGTGTATGGAGAGTCAGAAGATGAATTATTGGAGGATATTTTAACTAAAAACCCTCCACCGTATCAAGATGGTCCTAATAAAATTACCCCAAGTGCACCAGTACTAGGACCGCCTTTGATTCCAAAGGTATTACATAATAAACAAGTTTATAGAGTATTATATGATAAATAAAAAGAAACATTGAATAGAAATAGGGAAGAACTAATACAGAAAATAACTCAAATGAATGTAAATCCTGAAGCATTGACAATACCCGTAACTATAGGGCCTGTTGTCCCTTTGTATAGAGATAAGGTAAATTGTCCAAAGACACATGTTGCAGTGATTTCTTTGAATAATCCCAGAAAAGAAATTATAATTACTGATGACCAAGCCAGTGAGTGTGATTCCATAATTTCATTAATGGGTCTGCCAATAAGAGACTCAGTGAGTGAAACCCAAAGAGAGGTATGCCTAGTAGTTCAAAAGAAAGAAGGTCAGTGACATCCTCAGGAGTCAGAAGTGCCACAGCAGTAGCTCCAGAAGATTAAGAAATATGGACGCATGTCAGGTCCGTTCACTGATGGGAAAGTGGAAGGCAATGGTATTATTTTCTTATTGGATACTGGTGCTACCTGTTCTACTATGAGAACAGCAGACATCCCAAACCTACCGCTCTTGGGAAAAGCGATCCAAGTAGTTAGAGTCTCAAACCAGCAGATTAGAACCCCAGTCACAGAACCTATGGAGGTGCGAATTAGAACATTTAAACATATGCATAAATTCGTAGTTCGTGATTCTAGTCCAGTGAATTTATTATGCAGAGATCTTCTATGCATGATGAATTGCACACCGGATGGGGTTGCCATTCAGACCCCAGATGAAGATATAATATACAAAATGATGTTAGCTAAACAAGGCATAGAAATTGATGAGATGTATTCTCTGATGACAAAGAATGATTTGCCAGAAGAACTGAAAACCACTGTGAATCCAGAATCAGAGTGAATAAAGGTAGAGATACTAAGGGATAATAGTAGTAAAAACTGCATTTTGAAGAAGGTATATATAGGAAATTTTAGCGATTTTAACAAATAAATGTTATAATACTCCGTTTTAAAAGGAACAAGAGAAGTTAATTTTTAAGTATCTTGAGGTGTAATTGTGGTTTTAATATTATCTTGTTATGCTGCTGCTCTTTTTCCTGTTGAATATTACCATGTTTTGCTGTTGTCCTTTCTCTTATCACGGAATGTGGAATGTACTTTTAAGGTTTTAACAAATCAAATAAAGTTTTGTTTGACTGACTGACTGAATCAGAGTGATAGTGTGACAAGTGGTGGTAAACAAAAGGGACGGATGAATAGAGATGATGCAAAGAAAAGGTTTCCTTGTCATGGATGCAGAAAGCTTGGACATTGGAAAAACGAGTGTAAGAATATTCATAATAATAATGGCCCAAATCTCAATTTAAATCCACAGACGCAGAATGAGGTGTTGCCACCTGCCCCCATGCCAAATTTTGTGAATCAGACACAGTACGGACGCCGGATTTCAAGGAAGTGGTAAGAAAATTTCTGTGGTTTCACAATATTTTCTGCAAAATAATAAAAAAAGAAAATTGATATGTGCAATGATGGTGCCTGAAGGGGGAGGAAGAGGAATGGATACTTGGCGCATCCTTGCAGGTAGATCAGTCAGGTCCGTTCACTGATGGGAAAGTGGAAGGCAATGGTATTATTTTCTTATTGGATACTGGTGCTACCTGTTCTACAGAGAGAAGAGCAGACATCCCAAACCTACCGCTCTTGGGAAAAGCAATCCAAGTAGTTAGAGTTTCAAACCAGCAGATTTGAACCCCAGTCACAAAACCTATGGAGGTGCGAATTAGAACATTTAAAGATATGCATAAATTCGTAGTTCGTGATTCTAGTCCAGTGAATTTATTATGCAGAGATCTTTTATGCACGATGAATTGCACACCAGATGGGGTTGCTATTCAGACCCCAGATGAATATATAATATACAAAATAATGTTAGCTAAACAAGGCACAGAAATTGATGAGATGTATTCTCTGATGACAAAGAATGATTTGCCAGAAGAACTGAAAACCACTGTGAATCCAGAAGTGTGGGACTTTACTGGAAAAGAAATAGGTCTAATGGCAGATGTAGACCCAGTAAGAGTAACTGTAAAAGAAGGTGCAGTCTATCCTAACACCCGACAATACAAAATGAGTCCAGAAGTTAAAGCAAGACTGGCTACTAAAATTGACCGAATGGTTAAACAAGGCATTTTAAAAGAAATAATGAGCAGTGCTTGCAATTCGCTTATAATAGGACTTAAAAAGCCTAGCGGAAAATATTGAATAGTACAGGATCTAGGAAAGATTAATAATATCGTGGTACCATGTTGTCATGTAATACCAAATCCAGCAGTAATTCTATATCAGATACCCTGGAACGCTGGCTGGTTTACTGTAATTGATCTATGCCAGGCCTTTTTCTCAATTCCTTTACACCCTGACAGCCAGTATCTCTTTTCTTTTAAATTTGAGGATTATATCTATGTATGGAATCGAGCCCCTCAAGGGTATACTGAATGTCCTTAAATTTTCAATCAGATTTTCTAAAAGGGTCTTGAGAAACTAGTTATGCCCAGAAATTCTGTCCTAGTGCAATATATCGACGACCTACTTGTGGTGTCGAAATCCAGAGAAGACGGTATTGCTGATTCAATTGCATTACTAAATCATTTGGCTAATGGGGGACATAAAGTATCTCCAGAAAAATTGCAATTTTGTCGAACAGGAGTAAAATATTTAGGTCATCAAATAGAAAGATGAGTGAGGAAAGTGACCACGGAGAGAATTAGAATAATCAGGCAAATGCAGTTGCCCCAAACGCAGAGAGAGAGATCAGAATGTTTCTTGGAGTTGTGGGATATTGCAGACAGTGGATTGGTGCTTTTCCCTTACTAGCGAAGCCACTAATTCAGATGACAGGAAAAAGAGTAAAAGATCCAATCGTTTGGGACGATGAAAGTGTAAAAGCATTTGTAAAATTAGGAAACTGTTTGTGAGTCTCCAGCCTTAGGTATGCCTGACTATTCGAAATAATTTGCACTATTTTTCTGTGAGAGCGAAGGTTGTGCACTCTCAGTCTTAACACAAAGACACGGACTAAGTTGACGTCCAGTAGCATATTTTTCTGCTACTCTGAATCCTGTGGCTTCAGCATTACCTGGCTGCTTAAAAGCAGTAGCTGCTACTTGTATGAGCATAGAACAAAGTGAGTCAATTGTGATGGGACATCCAGTAAAAGTGAATGTTCCACATTCAGTCGAGATTCTATTAACAAGAACTTGAACCCAGTATTTTACCCCTAGTCAGATGACTAAGTATGAACGAATAATTCTGGGAACCGAAAATGTGACTGTAATTCGGTGTTCCATGGTAAACCCGGCTACACTATTGCCGGACTCAAAATATGAAGAAGTAAGAGATGTGGCAGAACATGATTGCTTAGATGGGACCGAGATGTCCACTAAACCTCGACCTGACATACAGGAAGAGCCTCTTAAGGAACCCGACCATTAACTATTTGTTGATGGCTCCTGTCTTAGGCTTGAGGAAGGAGGGTTGAGTGCAGCCTATGCTGTATGCAAGTTAACTGGAGTTGTTGAAGCATCCTGATTACCTGGAGTCAAGTCTGCACAAGTAGCCAAATTGATAGCTTTATAAAAGCATGCAAAATTGGGAAAAATTGGAAAGTGACCATATTTACTGATAGCCAATATTGTTATAGGGTTGTGCACGACTTTGGCCAACTTTGGATGCATGGGGGATGTATGACTTGATCAGGATATGCGGAATGGGAAATTTGTGAAAGAACTATTGGAAGCAATACAATTGCCAAAAGAACTAGCAGTGGTCAAGTGTGCCGCTCACTAGTCAGGAAATGACTATGTGACAGCTGGCAATAAATATTCTGACCGGGTTGCTCAATATTGTGCTACAAACAACATGTCAATAAATAGAAAAATGGAAACAAGTGGAATCAGCTGCCACCTTATGTCATTTTCAGCTATTGAGACATAGGAAGAAGTGAAACAGTTGCAGGATGAAGTGGAAGAGAGTAAAAGGGAAAACTGGATAAAGCAGGGTTGTGAAAAGAGGGCAGAAGATGAAGTGTGGGTGTACCTTGATGGCAGACCAGTTATGCCAAATTGTTCACTCTCACAAATGGCGAGACTGTACCATGGAGACACTCATGTGGGCAGGGAAGCTATGATACGACTATTCAGACAAAATTGGTACAATCCAAGGTTTAGGGTAGTCTCAGAGAGCCTTTGCCAGAGATGTTTAATTTGCCAGTAAGTAAATCAAGGCAGAAAAACATTGGTCAGTTGGGGAAGTATTGGAAAAGCAGAAGGACCTTTCATACGGTTACAGCTAGACTTCATATCATTAGCAGCATGTAGAGGAATGAAATACGTCCTTGTGAAGTGTCTTTGTTCTCAAAGTACTTGGAAGCATACTCTACTAGGAGAAATTACAGTATACCAGTTGCCAAATTATTGTTGAGGGAACTGATCCCACGTTTTGGTTTTCCAGTAACTTTAGAATCAGATAGAGGACCTAATTTTAATAATGAAATAATTTGAATAATCTGTGAAGCATTCAACATTGAACAGAAACTACACTGTGCATACCGCCCAGAGGCTTCTGGAGTGGTAAAACAATTGAATGGCACAATCAAATTGAGACTGGCCAAGGTGTGTGCATCCACCTCAATGAGTTGGCCAGATGCATTGCCTCTTGTACTGATGGAGCTCAGAAGTATTCCTGACAGAAACACAAGACTGAGTCCCCATGAGATTATCATGGGAAGAGCAATGGGACAAGCATATATACCAGGACATAAATTGCTGATGAACTGGTATTGGATTATTGCAAAGGATTGGCTGACCTAGTGCGTTCTGTCTCTCACCAGGTTGGAGAAGACGCATTGATCAGGCAGCTGGATCAAGCACATGATTTAAATCCAGGACATTGGGTGATAGTAAAGAATCACACTTGAGAGTTGTGCCTAGCACCAAGGTGGGATGAACCATGAAAAGTCATATTAGTCACCACCACAGCAGTGAAGTGTGCAAGTCTACAAATTGGATTCATGCCAGTCATACCAAAAGGATGCCAACCCCTGATGAAGAAGGGCCACAACTGACTCAAACAGTTGAGGCAGCTGAAGGTTGTGCAGCCAAAGAATATATAGCACAAGATGCAATGGAGACTGACAGAGAATAACTAAGCCCAAGTCAGGAGGATGGATACCAGTGGTTGACATACCGTAAGTGCTTATCAAAACAAGGAGTAGAACCGGATTAGAGGAGCAGGAGATTAGAGAGGATCAGATAGGTATAGAAGAACACACTCAGAAAAAAGAGAACCAAGAAAATAGTGAACCTGAGCAGGACCGGATAGGGCCAAAAGAACATACTCCGGTACACCAATCAAAGAAAACCCTGAGCAGGGACAGATAGGCATAGAAGAACACGATCGGGCAGCAGAATATCAACTTGTAGTAAGACCTGAACAGGACCAGCTAGGAAAAGAAGAACAAGTTCGGGAAGAAAAAGAGCAAGCTAAGAGAGTACCCGAACAAGAACAGTTAGAAGAAGAAGAACGAGTTCAGGCAGAAAAAGGCACACAGACAAGACCTGAACAAGGAAAGGTAGAGAGAAACTCTGAAGACGAAGAAAATCAAGTTGTGCCACAACATAACGAGAATAAAAAAGCTTGTGAAAGAGATAAAGACTAAGAAAGTGCAGTGCAATCTAAACGGGTCAGAAAAGGTGACGATTGGCCAAGGGGAGTCAAAAAGTTGAAATATCGCTTGAGAAAAACAAATGAAGACCCAGAACAAGTAAATGAAGTTACTAGCCAAACTCAGACTGAGCAGTCAGTTAGTAAAAATATTCGAAGAAGTCCAAGATTAAAGGTTTTGAATAATAAGTTCAAGGGACCTGAATGGACTTGTATGTATCTTGAGAAATTCGAAAATCTAGATTTAAATAAGGAATCTGATGAAGAAATAAATGCTGAACAGATTGATGAAAAGGAAGTGAGGCCTCCTTGAAGTACTTAAGGATTCTAATTTGTAATTAAAGAAAGAAGAACAAAGTTGCAGAAAGACCAAAACGAAATTGTATAAAGAAATACTGTAGAATTCGCATATGTAGTATATTATTAGTAACAATAGCAGTTCCTTATTTCATGATCAAGGATAAGAAGAATGACACAAACACTAATAAATAGATTACTAACCAAAAGGGAGATAGAGTAGAATTAGAAGCATCAGATGAGATAGATTCACATCACACTGTAACAGATAATGACACCTCATTAAATGTATTTACAAAGTTATTGTTTCAGTATGTAGACACAATGGAGATTAGTGATTGATATGTTTGTATGAAATTACCTACTTCAGTGGCTGAGGGGGTTACGTACCACCTATTACCTTTAACATGTGGTATTTCATGTAGCATATTGTCAAGTTTATTTTATAGAACAGGACAACTGCAATATTATTATTCTAATATAGATGTAGTATTTCAAGAAATTCCTATTCGAAAGAATGCGAATCCAGTACGCAGTAGTTTAGATGCACAGTTTGAGATTTTTTTTAACTATGAAGTCATTAGATATAGAAAAGGCACATAAAAACAATCTAATATGCTCATTACGTGAAGAAGAGAAAATATTTTTTACATTTAGTTGAAGAAAGGAGACAGGATTTCCAAAGGAAAGCTTCTGAACAGAAACACAATATTCCACCATGGGCTGAGAAAGAGGGAACTTATACAGCTGGCAAGGCTCATACTGCAATGTCCCTAGACTTTGTGAAAACATGGAAAACATGTCTCCATAGATTGAAGACCGATTATAATAAAGTATATTAGTTCCAGTGAATGTGAACATAACTTCCTAATTTTGAGGGTTGGTGATTAAAAGGGGGAACTGATCCAGTATTTCCTGGAGTTTACTATGTGTGTGGGAATAAAGCTTATTAAAAGCTGCCTGCACAATGGTATAGGAGCTGTTAGTTCGGAATAGTATTTCCGAATATCTATCACTTAAAGAGAATCACTGGAAACAATGAAAATAATAATGAACTAACCCGAAGAAAGAGAGCTAGTTTTATAGAAATAATAGGTGATATATTTAGTGCATTGATCCCTTCAGTGGGAGTTGTTCTAAATTTGCATAGAATCTGTCAGTTGTTAACAGTAGTTGATCATCTTTCGACTGATATCTGCGGGGGGGGGGGTTTCTTGATGATTAATGCCAAAATGGTTGCAATTAGATCTATGGTTTTGCAGAATTGACTTGCGCTTGACATATTATTGGCTGAAGAGGGCGGAGTCTATAAAATGTTGAAGGCGCTACATTGTTGCACTTACATACCGGATAAAAGTACAGAAATTAAAGGATATATAAAGAATATAACAAAAATGCATGAAGAATTAAAACCACTGGAGGTTGACAATGTCTGGGAAAGACTTACAAAAAGTATTACTTCAGTAGGGACCTAGTATACTAATATAGGGAAGTTTTTCCTTGGATAAGTAGTATTTCCCTTGGAAGGTATAGCAATAACAGTTTTGTCGATAATAATATGGTGTAAGTGTTACCCTAATAAATTAAGAAGGAGGAGATATGAAATAAATGGAAAGGGAACCAAAATAAAGTATGAAGAGATACAATTGGAGGAAATGAAGGGAAAGATATACGACGGGATGAGGGAAATAAAGAATAAAGATAAAAGCAAGAATGAAGAAAGAAAAGAAAGTGAAAAGTGCTAAAAGTTGGCTTCAGATTAGGGATGGGTAATTTTGTAATGGCTTTAAAATGCCATCAGAGAGGATTGATGGAGCAAGGACTCGTAGAAAAGATACTTGCTCGGACGCAATCCTCTTGCATAACATTTAACCCCGTATTAACTTTGTATTGTGTAAATTAATATGCACAACAGACTACACTATAGAAAATGAAGCTTGCCTATGTGTTTTACTAACGAGTAACTCGAGTGAGATTTTTAAATGGCCGCTAACTGAAAATCTTTAGTACGCATGCGTCTACTGCATCTACGTAGTATCACGTACTTTTCGCTTGGAGGGAATCTTTTGTGCCTGCGCAGTGGCTGACAGAATGGCTGCTTTGAACTCACATGCTTGGCATCTGCTTTGCTGAAAACTAAAACAAGTTATTTTACTAGTGCTAACACGGGGAAAGCATTAATAAGTAAAT
This sequence comes from Lissotriton vulgaris, assembly GCF_964263255.1. Lineage (NCBI taxonomy): Eukaryota > Metazoa > Chordata > Amphibia > Caudata > Salamandridae > Lissotriton > Lissotriton vulgaris. Next base: position 835,879,306 of record NC_141695.1, read on the forward strand.
GGGGTTAGAATAGAGGTAGGTGGTATACAGTGAAACTATTTATTTTTTATTTTAACAAGGGCCTTTTTTACTTTTTCAATAGTGCTTATTATGGGCGTGTTTACCTGAACCATAGTCTGTTCCCTCCCGATTGTACTACGCATGTGCAGCAATCGAGCTGGAAGAAGCAATGTCATCTTTAACACCGTCCAAGGTTAAGAAGGGATACTTTTCCTGGGAAACGGAATGATAATCCACTGACATGGATGGGAACTTGTGAACTTTTATAATTTGTGACAATAATGATGTGAATGCGGGTGGGAATAAAGACTTATGAATAAAGTTTGAATAAAGAATTAAGGGGATGAGTTTATTAACAAAGGGCTAACTGAAAAGAGTGAAATATAAGCATGGTGTGATGATCACCTCCCCTTGCCTGTCCAATCAGTGTTAGGAGTTTCATGATATTGAAACATTATTGGGATGTACATGCATATTGTAGGGTATAATTGAGGTCGTTCTTAGTTAGTTAGTGGGAGAGCAGAGCTTTGAGAAGCTTGAGACCGGGATGGTCCGGATGCTGTTGGAGTGATGAGAGCAGCTGAAGTAGAAACTAATGCAGAGCCACTTTATATTAAATCAATTTATTTAGAAAAAGATTGTGGAAGAATCTTGAGGAGGAAGAGAGTTGAGTTGAGATAAAATGTGTAGAGCGCAACTTTGCCCATAGGCGTCAAGGCGCTGAAGATGGAAAAACTGTGTGAGAGGTGAGCAAAGTGAACCGGTTAATGGTAGGCCTCCCTGAAGAGCCAGGTCTTCAAAGCCTTTCGGAAGAGGGAGTGGGAGGTAAGTCCCTTGATCTCAGCCGGAAGGGTGTTCCAGATTCTAGGAGCATGGGAGCAAAAAGCTCTGTCGCCCCATCTGACTTTATTGCTTTTAGATACAGACAAAAGATATTTATTGGCTGAGCGAAGTGCCCTGCCGGAGACTTAAGGGGTCACCAGGGGTCCGAACCAAGCCCGTGCAAAGCACGGTGGGTGAGACACAGGACCTTAAACTCTATTCTGGCCTGGATGGGGAGCCAATGCAGATCCTTCCTAATGGAGGTGCCTGATGCAAGCCTCGGGGCATCAACAACAAACCGGGCTGCTGCGTTTTGTACTGTTTGTAAGCTTTGTATCTGTAATTTATTAATTCCAAGGTACAATGCTTTACAGTAGTCTAACCTTGAGGAAATTAGAGCCACCGTAACCAGTTTGCGGGCATCTGTGGAAAGATAGTGTACTAATTTCCTCAGGGTTGTAAGGACACCACAGCAGGTGGAGGTCGTCCTACTGACTTGCTTTTTGAAGGAGATCTTGGTATCAAAAATAACACCCAAGTTCCGAGTGGACTGAGAGGGCGTGGGACAGGCTCCAAGGGCGGATGGCCACCAGTCCATAGACCAAATCTCTTCCTTGCCTCTGAAAATCAGCACCTCTGTTTTTTCCCCATTTAATTTGAGGAAATTTCTCACCATCCAATTTGCAATTGCTTCCATGCAGTTCTTAAAGTTTCGAGCTGTGATGTCAGCAGTTTGTGAAAGAGAGACCATAATCTGGGTGTCGTCAGAGTAGGAAAGAACTTCCAGCCCAAAAGATCTTACAAGTCTGGCAAGAGGAGTAACATAAATGTTAAAGAGCGTGGGGCTCAGGGACGAGCCCTGAGGCACCCCGCACTGCACAGATTTAGCTGGGGAAAGAAAATCACCCAGCTTGACCCTCTGTGCACGGCCATCCAGGAAAGATTTCAAAAGGCTACGTGCCGGTCCGACCACTCCTATCTCCTTGAGGCGTTTGACTAAGATGGAGGGGGATAGGGTGTCGAATGCGGCAGTAAGGTCGAGCAGGACCAGAAGGGTAGTCTGGCCACTGTCGAACTTAGCACGGATGTTATTAGTGACAACTAAAGCCGTGCAGGGAGGGGTCAAGTAGGCTGGAGTTCTCTAAGAAGGCACTCAGATGGTAGTTTAAATGGGCCTCTAGCATTTTTGCGGGAGCTGGGAGAAGTGAAATAGGCCGAATGTTCTTGAGGATCCTAGGATCAAGCGAGGCCTTCTTTAGAAAGGGCTTAACTATGGCCATTTTCCAGGAAGTCGGAAAGGCACCTTCCTGGATTGCCAGGTTGATGACTTCCAAGAAAGCAGGAAGTAAAACATCTCTGCATTCTTTAAAAACCTTCAGAGGGCAGGAATCGAGGGAGGGTCCTGATTTAATCTTGTCTAAGTGCAAATTAAGTTGCTCTAGGGTGAGCAGGGGAAAGATGAAAGAGTTACCCTGTGGTAGCTCTATGAGGTCTTCTTTCACAGGATGAGGCACTAAGGCAACGGGAGTTTATAGTTCTTGGTTAAGAGTTTCTAGACAAGAATGAATATCAGTTATCTTTGCATAAAAGAAGGTGGATATCTGGTGGCAAAGCTCCTGAGTTGCTATTACCGGATCAGGGGATTGCAGAGCCGACAGGGAGTCGACGATTTTAAACAATTCCCTGGTGGAGCTGAGGGAAGCAGTCAGTTTGGAAAAGTGTAGTTTCTTTTCTGCAAGAACCGCAATTTTGTATTCTTTGAGTAGGAGTTTGTTTGTTCTTTTCATCTGGATCAAGATTAAGTCTCCAGAGCCTCTCTTGTCTCCTACATCCCTGCCTAAGTGACCTGAGGGTGTCAGAGTACCAAGGGGCCGAGCGGCGCTTCCTGGCAGAGTAGGTCTGCTTGACTGGGGCCAGTTTATCCACTGCTTTTAGAATGGAATTATGCAGATCAAGAGCTGCACTGTCGATGTCACTTGCTAGAGATGAGCTGTGGCTGGACAGAAGGGGAGCTAATACTTCACTATTTATCCCTCTGAGATTCCTTTTGGATTCCCACTTACTGGGGTCTACTAGAAAGTTGGAAAAATTGGGGTATGTGAAATCCAAGGGGATGGCCATGTTGTCTGACTAAGACAGAGGAAGGGGGATCCCAATCTCTACCCTGGGGTAGTTGGTGAAGACCCCATCCAGGATATGCCCGGCTATGTGTGTGGGACCCTCTACTATCTGTTTTAAACCGCAAGAGGCTAATGAGTCCAACAGGGAGGTAGTGTCTGTAGAGTTATCTATGTCCAAGTGAAAGTTAAAATCTCCAAGAATGGTGAGGTTGGGTCTATCATCATAGGGTTCCACCAGCTTAAGTAGCTTCTGACAGAAGGATGGCAGGGGGCCAGGAGGCCTATAGATCAGAATCCCAGCAAAGGAGATTGAGGGGGAGGGGTTAAGTGCAAAGTATAGGGCCTGAAAGGAGTCACGTGGTGAAGAAAGGTGCTCGGTTCGACATTTTATAGCAGTTCTATATAAAATACCCAGCCCCCCCCCTCCTTCGCCCTTCTCTGTCCATTCTTGACAACGAGTACCCATCTGGGATGGCATCCAGGAGATCTGGCCCAGAATGCTCTGCGGCCCAGGTCTCCGTAATGAAGACCCAGGGAGGTTTTCTAATGGAGATGAAATCCCTGAAGGCAAGATTATTTTTAATTAGGGACCTGGAATTAATAAGAAATTCAGTCTCTCTACTAAGCTGGGGGAGCTTGTACCTTCCCGGTCTTGGGTGCCTAATTCGGGAGATATGAGGGAGGGGACTATCCTCTTTCCCCGTGCATTTGCATTTGAGGGCCTCCGGTAGACCCGCAGGAGGAAACGTGTGGTGACAAAATTTCGATGAGGGTTTGTAGGATAGCAAGGTCTGTAAGGAATATATGAAACTACCAAGGACAGGAGGATCTAACTGAGCAGCCTGCCCGGCCCCCGGCGCATCCTCAGCGCTGACGGGCGCAGACGGGCAGGACTCTGGCGCGACTCCGGCGCAGCTCCGGCGCATCCGCTGCTCGCGTCCTCTGCGCGGAGCCATATGCGTCCCTTTTATACTGAGCGCTGGACTGTGCAAAGCGCTTCCTCCCTATTCAAAATGGCCGCTCCAAAAGGATTCCCGGGACCGGCAGACTCAGCACCAAAATCGGCTGCGAGCTGGCCCAGGATGCGGGAATGGCGGGGGAAATGAGGCAAAATGCGCTCCTAAGTCGAGGCAAAGTGCAAATACAGGCAAGTTAAAAATAATGGTAACATTTTTTAAGAACACGTAAATTCCGTGACACAATAGGGAAAGGGTAGAGGAAACAGTGCAATCACCAACCAACCTCCCGGCTTCCACCTCAGGAGGAAAGAGACACACACACAGCAAGAGAGTGTCAGAGAGTGGTGCTACGCAAGCGTCGGTGATAGAGAGGTCATCTATCCTGTCCTGATTCCCGTCCTGAAGCCTTTGGTCGCCAGATCTTCCCTTGGGGACCCTTCCCAGCTCCTTGGCCAGGGGGTTGTTTTTCACACCATACTCGGTAACTATAATTATATGTCTGTTTATGTGCCTATGTCCTTTTCTCTCTATCCTCTTCTTTCCATAAATAGTTATTGCGTAGTACAATTGAATACATTTGATAATTGATTTACTTAATCTTCCTTCTTATGAATAATGGTGACAGTACTGTACTTGTAAGTGGTTTACATGAAATTAATCTAGATAAAGATTTAAAATATTTCCTGAAACTGTGGTTATTACATCAAAATAAGTAGATTGTATTGATGACATTTCACCATCAACTAGTTCAACTAATTTGGTACATTGACCAGAGGAAAGAACTTTTTGATCAGTGAAATATTAGTTAAGAATAAGGCAAGACTAATCTAGAACGATAAAGAGTACAATCAAATTTAACCCAGCGGTTTATTACCAGGTAGTATGTATGTGTGTTTATGGGCCCAGGTGAGTATATGCTATCAGATTACCTGTTGCTGGTAAGCTGCTGGATCACTGCAAGTCAGAGGTCCCTGGAGAAAATGAAATATTTTGCACAAACCAAAACGCGTCCTAGCAGTCAGTATGAGCCTGCAGAAGGGCAAGATACATTCAAACTACATTGGAGGTTTCTTAAAATGAGAGCGAGAAAGATGTAACGTACACTGGTAGAAGTAAAGTCATTTGCTGATGTTTACCTGATTTTGCAACTTGGCCCCTTAATTTATTGAAACATTGCAAAAATGCCATCACTCTCTACACTGTAGCGGTTCTTCTGCGCCAGAGCAGGTCACATTGAAAAGACACCGAGCACTTCTAGAGATGACAGGGAAACTGAAATAAAGAGGGGATCACGCAAGAGGAATCTCATTCCACATGCAGCTGGTGTGGAAGGGCGCACAGGACGAGCATTCATAAACACACAAAGGAAATCCAATTTTTAAGATTAAAAGAAATTCAATCACGTTAACTCACAAGACCACACTGAAGCCATGCCAAGTATTTCCCATGTTTTCTAGAGAGGTACTGGAGCGAGGACAGACAGTTAAGAGCATTCGCCCATAGTCACACCAAAGAGTCCAAAGGACCTCTGAACTTTGTGTCTGCAGCTGCTCCCGCCCCCCTCCCTGACGCCCCCCCCCATGCGGAAGTTAGCCTGGAAGATCCTTGTAACTAGGAATGCAATTTTAATTATGGCCTCACTCACCGTCTCAGTGCCAGTTTACACTGCGAATCATCATTCCAGACTAGCTCTGCCCCACCCTGAGGCTGAAGACTATGAAGCTGCGCGCTGCGCAGCATTTGATTTATTCGATTGGACTGGAGCGCGCGGCGGCATAACATTTAAACTATGTCTACGTCCCTGCTGTCAATGACTACTGGTGGGACAATCTACTGCATTATTTCGAATTTCAGTTTTAAAAACGTTGTTTTATTTACCGAATGCTGTTTGAGTATAGTCATACCAATGCAGCGAATACTGTGTGCTGAGGGGGCCGTCGAGCTCGGGGGCCCCTTTGCAATGGGGCCTATGTTATGGCCCTGTCTGGGACTTCTGATCAAGTTTAAATGTTCAGGGTATTCCTACCCTGCCCCCCTTTCTTTTTTTATAACTTTTTGTTAGGGACTTGGCTGAAGCCACGCCCCTAGATGGCTCCCTACACTTGCTGGTTGAAGTGCTGTCAGCCAATCAGCGCTCTGCAGATCTCTGCACCAGCTTGTTATTATTTGCGAATTAGCTGCAGTCATAAATATACACATTTGGATTTCCTTTTTTTTCCTCAGAAACTAGTGCAAGGATTTACACCAAATAACTGAAAGGGTGATCTTTGTAACTAAATCTACCTTTCTTCCAAATTCGTTGTAATTCCATCCAGTGGTTCGGACTGCAAGCGTGTCTAAAGCTCCTATGAGAATTAACATGGGAAATGCACTTTTTTGACCCCCCCCACCCTTTTTCTCAGCCCTCTGAGGAAATAGAAATTTTACGTGGCCAGTGTGTCCCCTACACACACCCTGTGTATGTACCTATGCCCCATGTATGTCCATGTCATCATGTAATTCCCTTCTCATGACTGTAATAATAATGCCTCTGCATTTCCGTCCAATGTTAGCATGTCAGTTATTAGGCCCTCCATGAATGAAACGTTAATTCTGCACTGAGGCCTATGTTGCCAATGCATTTACATGGTACACGTTTAACCCCTTCCATGCTGCTGACGGAACGGTTCCGTCATGCACTACGGGTGAGCTGTGCGGATGACGGAACCGTTCCGTCATGACTCCGCCCGCGCAAGGCGGAGTCAGCATGGGCGGGGAAAACCGCCCGCACGGAAGGGGTTAAAAGTCGAGATGAGCACGTTTTTGTGGCACAGCCGAGCCAGGACCCGAATTCAGGCTCCGAGCCTCCTGATACTCTGAAAGCTGCAGTTCAGTTATGTATCCCTGACATCTCACTTACTTCCTGCTTAGCCGAGAGGTGCCCAGCCTGGCCTGCCAAGACAGTATTTTGCCTACAGTTATCTGCTCAGCTCCATAGAAACACATTCCAGTCTAGTGAAAGGGGTAAACATATTCCGCCTGCAGAAGATAGGGCCTAGCCTTTCTGTCTCCATTCAAGTGATTTACTGAACCCGTTTCCATAGAAGGCCCATGGCCCCACCCAATGCACGAAGAAATATATGCACACACTAGCGTTTAGTGATGAGCAGCCTTTGCTCGAGCGACCTTTACTTCAGACAATACATCCTCCAAACACAAGATATCGGATATGCCAAAGGTGCAGGTCGTTCTGACATCCCAGACTCTTCTACTAGCACTAAAGTCAGCTCCCCCCAGCTCTCCCCAGTTACACGTCAATTCCACGTCATGACCAATTTTGCGAGCACAAGTAGGGTAAAGGTTCCTGCTGACCATGCAGACCCCCTCTATGCATCCACCCACCTATGACACACCTATGACTCATCAAGTGAACACCCACGTGTATGCCTCCTTGCACGCCTCTTTCACGCCCATGTGCTCTTATCTCTCTCTTTCACTTGCTCCGCCTGGAGCGCTCCGCCTTCTCCATCCAATTCAATGTATGTTTTAACTATATATAATGCATTCTGTGATTAAAGATTCAGATGACGATCCTTCCTGAACCTTAGTGGTGATGGAACCCGATTCTCCAGTAGCTCGAGCTATTGTATTAAAGCCCTTCTGAATCGGACACCACGGACTCTGCCTCTCATTATATGCATGATCCTTATTAATGTATAGAAATTATGACAGGGTAATTAATTATTTACCACATTAATCTGGTGCCCGAATAGGGACAAGTCCCCTTCCCCACGCGCCGGCGATGTAGGTCCAGCCCCCTACCCCTTCTACAGCCGTGACGGACTTCAAGTGTACACGACAGCGGGACTTCCTGCCTACTCCCTCAGGCCACCGGGGGAGACGGAGACTGCGACCAGGCATCCACACGAGGCGGTGAGGATCGTGGACCATCCCGACCAGAGCCCAAGCCGAGAGAGCAAGGTCCGAGGTATCCCGAGGCCCACCTGTTCCGAGGCGCATGCGCAGCAGCAGCAGTAGTAGCAGTCCAGTCCAGTATCGAGTTTCCGAGGCCTTCAGTGTTGCTTCCCGGTGAGTACCGTTATTGGGAACGCATAGAGACGGGTTCATTTATTTGAGCCCGGTAAAGACGTATCTGGGTACACAGGTACGGTAGAGACGTGTCCATTTCGGTGGACGCGGAAAAGACGTGTCTCTTTAAGAGACTGGTATGGTTGTACTGTTTTGCAGTGCATAAAGTAAACAGTTTTTCAGGATCGTGTTTTTTCTATGTACTAGTTAGGATGTATCTGTTTTTTTTAATGTTTTAATGTTGTAGTATGAATGGTTGTTTCCAGTCTATTTTTGTGTATATTGTGTTTTCGTTCAAGTTAGTTCCAACATGCCACTGTTTTCGAAATTAAGTCACATAGGGACCAGGAAAGGGATACTCGAAGAGGCCGTCCCCGTCCCGCCTAGGGACACTCCTGGCCATTTCATGTACCAAAAGCACGGGTTAGATGCCATACTGTTTTTAGACTTATGGGTAAATTATACGAAGGATCTGGACGAGAAATATAGATGGCCTGTCTCATGGACATGGGATGCTGATTGCATTATGAGAGTAGAGGAAGCACTATGGAAAAAGAAAGCTAGACAGTCCCAGAAAGATGCCATAGAGTTATGGCGTAAAGAAGTGCATAGGAGAACAGAGAAAGAAATCCACAAAGCAGAGAGAAGTAAAGAAGCAGCAGAAAAAGCCAGAGAAAAAGAGCTAAAGGAAGAAGGTGAACGGGTTAAGGCAGAACAAGCAGATAGACAAAGAAATGCCCTTATTAAAGGCATGTATCCCGTCCTCGCTGAAGGACTAGTTAAAATGACCCCGGAAGTGCCCAGTAATTTGCCGCCACCACTGATCCCGACCAAAGTACGTAATCATAAACAGACAGCAGCGGACATTTTTCTTTCTTCCTATCTGGAAGAAGCCGCTCCGGATTATGTTAATGCAGGTTTTCCTCCTCCTCCTCCCGGTAATAATCCTTTTCTCCCTCCGCCCGCATCACAGTATCAGTTAACACCACTGCCTCCTCCACCGACCGTGAAAGACGACTCAAGCCAAGGGGCAATGGTAGGGGGGGGCCCACCACAGACGTACCGCAAACACCACCTCCATCACGAGCAATGCAAGAATTAGCACTACAACGAACGCCAAAAATGACAGCATCACCTCATAAACAAAATGTAACGATTTCACATTGTATATATGATCCAGTACCAGGTGTGGGCCCAATGCTCATGTTCTCACTACGATTAAGACGCGTTGTAGACTATCTGATCACATTACCAGGCATGAAGGACAATTTAGACAGAATATACCACTTCATTAGAACGGGGGAGGGACCCGAGAGTATTCATGAGGCCATGGCACAAAGAAAAGTGGAGGTTCAACGCACACTATTACGTTTTTTGATTAATTGTCTGATTAGGGGACAAGACCAGCCAAATAAAGGAATAACTAAAGGTATGATTGAGTGGAGTGATAATATAGCTGCTTGTAAACATGATACAATGTCAAAGATAGAATGCATGTACAGGAAAATTCGTAAAGAAATTCTGAACTTACACAGGAAAGAGTCAGACGAGAAAGAGGATGACTTACCATCCGATGAGGGTGAGCCCGAAACAGAGGAAGTGGATAAATTGAATTACGTAGGTAGAGCAAAACAGTTTGACCGGCCCAAGGGTCTCGATTACAGTAAACATGGACCTCCCATACCAGAAAGATATTCTCTCGAACACCTATTCCAAGCTACTGAGAACGCACTGAGAAGACGAGTAGAGTGCGATAGACCTCACACTATGCATGAACAGGAACTAGCCCAGTCAGCCGTTCAATGGGCGTGTAATTCTAATATATATAATGATGACGTAGTGGCTCAAACATTTTTAAGCCTTCCTCTGGAAGAACAGCGTTTAGCTGGTATTTACATGGTTCAACATCTGATCACCTTGTACGAGAGTCAACATTCTGATCCAGGTCCCTTGTATAAATTATTGGACGATCTACTCCTAGAGAGATGGAGAGGCCTAGGTACCGAATTAATTAATGTCATTCTAGACCAACGACATAAGTACTTGACTTTTCTGACCACACACTTGATTCCTGCCCCACACCACGACAGAAAGATTTTCCACATAGACAGACAGAACCCCCTACGAGAGGTACATCCCGTTAGAAATGCAGCGAATGAGCTTCAACGAGTATACGTTTACACACCCTTGCGAAAATAGAAATACTGGAAATGAAAAAATTACTGCCCTGTCATGATAAATACCCGGGGGGGTTCCACCGTGAATTAAAAGACATTCTCCGCATAGGGGATTATACATACGCTGACATCATTAAATTATTAAAAGTACTGTTACCAGCAGGCATTTACGAAAAGCTTAAAGAAAAAGATTGGGAAGTGGGAGAGAAAAAGATAAATTGGACAGAATTGGAAGACGAGGATAAAACACGGGGCCCTGGTGTTGGCCTCGGGGATAAAGCTAAAGCACTACCTGAATTATTGATACAGGTCCTGCCGAGATTATTGGTTACTAAAAAGGAAGATTGGGATGCTATTTCAGCATGTAAACAGAAACCAGATGAAGACACCAGTGATTTTTATTCTAGATTCGAAAAATGTTTTACTATTAATAGTGGCCTTAAGACAAATAGTGAATCGTATCCACATCTTTTTGTGAGCAAATTAGTAGAGAATTCCTTACCCCCGATCAAAAATAGAGTATTGAAGGTTGAGAGTACCTGGCAAGCAAATAGCCCCTGCCCAAATGTTACAAATGTTACAATACCACCAGAACCGAATTAGAGAGGAACAGGAACATGAAAAGAGACGCATGAAAGATACCAAAATGAAAGTACTAGTTGCACAATCAGTACCAGCTGATGGACATAAAAAGGGCACGGCACCTGTTAAGGGGAACTGTAATTATTGCAAGCAACCAGGTCACTATGTAAATGAATGTGCTGTCCTGAAACACAATATAGCTACAGGCAAGACAAAAGAAAGACCGCGTCCTCCTAGACAGGATAGCACCCCGCAGAACACGCAAACGCCACAGAACACGCAACAGACAGTAGCCGTACCGCAACCCATAGCTGCCACACAACATGTCACGCAACAAATGTACCAGTACGCACAGTCAGACTATCCAGAATATCAACAGTACTCATGAAATAGCCTAGAGAGGGAGGTTGGCTTGCCCCTTATTGAGGTTCCTGTAGATCAAGAGGGTCCCTATGTACATAGTCGTGTATTGGGAAAAGACAGAAAATTTCTGATTGACACAGGGGCGAGCAGAACTACCATCAGTCATGACGAGGTTCCAGGGGCACCCCTCTCAGGCTCACAGAATATTTCCCTGGGATTTTCAGGAAAGCCTATTGTTAACGAAGTGTCAAAGCCAGTTTCCCTAGGAGTCGGTCCATTGTCCTGTACTACAGACTTGTTACTTACTAAGTCATGTCCAGAAAATCTGCTTGGTATAAAGACATTGAAAGAACTAGGAGCAGTGATTTGTTGTTCTCCGGAAGGAGTGAGATTGTTTTTACGTGATTTTAAAGGACATTATGTGTTGAGAGATTTTGATCCCAGACTCCAGAATGTACCACAGCATTTATGGGCGCAAGGTCCGACTGATGTAGGTTACATGCACCTTACGCCACACTGTGTCACTCTCAAACAAGGAGTTGTACTGCCACGTATCCGACAATACAAGTTACCACCTGACGCCGTAGTAGCATTACTGAAAATTGTTGACGAACTCATTGCACAGGGAGTGGTTGTAGAAACTGACTCAAATGTATGTAATTCTCCTGTCATCCCCATTCTTAAACGAACTGACCCTAATGCACCACCAGTCTACAGACTAGTGATTGACCTCCGAGAACTGAACAAGTGCATAATACCCCAGTACCCAGTGGTCCCAGACATTTCTTCATTACTGACTGCAATTGATTCCGAAGCGACGTTCTTTACTGTAATCGATCTCAAGAACGCCTTCTTTAGTGTCCCAATACATCCAGAAAGCCAGTATCTTTTCAGATTCTGTTTAAATGGACGCAGTTTTAAATTTACGAGGGCTCCTCAAGGATTCACAGAAAGTCCTAGTATTTACAGTCAAGCATTGAAAAGACAACTAGACAGTATTCACATGCCTACCGACACCGCACTGCTCCAATACGTGGACGATCTCTTGATTACAGCACGAACAGAACGAGACTGCGAACGTGCATCACTGACAGTCTTATACTTTTTGGCAGACAAGGGGTACAAAGTGTCCCCTTCAAAGTTGCAATTCTGTGCACAGCAAGTGGTGTACATTGGACACTTGCTGTCCAAGAGGGGTAGACAGTTGACACCAGACCGCATTCAGTTAATTGCAAATCTTCCACAGCCCAAGACACAAAAGGAGGTACGGGCCTTCATTGGCCTCACTTCTTACTGCAGACAATGGATTCCCCAGTATGCATATCTAGCCAAACCACTCATACAGTTAACAACACAGGAGGCAGCGTCTTCGACTGTCCTCCCTTGGACTCAAGAACATACACTTGCATTTGACAAATTGAAAAAAGCTCTATGTCAAGCACCGGTTTTAGCGACTCCTTGTTACAGCAAGCCTTTTACACTCTTTGTCACTGAACGCGAAGGTACAGCATTATCTGTCCTTACACAAGATCAAGCAGGAAGACACAAACCTTGTGCTTATTTTTCTAGTACATTGGATCCAGTGGCCCAGGCTCTGCCTGCGTGCCTGAAATCAGTTGCAGCAACAGCCCTAGCAATCAGACAGAGTGATTCCATAGTGTTAGGACACCCCCTGACAGTACAGGTTCCACACTCAGTGGAAGTTCTCTTGAACAGGACTCACACTCAACACCTGACTATAGCGAGACTGACAGGATATGAACTGACATTATTTCAGCCACACATAGAGATCAGACGATGCAACATTCTTAACCCTGCTACACTCTTGCCCTCAAGCACAGCAGACACTGCACCACATGACTGTGTGGAAGTAATTAATACAGTAACGAAGCCAAGACAAGACTTGACAGACATTGCACTGCCAGACCCAGACCTGACACTTTATGTGGATGTTTCATGCATGAGAACAAGCACAGGAGAGTTAGTGGCCGCATATGCAGTGACCACTGATACTGAAGTCATAGAGACACATCGAATTGACACACTGTCAGCCCAAGCAGCAGAGCTCATCGCTCTGACCCAAGCCTGCATACGAGCCAAGAACTTGAAAGTGAACATATACATGGATTCACAGTATGCCTTCGGAGTCGTTCACGACTTCGGAGTTCTGTGGCAGGAGAGAGGTTTTCTGACCTCTCATGGGGCCAAAATTCAGCATGGTCCCCTCATTCAGGCTCTGTTAGATGCAATACACTTGCCTACAGCCATAGCTATCATGAAGTGCAAAGCACATACTTAAGTCACAGACACCATTTCCTAGGGTAACGACCTGGCAGATCGAACAGCTAAACTTACGGCCCAGACTCCAACAGACATTCCCACAGACACGACAAAGACAGAAGTTCCATCACTGACAAATTGCATGACAGTCAGGGATCCCTCACAAGATGTACTCGACATCCAGACACATGCCACTCCAGACGAAATAAAGAAATGGACTGAACAAGGAGGGGTCCAGACTGACCAGGGTTGGATGACAAAAGGCAAAGCCACATGGTTCCTTCCTGACTCCATGGTTCAAGTTATCATAAATACAGCACATAGTCCAGCACACTTAGGAGAAAAGGCTATGTTAGACAGTTTACAGAATTTCTGGTTCAACAAGCACCTGCGTGCAGCAGCAAAACAGAAAGTGCGTACCTGCATGATCTGTTGTCAGTTCAATCCAGGCAAAGGCATTCCCGTGGAACAAGGTGGATTTCATCCTCCTGACCACCCTTTTGAAGTCCTCCAGATGGATTATATTCAGATGGACAGATGTCGAGGATACAAGTACGTCCTAGTAGTTGTATGTGCACTATCTAGATGGACAGAAGCGTACCCAGTCCCAGATTACACTGCTGTGACCACTGCCAGGCAGTTGGTCCGAGAATTCTTTCTGCGGTACGGCTTGCCACGTGTCGTGTACTCAGATAACGGTCAGCCATTCTCCTCTGAATTAATGAAACAAGTATCTCTTCTGTTAGGGTACCAGTGGAAGTTCCATTGTGTACGACAAGAGGCAGCAGGCCTCGTTGAGAGACACAATCAGACACTTAAGACAAAATTTGCGAAAGTCTGTGCAGAAAAAGGCGTGGATTGGATGGTAGCCTTGCCGGTTGCCCTCTTTTACATGCGTATGGTAGCTCATTCCAGAACAGGACTGTCCCCGTACGAGGTGGTTTTTGGTAGATCGCCGAATATGTGGGGTACGCCTATGCCAAAAAGAATTACCGATGTTGACAGTAATATGCTGACAGATTACCTGGCTTCCTTGATGTCTGCACTCCTTTCTTGTCGTTCACAGGTTGCAGCCGCCTTCCCCGACAACACCCAAGTGAAAGAACATTCGATTGTCCCTGGTGATACCGTGTTGGTCCGGAATTTTGATCGTTCAAGTCCTCTCGAGCCCCGCTGGCGAGCACCGAAGCTGGTACTTCTAACAACGAGGACCGCCGTCAAGGTCGAGGGAAAGAAGGGCTGGATCCATGCCCACCACGTTAAACGATTTCAAGGACTCGGAACAGTAAACGAAACTAAGGACTGCTCAGATACCAGTGACTCGAAACTCCCTTTGCTAGAAAAGACTCCGCAACAGGAGTACAAATTAAAGCTACAGTCTAGTAAGTCAGACAGCGTTTAATTGTTTAAGTCCACCCTGTGGTGAATCGGTTAGACAGGTTCCTGACATGTATAAGATCGTAGACCCGAGTAGACAGAGAGATAGGCAGAGAGATAAGAAAGAGAAATACTGCAAGACCTTACGCAGCAGATGCATAGTAACTCTGATCATTATGTTTTTTCTAAGTATATCGATTATATTTATAAGTTTGACACTACATGTTTTCTTTCCTCCTCTTGGTTCACATATACATTCTTCCTTCAATTACACTGTAGAGCACACATTCAGTGATCTGCCACCCCATGAATTGTCATATCGACTAGCACTGCGCAACAATACTTTTATTTGCATGTTACACCATTCTCACCAGACCAGCAATGTAACTAATTGCTGGGTATGTGGCCGACTCCCACCTTATCAGAAAACGAAGGGAGTTCTGCCCCTCTTTCCTTATCCGTTCTCGCACAATGGTTCGTGCGGAGCATGGTTTGCTTTAATGTCATCATCACAAGACAGAAAGTTCACAGATTCCCAGAGTGAATGGATTTGGGGAGATTTGAATATAGTAATGAATAAGGCATGTTTCCCCGACAAAAATGGTTTTCCCCAAAGGAAAGGAACAGATCTAGAAAATGAAGTGTACGAACTAGGAAATGTTTCCCTTAACCTTATGATTCTGAATGTCCAGTCCGAGACAAATATAGGTTCACCGTTCATAACAGTTTTACCAGTAAAAGGTGAATTATGCGTTAGAAAGAAAGGTTCAGTGCATTTAGGAAACAGTGATTGTAATACTGTGGTCGAATTCAATGATAAAGGAAAGTCTACTTTCAAAGCCTCCTGCCATTCCTATTTCATTTGCGGTCAGACAGCCTATGTACGTCTGCCCTTAGACTGGGGTGGGACGTGTTATATAGCGTTCCTACTGCCACCTGTTTTTCTAGCCCCATCCCATTATCATCGAGATTCCCGACTAGTACATGTTAGACACAAGAGGGAGACCGAATCCCCAGTTGTCGATCAGACTGAGACAGCGTGGGAGCAATATTCAGATTTCAATAAAGGATTCTTTTTCTTCATAGGTCCCGTCCAAAACAGTAAATTGATACGCAGATTGACAAGAACTTTGGAAGCAGTAGTGAATGAGACTACTTCTGCCTTAGGAAACTTAACAGAGGAGCAGTCTGCTATGAGACTTGTTGTTCTTCAGAACCGCCTTGTTCTTGACGTCATCCTGGCAGATAGAGGCGGGGCTTGTAGAGTGATCGGCTCCAGTTGTTGCGTGTTTATTCCAAATAACGCGCCATCCGTGTATGCAGCAATAACAAGGCTCCATAAGATAGCTCACGAGATACACCAAAATCCAGGCACCTGGACTTGGTCCGGTTGGCTCTGGAGTGTGATATCAGCCTGGGGATGGAAAGTACTGTCGTTCCTAGGAATAATACTACTAGTTATATTCAGTTGCTGTCTCTGTCTGCAATGTGGCCCAGCGATTTGCGGCTTGTGTGCCACTGCCTGTATTCCCCGTCCACGTTCACGTGCACAAAAGAAAAAAGACGAACAAATGATGCTGTATGAACAAATAGATGGTATCATGAATATAGACGTGTCCTGAAGGGCACAGTAGGGGACAAGAAGGGAATGAGGAAATAGAAATTTTACGTGGCCAGTGTGTCCCCTACACGCACCCTGTGTATGTACCTATGCCCCATGTATGTCCATGTCATCATGTTATTCCCTTCTCATGACTGTAATAATAATGCCTCTGCATTTCCGTCTAATGTTAGCATGTCCGTTATTAGGCCCTCCATGAATGAAACGTTAATTCTGCACTGAGGCCTATGTTGCCAATGCATTTACATGGTACACGTTTAAAAGTCGAGATGAGCACGTTTTTGTGGCACAGCCGAGCCAGGACCCGAATTCAGGCTCCGAGCCTCCTGATACTCTGAAAGCTGCAGTTTAGTTATGTATCCCTGACCTCTCACTTACTTCCTGCTTAGCCGAGAGGTGCCCAGCCTGGCCTGCCAAGACAGTATTTTGCCTACAGTTATCTGCTCAGCTCCATAGAAACACATTCCAGTCTAGTGAAAGGGGTAAACATATTCCGCCTGCAGAAGATAGGGCCTAGCCTTTCTGTCTCCATTCAAGTGATTTACTGAACACGTTTCCATAGAAGGCCCATGGCCCCACGCAATGCACGAAGAAATATATGCACACACTAGCGTTTAGTGATGAGCAGCCTTTGCTCGAGCGACCTTTACTTCAGATAATACATCCTCCAAACACAAGATATCGGATATGCCAAAGGTGCAGGTCGTTCTGACATCCCAGACTCTTCTACTAGCACTAAAGTCAGCTCCCCCCAGCTCTCCCCAGTTACACGTCAATTCCACGTCATGACCAGTTTTGCGAGCACAAGTAGGGTAAAGGTTCCTGCTGACCATGCAGACCCCCTCTATGCATCCACCCACCTATGACACACCTATGACTCATCAAGTGAACACCCGCGTGTACGCCTCCTTGCACGCCTCTTTCACACCCATGTGCTCTTATCTCTCTCTTTCACTTGCTCCGCCTGGAGCGCTCCGCCTTCTCCATCCAATTCAATGTATGTTTTAACTATATATAATGTATTCTGTGATTAAAGATTCAGATGACGATCCATCCTGAACCTTAGTGGTGATGGAACCCGATTCTCCAGTAGCTCGAGCTATTGTATTAAAGCCCTTCTGAATCGGACACCACGGACTCTGCCTCTCATTCTATGCATGATCCTTATTAATGTATAGAAATTATGACAGGGTAATTAATTATTTACCACACCTCGCTTGACGTATCACCATGAAACTTTCCATGCACAACAAGACTCACTATGAAACTTTTTGGGGAAAAGTTCATGAAGATTCGTCAAACGACACCACAGATATATGCAAGTCAAAAACAGGTTTCTATGGAAACATGGGCTTATCTATAACTAAAAGTGACAAAAAACCCCTGTCAAGCTACGCGGAGTTCAGCGAACAGCGGAGTGGGTTACCTCACGCCGTTCACACAGATATTTTGTGCTGGATGTTTGTCCAGCACTGTAAAATCAGAACCAACGGCATCTCGCACAGTACAATAGGGTGATGCTTTTTTCTGCAGCCGAGTAGAAGTTCTATGAGAGCGACAGCTTCCTCAATGCGAACGGAAGGTTTCTCAACGTGAGCAGTAGCGACCATCTGCGACCCCCCGCGTTGAGAAATCTCGCTGGGAAGAGGTCTAGCAATGGATTTTCCTCGCTCGCCAACTTACTGTTGGCGAGCAAGGAAAAAACTCCGCTTTGCGGAGCGGAGCAGCGTTTTTCAAAATTCTGCAAGCTCCGCAGGGTGCTGAATGCGAAAAATACTTCAAACTCCGCAAGCAGAGTTCACTACCCAGGCTTAACTATGTCTACCTACTGGTGACGTACAAAGATGAGATCGTGCACTACTTGTGGTTAAATCACCTAATGCCGTGTATTCCGTGCTCCAGAAAATCGCTCCCCGCTCGGGAGTATGTTGAATCAGTATGCAAGTTGCACCTGTACAGCCGTGTAGGTGTCTTTCTGGGCACAGGAGTTAAGTGCTGTGAGTCACAGCCAAGTTCAATCAAAAATGTTCTCGAAAATAAATGTAGAAGTATAAGTTTGAGGATAAGTATGAGAAAAAAACACTGGACATGACCAGGTGATGGTCATATCCAGTGGTTTTTTCTCATATAGTTATGGTTTCCCATCTGATTTTCACCATAGATATTCCCCTGATGAAGGCCCTGGCGCCGAAATGCATTGGGAATCGATTTATGCATTAACGATATTGATTATGCATGTCATAACACCATAAAGGTTACATGGATTGAAGATTCAAGAAATATTGATATTCTTTACATGGATTTCTGTTTGGAAAATTAAAAGAAACTTATACTTCTACATTTATTTTCGAGAACTTTTTTGATTGAACTTGGCTGTGACTCACAGCACTTGACTCCTGTGCCCAGAAAGACACCTACAAGGCTGTACAGGTGCAACTTGCATACCTACTGGTGATGCCAGTAGGTAATATCTATATGCATATATACAGAGAGAGAGAGAAATTATGATAGAATAATCGTTTTGTGCAAACGTGGCACAATATGGTTAAGAAACATTGACAAAGTCAATAAAGCCGGCTTGGGCTAGATCTATTGGCTTTGCCAGAACTTGTTTAGGGATGCATTCGAAATATAAAAAGAACTATCCTGATACTTAACTATTTATTTTCTCACGTTTTCATTTATTTCAAAACAAAAATACACATTTTTTTTGCAGATCTTTTTGAGGGTTGTTTACTAGGAACTTTTGGAAGTGTTTGTGAATAATAAAAACGTATCATCATCAAGAAATAGAATTTACTAACGAACCCATGATTTTCTCATATTTGACTGTTCTAACAATGTCATTTTCTCTCAAACGTTTTTCGACATTTTGGATTCTCATGAACATAATTCTCAAAATTGTCTTTTTCCTACAGCTACAGCCGTTTAACTGCAAGAGTCACCAACTGCCTCAACAGCCGAATCTACTTCTACGCTCCCAAACGCCACCTCCGATCTGCCAACCACGCCCTCGCCGCCGTCCCCCGCATCCGAAGAGCGACTACAGGAGGAAGGTCCTTCTCCTACCTGGCCGCCAAGACCTGGAACTCCCTCCCGACCGACCTGCGCCTGACCCAAGACCACCTCTCCTTCAGGAAGAAGCTGAAGACCTGGCTGTTCGAGCAGTAGCGGCACCCCCCCCACCCCCAGCGCCTTGAGACCCTACGGGTATGTAGTGCGCTCTATAAATGTCAGTGATTGAACTGCAGTCATGTGGTGCTCAGTGTGAATGAGTCATCTTCGAACATGGACATCGGCAGCATTTTTAAATGTGAGTTACTAATGTCAAAAGAATTGTATTGTTGAAAGTATGCATTTTAAATGGGTAGGAGTCTAACTACCCTACACTGCTACCCAAAACGTTCTCATATTTAAGGAAATGTGGCAACACAAAATGTAAAGGCTCTGGTCATAAATAGCAGAACCAGCCTAGGTTACACAGATTTCAGAGATCATACCTTTCAGACAGCGGAACTATACTTAGTTTTCATACATGTTATGGCTTGGGTTCACTTAGTATACTTACATTCAACTCATACAAAATGTAAGATTCAGCTTTGGACAGCAGAGCTGTCTCTGTGTTTTCATAGATTTTACAGGTACTAGGCAATAATTCTATCTCTCAAGTGATATAGAACTTAGAATATAAAAGCTTTGGCATCAGAGCCATCTCTCTAGCTTCTCATATGTTATAAGTTAGGGCTTCAGGGAGCACTGTTATACCTCGGCTAATAGGTAATGTAGAATATACAAGCCCAGACCTCAGACAGCTGAAGGGTTATACTTCGCTGTCTCAATACATACACCTGTGCTGTTTGCTAACTCGGGAGACGCCGCTGCAATTTGTGAGTTCCTGCTGCTGCCTGGGGGAACCCTGCCGACCTGCTAAACCTCATTCTGGGCTGTGCTCGCCTTCGAGCAGGGAGAGAGCCTTACCTGCCATCCTTTAGTCCCAACTCCCCCCGCCGTACCTTGGAAACACCTACGGCCGCAGAGCGGGGAGACTACACCTCCCATAAGGCATATCGGGAGCTGACCGGCCGCACACGCACACCTACGCGCCAGGAGGTGCACAAAAGACCAGCACTCTCTACGCGTCGCGGGACACGCGCGGGCGGCGCCGGGCTAAGCCCGGGCAAAGGGCGGGCCCTCGGAGGCCAGAAGAGGCTGGGCTGGGCCACCCCCCTTTCACCTCTTACAGGACAGATTGGAACTGCATTGAACTTGACACGGTAAACTGAAGGGGAGCCTCCTAATCCAGCCCCAAGTACTAATTGTGATACAGTGTGTCTCTGTTTTTGTATTATCGCACTGTAAAACCGTGTCACATATGCCAATGTCAACCCACTCAGGAAGGAATGGGACGAAAGAAGGGGGATGTGTGAGTGGTACTATGGACCAATTCATCACTTGCGCTTTCTCTGTTTTGGAAAAAGAGATTGCTCTAACATAGCGGCGCCTTTCCCTAGAATCAATGCATGGTAAATGGTCCTCGCTGGGCCCTCTATCTAGAGCTTTGTCGCCAGTTATGATCCAGGCGCACGCTGATTCCGAAAGCACCCAGCCGGGGAATATACCACCCAATGAGGGGAGTTCTGGGATCACTGCATGCACGCCTACTACACCAGGCAGTTGGCCTCGTCTAGATACACAGTCAACACCGCAGAGGGTTACCTCGCAGATAATGCTCACATCAGTCCTAGACCTATCCTCGTTTTCGGCTGCATCTGAGCACTCTGAGCAGTCACGTATGGAAGGGCCAAGCTTAGCTACCAACAAAAGGAAGAGGGCCCCAAGTGGCTCTAAGGGGGTAGGCCCTCCGATACCAAAAAAAAACAAAACTAAAAAACCTGACCCAAGAGGGCGGAGAGACGGGCAGGGGGGGGACAGTAGACCTAAACTCTTTTCATTCGGATCCAGGAGCTGCTGTTAATGGCAGCCTCTCGATGGCAGCGCCATCAGTTATCTGTCCTAAATTACCTATATCTACTCCCGGGGGGGACATCCAACAGCCCCCCACTTTGATCCACTTAGAACAGATCCTGACCTCACTTACACTGCCAATCCTGCAGAGGGTTAAGGTGCTGACAGAGAGGCTCGACCGGTTCGAGCAGGCCACCCTGGATAACTTCTTCTCCCTCAAAACCCTGCTCAAACTGCAGTTAAAAAACCACCAGAGCCATGATGCCCCCCCCCAGAAATCCCCAGTAGATCCTATATCCCCCCAATAGCTGGTAGGAACTAATGCTACTTCACTCCCCAGAGCTCCAGCTAAAGCGACCACTAAGGTTATGGAAACAAAAATAAGGAACCCGGGAAAAAAAAAAACAAGCCCCTAAGCTCCCAAAATAAGGAAAAAGAAACCCCTAGGGGCCCCCCTCTCATTCCAAGGGTGAAGCTAGTATTGTGGATAAAACAACAACAGCGGTTCTTCAGGGTAATCGGCCGCCGATAGATCCAAAGACTGGGGCAGCACCTTCCAACTCCTGGACCGTGGCCCATGCTAATCTACCCCCGGGTTGCCAGCCTTACGAAGTGGTACTGACTGGAGTTCCGATGCTTGAGCCTGGGAAACTCGAATCCTATCATGAGTTAAAAAATAAAACCATGCATTGGCTGCATGGTAATAGACCTCTTCCAGCCTACCTTAATGGCAACATTCTGCATGCGAGGAGGGTAGATTGGGTTGGGAGTACGGTCAAGGACATTCCGGGGGATTGTATTCTTGTTAATTTCAGGGACCCTCGGGTATCCGGGTACATCTGTAGTCAGAAGGGCAACTATAGCTGTAGTGGGATCGGAACTTTTGAGCTGGGCCATTTCTACATGCAGTTTGATGACTCAGCCCCATGGAAACCCTCAGTACTCCCTTGGGTGTGGGAGCACCAGAGAGTTAGCCCGCACAAACCATCTTGCATATAGAACATGCACCCAGAACCAATTTTCAGGGTCCTATGGAGGTCACATTAGCTACTGACAGGTAGACACCTGCCCGCTAGTTGTGTCAGCCATGGAAACTGGAGGGATTCCGTTTCGAGGGAATAGGGTATCACACCAACAACAGGGCACCCCAGTATTTACTGCCATCACCACTTGTAAAACCAATGATCTCTGTATTCCCGGGTTTATCCCAGTCCCCCGAATTCTACTTAGTTACTCAGTGAGTGGTGAGGAAGGAAACCGTGTGAGGAGGATTAATATCCCTACAGACCCTATCGATAGCCTTGAACACTCTGTAGACGACCCCGGAAAGAGCCTCCTTTTACAAGCACAGGCTCTAACGACTGAGGCTGTAGCTCCCCCATTTGAAGGAGAAACCAGCCCACAATCCAAGTCAGTGTATCCCAGTACAGTGGAATTTAGCCCTCTCCTAAAGTCCCCTCCCACTTCTGAGGGCACAGTAGTGTCCGGCCGCCCGATCAAGATATCGTCCTGGAATATTGCGGGCATCTTAAAGAAACTTGACCAACCGGATTGGAATGCCCTATTCGATGCCTATTCTATCTGTATCTTCCAGGAAACCTGGAGTCTAGTGCCTCACCATAAAGTAGGTTATACCACCTACCATCTGCCGGCTACACCCTCCAAAACAGGGAGAGGTCGCCCATCTGGTGGACTTCTAGTCTGGGTGAGCATTTCATTAGGGTGCTCTTTCAAGCAAATACATTGCAGCTCACCAGATATTCTTAAGATTATAGTATATGGTGGTCGGAGAGAGAAAGCCCTTGAAGTATTTATTGTTTATGCTCTTGGCACCCAGGGCGCATCCCATCTCCCACTGTTGCTCTATTAGAAGACCAATTTAGGAGATGCAACCAGGACGCTTATGTCCTGGTAGCAGGGGATTTTAATTGCACTTTCGAGCCCTTGGCAGTCGATGATATTCTTGGTACAGCTGAAGATGATGCCAGGAGAGGTATACGCGCTCTCCAATCCGACCCGATCCGGAGGTGGATGCAGTGGGCGATCCAGATGAACATACTCGCCTTGGAATTTGGCCTACGAGCAGTGAATGGTAGGACCACCTCTGATCCGATTGGGGCTTGCACTTACAACAGGGTAAACCATGCCACGAGGATTGATTACATTCTCCTCGATTTAAATCTGTGGCGCTACCTGGTGGATATGGAAGTATGTTCAACAACTGATAGTGACCATAACCCCCTTTCACTGAGTGTACATCCTATTTGGAAGGGTGTTGAAGAACACGTAACGGTGCCACTTATGCTCACTAAGGAAGTTACCCCATCTAACTGTGGTAGGCACCTAAAATGGTGTAAACTTGTCCTGGATCCAGGGAAAATGGAGAACATTGAGGTTATCCTATCTGCAGCGCAGGTTAAAATGCAGGCAATAGATATAGACCAATGCCACCCATCTAAGGTATCAGAAATATTCCAAGAAACCATCCAAGCACTAGGTAGTATATTCCTAGTCCAAAGCAGAGGCTCCGCACAGAGGAAACCCCGCAGGCCCACCGCCAAGGAGCGGTGGTACGCACCTAAATGCCGGCATGCAAAAACACAGTTGATAAAAGCTGTGAAAAGTAGGTCCCAAAGATCCATCCAGCTGGCGCGTAAGGAATACAAACAGGCTGTCATTGAGGCTAAAAGAGATTGGGAAAACAAGTATTGGTGCTCGCTTAAGGAGGCTAGTCTAGGGAGAGATTCAGCTCGCTTCTTGAATCTCATTAGATTAAAGAACAGATCCACCAGTGAGTGCATAACCTGCAATATAGTGGGTGAAACCTGGTTTGACCATTTCTCGAAATTGTATTCTTGTTCCCAGAGTAGGGACCCTGAACCAACTCCCCAGATATGCTTGCCAACTTTAAGGGATGTGGATGGTACCCACTTTGCGGACAGGGAGGTGGAGGACGCCATTCGAGCCATCGTGCCGCAGAAAGCTCCTGGGCCCGATGGTATTCCTGGTGATCTCCTCCGCTCCGATCCACGCAAATGGGCAAAGATTATTTCTACCCTTCTTAACTCCAATAATAATGGGGGCCCCATCCCTGAGTCTTGGAAGGGGAGAGAGGTCGTCCTGATCTTAAAAAAAGGAGATAGGGGCGAGCCTGCGAACTACCGCCCAATCAGCCTAATTGATTCCACACAGAAGGTTATTGGGAGGGTGAACCCCATGAGAATCTTGCTGTGGGCTGATGATAACAGAATTCTCTCGGACTACCAAGCAGGTTTTAGATCTGGAACAGGAACGATCGAGCAGGCCTTCAGGCTTCTACTCATCTATTGGAAAATGGTTCTTGTGGGGGAAGGGAAGCCTCTACTTGGCATTTATAGATCTCAAGACGTCTTTCGACTTGGTGCCCCATGCTCGCCTCTGGGGAGTGCTATCTGAAATGGGAATCCCAGGTTACATCTTGTCATTGCTGGTGCGGCTCCACGATGGTAATTTTGCCCAAGTGAGGTGGGGTAATCAGGGGCAAAAGACTAGAAGAATCCCGGTGGACAGGGGCGTCCGCCAGGGATGCGTCCTTGCCGCCACCCTGTTTTTACTTTATGTGAACGGAGTGGTGGAGCATTTAATGAAGATCCAGTCTGACGCACCATCCCTGGCGGGCGAGCGTATTCCAACCCTCCTGTTCGCCGACGATACTCTTCTTCTTTCTAAATCCCCAGCTGGGCTCCAGAACCTCCTCGATAGCTTTCAGATCTTTTGCGCATCAAGGGGGCTTGTGATAGACACCAGCAAGACTAAATATCTGGTGCTGAACCAGCCAAGAAAACTGGGTAGGCCCCCCATTTTAAACTCTGAGCCCCTTGAGAGGGTCATGGAATTAGACTACCTTGGCATCCGACTTTCGGACTCCATGAAGTGGAACTCCCACGTGCAGAAGATGTTATTGGGCCATAAGAGGGTTACGGGGCCCTGTTAAAGGAACAGCGCTCTGCCTCTATTAGACCCATTGGTCCAGTAATCGATATATACAGGGCCAGGGCGGTAAGCACAGCCCTTTATGGAGCAGAACTTTGGGGCTCTAGCAATACGGAGCATTTGGCCAAATCTGAAAATAGATTCCTGAGGGAATTAATGGCACTCCCACAGAGCACGCCCATGGTGCCTCTGTTGCTGGATCTCTGGTGCCATGCTATTAGCGACCTGGCAAAACTTCGCCCACTTCTACTGTGGGTGCGGCTGTGGCGGGTCCCAGAATTGGCCAAATACGCAGAAGACTTGGCAGAGGTGATGTCTATTATGGGCTGGCAAAAAATCAAATGGCTCCAAGATGTCAAGTCCCTACTGTTTGACCTGGGCCTTCGCGAGTCCTGGGAGAATAGATCAGCTCCACCAAAAGCAGTAATAAAGAACCTCTATTGGAATTGGGTTTCAAGCAAGCGTAACTGTGACCCTAAGTTGGGAAGTGTAACAAATAGGTTCCTAACGATTAAGGACGTTCTCTTTACTGAGCCATATCTAGATATTATCCACAAACCTCTAGACACTGCACTGTATTTTAAATTTAGGATCGGCACCTTACCTATAAGGGAATTTACTGTATGCTGGAAAACCCAATTCCAAACGTCTTCTGCTTGTCCCTGCTGCACTTTAGGAATAGAGTCCATGGCACATTTCTTGTTTGCTTGCCCGGCCTACAGAGTTCCAAGAGGTTACTGGCTTAAACCATTGTGCAAAGCATTGGGTACCAGAGATTACGTTGTAGCATTGCGTATCCTCTCATCGAATTCTAGCCTCTTGTGTGCCACTGGCCTGGCCAAATATTTCAGTTGGGCTTGGTCAATTAGAGCAAAAAGGCTGAAAGAAAATGTTTAATTCTTGTCTTAAAGTTTTTAATGTATAAAAGTTCTTATACCTTTTAACAAACAGAATACATTTAATGCGTAAATCTGTGTTGCCTAAAAAAGGGGAAACTGTAATGATAGCTTACTACCCCTTGGGAAATACTAATGTACCTTAATATGTAAACTTGTGTTTTAGAGGAAATTGTGATAGCTTGTTGAAATCCAGTTGAGTTTAAGGATTCCAAGCTGTGTTTTTACTGTTGTTTTTATGTCGGTGCTTTTAAGATATGTTTTATATCGAAATAAAGCCTTACTTACTTACTTACTTCAGATTACGCAGGCCAGCAGGCTCTAGAATTAGCCCCATGTCCTTGGGTGGCCTAACTGACGGTCGCCAAGCATCCCCCAAGAACCCACTTACCGTTCCAGTCCGTGGTCGTCTTCAGGAAGCCTCCTTGCCCGATCCTGCTGCATATTTGCTGAATCGGAGATCTCCATTAAAATCCACAGGGTTCCAAATGTCACCTTGGCACTCTGCACCCGTCCGCCCCTGTGCTCCTGGTGTTGCAGCTCCTGTGCTGGTTGTTGGTCCCTGTAGTGCTGATCCTAACCCCTGGAGTTTTGCTCCCCAAGCCAAGCGGACTGCTTGAAAGCAGTCCCTGACTGCAGGCCCCTTTAGCCCCGTTGGCTAACATTGGGCTCCTGCACTCTGCACCCGACCGCCCAGTGCCGCTGGTGGTGCAATTTGAGTGCCTATCTGAACCTTGGGGAACCTTGGTTCTAACCCCCAAAAACTATTCTTGCAGGTCATTTACTTACCCGCAAACTTATAACCTTCTTTTCCCCATAGGAACCAATGTTGTGATGTTGTATTCCTAAAATTGTTCTGTTGAGTGGAACTTTTGTATGGAAGAAAAATAACTATATTGAAAAACTGAAAAAGTCTAACTTACCTTGCATTGTAGGATCCACGGTGTGGTATCTAGGCATACCACTCCGAGTAGTCGATGTAATCCAAAAGTAACGCAAACATAATCAAAAGTCATTTCCACCTAATTTAAACTGTTTTTAAAAGTATATACAAACCTGTAATGATTTCATTCCCAATGTCTTCACCTTCTAGGTCAGTTAATCATATGATGTTTACTGCCCTAGAAGCAGTGTCACATGGTCTGAGGTTGTGCCACAAGCGTGGTGACCTCTCAGTAAAAAGGTAGACTAAGTATAAGCAGTGCCTTTAATCCTGATCAAGCACTGTCAGATGCCAAGGAGATTATGATGGTGACCAAAGCTGTGCTGGAGGAAGTAGTACATAAACAGTAATGATATTGCAGTCTTCTGCATTGCCGGAAGTGAAACCAACAAAAAACAGTCAACGTGAGTTCATAGCTCTCAATCAGGGTCACTGGATTCATGCGATTCTCAGCCTTTTCTGCCTATTTACTGATCTACTGCATTAGCCACATAATTCACCATCTGGTACATTATTTGCCTATTTCAACATAAAAATTGTTTCAAGCTCACACTGATCAAACTTAAATCAAGAAAAAGCAGAATGTGGTGCTGCACAGCAGCTGACCATTTGCAAATGTGACTGTCACCACTCCAACGGTTATTGCTGTTTTCAGGTTTTAAACTGATACTAAGAGGTAAAACCATTGCCCAAACGGTATTAACCTGTGGTAAAATTAATAGATAACGAAATAATATGGCAACGGGGTGTGTTTTATTATGCCACATTATTTGCCCTTTCTTGAGTAATGTAGGCAGCCCTCTAGCACTTATTTTTGTCTTTAATTTCCAAATAATTCCAGTGGCGCTGCTCTCAGTGTACGATAGGACCCAGATCTTAGTTACACACCCAAACCTATGTTACACAAGATAACATAATATCGAAGGGTAAATTGTGTGGATAGTATTTGAGACAATCCTCATGCAAGAGGCTGGACCAGTGCTGTGTGCACGTTGGTTAGATTGATGATCAGTGAAAGTCAACCAGCAGAGTGGGTTCTGGACATGGCCTCACCCAAGAGTTCAGAGTAATGTGCATTTATTTCAATGTGAAGTGCATCTGCAAACTGGTACAGGTTTGTCCAGTCAGAGGACCCTTACCGTGAGAAGCTGGAAGGAGGCGTACCTGACAAAGGGGAGAGCCTCAGTCTAAGCTTGCCGTGCCTGTGCTGCGTGTGGCAGATAACTAATAATAGCACTGGATTTGGGCTCTCAACAGTAAAGACAAGCCACTGACCTATATTTAAACAAACAAAGCGCCAATACTGTTTTTTGTATTCATAGTCAAATGAATGCAGCCATGTTGAAAAACTCAACAACAACGGTAAAGACTCCTAGTTCTGTCAGAAATAATCACTTTTTAATTTCTTCTTTTACAAAAGGATTTTTTTTTTAATTTTGCAAAACATTTACATTTTTTTCAAGATTACAATACAAATATCATATTAAAACATACACATATACAAATCTCCAATTTACCATACAAACTCTCAATGTCTTTCATTCCACTCTCAAACTCCTCAATAACCTTTCCACAAAACTCACACATTCATGCATTCCACTCCAAATTGTCTTTTTCTATTTACAAAACCAATAAAGTTGAATTTTTTTCTAGAAGCAGCCATAGAGGAATAATATCAAAATGTAATCATTTTATGCTTGATTTAGGCTTGGTTTTGACATTCTTAATGAATGTGTGAGTTTTGTGGAAAGGTTATTGAGGCGTTTGAGAGAGGAATGAAAGACATTGAGAGTTTGTATGGTAAATTGGAGATTTGTACATGTGTATGTTTTAATATGATATTTGTGTTGTAATCTTAAAAAAAATGTAAATGTTTTGGAAAATTAAAAAAAAATCCTTTTGTAAAAGAAGAAATTAAAAAGTTATTAATTCAGACAGAACTAGGAGTCTTTCGCGTTGTTGTTGAGTTTTTCAACATGGCTGCATTCTATGAATACAAAAAATAGTATTGGCACGTGTGGCAGATATGCACAAGGAACGTTTAGACAGGGAAGCGGCTCCTAGAAAGAAGCAGGCGAGCCACTGAAAGCTCGAGCCAGACTGCTCAGCTCGAGGTCCTGTGGAAGGAACCTCGAGCCCACAACAAGCTGAATTTGCATGTGGCTTCTGCCTTCCACCCTCCCTATTCCCAGGATGGGTCGTTTAGGGCAGAGTTGACAACTGCGCAACTGGGAAACCAGGTTGAAGTCTCTGTGTCGGCTCAACACCCTGGGATTCTGGGCAAATTACTTAATTTCCCCTTGCCTATAAAATAAATAAATGTGACCTTGTGTAATGTAATTGGTGCTCATGTAAAGCGCTCCAGTTTTGAAGTAATAATGTCAAACCTACCACGTTAGAGACATACACTTTTTAAAAGATGTTATACCACATATCACGTGATGTATGATGTACTCAGCAAACATTTCCCAGGGTCGGCTCGTACGTGGGCTCTATGAGCAAAGCCAGGCTCGGCTTTCCCTGTTATTCTGATGGCTCGCCCACCTCTTCCCGTAGACAATGAATAGAAAGATATCAAGGATCCGGGCTACAGGAAAGTGACATTTCAGGGGTTGAGGCAAATGTTCATAAATCCACAAAAACGTAGATTTTTTTGATGTGACAGAACATTAAGATTGTTGGTACTGTTGGGTCAACCCAAACTGAGCTCACAGTTTCAGTCTCATGGACAGTGAGGGAAACTCAAAGTGGCTGACTGTCTGGCATGCAAAGAAAAAGAACACACGTGCGCGCAAAATACACAGGCACACATGCTGAGCAGGCGGTTGGGTTGTCCGGGTCAAGGGTCAGCAGCTTGTGCCCAGAAGGCGCTGCCAAGAGAATTTTGTTTATTCAGGGTCTAGAGTTCTTTCAATTAACGTCCCGTTGGGTGCCATGTCATCATTCTTGACATTCTCAGTCTGTGCCACCCGATCATTCCAGGGATTCTAGAAATCCTTCCATTTACCGCCATCAGTCTACGTTTATTTGTAACTGGAAACAGGCCTGCCCGCTCCGCAGACATAGTTCTTGGAATGCTGACTGTACTCTGTCCCACCTCTCAACTCCTTCACTTACCTCCTCTTTCCCAGCTGTCACCTGCTCTCATCCACCTGTAGCACCCACAATCCACCTGGCACGTATGTTCTAAATTACTCGCCCCTTTTAATCCGTCACATAGCCACTAGTTTGTCTAAATCTCTCCCTATCTTTTAGATTCTCTCTTTACCACTACCTTTTATTCTCTCTTATTCTGTTTCCCTGCCGCGACTCACCTCCTCTGTACCTTTCACCTTTCTCACACGACCTTTTATCTCATCTACCTCTACCTCCCACCTCCTCGTTCCCTACTTCCAAGTTTTTGCGACCTCCTGAGTCCTCCCCTCCGATCCCTCGCCTAATATATGCTGCTCTCACCCTCTTTGTTTTACCAGGTGCCACTCCTTCTACCCATCGCCCATATCTCCACCTGTTATTTCTTCTCAGCTTACCCTATCCCCTCCCTCTCACCCCTTCTCTTCCCAGCTCTCACCTTCCTTCAAACCTCCACTAACTTTCTTTCCCTGAACCCTTGCCACTTCCTCTCCACAGCTACTTGAAATGCACACATAATCTACTTTAAGAGTGTGAACACTAAAAACAATGAAAAATGCCTTTCATGGAAAAATACCTTCATGAAATTGAACAGTTGCCTGTGGTTTGGGCTTTTGCATAAAAACGCACTCTTCGGTCAGCATCAAAAACCTGACGTGCTTAGGCACTCCAGGCAGGAACGATGAATGTATGTATGTTTAGTATCCAGCCAAAATGAAATGGCAATCACATAAATAACGCTGACGTGGATTCCACTTCATTAAAATGAAGAATGATACCAAACAAATGTGCATTTGAAGGGATTTTGTTCATTCGAGCAAATAAATGGAGATTCGTTCTCACCAATGTATATTTTAAACAAACAACATAATTGACCTACTAATGTTCATTCATTCCACAGTATGTGCCACTGTACATCTGCAGAAAGAATATACATTAGTCCAGTATTTACACTTCACATTGACACGAGTCAACAAAAAGTTTAGGAAGTGAACTGATTTTAAAAGAAGTCGTATACATTAAAGGAAAATTCAGTATTATAACTGCACTCATACTCCATCAAACTAGCATGGATTTGGACCTGAGGGCAAAATCTGATTTGTTATGTTATGTTATAAGTTGATTTGTAGAGCGCACAGCTACTCAATTGAGTGTCCCGGCGCTTGAAGCAGGATGAAGTCAGAACCCGAAAAAGGAGCCACGCACTGAGGTCTACCGCTGGAACAGCCACGTTTTTAGAGATTTCCTGAACCCCAGGAGATCCTGAGTTAACCTTAAGTCGATGGGTAGATTGTTCCACAATTTGGCTGCTTGCACCTGGAAAGAGCGACCCCGGATACGTGCCCGAAAGTATCTGGGGGACCAAGCCGGTTGAATGCTGCAGACCTGAGGGCACGATGAGGGTGATAAAATTGAACTCTTTTTGTGATGTACCCTGCACCTAAGTCGTGGAGGGCCTTAAAAGCCAGGACCGTGGCTTTAAAATGAATCCTCTTGCAGAGAGGGAGCCAATGAAGAGACTTCAGCTGTGCAGCCATACGGGTTCTGGGACCCAGCATGAGTATGGCTCTGGCTGCGGCGTTCTGAGTCACCTGAAGTCTAGGAGGTACCTTCAGTCTGTGTAAGAATAAGGACCCAAGTGGTGTCCAAAGAAGGGGTGCATGCAGACCACACTGTTGATCTTACATGGAGACAATATTCTGTCATGTCAGAAAGAAAATAAGAAAATAAAATAAAAGAGGAGAAGATACAAAGTCTCTGAGACTAGAAAACAGTACCCATCAGCCCACTCAAAAGCGGAGTATCGTCATCTGGGTAGTGGGAGACAAGGTGTCCTCTAGGCTCATCCTCAGCCAAAGTCTAAGGTTGCCTGATCATGGACCCTTAAGATCGAAACATCCAACCCACAGAAGACAGGATGTGAGCAGACAGGCCAGAAAAAGAAAGTTGCAGTGCAGGAAATAAAGGAAGAGTGCTCCTAATATTTAAAAATGCCTAATTTGATGACATAAGGTAACTTTATTAGGTTTGACCATCAAATTGGCATGATTAAAAGCAGTATGCTGATAGCATGGAAAAAATGGTTTGCTATCTATCTTGAGTGTTACTAGGTCGACATGTTTCAGCCCTTAACGGCTTTCTTCAGGACCAAAATGAGCTACCGCAACACATACTTATCGTGAATAATCAACCAATGTCCCGTGGATTCAAAGGAAAAAGGTGTATCCTCTCCTGTATATATAGTGTAGGAAACAAAAAAACACAAAACATCATGTTAAGATATATGCATAATGTAATACACATATCATGATTAAGCTGACAAAAGGCTTATATATTCAGCACTCACCCTAAATGCAGGGAGAGAAAACCTCACCTCGCCTGGCGACTGCTCAGGTAGGAAGGAGGCCACGCACTGTAAAGAAGTGCATGAAAAAGGAAAGTTAACTATACTTGAAAAAAACTAGTTCCAAAAAGCAAAACCAATAAGGCGGATAAATAGGACCAGATCTATAAGAGAGACCTGTAACAACCAACTCAAAGAGAGATTGAAAACAACTTTATTTAAACAGAAGGGTTATTGTAAACCAACAGGGTTATTTAGAAAAAACCATAGCAAAAATCGGCATGTTAGCGCTAGATACATGCCAGGGAAAGCGCTAAGGTAACTAAAGCCCTAAGAGTCTGCAAAGGCCGAGCTCCAAAAAACCCCTACCTCTCCGTCGTTGCCTCGGGTCTGTGGACTGAGCCGAGGGGGAGGTAACGAACTCACGTAATGTGAGTGTATTTAGAGAGAAGCTGCGGACCTGGGAGAAGCCTCCCATCTGCAACCCTGCTATTGGTAGAGATGTTTAAGCCAATCGTGAGCAATGTCAGCTGTGTAGACAAAACGCGCACAAATGACGCCTTTCAGCTGGCTCGAGTAAAGTAGCGGACCTGAGAGAAAACTATCTGTCAAGTCCTCGCTATTGGCTGACTGGCGTGGGCCAATCAAAAGCGATGTCGGCAAGTTAAACAGGAAAACGCGCGGATGACGCGTTCCACACGGAGTATGCTGTAAAGCTAACCAGCAAAACGGCCACGCCGTGTAGCGGACATTAAAGGAGACGGTACTCAAATGAAAGACATTGGTTGAAAAAATCAGCCAATGATAATGTGTCAAAAAGTAAACACAAAGTAAACATCGCCTGTGGTGAAGTGTGGGGACGCGCATTAATGTTTGCATCAAAACGATGTAGCAGAAGTTGTTGCAAACATCTGTGTGTGTCGAAGAAAGCCCCACAAGTACAGGGACGGGTGTCAACGATTTAAAGTCATAACAAACCTAGCATAGTTAGATGTAACCACACGTAGGCTGAAGGTAGGCAGGGGACCACTGACTCATGCTCATGATTGGAATACTTGCCCCTAGAAAGTATAGTATGTAAGTAATAATACTAGTGGGTCATGAGTAGCTGTGAGAGTCATGCAGATGTGTCCCAAAAGCGGACATCACCCTTTGATCATGGGCGGAGTATCTACATTCAATGAGTGCACAGAAGGTTGTGAAACTCCATCATCTACGCCAGTGTGCAGACACTTAAAGTTGTAGCCAAGGGATATCATCATTCAGGCCTTCGCTGTCAGTGCGAAGTTTGAAAACCCACTTTTGCTCTTTCCTAAGGAGGAACAAAGGAATGTCAGTAATGTGGCTGGGTATGTGGGGTTGTTCTAAGATTAACCACCTGAGTTCGTCCGGATGATGTTTTTGCTCAACAAAATGTGTTGTAAGGCGGGTGGCCTGTTTACTGCGTCTAATTGTGCTTTTATGCTCTTGGATGCGCACCTTGATTTTCCTTGTCGTCATGCCTATATATTTGAGGCCACATGGACAAGTGATTTGGTAAATGACTTTGTCACTGTTACAGTTCGTATGGTGCCTAAGTACCCAGGGACGGTAGGTGCCAATGTCAACCTCGAGGGTTTTCTTAGTTTGGGCACAAACTGAGCAATTTCCGCAGGGATGATGTCCCCGTACTGGAGGGAGATTCCACAAATTGGAAGTGGATTCAGCTGGGATATCCCGAGGTCTTGTATGTACAAGAGCATCTCTTAGGTTTGCTCCTCTCTTGAAGGAAAACATGGGTACAGGGATATGTTCTCCTGAGCTGTTGAGAATCCGCCATCTATGTTTGATGATTTTTTGGATGGTGGACGAGGAGGTGTTGAATGTGGTGACACATACCATGCGATTGGTGGGTGGTTTCACCACTGGAGGTTCTAATAGAGCCTCACGATGGTTGTTGGCGGCACGCTTGAGGCTTCTGCGTACCAATGATTTAGGGTAGTGTCGCGCTCTCAATTTTCTGGAGAGATCACCAGCTTTTGAGCGGAAATCAGCCGTGTCGGAACAGTTCCTCCGGACCCTGAGGAACTGACCAAAAGGGAGGTTCTCCCTCAGGAAACGGGGATGATGGCTATCAAACCTAAGCAGGGAGTTACGTGCCATAGGTTTGCGGTATAACGAGCTAGCCAGATGTCCTTCTTGTGGAAAAATTGTTAAATCCAGAAAAGGGAGTTCAGTTCTGCTGAACTCTAAGGTGAACCTGAGGTAAGGGTTCTGTGCATTCAGCCATTCCTGAAAAAACTGTAATGATTGTATGTCTCCTTTCCAGACTACTATGATATCGTCTATGTACCGTTTCCACAATTTCAATTGATGAAAATGTGGATTGGTGTCATTCAGTACATGCTGAGTCTCGAAACTATGGACATAAAGATTCGCTAGACTCGGTGCGAATTTGCTGCCCATAGACGTCCCCGAGATCTGTAAATACAGTGATTCCTCGAAGGCGAAAAAGTTTTCAGTCATGGCAATCCTTGCCAATTCCATGATAAATTGGACGGGAGTGGCACTGTCCCTTGGAAAATCTTCTAGGAGGGTTTTGACCGTCTCTAGTGTCTCCAATTGCGGTATACAGGTATACAATGATTCGACATCAAAACTGGCTAGGATGTCTGTGTTGGTGTCGAAAGCAACATCAGGTAGTTTGCGTAAAATATCTTTTGTATCCTGCAGATATGTAGGCATAGTTTTGACAATTGGACTCAGAAAGACATCAACAAAAGTTGATAACGGTTCCAACAAGGATCCAATGCCCGAAATAATGGGGCGGCCAGGTGGTGGTCTGGCTGGTTTGTGAACCTTGGGAAGAGTGTAAAAATATGGAACCGTCGGACATTTAGTGACTAGAAAGTTGGCCTCTTGTGGGGTAATCCAACCCTCCGTACTGGCTTCTTCCACTAAATACTTGATCTCACTCGTGAGTCTGGCAGTGGGATTGATGGTAAGGGGGGTGTAAAACTGTGTGTTGGCTAATTGTCTCAAACACTCAGTGCGGTATGTGGTGGTATCTTGCACGACAATGGCTCCCCCCTTGTCCGCCGGTTTGATCACTATAGTGGCATCCTTGGAGAGAGTCTGTAGAGCAGTTCTGTCTCGTCTCGAGAGATTCTGAAAATTCCCTTCTTTAGAGAGATTAATAGATTTAAGATCTTGCAACACTGCTGCCTCAAAAGTGCCAACCTTGGGTGGTACTTGCTGTAGTAGAGGCAAAAAGGTGGATTTGACTTTCAGCCCTGTATTCACATCATCAATTGGTAAGATAGGTTCTTTCTCCTTGAAGAAGTAGTGTAACCTGATGGTCCTAAAGAAGCGCTCAATTTCACTCCTTAACAAAAAAGGTTCAACACAGTTAGTTGGAACAAATCCAAGGCCCTTGTTGAGGACTTCCTGTTCGCTGGGGGTAATGACCCGGCTACTCAAATTCACAACCAGATCTTCACTAGGCTGTGTGGTCGAGTCTACTGGCCTCGTTTGTTGTGGGTCGTCGGGGGATCTTGATCGACCGCCCATTGTACGTGGCCTTGTCCCTGGCCTCTCCGCTTGCCTCGGTTCCAACCTCGGCCCTGTCCTAAAAAAGCCTGGTTCTCAAAGTACTGAGGCTGCATGGGATAATGAGACATGGGTGGGGGAAATTGAGGGTAACCCCATGGGGCGGGTGGCCACCATGGTCCTGTCTGATACATATTGCCCCGTCCATTATACCTCCTATTGGATCGATTATTCCGTCCTCTGCCCCTTGGTAGGTTTGTTTCCTCATTGTCAGAGCTAGAGGAGTCGGTGTCTGAGGAAGTGGCGTAGGAGGAACCCTGAGTGTTCTTCTGTTTGTGAGAATCAGTGGGAGTGTAGTTATCACTGATGTATGGATATATTTTTTCATGGCCTTCAAGGACCTGGATCTCGACCAGAGATCCAGGTCCTTGAAGGACAAATTCAGACCACATTAACAGCTAAGAAATTTGAAAAACAACAAGAGGACTCTAACAAGGCCAATAAGGAGTATAAGGAACCAATTTTCTGGGCCAAAATGGAAAAGTTCAAAAAGGATTTGGCTAAATTTTCCCATGAAAAAATATATCCATACATCAGTGATAACTACACTCCCACTGATTCTCACAAACAGAAGAACACTCAGGGTTCCTCCTACGCCACTTCCTCAGACACCGACTCCTCTAGCTCTGACAATGAGGAAACAAACCTACCAAGGGGCAGAGGACGGAATAATCGATCCAATAGGAGGTATAATGGACGGGGCAATATGTATCAGACAGGACCATGGTGGCCACCCGCCCCATGGGGTTACCCTCAATTTCCCCCACCCATGTCTCATTATCCCATGCAGCCTCAGTACTTTGAGAACCAGGCTTTTTTAGGACAGGGCCGAGGTTGGAACCGAGGCAAGCGGAGAGGCCAGGGACAAGGCCACGTACAATGGGCGGTCGATCAAGATCCCCCGACGACCCACAACAAACGAGGCCAGTAGACTCGACCACACAGCCTAGTGAAGATCTGGTTGTGAATTTGAGTAGCCGGGTCATTACCCCCAGCGAACAGGAAGTCCTCAACAAGGGCCTTGGATTTGTTCCAACTAACTGTGTTGAACCTTTTTTGTTAAGGAGTGAAATTGAGCG
Organism: Lissotriton vulgaris; assembly: GCF_964263255.1. Lineage (NCBI taxonomy): Eukaryota > Metazoa > Chordata > Amphibia > Caudata > Salamandridae > Lissotriton > Lissotriton vulgaris. The sequence goes on from NC_141695.1 coordinate 835,916,594, forward strand.
CTTCTTTAGGACCATCAGGTTACACTACTTCTTCAAGGAGAAAGAACCTATCTTACCAATTGATGATGTGAATACAGGGCTGAAAGTCAAATCCACCTTTTTGCCTCTACTACAGCAAGTACCACCCAAGGTTGGCACTTTTGAGGCAGCAGTGTTGCAAGATCTTAAATCTATTAATCTCTCTAAAGAAGGGAATTTTCAGAATCTCTCGAGACGAGACAGAACTGCTCTACAGACTCTCTCCAAGGATGCCACTATAGTGATCAAACCGGCGGACAAGGGGGGAGCCATTGTCGTGCAAGATACCACCACATACCGCACTGAGTGTTTGAGACAATTAGCCAACACACAGTTTTACACCCCCCTTACCATCAATCCCACTGCCAGACTCACGAGTGAGATCAAGTATTTAGTGGAAGAAGCCAGTACGGAGGGTTGGATTACCCCACAAGAGGCCAACTTTCTAGTCACTAAATGTCCGACGGTTCCATATTTTTACACTCTTCCCAAGGTTCACAAACCAGCCAGACCACCACCTGGCCGCCCCATTATTTCGGGCATTGGATCCTTGTTGGAACCGTTATCAACTTTTGTTGATGTCTTTCTGAGTCCAATTGTCAAAACTATGCCTACATATCTGCAGGATACAAAAGATATTTTACGCAAACTACCTGATGTTGCTTTCGACACCAACACAGACATCCTAGCCAGTTTTGATGTCGAATCATTGTATACCTGTATACCGCAATTGGAGACACTAGAGACGGTCAAAACCCTCCTAGAAGATTTTCCAAGGGACAGTGCCACTCCCGTCCAATTTATCATGGAATTGGCAAGGATTGCCATGACTGAAAACTTTTTCGCCTTCGAGGAATCACTGTATTTACAGATCTCGGGGACGTCTATGGGCAGCAAATTCGCACCGAGTCTAGCGAATCTTTATGTCCATAGTTTCGAGACTCAGCATGTACTGAATGACACCAATCCACATTTTCATCAATTGAAATTGTGGAAACGGTACATAGACGATATCATAGTAGTCTGGAAAGGAGACATACAATCATTACAGTTTTTTCAGGAATGGCTGAATGCACAGAACCCTTACCTCAGGTTCACCTTAGAGTTCAGCAGAACTGAACTCCCTTTTCTGGATTTAACAATTTTTCCACAAGAAGGACATCTGGCTAGCTCGTTATACCGCAAACCTATGGCACGTAACTCCCTGCTTAGGTTTGATAGCCATCATCCCCGTTCCCTGAGGGAGAACCTCCCTTTTGGTCAGTTCCTCAGGGTCCGGAGGAACTGTTCCGACACGGCTGATTTCCGCTCAAAAGCTGGTGATCTCTCCAGAAAATTGAGAGCGCGACACTACCCTAAATCATTGGTACGCAGAAGCCTCAAGCGTGCCGCCAACAACCATCGTGAGGCTCTATTAGAACCTCCAGTGGTGAAACCACCCACCAATCGCATGGTATGTGTCACCACATTCAACACCTCCTCGTCCACCATCCAAAAAATCATCAAACATAGATGGCGGATTCTCAACAGCTCAGGAGAACATATCCCTGTACCCATGTTTTCCTTCAAGAGAGGAGCAAACCTAAGAGATGCTCTTGTACATACAAGACCTCGGGATATCCCAGCTGAATCCACTTCCAATTTGTGGAATCTCCCTCCAGTACGGGGACATCATCCCTGCGGAAATTGCTCAGTTTGTGCCCAAACTAAGAAAACCCTCGAGGTTGACATTGGCACCTACCGTCCCTGGGTACTTAGGCACCATACGAACTGTAACAGTGACAAAGTCATTTACCAAATCACTTGTCCATGTGGCCTCAAATATATAGGCATGACGACAAGGAAAATCAAGGTGCGCATCCAAGAGCATAAAAGCACAATTAGACGCAGTAAACAGGCCACCCGCCTTACAACACATTTTGTTGAGCAAAAACATCATCCGGACGAACTCAGGTGGTTAATCTTAGAACAACCCCACATACCCAGCCACATTACTGACATTCCTTTGTTCCTCCTTAGGAAAGAGCAAAAGTGGGTTTTCAAACTTCGCACTGACAGCGAAGGCCTGAATGATGATATCCCTTGGCTACAACTTTAAGTGTCTGCACACTGGCGTAGATGATGGAGTTTCACAACCTTCTGTGCACTCATTGAATGTAGATACTCCGCCCATGATCAAAGGGTGATGTCCGCTTTTGGGACACATCTGCATGACTCTCACAGCTACTCATGACCCACTAGTATTATTACTTACATACTATACTTTCTAGGGGCAAGTATTCCAATCATGAGCATGAGTCAGTGGTCCCCTGCCTACCTTCAGCCTACGTGTGGTTACATCTAACTATGCTAGGTTTGTTATGACTTTAAATCGTTGACACCCGTCCCTGTACTTGTGGGGCTTTCTTCGACACACACAGATGTTTGCAACAACTTCTGCTACATCGTTTTGATGCAAACATTAATGCGCGTCCCCACACTTCACCACAGGCGATGTTTACTTTGTGTTTACTTTTTGACACATTATCATTGGCTGATTTTTTCAACCAATGTCTTTCATTTGAGTACCGTCTCCTTTAATGTCCGCTACACGGCGTGGCCGTTTTGCTGGTTAGCTTTACAGCATACTCCGTGTGGAACGCGTCATCCGCGCGTTTTCCTGTTTAACTTGCCGACATCGCTTTTGATTGGCCCACGCCAGTCAGCCAATAGCGAGGACTTGACAGATAGTTTTCTCTCAGGTCCGCTACTTTACTCGAGCCAGCTGAAAGGCGTCATTTGTGCGCGTTTTGTCTACACAGCTGACATTGCTCACGATTGGCTTAAACATCTCTACCAATAGCAGGGTTGCAGATGGGAGGCTTCTCCCAGGTCCGCAGCTTCTCTCTAAATACACTCACATTACGTGAGTTCGTTACCTCCCCCTCGGCTCAGTCCACAGACCCGAGGCAACGACGGAGAGGTAGGGGTTTTTTGGAGCTCGGCCTTTGCAGACTCTTAGGGCTTTAGTTACCTTAGCGCTTTCCCTGGCATGTATCTAGCGCTAACATGCCGATTTTTGCTATGGTTTTTTCTAAATAACCCTGTTGGTTTACAATAACCCTTCTGTTTAAATAAAGTTGTTTTCAATCTCTCTTTGAGTTGGTTGTTACAGGTCTCTCTTATAGATCTGGTCCTATTTATCCGCCTTATTGGTTTTGCTTTTTGGAACTAGTTTTTTTCAAGTATAGTTAACTTTCCTTTTTCATGCACTTCTTTACAGTGCGTGGCCTCCTTCCTACCTGAGCAGTCGCCAGGCGAGGTGAGGTTTTCTCTCCCTGCATTTAGGGTGAGTGCTGAATATATAAGCCTTTTGTCAGCTTAATCATGATATGTGTATTACATTATGCATATATCTTAACATGATGTTTTGTGTTTTTTTGTTTCCTACACTATATATACAGGAGAGGATACACCTTTTTCCTTTGAATCCACGGGACATTGGTTGATTATTCACGATAAGTATGTGTTGCGGTAGCTCATTTTGGTCCTGAAGAAAGCCGTTAAGGGCTGAAACATGTCGACCTAGTAACACTCAAGATAGATAGCAAACCATTTTTTCCATGCTATCAGCATACTGCTTTTAATCATGCCAATTTGATGGTCAAACCTAATAAAGTTACCTTATGTCATCAAATTAGGCATTTTTAAATATTAGGAGCACTCTTCCTTTATTTCCTGCACTGCAACTTTCTTTTTCTGGCCTGTCTGCTCACATCCTGTCTTCTGTGGGTTGGATGTTTCGATCTTAAGGGTCCATGATCAGGCAACCTTAGACTTTGGCTGAGGATGAGCCTAGAGGACACCTTGTCTCCCACTACCCAGATGACGATACTCCGCTTTTGAGTGGGCTGATGGGTACTGTTTTCTAGTCTCAGAGACTTTGTATCTTCTCCTCTTTTATTTTATTTTCTTATTTTCTTTCTGACATGACAGAATATTGTCTCCATGTAAGATCAACAGTGTGGTCTGCATGCACCCCTTCTTTGGACACCACTTGGGTCCTTATTCTTACACAGACTGAAGGTACCTCCTTTGTTGTTTCGCTATATAAGTTGGGGGACTAGGTACCTATTGTGTCTATAAATCATTTCCCCTCGGACCCTCCAAACACTCAGTATATTATTGGTTCACCTGAAGTCTAGTCAGTAGATACTCAGGTAGACCCAGATAGAGGACATTCACGTAATCCAGCCTGGAAATTATCAAAGCCTGGACCACTGTTTTTCTGTGGGTGATGGACAAGAGGGGCAGAAACTGTTTCAGCATCTTAAGCAGGCCAAAACATGACCCAGTCACAGATTGGATCTGTGCCTGCATGGAGAGATTTTCATCAAGCTTCACCCCCAGGTTTTTCACTGTCTTAACAGGAGACGTGGGAGGGGACATGTCTGCGGGCCACCAACTGTGCCAGAGGTTGCTGGGGCGGTGCCCGAAGAAAATAATCTCCGATTTACCAGGGTTGCATTTGAGCTGGTTGTGCTGGAGCCAGGAGAATACCTTTGTAAGGCAGTTGTTAATCATGTCGCCCCTGAAGTCTATTTCTTTGCCACTGGTGAAGAGCAGTTGCGTATCATCGGTTCTTCCACAAATTGAAAATAGCTTCAACAGGTACAACATAATAACTCCTCTATGAGAAATTCCAGGAGCCAGGCTTTGTATGGGTTTTGTATTTGGCAACCTCGATTAAGGCTCTGGGTGCAGAGGCCCTAACTCGCAACATATTACTGCATAAAATACATCAAAATGATTAATGAAATCTGCAAAGATAAATCTCATCTGACTAGGATCTCATGGATTTAAGAGCCACCTCTCATGGCAGTTGGGCTGTGGACCTTTACACCCGGGGCATGCACCCAGAGTATTTGAGCATGTCTCCTCAAAATACTTACTCATGAGAATGGGTTTTAGCCTTATTCCTTTAAGAGGCTACTGGTATGGCCGAAAAGAGGGTGAAAATGGTAAGCGATGCAGATGTTGGGACCAAGCAGAGGTGTCTTTAATACACGTGATCTGCATTTACAGAGTCCTAAAACTCTTGAGGCACCTATGACTTCGACCAATATTTCACATCCTAAATGTGAGGACTTGCTTGGCAGCCATTTAAAATTGCTTAAAGGTTAATCAAGTCAGCTATTTGGATGGTTTCTAAAGTTGATGAAAAAAAGCATTCTGCAATCCATAAGGATCATGACTGATTTCAAAAGGATGATGAGTATGCCTGCATATTTAATAGAGCATGAGGCACTTTCTCTTATCAGGATGGTGCACCTTTTGGCCCATCTGGGTCACTTATGACCAATAAGGAGGTATAGTGAAGAGATGGCAAAAGGGATGTGGTGATGCTATAGGATTGATCCTCTACGTCCAATGAAACATGATGTACTTTTACTTTTCGCATGCAGCACTTTAAGCAGTGGGAATGTATGATGGATACCGCCTTGGCTCGCTGGAATAATAGCACATGCGGCCTTTTCTCTGCATGGAGCACTTTGATACTTGGGGACGTATGCTTGGCTGAATAAGGATAATCATCAGGTGGCATGGGGATAATGGACCACGATGGGTCACTGTGATGGATCGAAAGTGGACAGGGTTAATGGACACCGGTTTTGACCTGCTGTAACATTGGAGTATAATGCATATTTCTTCGCACGGACCACCTGAGAACACGGAGACGCATGATTGTTTTAATATGGACAATGATTCGGTGGCCTAAGGTTAATAGGTCAACTATGGTTTACTGTGCATGATTGACAGTGTACGGGATTGCTGGTATAGAAAATGATTAGGCTCAATTGGTTAATATTGTTTAAATATATTTGGGATGAAGATTCGGTGAAAAGGATATTAGGGGGTGATGAATGGGACAGACACATTGAGATGGTAAGACTAGGTCTTTTAGTTCGCTTGCTCGCCGAGATGTCATATTTCAACTTCAAATAAGCATGGATAGAATATGTTACAGTCACACTGGACATCTCTGTAGTATGCACTGCACAACCCCCCCCCTTGTTTAATCACAACATTTCTCTTTTTTTCAAAACTTTATTGAAGCTTTTACAAATAACATAACACAGGTGTGCATTTCAAAACCGGCAAAAAAGATCATATGATCGTGCATTAAGGTGGTTGCAGTTTAAGACATTGGCCTATTCACGGTACCCCCACCCCCTGCTCCATTGTCTATAGCCAAGTGTTAAAGGCCTGTAATCCCCCCCCCCCCCAAACATCCACGCCACTTCCCCCATACTACCTTTCGCTTATTGCATTTTTAAAAGAGTTAATGATGCAATGGGTGGGAACTACGACACCTAAAACAGATATTTCAAATGTTTTAGAATTTTTTCGTTGACGTGATTTTGTAAAAAAAATGTTTTAACATTATAGACCCGTTGTCGTCCTGAGTAATCGGCAGCAAACCACAGTAAGTAATATGACGTCATGTATTATTCAGAGTGAATTCTAATATTTATGTAATGAAACACAAAACACACAGGTAGCACTAAAAGTATGAAAAGCATTTCAGCACGTTTGTGTTTTCTTCTTTAGGTGTTACAATATGTATGTATTCTTCAATTTACGCTTTGCATCTAAAGAAATTGCGATAGACAGTATGAGCTTTTTCAGTATTTTTAGCCCTGTGACTAACACGAATCTCAGACTGATGGGAGGCTAGGTTCCCCAGATGGGATTCAAACCAGTGTCCCGTAGGCAACTGAAATTTCCCTCATACGACACAGTACATGTATATGCCTGCACATAATGTGTAGGGTTGTATGCTTGAAAGAATGCTGTTCATTCAGTAGAATGTCCAGATGCTAATTATCTTCGGATTCGCTTTCCTTTAAAGTAGGTTTTAGATAACTTTGTGAATGATCATCCAAGAATAGGAAAATTAACCATCAAGATGCATCTTATAATTTTATATCGATTTTATTGACCTTTTCGTGGAAAGGGTGGATCCATCCATTTGTAATAGATTTGTTTCTGTCTTATTATTATTTCCTCTCAAGCACCTTGTGATGGGAGCTTGCATTCTGTGTCTTTTGTTGCACGGGTGCATTGCAGGGTCCCTACTTTCCTGTGTAGGGTTGTGAAAACAGCGGCTTTCACCCCTGCTGGCTTCACACCTATTGCAAGCACTTCGAGTATCCCAAGTCATTGCTGAATATCATGCAATCAAAGCCATATGGCGGCAGAGTAGCCTGCCGGTCTCACCTCCCTTACTGCCCCTCAGTTAACTCTCACATCCACAGAACCACCCATGATGCAAATAACCTCTCACAGCCTGCTACCATACCCCTCACAGTCCAGCCCTCCCTGGCGCTTTGCACCTAGTTCTTTCAGCCCCACCTTTGTAGCATATCTCCTTGGGGTGTGCAAGCCTGAATGCGCAGCTGCAGCGTTGACAGCAGGTGACGCTGAACTGCCGGCGCACGTCAAGTCCAAGATGCAGCGCAAAGGCCGTGCAGGTGAAGGAGACGAGCCGGCGCAGCGTCCGTCATCCATGCACACTACACAGCGCTGCTACGGCCGCGAGGTGAAGCGGAGCCGCTGGGAGTACACCAGGTCTGCGATGTAGAGCAACAAGTTGACATGAGTGAAGACAGTGACGACCAGCTGGCTGTCCCAGGGGCACCGTCCCCGGGGGCAATGCTGCGGACGCTGGGCTGAGCCATACTTACTGTCGAAGCAGAAGACTGGCCAGATGACGGCCGCACTCATGTACATCAGCACGGCCAGGACAGTGAAGGTCACCACGCACCGCTCGAAGGGACACCGGAGCATCCCCGTGCGCCCGGCAACACTTAAGATGATGATGGCCACAGTCACCACAAAGCAGAAGCTGTAAACGGCCACGCACCACTGCGTGGCCGCGAAGCGCCGGTACTGGCTTTCGTTGGCCAAGGCGCCAAAGATGATGCAGGCCGCATAGGCCTGGACGACCTTCAGTAGTCCAGGGACTGTGGCCATGTAGCTGGTAACCTGCCCAGGCCGGGCCCGGGTCAAGCCCACCTCCACGACATAAGCTATCACGAGTAGGGCAGCAAAAACGGAAGCAGCCAAACGGAAGTCTCTGACATCGCAGCCAATGGGGTAACAGGCAAGTTGGGCGAAGTAGACGGGGTAGACAATGGCAGCGGTGAGCGATGCTAGAGTGGCAAGCATGGCGAACGTGGCCGTGAAGTCCCCCCAAGAGATGCCTCGCATGCAGCCATGCAGCCGTGTCAGCTCACAACTGATGATGAAGGCTGAGACCGCGCAGCAGACGCACCATACGCACATGCAGAAGATGCCATATGGGGCGCTGTACCCGGCACGGTGCACCACTAGGCTCAAAGTGACGCAGGCGAACGCCACCTGCAGCACACGGGCCACACCCACACGGGACCAGATGGCATCCACGTTAAGATAGGAGCTGTGTGTTGAGGCCTGGTGTGCCATCTCCCTGCCGGAGCGGCTCTGTGTGCCACGTTCTGCAGATCTATTTGAGTCTCAGTGTGTCTGCTGCAGTCCTGCCGCTTCCAAACCCCAGAAAGACCACCGATGCCTTGACCTTTGGCCTCGTGTCCTAGTTGTGCGCACAGGAGCGTCCCCTTCCCACTGCATGGACTGTTTACTTCCAAGTGCTTGGATCTGATCTCTTGGCAGTCACCACGCTGGGGAGGCTAGTGTATTTTATTCGATGCACAGTCTGAGTCTGGAGCATGTATTCTCTTTCCCTACGATCGCTAGTCTTTCTGAAGATCGCCTCCCTCTTCGTCTTCCGTGACTTCCTTGGGATCCACTGCTGTAGTCCTTGCCCGTGGGCAGTCAGGGGACTGGGTCTCGGTGCTTGAGTCTCGCCTCTTCGTGTGTACCCGTCTGTCACTGGCGGATTTCAGCTGGCCATGACCTGTGGGGCCGAAAGGTCATACAAGAACCTGTGTGAGCCCTGCCCGGTCTGAATGCGGAAGTTTCACCCTCGTCCCCGAGCACTGGCCTGGATTTCTGCTGGGCGGGTTGGCAGAAGGAGGCTGCTGGTAAACACTCCTCGATATGGACGCCCGGTTGCTGACGGGAATGCAGGTGGGCGCTGCCAGGTCTCTGAGGTCCTTACTCTGTCTGGGCTCTCTCCAGACTGTTGCTGCCCTCTTCTGTGGGCGACGGGTTGTCCCCAGTGGGTTCTTGCTTCTGCTATAGCCCCCTCCCAGCCTGCGGCTCCTGGAGTCCGGCGATTATAAATAGAGACTGTATTAATAGTGCGGAATGAGAGCCCGTGAAGGGTTGTGATCTGCAGCTCTTACAGCATGTCTTCCATTCCGAGACCTACATTCCATAGGGCACCTGTCGTGTACAGTAGGCGGCAGAGGAGGGAGGGTAAGGGATCCCCAATAGCGCCCCACGACCACCCCAACAACATATACAGTACTCTTCGATCACTGCCAGCCCTGCCAGGGCACGTTTCACAAGATAAGACCCTGCACTCCGTAGACACTCGCACGCTAACAGTACTCACTGCACCCCAACTGTATGCACAGTACTCTGAGAGCACCTTCAGACCCTCAAAGGCACGCACAGCATCCCAGGAGCGCGCCAATCACTTAATACGCCTAGTGCATCCCCGTGCAACATCACCTGCTGCGACTTGCACAGAGATCACCCATGGCCGGTAAACCCTCTGAGGTCATTTGGGGCCATTTAATGTCAGCAATATTCGGTGTGCGTCTAGCCAAAGATAAATTGGCCACTCAGATAGAATGTTTTTTTCAAGTTAAGCTATATAGGACTGTCCACAAACCTGACAACAGGGGCCTCATTGTGCCCCTTATGGATATACTACGCAATACAATCTCCCTGGGGCTTTACCCCAGGCTCTCCACAGGTGACATATTTGGTTCCATCAATGGGACCAGTGTGGAACAAATGCATCACCGGGACTGGGGTTGCACATGCATTCAAAACCTTTTCGAACGAGGTTGGCACTTGTGTCCCTGTCTAGAGCAGTTAGGCTGTGTTTGTGCTGCCCAAAACACAGGGACCTACTAGGGAACATCTACCTCTAAATATGTGAAAAATCGAAGGATCAACATAAACACCAGGCCTCGGAGTGACAGCAGCAGGACTTTCAGGATGTTGACGTGGAATACCACCCAAGTGAGATTGGTGTCAGAAAGCTCAGATTCTCTTACTTATCCATCTATATATTCCTCAGGCTCCCAGTGATTTCAGCACCTGCCCCAGAGATTTGTCTGTAACCTACATGTTTCTCATGCCTTAACTGCACATGTTCTGTTAGCAATGAAACTTTGTATCAGTCTGCCGTGCTGGATTTGTTCTATGAGGAGTGGAAGATTGCACTTGCTGCCTTCTGTAGAGGAGGAAAGCTTGGTTTACCACTGCTATGCAGTGTCTGTTCCGTAGTGAAGCTCCCGTAGCTTGTGCTGCTGCTGCCTAATTTGTACATGTCCCGTTCTGGAGAAAGCTTACACTTCTACTGCCTTAGCTTTACCTGTGATCTGAAGGAGGTAAAGCCTGCAAAGTGTCTGCCTAAGGTGTACCCATTGCACTGCAGATGACTCATATAATGAAAAAATAAAGGAGATTTTAAGTTCACGGTCATAACATGCCCTATAAACCAGGGGTTGCATCACAATATTTGATGTGAGACATCAGTAGTCCAGAGGAAGATGTCTTACCCCATAGTTTCAATATTTGAACGCCAAGCCATGTTGACAGAAAAGAGAAGAAGTGTCCATTGCTTGACCCACCTTGGTTTTATTCTTTCGATGCAGAGTTAACAGTAAAAACATAGCTCAACCACACACCCTTTTAATATAGCTCTGACAGTTTAACAGAGTGCAAACATACATGTTGACAATAAGGACATAAACTGGCCCAAACTAGTGAACCCATACTACCTAGGAAACTGAACAACCAGTGAGCAGTATTAGTCTTGGATACTTCACAGTGCTAAATGTGGAACCCACTGATGAAGCATATACCATCAGGTAAGCGAGGGTTCATTATCCTATATGAGTACATGATTGTATGCTCATTTAATAAGAGGATTGGTGGTTTCTTCCAGGAGTTTTGTACTTGTATTTGTATGTCCGTTTACAGTGAGCATACTATAGTCCTGTAACTCCTCTGACTCTCTCACCATTCTGTAAGCTACCTGTGCTGCTCCTGTCCTTTATGTGTGCGAGAATTGTGTGATGGTCCTTCTACTACTGCCAACGGTATTTTACTTACTCATTGTGTAAGGGAAGGCTGCAATGCTGCTCTCCATGCCCACCTTTATGTTGTGAAGTTAATTATAACATTTTCCACTTTACAGAAGATGAAATAATTTGCATTGCAAGTGCTTGTTTTAATGTATGATGCGAATGGAAGAGTGACCAATCACAACATTTTGAAGCAGAGTTTACTTTTGGTTTTATGTGTGAAACAAGCAGTTTTTGAAATGGACTAGATGAATGTATACATTTTAAAATATAACTAAGAGGTGACCCCACGTCATGTAAAACACATTCAGCTAATACTGGCTTTTGAGCCAACAACACTTTGCGTGCCGGGTGTTTGAGCCAGTAATGACAGTGCAAAACCAACTACAAGCCCCACAATGCAGCAGAGTGCTGTTGGTTGAGAAGCCAGGCATGGCTAATAGTATCATAGAATATAGTACCACTTAGCAGACTTCCTTTAAGTAAAAAAATCATGCTACAGGCATCAGCAGACTACCAGACCTGACTAATCATTTGGCACTAGAAAATCATTCTTTCAGAAAACAAATGCCTTTTCTTGTTTTGACCAACCAAAAACTTTTCCCTTCTAGAGTAATTTCATAATTGGTTGTTATGTTTTCAGAAAACCAATGAATGTCTTAATTTGATGTAGTTGACTGAACTATTGCGTGCGCAGTTAATGCCTTCAGGTGTCATGAGGTACCTCCAAAGCTCCACAGTGCTGACGTGAAAAATACATGTTCAGGGCATATGAGCTGTAGATCGCATACTTTTGCATAGATCGCCATCTGGTGTTGGGCTCGGATGTTTGCACTTTGTTGTTGTAGAAGTCTTTGTAGTCACGAGATAGGTGACTCCTCCTTTGGCTAAAAGTGCTCATGGGCATCAACTCCATCTCCAGAATGTTTTTTTCCGTCATCGGGTTCAGATGTAATTTGCTGCGCTCCGGGTTGGTTTCCTTTCGATTCCCCTTTGACGCACAAAGCTCTCACCGCTCGACAGTATTGTTTTGATCCTGATCTCACGATGCGCATCTACTTCCCAAACAGATTTTCAAGTCCGGTCGTCAACGTGGGCCGTTAGGCTGATCAGCGACAACAACCAGCATGTGGAAAGGACTTCATTTAAAAAATGCAAGTGTGGGGCTAAATTCCTACACACAGATCTCCACGAGGTCTGCAACCTTTGTCTCTCTCCAGAACACGAGAGTCAACACTGCCAGGCCCTTGTTTCTCTCAGGTCCAAGAAGACTGTTCGTGATCGCCGGGCTCGATGCCACGAAATGTCCAGATCAACAGTCTCGGCACCAGAAGACATCTTCGAGGCAGGCCCAGACGAATCGGAACCAGAGACAGGAGATGAACAAGCCAGTGTCTCCGAAGCCGACGATTCAGACTCAGAAGACCATTCAATAACTCCAGGTCAACAAACCGTGAGTACTGACGTTGAAGCCCCGGCCCCAAAAAAACACAAGTCTCCGGTAACACCTTCACATTCGGGGTCTGGGTCGACACCGTTATACTGCTTCAGAAGCCCCCCCTCCGGGCCCGGCTCCGAAGCCCACTAAGTCTTCTGACAGCTCGGGATCGAGCCAGCCACACCACAGTGCCGAAAAACCCTCATTGGCACCGAAACATAAATCCAGACCCTTAGGCACCGAAATCGAAAATACCAGAAACTTCGGTACCAAAGCAAATTCCATCCAAAACTTCGATCCAAAAAAACATCAAAAATCTTCACAGTCGAAAACGCCACCTAAGCAGAAGGACACAAAAACTCCGCCTAAAGCTAAGGAAGATAGGCCAAAACACCATTCGGAGCCTAAGTATTCAGTGCCCAAAAAAGACAGTGCATCCAAGGAACTTTTCCATCCAGTTCCACCGGATCCTAAGCAAGATACACTCCATATTGACCCCATTACTGGACATGTCACTTCTATACCACCTAAAAATGAGGAAATTGGACACCTCAGAAACACCCGATATACCATCAAAGAAAACAGTCTCATCCACCTCACCTATGAGGCCTTTTCACCACCAGCTTCCAGCTGTTATACTTTCTCCAGCACACTCTCCAATACCTCCTCTATCACCTGCAACACAGGATCACAATGAGATTTAGGGGCTGAGAATGAGGACGTAGACCCACCAAATCATGATACAGATACTCATGATGACACCCACAGTATTCCACCTCATGACTCTTGGGAAGATTATAATGTCCCAGATGTATACCCATCCAGACCATCCCCTACAGATGACAACGTAGGGTTTGCACAACTAATAAATAGAGCTGCACAATACCTTGGGGTTCAAGTCCATTCAGACCCCCTAGAAGAGGATTTTTTTATTAGAGACATTCTCACAGCCTCATAAAACAACAAACACTCTCCCTATTCTCAAAGGGATTATTAAACTATTAAACATGCCCCTGAGGTTTTTAAAGACCCTGTCAGAGCTAGGGTACTCAATCCTAGAATTGAGAAAAAATACAAACCAGCTCCAAGTGATCCAGTTTACATTAAAAGTCAACTTCCTCTGGACTCATTGGTAGTGGCAAATGCCCGTAAACGGGCAAATTCCCAAACCACAGGCGATGCACCTCCACCAGACAAGGAGTCTAAACTACTAGACGCATCAGGTAAAAGAGTTGCGTCCCAGGCGGCAAACTTCTGGCATATCGCCAACTCACAAGCCTTGCTAGCAAGGTATGACAGGGCTCACTACGATGAGCTTGAAAAGCTCATGCAGCATCTCCCAGACCAATATAAGACCAAGGCAAACAATCTTATTCAAGGGGGGAAATTAATTACAAATACCTCAATTAAATGTGCCCTGGATGCAGCAGTTACAGCATCTTGCATAATCAATACAAGTGTATTACTGTGCAGACATGCGTGGCTACACATATCTAGTTTCAAACAAAAGGTACAGTCTATCATCCTCAATTAACCTTTGGATCAAGAACACATGTTTGGCCCTCTTGTGGACACATCTTTAGAAAAGATGAAAAAGGACACAGGAACAGCCAAATCCATGGGGGCTCTACAAGCAACACCTAGTAGAGGTTCTTTTTGTCGCTCCTCTTATAGGGGCGCCTCCAAAACAACTAGCACATAAAACACCTCTTCAACATACAAAAACCCCACTCAAACTTCCCCTAGCAGAGGATATTTTAGAGGGACTAACCGAAGCAATAACAACAGGGGCAGAGGACGTGGTTCTAATACCAGCAACTCCCCCACCACAAAACAGTGACTTCCCTTCACTCCCCCAAGACCACTCCACTTTGGTGGGGGGAAGACTATCACAGTTCCTACCTGTCTGGAATTTCATCACCACAGACAAGTGGGTAAGACAAATTATCCAGTATGGTTACTGCCTAGAACTTACTTCTACCCCCCACACATACCTCCAGAACAACGTCCAATGTCCACAGAACAGCTAACGCTTCTCAAACAGGAGGTTCTCTCTCTCTTGGAAAAACATGCAATAGAACTTGTTCCCCTACACTAGCAAGGTGCAGGGGTTTACTCCCTTTATTTTGTCATTTCCAAAAAGGACTGCTCTCTCATACCAATATTAGACCTCAGACCGTTAAACCTGTACATACAGTCCAACCACTTCCACATGGTCACACTACAACAGGTCTCATCAGGACAGGACATATGGGGACATCTGTATAGAGACTTGTTATCACCCATGCTTGATGAAAAAGTTAAAAATAGACTTACAGGTAGCCCAGCCGGGTACACTGTAGTGGTCAGCAACTCAGAGTGATGAGATACGTACTCCAGGGAGTTTATTATGTCTGCAGGACAATGCCTGAAAATATTGCGCTGGCAACTAATAGTGCAGGGTGTAACAGCGTCGGGATACGTTAATGTTTTCCAACAGGACGATGCCTGAAAGGATCTTCTAACGCTCAATGGCGTCTCCGTGGATCGGTCCCCATATGTCCTGTCCTGATGAGACCCATATTCTCAAGGGTTGAAACGCCGTCGATGCTATAAGGAATTGAACCTACAACTAGTGCCTATGACTAGATATGGCCACTAGTCAGAATTATTTATCAATATTTGGGTCATTTTCCTTACTTGGTCATCCTATAAGAAACCGTTGTGTTTATGTTTATTTGTGTGTTGTTGAAATTATTTTTTGGTTTCATATGTATACAGTTGGGACACTGTGCACCCTTATGGTTTTTGTTGTGCTTTTCACATGATTATGTGACAAACTATATATCGTTGTATAATTAAGCAACGTATGTTTTGAAATATAAACACTATTGAGACTGACTGAAACTTGTTTTTGCACCTCTTTTCGACATCTCTGTCCAACCTTTCTGTGTTACTATAAACTGCTATTAAGCAAATATTTGAATTTTTTATACAAATATCACACCACAGGAACCGTTGTTCTATGTTATAATATGATGCCCTGGTTCCTATGTGAGTAGGGTTCTCCTTGTCCTCCTTGGAACCAGAGCCAGCAGACAGTGGAGCGGTGTCAAGTCTATTCCAAGGCCGGTAGCGGTGGCTATACGTCCCACCACCTCCGACCAGAAACTTCGCACCAAGGCACAATCCCAGGCCAAGAGTAAGAACCCCACCCTCTCAGCTCCGCACCTGGGACAAGTGTCCTCCCTATCTGTTGAGAAGCGCTGCAAGGAGACCGGTGTCTTATAAGTGCGGTGCATAAAATTAAAGTGTGTGAGCTTAAATCGTGCATTACATGACACTTTACGTGTAAGACCCCTATACGCTTGCGCTGCCCGGCCTCCAGGGTCTCCCCCAGATCCGTTTCTCAGGCGCTCCACGCAGGCTGGACCGGCAGCTCTAAGTCCTGACGCAGTGCGGAGTAAAGCAAAGAAATCAACCTATGGCCCCTACCACAGGAGAGAATGATGTTCAATGTATGAGAAGTCTGAGGCAACTTCGGGAATTGGGGCCACGACTCCCTCGCCACCTCCTGAATGCCACGGTAATGTAAATATTGCCCCCCCCCAACCCAAAGGCCTCTGCAGCCTCCTCGTAAGAGACAAACGAGTCGCCCCGGATAGAGGTCAGCCAAGGTATCAAAGCCTCCAGCTCTCCAGTCCCTAAAGGACATGTGCTCCTCCATAGCCACAATGGGCGCCAAGATCCAAACCGGCAACTCCCTATGAAAGGGGGCCCGTCGCAGTACTCGTTCCACACACCTCTGCCAGATTGCAGCCGTGTGGCGCACCACATATGGTAGGGTCGCATCCGCTCCCCTCCCCTTCATCAATGCCACCTGCAATATCCGTTTGGTGGCACTCCCAGCCAAAAGCTGCATCTCCCACCCGTCCGCATTCGCGAACCACCTCGGTGCCGGCAACAGTTGCGCTGCATAATATTATAAATCAAACCTCGGAGCCTCCAGGCCACCTTCCTCCCAGCTCCGATTCGAAAACTCCTTAGCACACGTATATCAAAGTACAATCATGTATAGGCGTTGCCACGAGCAGACGCGGTGATTGTTAACGGGGACACCGACGGACCGAACAAGACGGGCGAAAGCCAACTAAAATAGAATGTGATGTGGAGTCACTGTGGACAACATAAAGTGGATACCGTAACAGAAGACCCCCGTAGAACCCCTATGCGGGTTGGAATTATCACCGCATATTGACTAAGAGAGAACCGATCTGGAAATAGCCTTAAAAAAGTCGTGGGTTACACTCCCAGTCACAACGAAACACGTGTCGGCTGTGTGGAGAACTTCCAGCGATCAAGAATAAACATAATACTTGTACTAACTGACAACTACGTACTGTGATTGTTTCAAAAGTGTGGCAACGCCTATACATGATTGTACTTTGATATACGTGTGCTAAGGAGTTTTGGAATTTGTCAGAAGCGTATTGTCGTAAATATTTAATTTACCATCTTAATTTCTATGCAGGTAAGTACTTAATCAATAATAACTCAATCGGAAAGAAAGAAAACAGAGTCCGTGGTGTTAGAGTTCTTAGGGGTTTTATTCCTTAAAAAGGAATTATTCCGGAATAGGATATCATGTTCCTGCAACCACACGGGGTTCAGGAAGGGATAGAGCAATGTTTTATTGACAATACATAGCTTATATACTTAATTTACATCATAGGAAGCAATATAGTAGGCGTAACAGCTGAGAGTAGACAAGATAACAGCATCCACGTGTTACTAGTACGTAATCAGAAGGCGTGGACTAGGCGTAACTGGAGGTGTGCTCTAGAAACGTCATAGGTAGGTGTCACATGTGGGTGGCACTAAAACAGAAATGTTGCAATGTCAGCAGAAATCAGAAGCTTGGATGCGCGCGCGCAGCTGCATGACGTGTGATTTGGCGTGAAACTGGAGGGTGCAGGGGGCTTGACATTTACACTGACGGAAAGAGACAGAAGTCTGGCATGTCAGATCAACTTGTGCTTCTATCGTATCTGATATCTGATGTTTAGGAACTGAGCTATCTGGGCGGAAAGGTCTCTGGGGCAGAAGCTATTCTATACTGACTGTGAGTGCGTGTATAAGCGCCTGAGTGTCTGCATGAGAAGCGTGGGGGCATGGGCCTTCCATGGGAGCATGGTAACAGAGGCTATGAATTACTTGCACGGAGACAGGCCGGCCCTTTGGCTCTGCAGCTGCGGAATGTTTACTGAAACTAGTAGGCAGGAATGTATCTTCGAGGAGCGGAACAGATAACTCGAAGGTTGTAGTCAGTCTTGGCAGGCAGCAGGCTGAGCTGAGCGTGGTGGGCCGCGCTAGAAGTAAGGCAGAGTTCACGGGTACGGGGGCAGCCTGGGCTGAGGCTTTCAGAGTCAGAAGGAAGGAAAAGGCTCGATGGCAGAAATTCTGGGCCTACTTTGCCAGAGCTGAAAAACATGTAGAGTACACTACAAAAAGACGTTGGCATAGCATACTTAGGAACGGACTATCCAACCCATTCAGGGTGGGTCTGAAAGAGGACATGTTAACGTTGGACGCAAATGTATTTGCGTCTTCATAGCTGGCACAGGAGGGAAGTTACATGCACTTTAACTCGTACATGGAGACGGTGGGGTACACGATAGGGAACATAACTTGACCAAAAATTTATATTTCCTCATTCCCTCCTTGTTCCCTACGGACCCTTCATGATATATCGATCATCATAAATTGATCAGTTTGTTCTTGTAACATAATTTGTTCGTCTCTCTTCCGTTGTCTGTTTGAGAGAAAACTGGAATGTTCAATGCACGATGTGGCACACAGTCCACATATCGCCGGCCCACACTGTAGGCACAGGCAGCAGCTGAATACTATGACAAGGCCAAAGCCTAGGAAGGATAGGATCTTCCATCCCCAAGCGGACAACGTTGTCCAGAACCAACCGGACCAAGTCCAGGTGCCTGGATTCTGATGTATTAAACTTGCAATTTTGTGAAGACGTGTAATAGCTTTGTATACAGATGGCGCGTTTTCTGGAATGAAAACACAGCAACTTGACCCGATGACCTTACAGGCTCCACCTCTATCTGCCAAGATGACGTCAATAACAAGACGATTCTGAAGGACAACAACCCGCATGGCGGACTGTTCCTCTGTTAGGTTACCTAAGGCGGAGGCAGTTTCATGTACTACAGCTTCAAGGGTTCTAGTTAATCTACGTATTAATTTACTGTTTTGGACGGGGCCTAAAAAGAAAAAGAATCCCTTATTAAAATCGGTGTATTGTTCCCATGCCGTTTCTGTATAGTCGACAAGCGGGAGATCTCTTCGGAGTCTATTCTTTACTAGATTTGTGTTTCTGTGATAATCAGGAGGGGCTAGAAAAACAGGTGGCAGAAGGAATGCAATATAACAGGTACCATCCCAATCTGGAGGCAGACGTATGTATGCGGTATGACCACAAACAAAATAAGAATGACGGGTAGCTTTAAAGGATGATTTACCATGATCACTGAATTCGACTACAGTAGTACATTTACTATGACCTAAGTGTACTGAACCTTTCTTTCTGACACATAATTCACCAGTGACTGGTAATACTGACATAGCGGGCAGAGCTGGTGCAGCTTCGGATTCAACAGTAAGAATCATAAGGTTAATTGTATAATTACTTAATCCATATACTTCATTTTCTAGATCAGTTCCTATTCTAATGGGGAGTCCCTCCTTATCAGGGTAACAGACGTTGAGCAGGACTAAGTTCAGGTTTCCCCAAACCCAGCTCCCGTCGAGAACAGCAATATCAGGATCTAAGGAATTAATTATTTTGAACCATGCACCACAGGAGCCGTTATGAGTGAATGGGTACGGAAAGAGGGGCAGAGCTCCCTTGTAATTCTGGTAGGGAGGGAGTCGGCCACATATCCAGCAGTTTGTAGCGTTATTAGTCTGATGGGAGTGATGTAACATACTAATGAATGTGTTGTTGCGCAGCGCAAGTCTGTAAGAAAGTTCATGTGGAGGTAACTCGCTAAAAGAATGTTCAGCAGAAACATTGTAAGCAGATTGTTCACGCCTGAAAATAGGGCAATAGATTGGAAGAAGTACACTTGCAACAATTATCAGAATACTTAGAAAAAACATGATTAATAATGTCACTATACAGTGACTACGCAGTGATTTGCAGTATGTACGTTTCTTGAATTGTCTCTCTCTCTCTCTATCTCGATCTAGGGGATACATGTCAGAAACTATTTAACCGATTCACCTAGGGGAGGACTTAAACAATTAAACTGTCTGACTTGCTAGATCGAAGCTTGAGTCGGTACTCCTCTTGGGGAGTTTTCTCTTGTTCAGGTAATTTAAAGTCACTAGGTTTAATACAGTCTTTGGTGGGGGTGGGCGAGTCAGGGTCTGGTTTCAGTTCATTACATAATTTAATATGACTCGTGTGGACCCACCCCTTTCTGCCCTCCAACTTCACTGCGGTCCTCGTAGTAAGAAGGACGGTCTTCGGTGCTTTCCAGCGGGGCTCCAGCGGGCTTTTCCTGTCAAAATTCCTCACTAGGACTATGTCGCCAGGACGGACATCATGTGGCTTTACATCAGTGTTGTCAGGAAAGGCTGCGGCAACCTGTGAACGACATGATTGGAGTGCAGACATCAAGGAGGCAAGGTAATCTGTCAACATATTACAATCAACATCGGTAATTTTCTTAGGAATGGGCGTCCCCCACATATTCGGTGGTCTGCCAAAGACCACTTCGTACGGGGATAGCCCTGGTCTCGAATGTGCAACCATTCTCATATAGAACAGTGCAACTGGCAGGGCGACTATCCAGTCGACCCCTTTCTCCTGGCATATTTTGGCAAGGCGTATCTTGAGTGTCTGGTTATGCCTCTCTACAAGGCCTGCGGCTTCGGGATGTCGGACACAGTGGAATTTCCACTGATATCCTAGCAAAAGGGAGACATGCTTCATGAGTTCGGATGAGAACGGCTGTCCGTTATCTGAGTACACGACACGAGGCAGGCCGTATCGTGGGAAAAATTCTCGAACCAGCTGCTTGGCAGTGGTCGGGGCAGTGTAATCTGAGACTGGGTATGCTTCGGTCCAACGAGAGAGTGCACAAACAACTACGAGGACATATTTGAATCCTCGACAACGGTCCATCTGGATATAATCCATCTGGAGGACTTCAAAAGGGTGATCGGGAGGATGAAATCCACCTTGCTCTACGGGGACGCTTTTACCTGGATTAAACTGACAACAGATCATGCAAGTACGCACTTTCTGTTTTGCTGCTGCTCGTAAGTGTTTGTTGTACCAGAGATTCTGTAAACTGTCTAACATAGCTTTTTCTCCTAGATGTGCAGGACTATGTGCTGTATTTATCATGATTTGAACCATGGAGTCGGGGAGGAACCATGTAGGTTTTCCCTTTGTGACCCATCCTTGATCTGTCTGGATCCCTCCTAGTTCAGTCCATTTCTTTATTTCATCTGAAGTGGCATGTGTCTGGATATCGATTACGTCTAGGGTGGGATCCCTGACTGACATACACTGAGTTGGTATTATTGTCTTTGTCACATCAGTAGTCTGGGTGTGAGTCAATGCTGTATGTTTCGCTGTCTGGTCTGCCAGGTCGTTACCCTGGGAAACAGAATCTGTAACCTTAGTATGTGCTTTACACTTCATGACTGATATGCCCGAAGGCAAATGTATTGCTTCTAATAGTGCTTGAATGAGGGGACCGTGTTGGATCTTGGCACCACGAGAGGTCAAAAAACCTCTTTCTTGCCATAACATGCCGAAGTCGTGTACGACTCCGAACGCATAGCGGGAATCAGTGTATATGTTAACATTTCTGTTCTTGGCTAGAATACAAGCTCGGGTCAGAGCGATGAGCTCCGCTGCTTGAGCAGACAATGTGTCAATACGGTGTGTTTCTTTAACTTCAGTTTCAGTGGTCACTGCATATGCGGCCACTAATTCTCCTGTACTTGTTCTCATGCATGAACCGTCCACATAAAGTGTCAGGTCTGGATTTGTCAGTGGAACATCTGTTAGATCTCGTCGAGGTTTTGTTACTGTATTAATGATCTCTATGCAATCATGCGGTGTTGGATCTGTCATAATTGCAGGTAACAATGTTGCGGGGTTCAGGATGCTACAGCGTCTGATTTCTATGTGTGGCTGGAATAGTGTCAATCCATAACCTGTCAATCGTGCTATGGTCAAGTGTTGAGTCTGGGTTCTGTTTAAAAGAACCTCTACAGAATGTGGAACTTGAACTGTTAATGGATGTCCTAAAACAATTGAATCGCTCTGTCTGATTGCTAATGCTGTTGCTGCTACTGACTTTAAGCACGCAGGGAGTGCCTGGGCTACTGAATCCAATGTACTTGAAAAATAAGCGCAAGGCTTATATGAACCTGCTTGGTCTTGAGTGAGGACAGACAGTGCTGTACCCTCACGTTCTGTAACAAAAAGTGTAAAAGGTTTGCTGTAACATGGTGTCGCTAGAACTGGTGCTTGGCATAACGCTTTCTTTAATTCCTCAAAGGCTTGTGTATGTTCCTGAGTCCAGGGAAGGACAGTCGAAGTCGCTGCCTCCTGTGTTGTTAACTGAATGAGTGGTTTGGCTAGAAATGCATACTGAGGAATCCATTGTCTACAGTACGAGGTGAGGCCTACGAAGGCCCGCACTTCCTTTTGTGTCTGGGGTTGTGGCATATTTGCAATTAACTGAATGCGATCGGGAGTGAGCTGTCTCCCCACTTTGGACAGCAAGTGACCCAAGTACACAACTTGCTGAACACAGAATTGTAGCTTCGAAGGAGACACCTTGTGCCCCTTGTCGGCCAGAAAATGTAAAACTGTCAGTGATGCTTGTTCACATTCGGGCTCACTTCGTGCGGTGATCAGCAGATCATCGACGTATTGCAGTAAAGCGGTGTTAACTGGCATTGTGATACAATCAAGTTGTCTTTTCAGTGCTTGGCTATAGATGCTGGGGCTTTCTGTGAATCCTTGAGGTGCGCGTGAAAATTTGAAACTGCGTCCATTTGAACTGAATCCGAAGAGATATTGGCTCTCTGGATCAATAGGTACGCTGAAGAAGGCGTTCTTGAGGTCAATTACAGTAAAGAACGTCGCTTCTGAATCAATAGCAGTCAATAAGGATGAGATGTCGGGAACCACAGGGTACTGTGGAATAATGCATTTATTCAGTTCTCTTAGATCAATCACCAGCCGATATACTGGCGGTGCATTGGGATCAGTACGTTTAAGAATCGGAATGATGGGTGAATTACAGATATTGGAGTCGGTCTCTACGACCACTCCCTGGGTAATGAGCTCTTCAATGATTTCCAGTAAAGCCACTACAGCATCGGGTGGTAACTTGTATTGTCTGATTCTGGGTAAAACTACACCTTGTTTGAGTGTAACACGGTATGGGGTAATGTGCATACAACCTATATCAGTTGGGCCTTTTGCCCACAGGTGATCTGGTACATTTTTCAATCTGACATCAAACTCACGTAACATATAATGACCCTTGAAATCCCGCAAAAAGAGTCTGACTCCCTCCGGGGAACAGCAGATCACGGCTCCTAGAGCCTTCAATGTTTTAATTCCTAACAGATTTTCTGGACATGATTTCGTAAGTAACAAGTCTGTAACACGTGATAATGGACCCACAGCCAGGGGAACTGGTTCTGATACCTCATTTACAATGGGCTTTCCTGAAAAACCAAGGGAAACATTCTGTGAGCCTGAGAGGGGTGCCCCTGGAACTTCCTCATGACTGATTGTGGTGCGACTTGCCCCTGTATCAATTAAAAACTTTCTGTCTTTTCCCAATACTTGACTGTGTACATAAGGACCCTCTTGATCTACAGGAATCTCAATAAGAGGCAAGCCACCCTCCCTCTCTAGGCTGTTTCATGTATATCGTGGATAATCGGGGTAAGCGGACTGGGCATACTGGTACATCTGTTGTGAAACTTGCTGTGTTGCGGCAATGGGCTGTGGCTGTGATACCGCTACTGTCTGTGCTGTAGGTGATGAAGCATGCGTAGGCTGTGTATTCTGCATGGGCTGCATATTCTGTGAAGACTGATGCTGGTTATGGTCTTGTCTAGGCGGATGCGGTCTTTCTTTAGTTTTACCTGTCGCTATGTTATGTTTCAGAACTGGGCATTCATGTACGTAGTGACCTGACTGCTTGCAATAGTTGCATGTCCCTTTAACGGGAGCTGCGGTGTGACCGGTCTGGGTCGTACCCTTTCTGTGGCCGTCGGTTGGGACCGACTGGGCTACTAGCATTTTCATTTTCGTGTCTTTCATACGTTTCTGCTCCTGATCCTGCTCTTCTCTAATTCTGTTCTGATGATATTGTAACATTTGTAACATCTGGGATGGCGTATTAGCTTGCCATGTACTCTCGACCTTGTATACACGGTTTTTAACTGCTAACAGGGAATTTTCGACTAACTTTGATACAAAAAGATGCGGGTACGACTCGCTACTTGGTTTAAGACCACTATTAATAATGAAACATTTCTCGAATCTTGAATAGAAGTCACTAGTATCTTCGTCGGGTTTCTGTTTACAGGCTGATATTGCATCCCAGTCTTCCTTTCTAGTTGTCAATAATCTTGGCAGAACCTGTACTATCAGACCTGGTAATGCTTTAGTTTTCTCCCCCAGGCCTACCCCTGGGACCCGTTTGTTCTCTTCGTCTTCTATTTCTGTCCATACAATCTTTTTCTCTCCCACCTCCCATTCTTTTTCTTTTAGTTTCTCGTAGATGCCCGTGGGCAGCAATACCTTTAACATTTTCGTGATATCTTCGTACGTATAATCCCCCATCAGTAACATGTCTTTAAGCTCTCTATGAAAACCTGCAGGGTCTTTATCATGGCACGGGACTAGTTTCTTCATTTCTAACAGTTCTAACTTAGTCAGAGGCGTGTGTACATACACTCGTTTCAAGTTATGATCGTCACCCATAACTGGGTGCACTTCTCGTAAGGGGTTCTGGCTTTCAATGCCATGCCGACGTTCCATATGATACATTTTCCTTTCTGGGGGCGGGGCGGGGACATATTCGGAGCTTATGAAAGTGTCATATCTATGGCGTTGTTCTAGAATTATTTGAATTAATTTGGTACTTAAACCTCTCCATCTGTCCATGAGTAGTTCTTCTAATGTTTCGTGTAAGGGACCTGGATCAGAATGTTTATTTCTGTATTTCGTGAGAAGGTGCTGAATCATGTATACACCTGCTAATTTCTGCTCGTCTGGGGAAAGGTTCAGAAATGTCTGTGCTACGGTGTCATCATTGTATATATCCGGATTTTCAGTCCATAATATGGCTGACCGGGCTAGTTCTTGTTCATCCATAGAATTTAGTACATGGTACCCTACTCGATCTCGAAGCCTTTTATCAGTCTCCTGGAACTGATGTTCAGCAGAATTCGGGTTTGTCAAGGCAGAGAAAAGAACTCTCTTGCTTTCTGGACGGATGCCTTTCCTAAGGTAAGTTCCCTTACCTACATACGCTATAGTGTCTGTAGTCTTTTCTGGTTCTTCAGGTTCTTCTTCCCCCCCGGAGGAAGCCTTTTCTTTCTCTTCTTTGTGTACGTCTATCACTGCTTTTCTTATTTTCTTGTACATACTGGCTATGCAAGTCCCCTTGTCGTGTTTTCCTTCAGATATATTTTGACCCCACCTGTTGAGTGCATCTAATTCACCCTGATCTGTCTCGGGCCTGTCTCGTTCTCTTATTAGGCAATTTATGAAAAAGCGTAGTATCTGTCCTTGAACGTCAACTTTCTGATGCTCCATGGCATCCTTAATACTGTCGGGGTCTTTCCCAGTCTGGATAAACTGATATATTCTATCTAGGTGCTCGTTCATTCCTGGAAACATCAGCAGGAAATCAGTAGCAGATCGTAATCGGAGTGATGCCATTATCATTTTATCGTCTTTGCCGGGTACTGGATCATATCTGCAAACTGTAAGTTGTCCTTTGAATATATCGAGACGGGGTGATTTGTACGTGTAGGGACTCTGCAAGTCCCCGAGCTGTAACCTGCGTGTTAATGGCGGGGTCTGGGGACCCCCCATCGCACCTCCTGAGGCGGAAGCTTGGACATTATCTCTCTGTGGAGTCTGTATCTGTACTTGAATTTGTCCTTTAGTAGGGTCAGGTAAACGTGGCTTTGGTAAATTAACTTTAGGTATGGGAAACGGTGGAGGGGGTGGAACAGGCGGAATCTGATTTTGGGGCGGGTTACCACCCCCGTCCCTGTCGTTAGGCAGGGCGCGGACAGGCAGATTGGTGTAAGCGGGTGCTACATCCTCTAGATAGGAATTCAGGAATATGTCTTTAGTAGTCTTGTGAGTTACTTTAGTTGGAACCAATGGTGACGGTAGATTTTTCGGTATTTCTGAAATGGCCTCAGACGAACCCTCGGCCGCGAGATACATACCGTTTACGAGGTTATTTCGTGCACGGTCTATTTGTTCTGACTTTACTCGGATCCCCTCAGTAATTAATTCGTTTTCTTGGGCTTTCTCTGATTCTTTAAGTCTGTCCTCTCTACGTAGTTCTTTTTCAGCACGCTTACGTGATTCCTTACGCCAAAACTCTATGGCGTCTTTCTGAGATTGTCTGGCTTTCTTTTTCCATAATGCTTCCTCTACCTTCATGATGCACTCGGCATCCCATGTTCCAGTAACTGGCCATCTGTGTCTCTCGTCTAGATGTTTAGTATACTCGGCCCATAAATCTAGATACACTATGGCATCTATGCCATGCTTGTGGTACATAAAGTTTCCAGGAGTATCCTTAGGGGGATAGGAATCTCTTCCTCTAGTATCCCTTTCCTAGTTCCTATCTGCTTTAACTTGTTGAAAAACGGCATCTTGTTTACTCGGTACTGAACGCTCAATCCTTGCTACTTAATACTAGATACAGCTAGTTATACAAGAACACAATAATGCACATAAAAACAGTCACACTCATACCACGACATTAATCACATAAAAAGACATTTGCGACATATACAACTACCCCCTATATCAGATGTACTGCTAAACAGCACAGATACACTGCTGAAACAGTGCAAGAACTTGAATCATCGGATGTACTGCTAAACAGTACAGATACACTGCCTAAAACAGTGCAGACCGGACTTGTGTACCCAAACCCGTCTAGATACGTCCCAGCAATGGTACTCACCGGGAAGCACGGAAAACAGAAGGCCTCGGAAAACTCGACTGGACTGGACTGGACCGGACTCGACTCAACTCGACACGTGGATACTTCGGAAAACTGGTGGGCCTCTTGACACCTCGGACCTTGCTTCTTTCGGCTAGGCTCTGGTCGGGATCCTCCGCACTCCTCACCGCCTCGTCTGGGTACTGATCGCAATCTTCGTCACCTCCGTGGGCCAGAGGGAGATACAGGAAATCCTGCCGGTACGCGTAGTTTCCTTCTAACTGATGGCAGGGGACAGAGCTTGCAACGCACCAACCGGCGCGTGAGGTGGGGGAGGGGTCCCTATTCGGGCGCCAAAATGTCGTAAATATTTAATTTACCATCTTAATTTCTATGCAGGTAAGTACTTAATCAATAATAACTCAATCGGAAAGAAAGAAAACAGAGTCCGTGGTGTTAGAGTTCTTAGGGGTTTTATTCCTTAAAAAGGAATTATTCCGGAATAGGATATCATGTTCCTGCAACCACACGGGGTTCAGGAAGGGATAGAGCAATGTTTTATTGACAATACATAGCTTATATACTTAATTTACATCATAGGAAGCAATATAGTAGGCGTAACAGCTGAGAGTAGACAAGATAACAGCATCCACGTGTTACTAGTACGTAATCAGAAGGCGTGGACTAGGCGTAACTGGAGGTGTGCTCTAGAAACGTCATAGGTAGGTGTCACATGTGGGTGGCACTAAAACAGAAATGTTGCAATGTCAGCAGAAATCAGAAGCTTGGATGCGCGCGCAGCTGCATGACGTGTGATTTGGCGTGAAACTGGAGGGTGCAGGGGGCTTGACATTTACACTGACGGAAAGAGACAGAAGTCTGGCATGTCAGATCAACTTGTGCTTCTATCGTATCTGATATCTGATGTTTAGGAACTGAGCTATCTGGGCGGAAAGGTCTCTGGGGCAGAAGCTATTCTATACTGACTGTGAGTGCGTGTATAAGCGCCTGAGTGTCTGCATGAGAAGCGTGGGGGCATGGGCCTTCCATGGGAGCATGGTAACAGAGGCTATGAATTACTTGCACGGAGACAGGCCAGCCCTTTGGCTCTGCAGCTGGGGAATGTTTACTGAAACTAGTAGGCAGGAATGTATCTTCGAGGAGCGGAACAGATAACTCGAAGGTTGTAGTCAGTCTTGGCAGGCAGCAGGCTGAGCTGAGCGTGGTGGGCCGCGCTAGAAGTAAGGCAGAGTTCACGGGTACGGGGGCAGCCTGGGCTGAGGCTTTCAGAGTCAGAAGGAAGGAAAAGGCTCGATGGCAGAAATTCTGGGCCTACTTTGCCAGAGCTGAAAAACATGTAGAGTACACTACAAAAAGACGTTGGCATAGCATACTTAGGAACGGACTATCCAACCCATTCAGGGTGGGTCTGAAAGAGGACATGTTAACGTTGGACGCACATGTATTTGCGTCTTCATAGCTGGCACAGGAGGGAAGTTACATGCACTTTAACTCGTACATGGAGACGGTGGGGTACACAATAGGGAACATAACTTGACCAAAAATTTATATTTCCTCAGTATGCTCATGTTTGGAAGGATTAAGTGGTTCCTTCTACCTTATAGCACCGTAAGAAATAACCTCTGCACCAGAATAAATTGTGAGACTTTCTAAGTGGCGCCGGATAGCCTATACCAAACCACTGCTTGTGCTTTCCTCCCAGCTCCGAACCAGGGTGTGTAGTGCCACCCGGCTACGTCGTCCCGCCCAAAGCAGTGACGTTAGCAAGGTATTAAAGGTGCAAAATATTCGCGGTGGAATAGGGCAGAGCAAATTCTGGAGGACATATAGCGTCCTGGGAAGCATCACCATCTTTGCGACAGCGAGCCGTCCCATAAAGGAGAGCGGCAATGTATTCCAGAAGGTTACCGAATTCTGTAAGGACGTAAGTATCCGACCGATGTTTCGAGCCAGTACCTTTGAGTCCGTCGGGGCCACCTGAATTCCCAAATACCGAAAAGCCTCCTGTTCCCAGCACAGTCCAAGGTCTGGGAAGCCCGCCGCCGGTCCATCCCCGTAACCTGCCAGAGGAAATATCAAGGACTTGTTACGATTGATCCGCAAACCCGAGGCCTCCCCAAAGCAGTCGAGATGGTGCAACAATACGGGTAGCGATTCATCTGGCGCCCTCAAATAGAAAATAGCATCATCCGCATACAAAGAGACCACATTACACGTGTCCCCCACCAGAATACCCCATTGTGCCATCTCGGCGCGGACCTTGACCGCCAAAGGCTCTATAGCCAGCGCAAAGAGGAGCGGCGAGAGGGGACACCCCTGCTGCTCCCCCCGACCTAGCCGCCATTCCGCAGAACGCCCCGCGCCCAACCGTACTCTGGCACAGGGAGCTGTATACAACAGGCGGACCCAGCAACAAAAATTGGGGCCCATGCCCACCACTCGGAGGACCTCCAGGAGGTAGCCCCAATCAACCGTATCGAATGCCTTGGCGATATCGATAGACACTATAACCAATGGTTCCTCCGGATCGCGAACTTCATGCAGAATGTGATTCAACCGCCGCAAGTTCATGGCGGTATTGCATCCCGGAATAAAGCCACATTGATCTGAGTGTATCAAATGCGCCATGTGCGGCGCTAAACGGGCCGCCAAAAGTTTTGTCAAAATCTTGACGTCAGTAATAATCATGGTAATGGGTCTATACGCTGCCGGGTCACATTTGTCACCCCCAGGTTTTAAAATCATGCAGATCTCGCCCTGGTTCATGGTAGGCGGCAGAACACCACTCTCAAACGCCTCAACATACACCTGCAACAGGCTAGGGGCAACTGTATCAGCGTATGCTTGATAAAATTCCGGGGGAAAACCATCACTCCCCAGAGCCTTGGCTCTCGGGAGACCAGCCTTAGCAACCCGCACCTACCCCAACGTCAATGCTGCATCTAAGTCCTCCACTGTGTCCCTAGACAGGGACTGCAAGTTTAAATCCTGCTAATACGGCAGGTATGAGTTTTCAGAAACCGCGGGGTCAGCCACATACACCGTTTACAAATGGGACTGGAGGACCTGGAGTATGGCCTCTTCAGAGTGCATCATGTGCCCCGCTAAATCCCGCAGCGCCACTATCCTCTCCGGGGCAAATTACCACCGTAAAACCCAGGCCAGCATCCGACTCGCCTTAACACCCTCCCTATGAAGCCGCTGTCTAAATTGGCCTAAAGTATACTTATCAAGCAGATCTAGGATGTCATGTACAAAGGCTTGGGCCGCCCGTTCCGCCTCCTGCTGTGCTTCATCTGGGTCCAGCACTGTTTGCTGGTGCAACAAGTCACCCTCAGCGTCCCGCAGTTCCCAGAGAAGCTGCTTCCTGACCCCATAAGTGAGGCCCATACACTCACCCCTTATGACCGCCTTCAGGGAATCCCACTTGGTGGAATAGGCAATGGACCCCTCCTGCCAATTCAACTCTAGGTAGCTGTTGAGTGCATTTTGGACCGAGTCCATCGCTATCGGATCCTGCAAGAGATCCCCCAGCATCCGCCAGGTTCGAGGGCGGGCGGGCCGCCCCTCCCACGTCACCGTGCACGTCACAGGGGAGTGGTCTGACAGAAAGCGAGCCTGATGTGTGATCACCAGCGAGATGGAAGCATCAACATTGGCGACTAAAATCCTGTCCAGCCTGCTATGTGTGTTATGAGTGGGGGAGAAACATGTATAGAGCTTCAGGGTTGGGTGTCGCTGGCTCCATATATCCATCACCTCCAGGTTCCCCATTACCTTGCCGAGCTGCTTCGTCATGCGCGGCTTCGTGCCCGTGCGGGGAGGGTGACAATCCATTATGGGATCCAGGACGCAGTTAAAATCCCCCACCCAAAACAGAGGGGCCTCCAGATCCGGGACCAGCACCTCCTGAAGTGTTAGGAAGAATCCAGGGTCATCTACGTAAGGAGCATAGGAATTCAAAAGCGTGAGGTCTCTCCCATCAAGTTTCGCCCTCAAAAGCAAGTATCTGCCCTGTATATCCGCCTCCATTTACTGAATGGCAAAGGGGACCCCGGACGCTACCCAAATAAGTACCCCCCTGGCATAGGAGGAGAAGGAAGAGTGAAACAATTGACCTCGCCACTTTCTCCCCAATTTACGGGCATCTTCATCATCTAAGTGAGTCTCCTGAAGGCATGCAATGGAGACTCCCTGTCTACGGAGGAATGAAAGGTCTCTATGCCATTTCTCGCAGACCTCCCCGAGGAACTGGAGACAGTTAAATCTCATGCTCCAAGACTAGGCAACATCACGCTTTCAAACCTTCTATACGCGGATGACCTAGTCCTCATCAGTCGGTCCCCCATCGGCCTTCATTACCACCTCAACAAAACCAACGCATTTTCAAAAATCAACTCATTAACCATCAATCTAAACAAATCAAAAGTAATGACAATAAACTATCACAAAAAACGGAAACCCACATGGTTCCTGAACGGACAGAGGTTAGACCAGGTAACCTCCTACAAATACTTAGGCGTCATAATAGATGGCAATGGCTCTTTCAAGCAACAACTAGAGGCCATTCGCCGAAAGGGCACGACATTCCACCTATCGATAAAGCCCCTGCAGAAAGCACTCACAGACCGGTCCCTGGGCCCTCTCCTACAGGTAATAAGAGCTCGCTTACAGCCCATGCTCATCTACGGCAGCGAGGCCATGAGAGGAAAAGACGCAACAACACTAGATAAAATCATCAGTCGAGCATTCAGGGCAATATTTCATCTCCCCATCAACTCATCACCAGCACAAATTCGGCTCGAATTCGGCCTGCAGAAACAAGAGGTCGAGAGAAGAGGCGCATACTTAAAAAGCTGGTGGAAAATCAGAGACGCGGACCATGGATCCCTAAACGCCCATCTATGGACAGAACTAAACATAAGAGACAACTCACCTGCAAGGACCTACTTAATGGACTCACTGAAGGTCTTAGGACTTGCAGACCTATGGGAGTCGGCTACTGACCCTCGTACCTTTAAAAAAGTGGTGTCAAAAGTCACCAAAATGGTGTCATCAATTGAGGACAAAGCCACCCTAGCCAAGAGAGCGCACGGCTGGGTGGTGCTGAACGGTTACAGCGCTCTAAAACCACAAGACTACCTAACGATGGGACTCACACAGAAGACTAAAAACAAGTTTCTTAACATGCGCATGGGTAGAATCCCCATAGCTCCGCACCTGGCACCATGGTTAAGGGAAAATCACGCAAATCATTGCCGCCTCTGTCTCTCTGCAAAAGAAGACCTTATACACATTATCTGCATTTGCACAAACCTCCAGGACATAAGGCGCTCCCAGCTTCGAGCTTTATGGAACCAGAAGGGCATTACGAGCTGCAGGCAGGCCGTGATGCTCTGTTTTAACCCTAATGAAACTCAGCTAAATTGCTGAATAACAAAATACTTTGATATAGTGGCCAAAAGACTGAACGAAAAAAACAGAGGGTACTCTCTAGCAGAAGTCAAATAATAACAAAACAAACACCCCTGGCAATCATGGCCATCAAAAGAGGAAGCATTTAAGCCCACAAAAACTCCACAGACTCTTATGCAACTAAAGCTGAGACTTTTTAGATTTTGAACCACTGTACCTTACTTGTTTTAACGAAGAAACAGACCTTTTAAAAAAAATTGTACGTTTTATAATTGTGAGTTTTAATTAACTGTACAATAAACAAACCTTAAACCTTAAACCTTAAACCTTAAACCTATGCCATTTAGCGCATGTGCCCAGCCCTCTCACATTCCACGTTAAAAACGTATAACCCATGACTAGTCGCCAGGCCCCACTAGGGCCCCATCATCACATCCTGTAATCCTCCCATTTCGTACCTGCACTGTAATACAACTGATGCCTGTAACAAACCCCCCAACAAACCCCCCCAACAACCCCCCTTCCCCCCTCCCACGAGCAATATTCCTGCAACAACTAAACATGCTGAAATGCCCTTCCCCCGCTGGTGCCAGGACGTACACAGCAACCCCATCTCTGCAAACATAGCAACAACCCCAACAGTACTGAGGAACAAACCCCCCCTCTTCCCCCCAAGCATCCCCCGGCACAGCTAGCCCCCCGAACTTACTTCGCGCCCCTCAGACTTCCAAATACGAAGAACTTGCGGCCCACGTACCCTCCCCCGCACCCGAAGCCCCCCCGCACACAATCAGGCCACACCAAACACAGCACCCAAAACCCTGAAAAGAAAAAAGGGAAAAGGGGGGTACAGCTCAAAGGTCCAGCTAACATGCAAGGATATGTCCCTCAGGGCCGGATCTCTGCTGCAGCGGCCACATCAGCAATCGTCTCCGGTATCGTGTCCACCATGGGCGGTAGGGCGTCCAGCTGCGCCGGCAGTGTGTCCGGTACCAACACATCATCCCGCGGGCTGTCCGCACCCGCCGCTAGCAAGTCCTCAGCCCCGCGGATTCCATGCGGAGGGCCCCATAGTCCCCCACCGTGACTCGTCGTCGGTCAGCATCGCCAGAGGCGCCAGTGGATCGCCGCCGTCTGGAGCGTCGCTTCCTCGCAGGCCGCGTCCCCCACGTAGCCCTAGAGCGACCACTTTCCTCAGGGGGGAGTGCATTGCCCCTGATTTCAAGCCACTCCCACTCCTACTCTGGTCTTTCGAAAAAATGGGCCTTGCCTTGGGAGAGGACCTTAAGTTTCGCGGGGTACAATAACATATATTGGAGGCCCATGTATGTAGCTTTTGCTTAACCACCAAAAAGGATTTGCGCTGTTCCTGGACCTGACGGGTGTAGTCCGGATAGACAGAGACCTTAGAGGTTTCGAACGTGAGGTCCGTCGTTTCCCTCACCGCCCTTAGGATACAGTCTCTGTCGCGATAATTTAAAATTTTTGCGATGAGGGCTCGTGGCGGGGCCCCAGGGCGCGGTGGTGGGATCAGCCCTCTATGGGCACGTTCGATCACAAAGACCTCTGATAGCCCTATCGGGCAGAGCGTGGAGCAGATCCACTGACCTAGAAAGCGTTCCGCATTCCCCATCTCCGCCCGTTCCGAGATGCCCAGGACTCTGATGTTGCTGCGGCGCGCCCGTCCTTCGGCATCTTCCGCCCTTCGCTCTAGCTACCCTGTGGTGACCGAGAGCCGCGTCACCGTCTGCTTAAGAGAGGCCACCCCCTTCTGTAGCTGAACTATGTTCCCCTCCGCCTCGGTAACTTTATCGGTGACCTTGCGGAGGTCCGCTCTCAGCAGATTAACGTCGATGGACACTGTCTCAATCTGCCGTTCAAGAGCGGTGTGATATCCCTGTATGGCCTTCAGCAGTTCCGCCCTGGAGGGCTCGGAGGAGTCACCGAACGCCTGCCCCTTGTTCTCCAGGCCGGTCTGGCAGGTGATACGTTGCAAAGGGAGGCGTGGGGTGGTGTACTGGGTAATGGTATTGTGCTGCGAGGAGCAGGCCATCCTGTCCTTCCGCATCATAGATGCCCAGTGAAGCCCCCTCAGGTTCCCCTCCCAACAACGCCCCCCCAGCAAGTCTCAAATTGGCAAGGGACCCCTGCAGGTCAGGGAGGGGGACCACAGGATCCTGCAGGGTACTGGGCCGGACTCACCACGTTTCCAGACGACCGTCGTCCTTCACACAGCGGGGACCTCGCCGCCGCTTCCAGGCCTTCAGGTCCCCCGTTCAAGTTCTAAACCAGTCTGTGGGGTTAATATAAAAATCCTCCCCCAGTCCTGGCTCTGCACTGTCGAGGCGAGGGTGCGACCACAAGAAATCCACTCGGCAGCGTCCTCACGGGGGGATCACCAACTCTCCTCCCTCAAACGCCCCCCGTTAAAGGGCGTCCCTGCAGTTCCCAATGACCAAAGCAGGACGTCGAGAGCGGGCAGCGGGTAGCGCCCAGGCCTGGACAGCCACCACCACCCACAAACTCCAACACGCAGGGGCGGGGGCCACGGGTAGACAGTTCACTCACTACCTCAGTCCCACTCGAGACCAGCAGCTCCGCCACAAGCACAACTGGGAGGGAATCTACAGACCAGAGTCCGTGCCTTCAGTCGCCACTGCCCGATCCCAAGTAGCTGCTCCAGTTCAGGGAAGCCACCCCCAGGGCGGCTCCACCGCACCGCTATCCAGAGCAAGGGCAGCAAAAGACTAAGGGGCCCGGGAAGAACCCCCACGCAGCTCCAGCCCCCGGCTCGCAGGGTCCGCCGTGCACGATCTTCTTCGCCCCCCACCAGGGCCCACAGGTACTCCACACTAGGCTCTAGACCGCCACGAGGCGCACCGCGCAATCCCACGGCGCCTCCCCGCACTCTAACTCCCAGGGGGGGCAGGCGTCCACTTCACTCAGGGGGCAACGTGCATCCGGCTCTGCCGGCGGCCCTCGACGGCAGCAGGGGCCCCCGCTCCGCCCGCTCCCTCCGGGCAAATGCGGTTTCCCCCCGGCGGCGGCTCCAAGCCTCACTGCCGTCCACGTCTCTCAGGGGGCAATGTGCATCCGGCTCTGCGGGCGGCCCTCGATGACAGCAGGGGGCCCCGCTCCGCCTGCACTCTCCAGGTCAATGCGGTATTACCCCGGCGGCCGCTCCAAGCCCTACTGCTGTCCGCCGCGCCACCGCGCGATAAGGCCCACCAGGATCCGGGCCCCAGGGGGGGAAGAATCGCCTCCAACATCACAAGCTCCCGGGCCCCGGGACGCGTGCACCTCGATCCGCCGTGGACCCCCCCTTTATAATGTCTTCTGAGCAGGTGCTCACCTGCGAGGTTTACGTAGATTAATTCTACTTTGCCATGGCGGATCCCGAGATCCTATCCTACACAGAGGCATACATTAGCCAACTTACCAAAGACCTATCCACCACTTTTTTATCCACCACTGCACCCGTCATTGATGTCACCCTGAACGATAAAATATCTCGTCTAGAGAGACTAGAGAAGAAACTTATACGTACAAGACTACATGGACACCTGTTCACTAAGTATCTGCAGGAGAACATTATACCAGTAGGGTTGCAAATTAAGATCGAACCCGCAATCTTCATAGACGTCCCTAAATTTAAAGAAGGGTTTAGTTATGTGGCCAACAACTGCTCCCGGCACTGGATGGTGCTGGGAGTAGAGACAGCTGCTGAACAAGTGGTGTCACTCAGCAAAGAAATAGCGGATTTAAAGGCTGAGATACTTGGAGACAGCACACTGACCAAAAGCAAGGAAGCCCTGGAGAATCTAGAAGTATCCATTAAGGAATTCGACATAACCGCCCAGACCAAAAAATTGGAGAAATTGGCAAGAGATCTGAGAACCTTTGACAAGAAATCTGTGTATCCATATCTGCAGCCAGATTATTATAAACAGGACACACAAGGTCGCTTCTCCAATCGAGGTCGTGGGGGTTTCAGAGGAAGACGGAACTTCTCCACTTTTTCGGATTCTTCCTACAGCTCCGGCAGTGACAGTGAGGCCGGACCCAGCACCTCTTACAACTACCCACCTGGGGATTCCAACTACCAACAATACCCCCCTCATTTTCAACCTCATTTTTTAGAACAGGGCCGTGGACAATGGCGTCCACCCCGAGGGAGAGGCACCAATTGGAACCGGGGCCAAGGGAGAGGCCAGCAACAGAACCAAGGTTGGGACGGCAACAGAGGCAAATCACCGAAACAGGTGACATTTCGGGCGGAGCCACACGGCGAGATCTCGACCCGGAGGAACACATATCGGTGGTGATGGCAACAGCTACGAATACCCCTCCGGTATCTCTCATCAGGGATAACCCTGTGATCAATATCTCATCTTATCAACTTAAAGAGGATGAGGTCAAGGTACTAAGCAAAGGGCTCTCATACGTGCCCACAGCCACGGCCAACAAATTCCAACTGAAGATTGAACTTTGCAGATTCTTTAGGAAGATTCGCCTACGGTATTTCTTTCGGAATCAAACTGCCAGACGGCAAGGATCAATCACTGGCCTAAGAGAGCCATCTACTTTCTTTCCACCTACCTACGCCATGAGCCCGAGAATACTCGCTTTTGAGGATATAGTCACGCAAGCAGCTGAACAGACATTAAACACCAAAAAGTTTGTTAGATTCAACCTCAGCCAAAAGGAGAAACAAGCGCTCACGGATTTGTCCTCCAACAAACAAGTCATCATCAAACCCGCCGACAAAGGCGGGGCAATTGTTGTCCAGGATTTGTCTAAATATAAAGAGGAAATACTTAGACAACTACACGACGGAGTCAGCTACCAAGAGATACCGAATGACCCTTCAAAGGAGATAGCTAATATGATCCTTTCCGTCACACAAGAAGGTTTGGAATCTGGTTTCTTAAGTGACCAAGAGTTTAAATTCTTGAATCAGCAATCACCTAGAATGGCAACCATTTATACCTTGCCCAAGGTTCACAAAAACCTTGACCTTCCCCCTGGACGACCAATAGTATCCGGTAGCGGCTCTATACTCGAGCCGCTATGCAAATACATAGATTTCTTTCTAAAGCCGCTTGCCTTAAGAACAAGAACTTACTTACGTGACACAACCCAAGTCATCCAATTAATCGATGAGAGACCTTTTGATCCTAACACTATGTTGTTGGTCACATGTGATATTATATCACTTTACACTAGCATCCCTCAACAAGAGGCCCTAGACATAATGGAGGTTGCTTTAAATCACAGACCGGCTCCCTTCCAGGTTCCCACGGAATTTATCATCGACTTACTCAACATAGCCATGAAGAAAAACTTCTTCATTTTCCAAGAGAAATTCTATGTGCAATCCAAGGGCGTAGCCATGGGCGCTACATTTGCCCCCAATCTGGCTATAATCTATATGGATCATTTTGAGCAAGAACACGTCTTCTCGTTGAACAATCCCTTTTCATCTATGCTGACCCTTTGGGTCAGATACATTGATGATGTTCTGTGCATATGGCAAGGAAACAGCGAGCAACTGAATGAGTACCATATTTGGCTGAACCAACGGAATACCAATATTCAGTTTACCCTTGAATCGAGCAATAAAGTAATACCTTTCCTTGACATCTCCATCTATGTGGCAAATGGACAGCTTTTCACAACCCTGTACAGGAAACCGACTGAAAGAAATTCCTTATTACAATATGGCAGCCACCACCCTAGAGGCCTCAGAGATAACCTCCCGGTAGGACAATTCCTGCGAATTAGAAGAAATTGTTCTTCTCGTACTGACTATCTCAAGGAATCAGAGATCCTCAGGGATCGCCTTGTGTCGCGGGGGTATCCTACACGCATGGTGAGACGCGCAAGAAAACGGGCCTGGTATAACCCGAGGGAGAATTTGCTGAACCCTGAGAGTCGCATAGACCCTGAGACGAACAGGATGATTTGCGTCACCACCTATACCACAAGGAGTAATGATGTCAAAAAAGTGATCAACAAGAATTGGCCATTAATAGCTCAGGAAATTGACCAACCACAGCTTCCTCTCCACTCCTTTAAGAGATCTAGAAACATTCGAGATATAGTGGTTCACTCATACCTGGAACCGGAGAGCCCTCCTACACTCACGAGTCTATGGAACTTACCACCTGTGATTGGTCACTTTAGATGCGGGACCTGCATTGCCTGCGAGACAACTATCCAGACCAAGACCTTCACCCATGGACAACAGACGTTTAAACTAAAACATCACACTAACTGTAACACCGAAAGTGTGATTTACATAATAACGTGCCCATGTAGTAAAGTCTATGTGGGGCAAACTCAGCAGAAAATTAAATCACGGATCTCGGCACATTGCAGTAGATTACGTTGCAAGGTCCCAGGCGCCCCCCTGGTAGACCATTGGCAGACCGCTGGACACACCGTGAAAGATTTGCGGTGGCTTGTAATCGAGAAAGTTTCCCTAGGGAGACGGGGCGGTAACCTAGCTGTGGTGCTGAATGTACGTGAATGCAAATGGATGTCTCTCCTGGACTCCATTAAAAATGGCCTAAATGAACAGGACGGCAGCTTTGCACAGCTAGCGGCCCTGAGATGAATAATTCACTCATTGCCATATATAACCTACACTGATACTTTCCAGATACCCTATGGGTGATCCCTATTCATTTTAACTACTTGATACACGCAGGTAACTCGTCTACACTATCCTGTGAGACAGGTGCACGAGTTTTGTGTCCACTCAAATTTAATTTAATCAATTTGATACACGCATGTGACTCGTCTACACTATCCTGTGAGACAGGTGCACGAGTATCCTTCAGCTTATCAAATGTTAACATACAGTGGTTGTATAATGTGATCTCATTTCTCCTCAATAACTCCTATTTTGCCATCTTTTACATAGAATGACCCTGGTGAGCATTCGCCTTCACTCCCTTATAAGGGCGGTGCTTGAGTCTAAATGTGTAATTCTAATTTACTTGTCCAAATGGGCTGGATATAAGAATAGGGTTTCTGATTTATCTCTCTAATTAATTCCTTCTTTATTTACTCCTCACTCGCCTTCACTCCCTTGCATGGGCTGTGCGCGAGTCCACTCCAACTGTGGAATTTTACTCGCCTATATTGGCTGTATGTAAATGCAATGTCTGTGAATTTCTTAAATAATTCTCACTCGCCTTCACTCCCTTGCATGGGCTGTGCGCGAGTCCACTCCAACTGTGGAATTTCATTTTAATCGCCTATATGGGCTGTATGTAAATGCAATGTCTGTGAATTTCTTAAATAATTCTCCAATTAGAGGTAAGGGCTAGAACAGGTCACATTCTTGCAAAAGGGCTGTATTTCAATCTACCCGAGTCTTTTTTCTATTACTCTCTCAACCCACGTCACACCGCAAGCCCCGCCCCCTAACTTCGCGTAGTGTTCGGCGGTGTTTGTGTGCCAACGCGAGAAGCCCTGCTGCTTCAATCAGCGGTGGACGACATACGGTGATAACATTGCAGCAAGACGCTCTGCTGCCTCGCGGTCCGCGTTAAAAGTAAGTGGAGAACCCTCCGGTCCCGCTTCCCTTTGGCCGTCTATAGTTTTAACTGCGTGTGACTTACGAGCGCCCATAATTGTTTCAGATTTCCGTCGCGACCAAACGGAGCCGATCGGCATATTGCCTTACACATCGTCAAGCTCCCCAGTCCGTTAGTTACTGCACGGACTCGCTGAAGGTATGGACATGCGACACTGTGGAGTCTGCTTGGCAGACCACCGCGTTGCGGTTATATCACTATTGATGCAAATTTCAAATTCTTGTATTTACAGTTTATTGATTATAACACAGCGCCCAAGCCTCCTGGCAACGTCGCAGCTTAATATACTGAGGTAACCCTTCCCACTTTTTGAACTGGCCTTATCAGATTATTGCCCTTTGCAGTCACTCTGACTGATGCTTACTTCGTGTTTTGTTTAGACGTTTCATTTAAGACGTGCCCAGCAGCATAATTTTCTGAAGCAGGCAGCCTACACTTTTGAATTTCAATAAGAGTGTGTCTCATTCTACCACAGGTAATTGCTCTTAGCTCCTTTTTAAACAATTACCGTGCCCTCACAATATAATACGCAATCAGAGCTCCTTTGTTTAAACGCCCATATGCCACCCAAAGCATGTATCATTAAAGTACTGCCAATTGGTCTCCCTTCTGTCCTGGCTAATGTGTCCCTGATGTATTGGAATAATTAAATTCACAAGCGTGTTTATGGATTAGTCGCATATTCAGCTTCTGGCTCCCTTGTCCTAGAGGTCTCCTGACCCGGACTCCATGGCTTTCATTTTGTTTTCAAT
This sequence comes from Lissotriton vulgaris, assembly GCF_964263255.1. NCBI lineage: Eukaryota > Metazoa > Chordata > Amphibia > Caudata > Salamandridae > Lissotriton > Lissotriton vulgaris. The sequence continues at coordinate 835,957,343 of NC_141695.1, forward strand.
TAATGCCACCTCCCCGGTGCACAGTATTAATGACTGTTTAGGTTTTTACTAATTGACACTCCATTCCCTGATACGGGTTTCCATCTTTCAGATAGGACGGCCCCTCCTCGTCCCTTCCCTTCTACAACGGTCCTGATGAAGACCCCGGCCAAGGAATAAACTGATCCTAGACATAGGGGTCGAAACGTCGACACCTCATTATCTTGGGACATCCGGCACATTTCCAGTACTTGATTGAATTGTACACGTGACCGTGGAATGCCCCACCTTTTAGTTGAATTTTGCCTTAATTGACATAGGCCGTTTTGGTTTTTTGGAATAATTTGTAATTCCTTGTTGATTGTGTATATGTACAGTTTGTGTAAATCTGTGTACTATCCTTATAACCCTTTACACAACCTCTGAGCACATCCCTCCTTCCCCTTCTCTCCCCCTTGGGGCCCTTTTTGAATTTCCGATTTATTGTTGTCACTTATAAATGAGTACAAATATTGCTGTAAATTGTTAAACCTTTTTGTTGTTGAATAAATGACAACAATCTTGTCCTTTGAGTACCATCTTAGTCCTTGCTAAAATTCTTTTATTGTTTGTGCAGAAATATTTCCCTTCCACGGGGACCCTTCTATACATTTACTACCGTGGTCCCGGGAGCAGCGGTGGTTCCTGAAGTCGCCCGGCAGCGGTCCGTATGTTAGGCCGCAGCCCCGGCCTCCCGTAAACAGGGCGCCGGTGCCCGCAGCCCAAGCGTCTCTCGCCGCCTCCCGCAGTCAGACCTCCTCAAGCTCGACACCGGAGTGTGCCCCTGGACGTCAGGCCTCCGGTCCCACAAGTTTCGCCGCTGAGCGGGCACAGGATCAGCACTTAAACAGGATTTTTGGGCTAGGCTGGCCGGGAGCTGCAGGAGCTCACGTCCTGTCGGCCATGTTGCGTAGCCACGCCCTCTATTCATGTGTTTCCTTAACTAGACGATTGGCTCATGAAAGCCAAGTCATGCAGCAATTGTGTACAGCAAACACACAACACAATCCAACTGCTGCACAATTTAGGATTCACAATAAACCTCACCAAGTCACATCTCCAACTGTCCCACACCCAACAGTATCTAGGTGCAACAATAGATACTTCCAAAGCCCTTGAATACCCCAATCCAGCCAGGATAGCCAGTATGTGAGCCCTCATAACAAAATTTCAACCACAACACTCACTACCAGCTCGAGTGTTCATGCAGTTAATAGGGATGATGGCCTTTTGTATCATAATTGTCCCTTACGCAAGACTCCAAATACGTCCCTTACAAGAATGTCTAGCACAACAGTGGAACCAAGCTCAAGGTCATCTTACAGATTTGGTGGAGCACACAAAATCTTTCCAAAGGGCGGCCGTTCTTAGACCCGGTTCCACAAATAGTACTAACAGCGGACGCATCGCTCACCGGCTGGGTAGCTCATCTCTTGAACCACACCATTCAAGGTATGTGGACCCCTCACAAAAACTCCTCAACATCAATCACCTGGGGTTACTGGCCATATTTCTTGCCCAAAAGTCTTTCCAGAAACATCACCTAGGCAAAACTGTCCTCGTCCAGACGGAAAACACGACAGCAATGTACTATATACAAAAACAGGGGTGGAGACACTCTCTGCTGCTTTCACGCCTAGCACAGAGCATTTGGAGATGGGCCATTCCTCAAAAGATATACCTCTTATCAGAGCATCTACCTGAAATAAACAATCAAATTGCGGATCTGCTTAGTTGTCAACAACAGCAGATTCACAAATGGGACCTTCATCTACAAGTTCTTCAGTTTTTTCAAATGTGGGGCCACCCAGACATAGATCTGTTTGCCACACATTTAAACACAAAATGCCCCAGCTTCACCTCCAGGTTGCCACACCCATTGTCCAAAGGCAATGCGATATGGATGAACTGGTCAGGCAGATTTGCGTACTCTTTTCCTCCCCTCCCGCTCATTCCATTACTGGTGCACAAACTCAAACAACAGTCTCTCACAATGATCCTGGTTGCTCCAACATGGGCCCTTTCAACCATGGTTCACGACACTGCTATAACTCTCAGTAGTTCCGCACCAAAAGCTGTACATTTCCCCAAAGCTTCTCACACAGAACCATGGAGAGATAAGACATCCAGAACCTTCTCAACTAAACCTAGCGATCTGGCTCCTGAAGTCTTAGAGTTTGGTTACCTCAATCTCCCACCAGACTGTATGAAGGTCATTAAAGAAGCTAGAGGTCCTACCACTAGGGCTTGCTATGCAGCTAAATGGAAAAGATTAGTTATATACTGCAATAACAACAAAATCAATCCACTAGATGCTTCGACTCAAAACATTATCTGTTATCTCCTGCATCTACAAAGATGTAATCTGGAATACGCATCTATACGATTACATCTTGCTGCTATAGCATCTTACTTACAAAACAGACAACACTTATCATTGTTTAGAGTACCTCCCATCAAAGCATTCATGGAAGGCCTTAAAAGGATAATTCCTTCCAGAATTCCACCCTCTCCAGTATGGAATCTAAACTTTGTCCTCACTAGGCTCATGGGTCCCGCATTTGAACCTTTACATAAATGTGAATTGCAATTCCTCACATGGAAAATGGTTTTCCTTGTGACCATCACATCTCCCCGAAGAGTAAGTGAACTTCCGGCATTAACCATACCAGAACCATTTTTGCAAATACATCTCAACAAAGTGGTTCTTAGGACAAACCCAAAATTCGTACCTAAAGTAGGTTCAGCTTTCCACCTTAACCAGTCTATTGAGCTTCTAGTATTTTTCCCTCAACCAGACTCAGTAGCTGAACGGGCTCTTCATATGCTTGATGTCAAAAGAGCTATTCTTTACTACATTAAAAGGACAAAAAGTTTCAGGAAAACTAAACAACTTTTCGTAGCTTTCTCACCACCACATGAGGGTAATCCTATATCAAAAACTGGAATTACCAGGTGGATTGTTAAATGCTTTCAAATATGCTACTAAAAAGCAAAATGTACCTTATCTATTTCCCCTAAAGCGCATTCCACACGCAAAATAGGGGCATCCATGGCATTCTTAGGAAACATCCCCATGGATGACATTTGCAAAGCGGCAACATGGTCTACACCGCACGCTTACACAAAACACTACTGCGTAGATGTGCAGGCAAAACAACAAGCTAGTGTGGGCCAGGCTGTACTAAGAACACTTTTTCAAACTACTGCAACACATACAGGTAGCCACCGCTAGCGGGGTAACTGCTGTATAGTCTATGCAAAAGTATGCAATCTACAGCTCATATGCCTTGAACGGAAAATGCTATCTACCAGTATGCATTTGTTCTTGGCATGTAGAGCTGTAGATCAGAATATGCCCACTCACCTCCCCAGACACCTATATGTGTTGCCGTACTATCTTACTTAGATACATTACACATGGATATCTTTTCTAGTTCTACCTAACTCCCTCATCACCCTTTTATGGCGAAAACAAACTGGAGATGGAGTCGATGCCCATGCGCACTACCAACCAAAGGAGGAGTCACCTATCTCGTGACCACATAGACTTCTACAACAACAAAGTGCAAACATCCGAGTCCAACACCAGATGGCGATCTATGCAAAAGTATGCGTATCTACAGCTCTACATGCCAGGAACAGATGCATACTTGTAAGTAGCATTTTCCTTATCCATGTTCATAAAAAAGTAATGCTCTCTTAGTCATTGCAATACTACATTGACACAATAATGTATCTTCTGGGGTATCAGAGAGGTTAAAAATGTCACATAAATAGATAATACAGAGCACATCCAAAAACCCTCTCAGTACCTCATTAATAGAATGCTACAGGAATATTGCACTGCCCAAAAGGAATGACCTAGTATTCGAACAGCCAAAACATAGTAAATAATGAAGTTTTCCATTCATGTTTTTTTAATAGCTGAATTTATTGGTTTTATAACGTAAAGTAACTTACAGGAAACAACACAGTTCAACCATCCGGGCATAATCAACGACGACAGCGGTACACCGCCCGCAATCCGTTGTCAATTGTATACACAATATGTCTGTTGGTGGTTCTACCATATATTGTTATGTTATGGGTGTCTTTTATAGCGCTCGGCTACTCCGAAGAGTGTCCCGGTGCTTTCTAACCCACAACAGACTGCAGAGGGCAAGCACAAAGGAGAAAGAAAGCGAGCAAATTATTGACCAAAGAGCCACGTCTTCTGACGCTTTCTGAAGGCCCGCAGATTAGATGTACTGCGGAGCGGCAAAGGAAGGGCATTCCAGAGCTGGGGCGCCAAGCGTTTAAAGGAACCACCCCCGCACCAAAAGCTGTACCTTTCCCCAAAGCTTCTCACACAGAACCATGGAGAGATAAGACATCCAGAACCAGCTCAACTAAACCTAGCGATCTGGCTCCTGAAGTCTTAGAGTTTGGTTACCTCAATCTCCCACCAGACTATATGAACGTCATTAAAGAAGCTAGACGTCCTACCACTAGGGCTTGCTATGCAGCTAAATGGAAAAGATTAGTTATTTACTGCAATAACAACAAAATCAATTCACTAGATGCTTCGACTCAAAACATTATCTGTTATCTCCTGCATCTACAAAGATGTAATCTGGAATACACATCTATACGATTACATCTTGCTGCTATAGCATCTTACTTACAAAACAGACAACACTTATCATTGTTTAGAGAACCTCTCATCAAAGCATTCATGGAAGGCCTTAAAAGGATAATTCCTTCCAGAATTCCACCCTCTCCAGTATGGAATCTAAACGTTGTCCTCACTAGGCTCATGGGTCCCGCATTTGAACCTTTACATAAATGTGAATTGCAATTCCTCACATGGAAACTGGCATTATTATATATTGCAAATCTTACGGTATTTTTGTACTCTAATCCCTGCTGTGTATCACTGTTTTGTGACCGAAATCCAGTTGCAAAGCATTGATATTTTCTCAAAACCTTAAAGGAGGTGGTACCCATTCACAAGGGAGAGTGGATCTGCATCTAAACAAAAAAACGTTGCTTTATTAAAAAGCAATTACAGACATGGTGGTCTGCTGATCCCAGCAGGCCACGATCTCTGTAATGTCAGTGAATCGTTGTTGGCTGCGATTTGTGACCTACCTCCTTAATATTCCTGAGAAATGTCTAGTTGTGACCAACTCCAATTCAGTATTCTGTAAACCGACCTATTAGAACATAGTGAAACATACCACAGTGGTTTAAAAAATACTGGTCACTAATTGCGACTAGAATTTTGCAGTCAGTGTTTAGTACATGTGGCCCTCACTTCATAAACATGTTAGCTTTTCTAATCTGATATAGTACAAAACATTTTAAAGGCAAATTATAACAATCATTCATTCACTGCATTCTTTTGAAGGCTCTGTTGTCTATATGTGATCTCAACTTGGCTTCTTTCTTTGGAATGAAATAATGGGGTAGAAGCAGGGGAGTGTGAGGGGTTAAGGAACCCATTTGCCACATTTTCATTTACATGTTGTCTAAAACATTCTGCCTGTGATTTAGGACAGGCATGTACTCCACTATAAGGAATTTGTGTACCTGGTTACAAATTGATTTTGTAGTCATAAAGTCTGGGTGGGTTAACACATATGCCTTTTTCATATGAAAACATCAATACATTCTTCATAATACCGGGTTAAAGAAATGGGACACCCAATAGCTGGCAAAATACACACTCCTACTAGCATATTAGAAGGGTGAGGACTCTTGAAGGACATAAAATTATACAATTGTTATGACAACAGTCAGAATTCAAGTGAACTATCCAGGCATCCAAAATACAAGGATTATGTAAGGTCAATCAGGACTTTCCCAAAAATACTTTAAACTGAGGAGCATCAATCAAATCAAAACCAATTTTCTCATGCGCTTTCCAAAACAAACCAAAGAATTCATATGTGTAAACATCACTAAACCCGAGGATAAATTGGAATCATCCACTGCCTTACCATCCTCAGCGATCTTTTTCTTGATTAGGGAATCTCATATGATTGAGCAAACTTAATATCTATGTAATTCTTAGAAAGTACAGAATCAAAAAGTCTAGAAAGCACCTTTTCTTGGCCGTCTGCCAAAATCATCCTCATGGGAATTGTCATATGCACAACAGCTCTCTGCATTGTATTCACAGCTCACCTGGCAACTAAATTTATTTTTTCAAAAAGGTAGCTCCTTTCATTGTCAAGAAATCCAGTTTTCTGCTGGCTGTGGCCTTTCAAAAAGCAACATCACCGACACCTGACTCCTAAAAATCTTGAAATTACTTCTACAATATTGACAAAATGACCTGATATTCGACAATGCAAACACAAACTATTTACACATTGTCTTTTTTCTTCTTACCCCTTACACTACGTAGCTGCTTTGGCTTAGAAGTCTCCATAATTCTGATCTCTTCTACCTTACGCTGGACTCCTAAATCTATGGTGTTTCATGAACAATGTTTAGATAAATGATTATCCAAGTGCACTACTACCTATGAGCTTGAAGAACCGGAATAACCCACTTACAGGGTCTCGGCGGCGGGGGAACCGCCCAAATCTTCCATACCCTTCATACATAGTAAAAAGAGAAACAGGAGCCTTCGTCTGCAGGAGGAACCCAGATTTATTTCAATAGCCCGGGCTATGGAACAGAGTCCCAAGCTAGTCAAAGACAAGACAGAGGAGGCTGCTACTTAAATCTGTAGCTAAAATGCCTTTTATACATTTCTTATTCCAGCCTTCTGGCTGCCAAACCATTGTTCAATCAGGGCAGTGTTTTTTTTTTCTTTGTCCTCATTTGCCTTGCCCTCCTCTCAGATAACCGCCAACCGCCTGGCGTGTCGCGCTCCGAGGTATTCGAGATTTTACCTATCGCCCACTCGGTGACACGATTAACAAGATTGGCAGTAGATGGACCTTGAGAAAAGAAGGGGGTGGATAAAAACGGGCTTGCACTTACTCCATCTAGGTGTTTATACCTGTAGGAGCAACGGTGGAGCGAAAGGGGTGGGGGGGTGCGGGGGGGCCTGGTTCTTGGAGAAGAATAGGCATAATCATTGGACCGGGGGGAAAAAAAAAACCCCGGACCCTATCTCCACTGGACCAACAGGTCCCAAAAAGTCAAGTTACGTTTACTGCAAGTTCTGGCCAGGTCCACTTTAGATGTTTCATACATGGACGACAACCAACTTGTGTTTTCTGCCCAGACTGTACAAATTTGTCTCCTGGCCAGCAAAACTGCGTAAAACAGAAAGGACCTTGCCTGACCAGTCATGCTAGCATCCAAACCAAAGATAATTAATGGTAGTGTGATGGACAGAGATGTATTTAAGATTGAGTTTAAAGTTACTTTCACTTCCTCCCAGAACCGAGCGATGTAAGCACAGTCCTTGAACATATGCACGTCCGAGGCCTCGATGTAATTGCACTTGTTGCGTTTCTTGCCTGGGAGGACTTTAGACAATCTCAGGGGTGAAAGGTAGGCACGGTGTTTCTTGAACAGCTGGTTGCGTCTCAGCCATGCTGGTTTAACAATTTTGTATAGGAGGGTGAAAGATCTTACCCAAGTTTCTACGCACTGGGCGCCTAACTCTTCCCCCCCACAGCTCCTCGGGGAGAGTAAACTCCCCATCGGCCTCCTCCAACAAACCCCAGTACCACTGGGCCCCCCCCCCCCCCCCCTTGTCGTTCCACCAGCTATTGTTCCAGGCTACTGATCTTCCCAAATGGAGTCCCTTTCCTACACAAGACCCTGGCCCAGCTATCTGGTTGTAGATACTTAAATCTAGAAAACCCGGGGCCCAGCTGTTCCCGTAACTCCTCCCAAGACCTCAACGCCTCTTCTACCAACAATTTTCCCCATCTTGTTATCCTTACATCTCTCACCGGGATCGCTAACCTGTCTTTTAGACATAGTGGGGTGCCCGGGGAGTCCCACACAGGTGCATAGTTAGAAAAGTAAGGCAAACCCAGTCTTTTCCTAATCTGTAACCAGGCTTTTGCCAGGGACAGAAGAATTTTTAACTTGACTTATTTGAAAAATTTTTGGTCCCCAAATTTAAACAGGTATCCATCAGTTGGTAACGCAGCTCCTACCAGCATGGCTTTAAACATTGTCCCAGCAGATGCATTTGATGTTGTTTTTAAAAGCATTCTAGAATAGGACAGCTGAAAAGCCCATGCGTAGTACTGCAAATCCGGCAAGGCAAGCCCCCCCTTCTTCCTCCTCCTCAACTTCTTCCATGCCACCCTCGACGATTTATAATTCCAAATGAAATAATTTATCTCTCTCTGGCACTTGTCTAAGGTTTTAGCATCAAAGGCCAGGGGAATGGTATTAAAAATAAATGTAAATTTGGGGAGGATAGACATCGTTATCAAACTCACCCTGCCCAAGATGGTGAGTGGGAGACTAGACCAAGATTTTAATAACTTCCTACATTCATTATAGACTCTCTCTAAGTTGACTTGAGCAATGTCACCTACTTCTTGAATTACCCGGATTCCAAGATAACGCATAGAGTTGGTCACATTCAGTTGTAAGTTAGGGATGTTCCACGCCATGATGTCAGTTTAGCTAGCGTTGATCTCATACCCCGAAATGCTACCAAACTCCTCAGCCCTCTTGATAACCACGGGGAATGATGTCACCGAGTCAGACGTTAAGATGAGGATATCGTCTGCATACAGTGCGACCCGCCTCTCCCACTCACCAAATCTGAAAGATGGAATATTTTAATCTCCCCGTAAGCACTGGGCAAACGGTTTGATGTACAGATTGAAGAGAAGGGGAGAGAGCGGGCAGCCCTGTCTTGTGCCCCTCATGATTTTTAAAGATTCTGTCAAGGCACCATTGATTAGCAACCTAGTCGATGGGGCATCATACAAAAGGGTGACCACCCGACGAAAGTTCTCGCCGAAGTTAAACTTCTTCAATACTGCAGCCAGATAGGGCCAATTGACCCTATTGAAGGCTTTAGTCGCATCTAAGGTGAGAGTGGCCAATGGAAGAGAGAAGGCCGAAGCTATGTCTATTGCCCCCACCAACTCATACGTTAAGTCAGATAACTGACGCCTTTTGATAAAACCCCTCTGGTCTTGGTGGACAATTTTCCCTATAACTAACCCCAATCTTGCTGATATAATGGAAGCGAAGATCTTATAATCACTGTTCAATAGTGATATCGTCGATATGACCCACGCTCAGTTGGGTCCTTCACACTATCCTGAGCCCCGTCCCGACCATCTGGTGGGGGACCCGCTCCTGAGCCACTGGGCGAAAATCCGAACGATTTGGGCGCTCGGACGACTTAAATCCATCGTCTGGAACTTTAGAGGCCTATTGGGTGCGCCACCGGGACCCAGCGTGTGGCACTGCCCGCTTTGGAGTTCAACAACAACGGCGAGAGGGACCGTAAGTGTGCGGTGACACCCGTCCCGTGGAAGTCGCGTCCCACTCGAGTGGCTCTCGGACCCCCATCTCAATCCTATTGACTCTGCACATCTACGCCACTACGGGACAACCTGCGACTGTGCCGATTGCCCTTGCGAAATAAGGAGTTGATGGACGCACAGAAGCTAAAAATGGAGGCGAGGGGAGATCCCGAGAAGCTACCTCCAAAAACGCTGAGGAACACCAAACCGGTCCAGTCCAATAGATTGGAAAAGTACAGTTTCTCCAAAGGGTCCCCGGTGGACGAGAAGCGCATGCAAGTGAGCAGCCATGATGATGGCTCGTCTGGGGCAGACCCAACATTGAAAGACCTGATGGCGGCGATCACCGGGATTCAGTCATCCCTTGGTAAGATGGATACCAAGTTGGACACCGTCCACATCGAGGTGGGCCTAATCAGAGCGGACCTGACTAAAACCTCGGAAAAAGTCAAATCGCTCGAGATTAAAACATCGAGCCTCACGGACGACGTGTCGGACCTCCAGCGAGAGGTGAGGGAGTTGAAGGAGTCTCGGACCCAATTTGCTCGCAAGCTGGACGAGTATGAAGGGCGGGCGAGGCGCAACAACGTCTGTATCCTTGTCATACCGGAGAGATCAGAGGGGCAGGCCCCGGATCTATTTGTGGAAGATCTCATCCTGAACCATCTAAAATCCAAGGGTCTCAGCAACTTTTTTACTGTGGAGAGGGCCCACAGAGTACCTGGCGGCTGCCCGAAGACAGGGGCGCCCCCTCGCCCTATGATTGTCCGCATTTTGAACTTTCGGGACAGAGACACTATTCTACAGACTGCGAGATCCACTGGTCCTCTGGCTTATGAAAACGTGTCCCTCCTTTTTTTCCCTGACTTCCCCCAGGCTGTTCAGAAACAAAGGCAGGTTTCATAAACGTCAAAAGAATGCTGCGGGCCTCGTAACTGAAATACTCTATGTTGTTCCCTGCCCGCCTCCGAATAGAACGCGACGGCAAAGCCTGGTTTTTTGAACACCCAGACGCGGCATCAGACTGGTTGGACCGTATCCAGGGGCCTGGTACCGAAGGAGACACCCCGATGGACAACGAGGAACAATGATCCCGTGTTGGTCATTGCAGTTGAACAGGGTGGCAAGGGAGCTAGTTTGAGGGGGCAGATCTCTTAATCCCCGTTGACTTTGTTAATATTCTTGGGGGGTTTTTATTGGCACTGATGGGGGTTCGTATGCGGGTTGGGATGGGGTGGGCTGGTGGCCTGTTGTAAGGTCCTCCTCCGTTTTCTACGTTTAGATATTGTAGTTAGTTATGGGGCGACAGGCACACTGCTGGTTGGGGATGTGCACACTGTGAGAAGTTGGCCTGATATATGATGTTCACTAGTTCTAGTGATCACCTTGTATCAGTCCAAACAACCCTTATGGTGATTGGTTGTAAGTCAACCTTATAGACCAGCTATCCTAGTAGCGTGGACAAAAGCAGTCTTTAGGCTAAACTCTGAATGGCATGTGAAGCCAGCTGTTTTACCACATATAACCCCTTGAATACCAAGTGAAAGGACACCACACAGGTTGTTATGAAAATAAACAGATATTTATTAACTAACATACACCTCTGAACTCTTTATGAGGTCAGAGGGCTAAGCACATGACAATACTACAAAGGAAATACGAGTTCGCACAATATTTACAAGTGCGCCTTAGGGGCACGACAAACCATATACTTAAAACAATGGAATGCGAGGAAAGAAAATACTGTAAGGAGATCCAGAGGCTGGAGGACCGCTGGGACTACGCTACAAACTAGGTAAGTAAGGGGCAGGAGGCCCACGGGACTCACGTGCAGAGTGGAAACTCTCACGCGGGATGCGTACCAACATCTATGGATCTTACAGTTTAAAAAAGTTACGGATTCCGGACGAACCCGGCTGGATGGAGGGAAAACAACAGTGGACCTGGACACTAGGATAGTGTACACAGACTTCAGCACCTAGAAGCTTTAGTTACCTAACCCACAGGCTGCGGGTGCATAGGGCTGAAGTTGCGTCGGGTTTGCTGCGTTGATCCCGGTGATGCCTGAAACAAGGAGTTGCTGGCAGGCAGCCCGATGGAGGAGTCCGGTGGTTCCAAGAATGGAACTTAGAAGAAGGAGTCCTGAAAGGGAAGGGGACAGAGTCTCGGTCACTAGCCAGTGACGGTGCTGGAACCAGGAGGGAACCAGATGCTGTCGCCGCAGTCAGGTGAAGGAAGGGTCGCTTCTCTCTGTAGCTGCGTGGACCAGGAGCTGCTCTTCACGACCAGGCTAGAGGCACGAGCTGTCCCACGTAGTCTGCTGCTGTTGGCGGTGTCGGATCGTCGATCTGGACAACAGGCCTTGGCTAATGCAAGCCACGTAGTGGAACAAAGATGGCGTCTGGTGCGGACCAGGAGGGTCCGGGGTGCTTCTCCTTTACAAGGAAGCAAGGGCCAGTCTGGGGGACCAGACCAGCAGTGTTGGATTCTTCGGATCGTCGCCTCAGAGGTCACGAGCCAGCCGGCAAGTGACCAGACAACAGGACAAGCAGCAACCAGGCAAAAGGGCCCCACGCAGATCTCGTGGATGCTGGGGGCCTGGTCTTTGGTCCAGGAGCTGCGTCGGTGTGGGGCTTCTCAGACCCCAAAGCACTCACTCGAGGATCCCTCGGCAGTCGTGCTGGAAGCCCTGTGCAGGTTTCTCAAGATGGCCGTCTCCACGTTGCTCGTCACACCCACGGGTCCCAGCTGTGCTGTGGATGTGGGTAGAGGTCAGAGAGGTCTGGAGGTCCGGGTCTTGTCGAGCTGAGTCGTCGGATTCTGGGATGGAAGGACTCTGCAGCAAACCGCACAGGAGCTTGATGGTGCCTGCGAAGCAAGATGGTCACTCCCTGACCATAGGGGAGATTCTTCAGTCTTCTGGAATCAGGAGGTCGAAGGTCAAGAGTTTCTTCGTGGAAGTTGTCAAGGTTAATCTGATTTGGAATGGGACCAGCTCCTACCTTTATTCAGCTAAAGGGGGCTGCACTACGACTAGGTCCCTCCTCTGGGTCGGACCAGGAAGGGGGGTGGTTACACCCCCTTTCCTTTGTCCGGTCTTGCGCCAGCTCTGGGGCTGGAGTGCCCCAGGAACTGGTTCTGACCGGTGTATGCACAGGGACACCTTGTGTGCCCCAGGCATGTCTCATTCCTTTGAGCCCTGCCCTACCTAATACACAAAATCCTGTCTGGGGTGGTGCTAGCACCTCCCAAGCCAGGAAACCCTTTGTCCAGGCCTCCCTCGCTGGAAGGACTCCCAGCAGCAGGAGGTCAGACTTGTGTCTGTGGTGGCAGCATCCATTTTGTGATGCTGAGGCTCGAGTTAACTTTAACCGGGGTTCACAGTTACATACATGTCGTGTCCCTCTAGAAGGGTGGAATGCTAACCCCGTCGCCAGAATTGGCGAGGGGTTAGTATTCCAATTCGTATGACACCTTACTCGACATGTTTTGATAATGCTATGCCAAAGTTAGCATTTGACCTCGAGGGTCATAATGCACTTAAGAGTATATGTTATAGCGTTATCATGGAACAGCTATTAGGACTTGGTTCCGCAAGCTGCAAACGGGCTCAGCTCATGCCAGAGCACCATCTCACATAATTCCAAGCACTCTGCCTTCAGGATTGATAAGGCCTGCCATAGGAGTGACTGATAGGAATATATGTGTCCATTTTAGGGTTAGATATAGGAATACTATATTTAAAGCAAAGGGTGATTACACCAGCTTGCCCCAGCTGTCGTGCAGCCAGTTGTGTCAGATTTGGATGGCCAGCCAGGGGTGGCATAATACATGCTGCAGCCCCTGGTAGGCCCTGGGTGCACCTCTGCCCTGGGTACCTAAGGTACACTGTACAGGGGCTGATAAGGTGACTCAGTATCCAATTAGATATGTACCTAGAGTACATGGAATCCATTTTGAGAGAGAGCAGTGGGCCTGGGGTCCTGAATAGCAGGGCCCCAGGTCAACTAAGTCGAAAAACCAGCAAAACACCAGGCAAAAAGTTGGGGGCAGCCATAGTCAGATATCCACCTTCCTACACACACGTTGCATGCAGGGGTGCAGGGTGGGGGGTTGGGTTGTGGGGACTTTTGTTCATTGATCTGTGTTTTGTTTATGACCTATGCTTGCAATGGATGTCAAGTAATGCTTTAGAATTTTCCGGAGACGACTATGGCGTCAGTTAGACAGGGTTTGGGTGTGTCGGTCCTCAGTTGGAATGTGAATGGTTTGGGAGATAAGATCAAACGTGCAATGGTGGGACAGCTGATCAGGCGCCGGTTGCCAGAAGTAGTCTTACTCCAAGAGACTCATCTCATGGGAAAGAGATGTATGGCGCTACACAGAGGTGGGTATAAATTGGTTGCCCACACTGGTTACACCTCAGGCTCTAGAGGGGTGGGGATACTGGTTAAGAATTTATTTCCGCTCACCATACGGGCTACCTGGTCCGATAACCGCGGCCGGTATGTCGGTGTCTCGGGGCTGTGGAAGGGCAGAACAATCATGTTCCTTTCAGTTTATGTACCCCCTCACTGCAGACAGACACTTTTCGTGACCTGAGTAGGATGTTCTTGTCGTTACCCATTGGCATCATGGTGATTTGGGAGAGATTTTAATGCAGTCATGGACGGTGAACTAGATAGATACCCCTCCCGAGTTTTACCCCCCTCTAGTAGGTGGTTGTCGAAGTTTGTTACTGGTACGGGCATGGTGGATGGGTGGAGGCTTCGGCACCCTGTGGACTTGGAATACACGCACACATCCGCGGCACATGTTAGACGGACCGGGAGGGTCGGCCGAGGACAAGGGGAGAGGTCTCCGGGGAGAGCCGTCTCCAGCGATCGTACAGACGAGTAACTTCCCCCCCACAGAGGTACACCACACAGAAATAAGGTTTATCGTTCTTTATAAGCAATTCGTTAAGTACGGTGGAATGGTACAAGGAGGTCTGGACTCAGGGGTCCCCTCGATTCTAGTCTCTTGGTTTGGGGAGAGGGGGTAGCGGGACAGTCTCGTTACCAATCTGGTAGATGCGATGATAAGATAGATAGCTCACAATCCTCGAGCTCGGCGTTCTAGATGATCGGGCCGCGGCGGAGCCAGCAGGTCCCGAGAAGGTGGTAGTTACAAACAGTCCGCGGCCACGCCAGCAGGTCCCGACGAGGATGAAGGCTTCAGAAGGTTGCAGCAGCGCCAGCAGGCAAGACGGTAGTTCCAACGAGGATGAAGGCTTCAGAAGGTTGCGGCAGCGCCAGCAGGCAAGACGGTAGTCCGCAAGGCAGGGCTACGGCAGCGCCAGTAGTCCGTCAAGGATGCGTTCTTCACTGCGTCTCTCGACTCCAGGATACAACTGTCTTCCTGCTCTGGAGCTGCCCCAGTTATAGGTCTGGCGCCCTTTGATGTCCGGACCCTCGCACTTGGAGGTCGGGAGGTCCGGGATGAGGAAGTCCAGACACCCAGCAGGGGGGTGGAGCCAGCGCCTGGGGGAGCTGGGGGCGATCGGCACCTGGCGGGGGAGAGCCATCAACACTTCTTCCTCCCATTGACCTGCCAAGTGGTCCGTTCACCTCCTGGGTGGATGGTGGTGCCGGGATGTCGGGGCCTGGCCAGGCCCAGGGTTAGGGTCGATCGGAGGCCATGCGGCCTCGTGGTGCAATGTCCAAGATGGCGCCCAGGCCGGGCGAGGGGGCCGGTAGTGATTTGGGCCCATGATGCAGGGATGTCCGGGGGCAGGGGTCCCGTATGAGACGGGGAGCGGGTGGTTACTGCGGGTTACACCTGGAGGGCCGGGCTCGGGCCTTGTCATGCGGGGAGGGAGCAAGCCCTTCACGTGGCCTGTCCAACATGCGTCCCCCCCAGCTGAAGGCGGGGAGAGTCACCCATCCTCTTGGGGACTCTCCTCGTCGAGGCGGAAAAAGCGTGACAGGCCATCTGCGTTGGCGTGGTCTTGCCCAGGTCAATGCTCCACAGTGAAGTCCATCCCCTGCAGGGAGATGGACCAACGCAATAGTTTTGGGTTTTCCCCCCGCATCTGCATCAGCCACTGCGGGGGCCGATGATCTGTCTGCACCCGGAAGTGGGTACCAAAGAGATAAGGCCGGAGCTTTTTGAGGGCCCACACCACTGCGAAGGCCTCCCTCTCGATGGTGCTCCAGCGCTGTTCTCGGGCCCGGAGACGTCTGCTGATGAAGGCCACTGGTTGGTCAAGTCCTTCGGGGTTTAGCTGGGAAAGGACTGCCCCAATGCCATGGTCGGAGGCATCCGTTTGGACGATGAATTCCCGACTGTAGTCGGGGGCCTGGAGCACAGGGGCGGAGCACATGGCGGCCTTCAGTTTCTCGAAGGCCGCTTGACAGTCTGGGGTCCAGTTGACCTTCTTTGGGTGGTTTTTGGATGTGAGTTCCGTGAGGGGCCCCACAATGCTGCCATAGTCCCTCACGAACCGCCGGTAGTAGCCTGTGAGTCCCAAGAAGGCGCGGACCTCGGTCTGGGTGATGGGGGGCTGCCAGGACTGGATGGCAGCGATCTTGAGTTGCAGAGGGGCCACCAGACCGCTTCCCACCTGGTGTCCGAGATAGGTCACGGACCCCTGGCCAATTTGGCATTTGCTGGCCTTGATCGTGAGGCCGGCTCGTTGGAGGGCCTGCAGAACCTCTCGGAGGTGGTCGAGGTGGTCGGACCAGAGGCGGCTGTACACAGCAATATCGTCCAGGTAGGCGGCGCTGAACTCCTCAAGTCCCGCCAGGACCTGGTTCACTAGCCGCTGAAAAGTTGCTGGGGCATTCTTCATGCCGAATGGCATGACCTTGAAGTGGTAGTGGCCATCAGGAGTGGAGAAGGCAGATCGTTCTTGGGCCCGGGGTGTGAGACCGATCTGCCAGTAGCCCGCTGTCAGGTCGAAGATGCTGAGGTAGCGGGCAGCTCCCATGCGGTCGATCAGTTCATCTGCTCGGGAAATGGGATGTGCGTCGGTTCTGGTAACGGCGTTCAAGCCCCGGTAGTCGACGCAGAACCGGAGCTCAGGAGTGGTGCCGGGGGCGGCCGCTTTGGGGACCAGTACCACTGGGCTGGCCCAGGGGCTGTCTGAGGGCTCGATGACCCCGAGCGTGAGCATTTTTGACACCTCCTCCTGGATGCAGGCCCGTACCCGATCTGGTACGCGGTAGGCCCGCTGTCGGATAGGGGGGCTGTCTCCAGTGTCCACGTCGTGCAAGCACCAGGGGGTGACCCCTGGGGTGAGGGAGAACAGGGATGCGAACTGCAGTAGGAGGTCTCGGCAGCCTTGGCGCTGTTCCGGGGTGAGGGCCTCTGAGAGTCGGACCCCGTCCACGGACCCGTCCTTCTCCCGAGTCCGTAGGAGGTCAGGGAAGGGTTCGGAATCCTCTTCGACTCCGCTGTCAGTCGCCATCAGGAGGCTGAGCTCCGAACGCACAAAGTGGGGTTTTAATCTATTGGCGTGGAGGACCCGGAGGGGGTTCCGTGCAGATTCCATATCGATGAGGTAGGTGACAGGGCTCTTGCGCTCGACCACTTTGAAGGGTCCGGTCCACTTGTCCTGCAAGGCGCATGGTTCGGTGGGGGACATCACCCACACTTGTTGGCCGGGTTCGAATTCGATGGAGGAGGCATTTTGATCGTACCACCTTTTCATGTCTTCCTGACTGGCCTCCAGGTTCGCTTTTGCCATTTCTCTGAATCGCCTGGTCTGATTGCGTAGGGTCAGGAGGTACTTGAAAACATCTGGAGGGTTCTTCAGGGGGGGCATCTCCCAACCTTCTTTGACTAGGCTGAGCGGCCCTCGCACAGGGTGTCCGTATAAGAGTTCGAACGGGCTGAAACCCAGGGACTTCTGGGGGACTTCTCGATAGGCAAAGAGGAGGCACGGCAGTAGCACATCCCACTGGCGACGGAGGGGCTCTTCCAACCCCCCAATCATCCCTTTGAGCGTGCGGTTGAACCGCTCGACTAGTCCGTTTCCTTGAGGGTGATAGGGGGTCGTGAATCGGTAGGTGACCCCGCACTGTTGCCAGAGGGACTTCATGTATTTGGAAATAAAGTTTGTGCCTCTGTCGCTGACGACTTTCCGGGGGAAGCCCACCCGGGAGAAGATCCCCATCAAGGCCCGGCTGACCACCGGGGCTGTCACAGTTCGCAGGGGAACAGCCTCGGGGTAGTGGGTGGCGTGGTCCACCAG
The DNA here is from genome assembly GCF_964263255.1 of Lissotriton vulgaris. Taxonomy (NCBI): domain Eukaryota; kingdom Metazoa; phylum Chordata; class Amphibia; order Caudata; family Salamandridae; genus Lissotriton; species Lissotriton vulgaris. Next base: position 835,975,049 of record NC_141695.1, read on the forward strand.
GACCAGGATGAACCGATGTCCTTGTGCTGTACGGGGGTCCAGGGGCCCCACAATGTCTATCCCCACCCTCTCGAACGGAGTGGTGACAACTGGGAACGGTTGCAGGGGTGCTTTGAGTTTGCGGCCGCTCTTCCCGCTGGCCTGGCACGTGGGGCAGGACCGGCAGTGGTTGAGGACGTCGTTTCTCATCTTGGGCCAGAAGAAGTGGGTCACCAGGCGACTGTAGGTTTTGTCCTGACCCAGGTGACCAGCCAGGGGGACATCGTGGGCCAGGTTCAGTAATTTATTTATTTATTTATTTTTTAGCATTTATTGAGCGCGAACAATTGCCCGCAGGCGTCTCGGCGCTGTACTGTATTACCCTCCTATATGAACTTGGAAAAGTTTTCAGAGATTAAATAGCCAAGTTTTCAATTTCTTCCTAAAGGACATTAGGTTTGGACTCGATCTTATTGTTTGTGGAAGTGTGTTCCACAATCTTAGGGCGGCAACTAGGAAACGTCTGTCTCCCCAGTTGACCAGCCTAGTCCGTGGCACTACCAAGTCATTCTGTCCTGCTGAACGTAGCATTCGAGTAGGAGTATATGGGACAAGATGGTCGCACAGGAATTGAGGCGCTTGATGGTGTAGTGCCTTGTAGACGATACATAACGTCTTAAATTTAATTCGATTCCTGACAGGAAGCTTGTGAAGACTCCTCAATGATTCTGCTATAGGTTTGAATTTGGGAATGTTAAGGAGAAGTCTGGCTGCTGCATTTTGGATTGTTTGCATTTTCTTAATTATCCTAACTTGGGCGTTTGCAAACAATCCATTGCAGTAGTCCAGTGCTGATAGGACCAAAGCACTAATCAGTGTCTTTCCCACATTTGTAGGGAGAAAAGGGAGGATCTTCCTCACCAGACGTAACTTGTAAAAAGCCGTAGAGGCCGTCTGATTGGCGTGAGCCATGAAATTTAGATTGTCATCAAAGATGACACCCAAATTTCTCACTTTCGTGACTGGTTTGGGTGCGGCTCCAAAAGATGATGGCCACCAGGTTGGGGACCAACTGGGGCTGAGGTGGCCAAAAGTGACCACCTCGGTTTTGTCGGAATTTAATTTCAGACAGTTTGCTGACATCCATTTTCCAATGGCCAGCATACCTGTCTTGAAATTTTCAGCCACTGTTTCCCCATCATTTCTGACAGCCAGTATCAGCTGTGTATCATCCGCATATGAGGTAAGGTTCATCCCATGCGCTTTGATGGTATTGGCAAGGTCCGACACATATATATTAAATAGTGTCGGACTCAGGGATGAACCTTGAGGTACCCCACATGGCAGTGATAACTCAGCGGATTCAAACTGGCCCAGTATAACCGCCTGGGATCTCTCTGCTAGAAAAGACGCCAGCAGATCTTTTGCCAGGCCTTGCACGCCCATCTTTTCGACACGGCTGACTAGGATCTTATGGTCAACCGTGTCGAAAGCAGCCGATAAATCTAAGAGCACCAATACTGCTGTGCCGCCTTGGTCTCTGATTAATCGGATGTCATCCGCTGCTTTAATGAGCGCTGTTTCCGTTCCATGAAATTTACGGAAACCAAATTGTGTTTCGTCGAGCAGATGGTGTTGCTCGATGAATTCCGTAAGTTGAATATTCATGGCTTTTTCAACAATCTTAGCCAGGAAGGGTAAGTTCGCTATAGGCCTATAGTTTTTAAGTTCTGCTTTATCCAAGCCGGGTTTTTTCAGGAGGGGTTTAAGTAAGGTTGTTTTTAACTGGTTTGGGAAGATGCCTGTACGGAACATGAGATTAATTATTTGGGTAATAACTGGAATGACAGTATCCATTATTGAACGAAGGGCATTCAAAGGACAGGGATCCAGGGCTGATCCAGATTTAATTGTTTTAATAATGTCCTGAATGTGAACTTCTGTGACCTCCGCAAAACAAGAGAAATTTTTACCTGAAGATGGTGTATTTATCTTTTCATGGCATTGGATATCACCTAGGTTAAAAGCTGAAAATATGTCGTTCACTTTGGTAAAAAAGAAGGATGCCAAAGAATCACAGAAATCTTGTGAGCAGGGGGGGTTAAGGTCTGGTGCGCATCCCGCAAGGTGTTTAGTTATTTCAAAGAGTGTTTTGGTCGAATTTTTAGCGCTTTCAATTTGCTCAGTGTAAAACTTCTTTTTTGTCTCTGTGATCAGATGTTTGTATTGGGTTAACAATTCCTTGTACACTATCCTATCTTCATTATCATACTTTTTCCTCCAGATTCTTTCTTTGTTTCTGCATTGCTGTTTTAATTTTTTTAGCTCCTTGGTATACCAGGGTGCTGAGGGGGAGCTTCTATTCCTGGACATTCTTTTTTCAGGTACCAATTTATTAGCTGTCTGGCCTACCCATGTGTGATATTGTTCAGTAGCGGTTTCTGGATCAGTGGCCCATTTAGGTATAGAGTTCTGTAACGCCTCCCTAAAACTGGGGATATTAATATCTTTCCAGACCTTGAACACTTCTCGTTTGGGGGGGAGTGAGGTGGCAGTAGATGTTTTATTAATTTGTATTGTGGCCAGTACCATGTGATGGTCGGACCAAGTCATTGGCAAGACTTCAGTCACTGAAATATTTTCAAGGTTGGTGAAAATACCATCTAAGGTATGGCCTACATTATGAGTAGGTTCTTTCACCAACTGAGATAGACCAAAAATCTCCATTTCGGATAGCAAAGAAGTAGTATCCTTATCATCGCTACATTCCAGGTGGAAGTTGAAATCACCTAACAGAGTCACAGATTTATCAGTAGCTGTAGTTTCTAGGATAGTGACTATTTCTATGAGGAATTCCGATCGCGACTCTGGTCTTCTATATAGTAATACACCTTTAAAATTATGTGAGGGAGAAAGGTGGATGTCAAATTGAAGCGCCTCACATGCCGTTGAGGGAATGGCAGTGGTGCGAATTTTGAAGGAGTCACGGGCGATTATAGCAACCCCACCGCCTCTTTTCCCAATTCTGTCTAGTCTATAAGACTTGAAACCTTGTGGAACGGCTATTACTAGGTCAGGGTCAGAGGCTTTATCCAGCCAAGTCTCCGTCAGGAACATTATATCTATGTTCCTGTCGATGAGTACATCGGCTACCTCTTGCCTATGTTTGGCTAATGACCGCACATTGATGAGGGCGATCTGCAGCACTTGGTTTATTTGGTTCAAATTTTCACTGCCTGCTCTTTTATTTAATAGGGGAATAGACATTTGACAGTGTTTACAGTCCAGAACCATTTTAGATGATATGGAGTCAGGACTATACCTTATGCATTTTTCCGTAGCTTGTGGGCGGAGATCAATCAGCGCAGAGCGTGGATAAGATGTAAGGCTTGCGCGAAGATTCTGGCCAGGGGGGGTGGCCCTAGGCCCGTGTCTGGCGCGGACGGGCGCAGACGGGCTTGCCTTTGGCACGCCTTCGGCGCGCCGACGGCGCGCCCGCTGCGCCCGCCCGCTGCGCGGACGAAATGGCCTCGTCATTTTATACTGTACAGAGGAGGGTGGGAGGCGTCCTGCCACTAGTAAGAAGTCTCTAAAGCGGAGGGGCACCACTAGCACTCGACTGGCCCCTAACTCCACGATTCTCTGTTCGCTGTTCAACAGGTCGTTGTCCCAATAGACCCAATGGGCCCCGGAGGTATCCCCTGCGCTCTGGGCGAGGGCTTGTTGGCGGAGTCCCTCGAGGGAGGGACAGGTTTTCTGCTCTTGACGAAACTGTTCCTGGGTGGGCCCACCTTCTTGACGCCACTGAGCCAGGTCGGGAAGGTCTTGGGTCTGAGTGAGCTCTTCGGGGGTTTGCTCTTGAGGGTCGGTCCGGTCGGCGTCTTCTGCTGGAGCGACCGGGGGAGGAGGTGCTGGCCATTCTGGTTCTTCAGGTCGGGGGATGGCACGGGCGGCCATGGACCGGGTGGTTACACACGCCCAGTCCGGGAGGCCCTACATCCCCAGGTGTTCTCTTCTCTCTACGGCGGCCCACGGGGAGCTCTCCAGATCATTCCCCAGGAGACAGTCCACGGGGGCATCATCTCGGACCGTTACCTTTAACATGCCGGAGACTCCTCCCCACTCGAAGGGGACGCAGGCCATCCGGCATAGACTCTCCGAATTGTCGGCTGAACGGACAGGGCAGAGAATGTTCGGCAGGATTTGTTCTGGGGTCACCAGGTGACAGCGGACGGCTGTCACACTGGCCCCTGTGTCACGTAGGGCTTCGGCCCGGCGTCCATTAATGTTCACCCACTGACTGTACTTCCTGGTGTTGGCGGGTAGGGGGGCCCGCGGGCCCATGTCTCTTCCCCCTAGGCATGCGAGAACCATGGCGGCTGGTTCCCACTCTTGGTGTTCTTGCTCGCACCCCTCTTGTTCTTCGGAGATTTGTTCTTCCCCCAGGGCGGCGGCAGCCATCTGGCGGGGTCTCGGAGTCTGGTTCTGTGGACAGCTCGGGTCATTTGCGTAGTGGCCGACTCGCTGGCATCGGTGACACGTGACATTGGCTCTGTACCCCGGGCGCGCCGGGGGGTTGCCCCGGTTGGCCGGGGGTGGGGTGCTGGCAGCGGGAGCGGTCGGGGCGTTGTCTCTTCCTCGTCCCTGGCCCCCTCCTCCTCCTCGGGGACGGTGCTGACCGTGGTTGTTCCGGTTCTGTTCGTGTGGCCCATTCCGGCCCACTCGGGTGATTTCCCACCGGTCAGCCTCGGCTGCGAGCTGCCGTGGATCAGTCAATTTACTGTCGAGGAGGTGCTGCCTGAGCTCGACGAAGCAGTTGTTAGATAGGTGTTCCCACACTATGAGATTGAAGAGCTGCTCAAATGTCGTTACATTGCTTCCCTTGATCCAACCCTCGAAGGCTCGACTGAAATAGTTCACATATTCCACCCAAGTTGTACCCGGGATCCGGGTGCAGTCTCGGAACCTCTGGCGGTACATTTCGGGTGTGAGTCCATAGCGGGTGAGGAGGGTAGCCTTCATGTGGTCATAGGAGGTCATCAGGTGGTCGGGGAGCTGTAACAGGGCGTCGCGGCTCTCATTGACGAACCTCCCCCATAGCCCGGCTCCCCAGTCACTTCGATCGATCCGGTGGGAGGTCATAGCGATCTCGTAGGCCTTGAACCATTGTTGTATGTCGTCATCTCGGAAATATTCTCGAACGACATCCTTGGGGATGTGTACTTTCTTTTCTGTTGCTCCTGGGGTGCACGGTTGCTCGGGCACCCCTAATTCTTTGTTCTGCTTACGTAGGTCTATTTCTGCTAGCTTGCGCTCGTGTTCATACGCTAGTCTCTTTTCTTCGAGTTCTCTTTGTCTCTGTTTTTCTTCCCGTTCTTCTCGGAGCCGCAGATGTTCTAGGTTCAGTTTTTGTTCGGCTAATTTGAGTTCGCCATCCATTTTGAGCCGGGCCATTTCTAACTCATGTAGTCTGTTTTTTTCTCTCTCTTGGACCTCTTCCTGCGAGAGACCCGTTCTTCGCTCCTCGGGAGCCGTGGTGTTCCTTTCTGAGGCTGCAACATTTTGGTCCGGGGGTCTGACGGCCCCGGTTTCTGCCCATGACTCAATGGCGTGCTTGAAATCGTCTTTAGTACTCAGACCGGTGGTAGCGATACCTAGTTCAATGCAGAATTGTTTCAACTCACGATGGCTGTACTCTTCCAATTTCTCCATCTGGAATTTCTCGGTGGATCCGCTCTCTTTGGTTGTCATTGTGGTTTCGTCGTGGGGTGAGCTACTCTCTGTACGATTACGCGTCGATTCGGATCGTGCCGCTGGCCACCAATGTTAGACGGACCGGGAGGGTCGGCCGAGGACAAGGGGAGAGGTCTCCGGGGAGAGCCGTCTCCAGCGATCGTACAGACGAGTAACTTCCCCCCTACAGAGGTACACCACACAGAAATAAGGTTTATCGTTCTTTATAAGCAATTCGTTAAGTACGGTGGAATGGTACAAGGAGGTCTGGACTCAGGGGTCCCCTCGATTCTAGTCTCTTGGTTTGGGGAGAGGGGGTAGCGGGACAGTCTCGTTACCAATCTGGTAGATGCGATGATAAGATAGATAGCTCACAATCCTCGAGCTCGGCGTTCTAGATGATCGGGCCGCGGCGGAGCCAGCAGGTCCCGAGAAGGTGGTAGTTACAAACGGTCCGCGGCCACGCCAGCAGGTCCCGACGAGGATGAAGGCTTCAGAAGGTTGCGGCAGCGCCAGCAGGCAAGACGGTAGTTCCGACGAGGATGAAGGCTTCAGAAGGTTGCGGTAGCGCCAGCAGGCAAGACGGTAGTCCGCAAGGCAGGGCTACGGCAGCGCCAGTAGTCCGTCAAGGATGAGTTCTTCACTGCGTCTCTCGACTCCAGGATACAACTGTCTTCCTGCTCTGGAGCTGCCCCAGTTATAGGTCTGGCGCCCTTTGATGTCCGGACCCTCGCACTTGGAGGTCGGGAGGTCCGGGATGAGGGAGTCCAGACACCCAGCAGGGGGGTGGAGCCAGCGCCTGGGGGAGCTGGGGGCGATCGGCACCTGGCGGGGGAGAGCCATCGACACTTCTTCCTCCCATTGACCTGCCAAGTGGTCCGTTCACCTCCTGGGTGGATGGTGGTGCCGGGATGTCGGGGCCTGGCCAGGCCCAGGGTTAGGGTCGATCAGAGGCCATGCGGCCTCGTGGTGCAATGTCCAAGATGGCGCCCAGGCCGGGCGAGGGGGCCGGTAGTGATTTAGGCCCATGATGCAGGGATGTCCGGGGGCAGGGGTCCCGTATGAGACGGGGAGCGGGTGGTTACTGCGGGTTACACCTGGAGGGCCGGGCTCGGGCCTTGTCATGCGGGGAGGGAGCAAGCCCTTCACGTGGCCTGTCCAACAGCACACCACTCTTTCTCTAGGATTGACTACTTCTGTTGCCTGCGTCACAGGCGGCATTCGTCCAGGAAGTGCGCCATCTGGCCAGGGGAGTGTCTGATCACTCTCCGATATGGTTGCAGTTGAAAGTCGAACCTGACAATGTTGCTAGGGTTGCACCAATTAGTGCTTGGCGGTTGAGAGATCCCGCCACCAAAAAAGAGCTGGTACGTGTCACAGATAGCTACTTTAGCGAGAACTCGGGGACAGTCGAATCTGACTGCACTCTCTGGGAGGCCTACAAAACAGTTGTCAGGGGGGAGGCCCTCTCCCTAATCTCTGGGCAGAAGAAGAAGAGCAGGGCGGAAATTGACAGGGTCGAGGCGGAGCTACTGGCGAAGGAAAAGGAGGTCTCCACCACGAGGGACCCGGGCGGTGAACATCGCATCAGTCTCCTCCAAGACGAGTTTAAACACCTAGCGCTAGAAGGGGCGAGGGAACAACACGCTAACACACAAAGCAGAGTCTACGAACATGGAGATAAGGCGGGGAAACTAATAGCGTGGCTAGAGAGGGGAGACTGGGGGTCGCGTCTGGTCCCGGAGCTGCAGATTGCGGGCTCCGGGATTACGGCGGATCCGCAGCTCATAGTGGACGAGTTTTCCAGTTATTACGAGGAGATCTACACCTCAGCGGGGCTGCACACGGTGAAAGAGAACGCGGAGGTCATCCGGGATATCCGAATGCCCGTTTTATCGGCCGGGGATCGGGAGTTTCTGGATTCCGATATCACAAACGACAAGGTCGCGATGGCTATCCGTGGGGTACGCTCCGGGAAAGCCTCAGGCCCGAATGGCATTCCCGTTGAACTCTATAAACTTCATGCTTATCGCATTGCTCCTTTCATGAAGGCCATGTATCTTGAGAGCAGGGAAAATGGCATGCTTCCCTGTGACCAGCGTATAGCCAACATTGTTGTTATATATAAGGATGGTAAGCCGTGTCTGGAATGCTCCTCCTATCGCCCAATTTCTCTCCTAAATGCGGAGCCTAAAATTCTGGCCAAACTCCTCGCGAATCGGCTAGTGAAAATTATAGTTGCACTGGTGCACCCGGATCAGTCCGGTTTTATGCCGCGCTGCAATACCGCCCTTAATCTTCGTAGACTCCATGGGGTGGTGGCAGGTTTGGCTCGCATTCATGAGCCAGCAGCGCTTTTGTCGTTGGACGCCACTATGGCGTTCAACAGAGTGGAATTTGCGGTGTTGGAGAAATTCGGGTTCGGTCCGGAATTCATTCGATGGATCCGTCTCCTGTATTCCGCGCCACTGGCTCGGGTAGTGGTCAACAACCCCAAGTCCTGTGACTTTTAGCTTGGGAGGGGCACCAGGCAAGGATGTCCCCTTTTGCCATTACTATTTGCTCTGGCACTGGAGCCGCTTGCGTCCTGGGTACGCTGGGATAGATCGATCAAAGGGTTACGCTGGACTTCGGAGTGGGAGGACAAAATTTCGCGGACGATATCCTGATGTATTTGACCTCCCCCCCGACAGTCCCTCATTGTCTTCATGGATATCTTGGCGATCTACAGTAGATATTCGGGGTTCGCCATTAATTGGAAGAAGTTGGTCCTATTTGTGTTGAGCGGCGACCCCCCTAGAGTGCCAGAAACCTGCTCGGTAAGGGTGGAGCAGGTGGGCTTTCGCTATCTTGGTATCTACATCTCCCGGGACCCTAAACAGCGTTTCGATGCTAACCTGGTTCCTGCCTTGGCCAGACTCCGTCGAGATATCACAAAATGGAATGAACTGCCACTCTCCCTACTGGGTCGTGCGGTTCTGTTTAAAATGATGGTGCTACTGCGGTTCTTATACGCTTTACAGAATTTCTTTGATCCCGTGCCTTACTCTTATTTTCATTAAATAGAATCGCTACAGCGTCAGCTTCTCTGGGCTGGGAGGCCGCGGATTATGTTATCTAAACTAATGTTACCCTGGTATGACGGTGGGATTGGTTTACCCAGCATCAGGAAATACTACTGGGCTTCCTAATTGGCTCCCATCAATCACGCAATCTATGGCTCCCCGGCCGACAACGGGGTTGGAATGGATCGAGCCCAGTTCCCAGGGGCGAGTACACTCTGATACTGTATGCCAAGCGAGGTAGGTTCCCTCTGGTGGGTCCCGTGCCGGCTTCGGCACGGGCGTGGCATGATGCCAACCGCGCCCTCCAATGGGAGGGTCGGATAACAATGGCCATCCCACTATGGAACTCCGAAGCCCTGGGCTACCTGTGGAAGTCGAAGGGGTTCGATCGTTGGGACCTAATAGGTATCTCCCAGATTAAAGACATATGGGGCAAGAAGGGGATATTGACCTTCGAGGAATTGCAGGCCAGACACAATCTGAATGAGAGTGAGCGATTCCGATATCTACAAATTAAACATGCCCTGGCGGCAACTGTCCCTCGCGATGTGACACCGCCGGAGGCCTCCCCGCTGGAAGATCGAATCCTGGATGGGTATCTCCCCACCAGAGCAATCTCTCTGGTATGTTAGGTACCTTCATGCACACACTGTGGGAGTGCCCAGATATCCAGAATTACTGGACCAAGATCCACGAGAAAATGAGCGAGGTGTGGAGCGTGCAGGTTGCATTGGAGGCACGCCGCTGTCTGCTGAATGTATGGGAGCCTTCCGACCTTTCGATTCATGGCAGGCTTTGGGTAACACTTGCCTGTATGATTGCCAAGCGAAACATCGCTCAACTATGGGGGGCCGGTCGAGCACCCCGGGTTCGGAAATGGATGGGTGACCTTGATTGGTGTATGTTTCGGGAGAGAGCTGTGTATGTGGCCAGGGGGCGACCCCGCAAATGGGGAAAGATATGGGATGCCTGGAAGGCATACCGAGGAGATATTTGCACACCACCAGAACCCGTTTTAGGGAATGAGGACACTGAGGCACCATGAACCCAACTGTGATACTCCTACATGATTCTGTATTGCTGGAACTCAGATTTGACGAAACTGTATTGCAGATGTCCGTTGCATGATGGTCATGTTTGTTGTAATCGTCTATTATTTTCAATAAAAACAATTTTTAAAAAAAGCTGTCAGAGTAGGGACAATAGCATCACCCAAGGCTCGATATAGCTCACCTGGCAACCCATTAGGGCCTGCCGCCTTCCCATGCTTGAGTTGTCTGACAACTTTCCTAACTTCGGCCTCCGATATTTCCAACTCCAGGCTTTTGCTCTCTGCTGTTGAGAGAGATGGTAGGGAAATCTGGTCTAACCATGTATCCCTTGCCAGCTGATCCTTCGGGATATCTTCCCTGTAAATCCCTTCAAAAAACTCCCTAAAAGCAGTACCTATCTTCTGGTTAGACAACCTGGCAACACCGTCGACCATAATTTCTCTGATATAATTTTGGGCTTGGTCAGCCTTAACCTTCCATGCCAGTAACCTGCCCGCTGCCTCCCCAAACTCGAAGTGGGAGATCTTGCTTGCCTCCCATCTCTTAGCTCGCCCAGCTTTTTTTGCTCCTCAAACGACCCTATTGAGGCCCCAAGCCGCTGCTCGATCAACTCCATTTCCTGCACCAAGTTTTTAATCTTCTCCCGATAGATTCTATACCGGTGTGAGGCTCTATTTGTGATACATCCTTGCTAAAAGGCTTTCAATGTCTCCCAAACCGTGGCTAAAGCTACGGAATCTAGATTGATCTCTAGGAAAGAGGTGGCTTCAGTTGTCAGAAAACTGACTTCCTCTTCTTCCAATAGGATAGTGCGGTCAAATGACCAAGATGGATGTTTGGTCTGGGCTTCAAGTTTAAGAGTGAATAAGAGAGCTGAATGGTCAGACAGGTGGGAGGGAAGATAATTTATCCCAACTAGGGAATTCTTAAGGCAGCAACTAAATAGCGCATAATCAATTCTTGATTTGTGCTTATATTTGAGGTTCCTAAAGGACACCCCCAATTTATTGCCCGCCCTTTCCCTCCACAAATCTGCCAAGCCCAGATGGACCATAGTTCCCATGAGAATCTGTCTGGATTTGGAGAACGTGCAGGCTCTAGAATTAGTAGATTTATCAAGTTTTAGGTTAAGCACGATGTTAAAGTCCCCTGCCCAAATTATGGGGTCTTGGGAGGCCATCAGATCGTTCCTTATTCCCTCCAAATGAGACGGGTTATTCACGTTGGTCCCATAATACCCGACATATATACACACCCACCCGTCAATGGAAATTCTCGCCAGGAGCCACCTCCCACTCTGATCCTCCTTATAGTCCAAAATCTGAACCTTCGCTTATTTTTTACAGAGTAGGAGTACTCCTCTTATATTCGCATTGTGATCAGTGCATATAAATTTGTCCACCCATCTCTTCTTTTTTAGAAGTATAGTGGCCTCTGCTTTTAGAAGGTGTGTCTACTGAATGACAATGATCTGCGCGGGGGAGTCTCTTAGATATTGTAGAATACGCTCTCTTCTACCCCTCACGCGCAGACCATTGACATTCCAAGACAAGATCTGAACAGAGGTCATCGTTTGATATCCAACCTCCACCCCATACCCTTCCACCTGGTAAACCTATTTTCCCAGGACTGAGAGTGTACCCATCTAGGACACAAAACTTAAATAAGAAGGCCTGACTCCTGAGGATTTCTTGCTTTTTTACCCCCCCCCCCCCCACTCCCCCCTCCCCGCCCCTGAAGAACCCTCCCGTACTTACTCCGACCAGATGTAAAGCCGGATTTGCGTCCTCTGACACCCTTCCCCTTTTGCACCGCTTGTGCTCCTTAACCCCTCCCGGAGAAATCAAACCTAAATGGATTATTTTCAGAGAACCCCAACAAAAACCCCTCTATTTCTGTTCCCCCCCTTTTTTTTCCCCTTCTTTTTTATATCCCGATGCATCACCCCATTTTACGCGAACAAGAGAGAAAAAGGATGGGTTTTTTGTTTGTTTTTTATACTTTATATTTTATATTTTATGTTTCAAACCTTAGAAACACCCCCTTAATTCTCCCTTTCTGTCTCCTCAGCAATATATACTCTGCCCCTCTGCGTTCAAGCTCAAAGGATTTTCAAATCGGGGCGCCAGATAGACTCAAGGAAGAACGGGAATTGTATGTCAACTAATGTATTCTACCCATAGAGGGAGGATATGGGAGCAAATTTGTAGCGTTATCTGGGTGTTGCACCACTACACCCCACCCTGGGAGTGGATGTTTACGGACTCCAACTGTTTATCAGCATCCAAAGGGGATCTAACATTGTGCATCTTGTTGTTGTACATGACCCGCAAAAATGCGGGAAACCTCATCTGTACAGTTGCACCGAAGGGCCTAAACTTGCCCATCCTCTGGCCGAATTCCCACTGTCTGTCCAGAGTGGATTTGCAGAGGTCAGACCGTACTTCAAAGGAGAAGTCCGGGCCCTTTAGCGATTTTGCTTTTAATGAAAGATTTAAGATTTTTTCCTTCAGAGTGTACGTAAGAAAGTTAATCAGAATCTTCGTAGGCTTCGTTCTGCCGGGGTTTAGGCGGAACGGGTCCTGATGTATTCGTTGAATATCTTTATCAAGGTCTTCAATGTATTCCTCTAGATTAAGTGAGTCCTTCAAAACTTTAATCACGAAAGCCTTGACGTCCCCCCCTTCGTTTCCTTCCGGTATCTTCAGGAGTCGCAAGTTGTTCCGCCGTGAATAATTTTCCAGCGATTCGACTCTCTCTCTCATAGCATCTCCCTCTCTCCGTAGGTTTTGGATCTTTGATTCAGCAACCTCCAGACTGGACTTCAATAGCCCCACCGAGCCCTCAAGAACCTCTGTCCTTTCACTCAACCCATCCACTTTCCTCTCCAGGACCTCACACGATGCTCGTATCTCGCTCTGATTGGTCTTAGATATCAGGAAGTCACTCCTGATGTCTGCCCTCATGGATGCTATTGACGCTACAAGGGCCTCCAATGTACTCCGAGCCCCGACCCCGATCGCATCCCTACCCTTCCACCCCCATCTCTTGACCCATTGGACCCGTTAGAGCTTGCTCACCGCCAGGTTCAGCCTCAGCTCCTACCTCAGGGAGCGTGGGTATCTCAGCCAATTCAGCCATCTCTGGGGCTAGTTTGGGGGTAGTAGCAGACGAAGTGTCTGTGGGAAGACCTGGGAACATAGATATATTTGGTGTGTTATGAAAAACTGTGGGGGAGTAAACAGATGTATCTGTAGTTGTAGTTGTAGGAGCTAATAAATCCAACATCTGGGGCAAAACTTTGAAGAATGAGCGCAGGAAAGGGGTTATCCTACCAGTGGCGCTATTAGAGAGTCTAGTGTTACCCCCCTTCTGAGAGCTACCCCTAGTTTTAGTGCCTTTACCCACCTCCTTACCGCTACCGCTACTGCTGCTAACCTTCTGAATGGCTTTACTCCGTTCTATATTGACAGTGAAGGCTCCTTCCCCAAGCTTAGCAACCTCTATAGCTGAGTATTCTGGGACTTGAAGTTTCTTTGCTGTTTTCTGGCTTTCCCCCGTTTCCTACTCACAGTTTTTGTGGTTAGCTTCTTGTTTGGGGCTCTCCCGCTGCTGGACTTATCTGTCTGTGTCTCTGTCTCTGTGGCTCCCCCCTCCCCCCAACCTTACTTGTGTACTCCACTGTCGATGTGGAGGAGCGGCAGGATTCCACTACAGCACAGTCCTCCACCCGCTCCTCTCCAGTACTTGTCTCGCCGCCAACAGGGTTAAAAACCAACATTGCAGAGTCCTGCTGGCCACTAGCACCCACCCCCGCCGCAGCCCAGCCTCCCCCGAAGAAGCCCCCGAGCCATGAAGCTCCACGGCTGCTCTGCACCACCGACTCCACTGAGGCAGAGAGGCGAGGGGGAGGGGCCGGGAACCTGCGTCCTCAGCCCGGCACATCCAGCGAGCTCCCGGGGAGAGCTAAGGTAGAAACATCGAAGAGCCAAACAACCGGTATCCCGCCGACAGCGAGAAAAAAAAGGAGGGGGTCCAAAGCTGCTCCCACTTCAAGGGTTACGTTAAATCATAAATTCGCCCTTGTCATGGCTCCAGAGCGGCACCTGCACTACGGTGCAGGGGAGGTCTGAGTCGGACGCGCGCGCCAAACTAGCCTGCCGCCGCCATGTTCTTCCGATACCATGCCCACTCCAGGGCAGTATTTGTAGTTGATTAGCCAGATCCAGGTGGTGTTTGCAGTTAGTGACCTGGTCAAGGCAAGGTACACAGTCAAATGTTAGTTCTGCTTTGATCGGTGCTTGGTTTCCTCAGGTTTCTTTGCCCAGTTGCCTTGATCAAAAGCCCCGGCTTTACGAGCCATTCTCCGATTGTCTAGATGAAAGTTCAGCAGTCAGACCATTGTCCAGATAACCTGATCATGGTGTCAAGGATGTTTTATCAGGCTGGGAGCAGGAGAGGAAAAATGAATCATTCACTCGGGGTGAGGGCCAAGTGGCTTTCTGATGAACTCCAGAGAACAGGGGGTTGGGCGGGTGACAGTTCCTGGGCAGAAATGCAGGCCTGCAAAAATGGATTTTTGTCGTGCTGATAGAATTTTCCTCGTACATCAGGAAAAACAACCAGGTGGGTCCTGTGAAAGTGTTTGCCACGAGATGGCAATGCAAAAACCAATGGAGTCCTGTTAAAAATGATTAATGATCGAAAAATTCTTTTCCTCAGACCCTCCTTTTGCCATAGAGTGGCAAATACTTTAGGAAAAGGCCATCTGTTTCTTGCTGGATCATCACCATCATATTGGTGTTGTGAATGTTTGAAGGCGGAGGCTTGATGGTCTGCACACACATTGTACAGAGCACTGGCAGGCACTGAAAACACAAACAGCAGGAGACCAGGACAGCTACTCCTAATGCAAGGAAGATGAGGTCCCTCCAACCCCACTGCGAAAGAAGGCCCCAGATCCAGCCGGTGAGGGACCAGTTGCCTTCATCTAGACGTACTTCAGAAGAGAGACGATGTAGACGTTGGATGGCATCGTATACTGTAGGTGCGTTGTCCGGGATATACACGCAGCAGCTGGAGCCGATCAATTTACATACACCACCACGATCAGCCAGGATGACGTCTAGGACCATTCTGTTCTGGAGTGTTATGAGGCGGTCCGCCTGCAGCTCTGCAGTGATGTTGGAGAGGGCACCAGCTGTTACTGTGATGGTGGCCTCAAGGACCCTGGTCAGTCCTCGTATAGCACAACTGTTTGCCATGGGGCCCCAGAATGGAAGCATACCTTTAAAGAAGTCCCCAGCTTCCTGGCCCGCTGTGTCTTCGGCTGATTTGACGCCCCTACCTGAGCGGCGCAGGGCGCCCTTCATTGACAGATGGTAACCCCCATGGGTGGAATATGTTGGTGGGAGGAGGAAGGACAGATAGCAGGTACCAGACCAGTTACGGGGAGCCAGGTGTAGGCGGCAGTTCCACAGATAAAATAGGTGTTGGGGGATGCCACCAGCTTCGCAGGAGATGTGGAGTTTAGCGTTTTAGTGATGTCACATATACTGGTGCCAACTTTCATAGTCCCTAGGCCATGGATGCAGACACAGCCTTGCACATTTATGACATTCAGAGTGTCTCTTTCATTAGGCAGTATCTGTCTGGTGCGGAACCTGGAAAATGTTTGTCGAGTGGTGGAGTTGAATACTACCAATTCACCGAGTTCATCTGGTGGTAGTAGCAATGTGGAAGAGCTGGTCGGGCAAAAAGGAGCATTGGCATCACGGAATGTACCAATGACAGGATGGGCAGTACCATTGATAGTGTAGGCCTCCTGCATCAACATCCACCATGCAAGACAAGACAAGACCCAGAGATGGAAAATGGATAAGGAAAGAATGGGACAGGATTTAGCATGGAATGTGGCATCAGTCCGCACACACAGCAGTTGGAAGTGTTCATGATCAGTTGGTGGTGGTGCAACATTTGGATGAAGGTGTTGTTGAAAAATTCTGCACGGCGGGGTAATTCGTGGGCTGGTAGTGTATAGTACTGGTGCTCTGCAGGAGTCGGGGTAGGAGTTGGTGATGTAACAGGATGGAGGATCAGTAAGAGCCAACCAAGGATAGATAGGAGGAGGGAGACAAACATCGTCACCACGGTGTCCATGAAGCATCTACTATGTCGGAGACTGGCATCTGGTTTCTGGATACGGGTGTTTGGGAAGGCGGCCATTGTGCTAAGCCAGGGATCCCTAGTGGCTGCCTGTGATTGGTGGTTGTTTCACTGGATGCAGGGGCCGAGGGCCCTTATGGTTTACCTCAGTCTTACAAACAGCACTACTCTCAGCCTGGGAGGATCACAGCCCTACAGCCTATTGGCACTTGGCGAAGTCAAGGGCAAGCCTTCCCTCTGGAGCGTAAGTTGTATCTGTCGGAAGCAGGGACAGTATGGTCGGGAAACAATTGTTCTTGATGCTGAGCAGTGTTAAGGGAGGGTTCCACCCTTCCTCTTAGTATGTTGTCACACTCCGCTTCAGTGGATGTAGAATGCAGTCTGGCATGGCTGAATGGGACAAAGGTTGGAACTGTCTCTGTGTCTCCCAGTCCTTCCCTCACCCACTGATCATAGGGGAGAGGCAGAGGGACACGCTGGCAGTGGGTAGAGTGTACCCAGTTCTTTTGACCATCCACTTTCACAGCAGTGCGGGTGGCTAACAGTACTTAACGGGGTTGTGTCCAGCGGGGCTCGAGGCTCTTGGTCCTCTGGAAGTTCCTCACCAGGACCCAGTCGCCGGGTTGGATGACGTGTCCTGGGCCCTCGCTTTTGTCGGGTATGGCCTCGTGCACCTGGTGATAAAGAGTACGAAAGGTGTTGGTTAGAGTGTACAGGTAATCAGTCAATACAGGGTATTCAACATCGGAAAGTTTCTTAGGTCGAGGGACACCCCAGACATTGGCAGGCCTCCCGAACACAATTTCATGGGGGGATAATCCTATCCTGGTGTGGGCTGTTGTTCTTGTGAACAGTAGGGCCAAGGGCAGAGCATCAACCCAAGTGACACCTGTCTCGGCGATTATTTTGGCCATTTTGGTTTTCAAGATGCCATTGTATACCTCCACTAGACCTGCTGACTGGGGGTGGTTGGCGGCGTGAAATTTTTGTTTTATGCCCAATGCTGTACGGACATAATCCATGATTTGAGCTGTAAAGTGTGTCCCGTTGTCACTCCAGACCAAGCTGGGCAAACCAAAGCGTGGAAGGTACTCCTTGAGTAGTACTTTGGCGGTAGTGATAGCAGTCCAGTCTTTGACGGAGTAGGCTTCCACCCATCGACTGAATTCACAGACCACTACCAGGACATATTTTAAGTTAATGCTCCTGTCCATCTGGATGTAGTCCATTTGGAGGACTTCAAACAGGAAGGTAGGAGGAGAGAATCCTCCCTTGGGAGTAACGGGGCCTTTTCCTGTGTTGTACATTAGGCAAATCATAAATGTTTTAACCAGCTTTTCAGCATATGCTGGTATTTTGGAGTTGTACCATGTAGGTTCCAACAGTTTGCAAATTCCTTTTGCGTTAATGTGGGCAGGACCATGGGCCATTGTGACTACTGCCAGCACGTGACTGTCAGGCAACATCCATTGTCTTTCCATTGTCGTACGGACCCAGCAACCATCACTTCCCTCCTTTGCTAAGTGATCTTCCTCACTCTTAGTTCGTCAGGAGTAGTATGGGACTGAATGTCAAGCACACTCTGTACTGTATTTTCAACCATGCCCCCTTCTGTCACCCATCTTGCGGGACCTCCTTCATACATTCCTTCCCTTTTCCTAAGTGCTGTTTGTCTGGCCGTCTGGTCAGCCAGAGCATTGCCTTTCCCAACATCATCTGTCACTTTCTTATGGGCTTTACATTTTATAATGGCCACCTTTCTAGGGAGTGTCAGAGAGTCTAACAGTAGGTGAATTAGAGGGCCATGTTGGATCTTGGTCCCATGGGAAGTAAGGAAATTCCTTTCTTTCCATAACCTCCCGAAGTTGTGGGCCACCCCGAAGGCATACTGACTGTCGGTGTAGATATTTACTGTTATACCCTTGCTTAACTCACAGGCTCTAGTGAGGGCCACTAGTTCTTCTGCCTGAGCAGAACACTGCGGAATCTGAGCCGTTTCTACTACCTTTCCCAATGTCGTGAGTGCGTATGCAGCTGAGGTGTTACCATCTGGCCTTCTGAGACATGATCCGTGTACCTTCTGGTTCTGCTATCGGGGTATCCTGTAAGTCAACCCGTCCCTTTGTCTCGTCCTCTGTCCTTAATATGCAATCATGTGGGTCTAAGCGGGCATTCTGAGTGTCCAGTGGAAGTAATGTGGCGGGGTTTAGTGCAGTGCATCTTTTGATGTTAATATGGCTGGCAAAGAGTGTCAGTTCATACCCTGTAAGTCGGGCGCTAGTGAGGTACTGTGTCTTGGTGTTGTTAAGGAGGGTATCTACAGAATGGAGGACCATCAGAGTTAGAGGGCAGTACATGACGATTCCCGCACTCTGATGGACCATTAGGGCGGCCGCAGCTGTCGCCCGTAGGCATCCTGGGAGAGCCCTCGCAACAGGATCTAAGGTGGCTGAAAAATAGGCACATGGCGGTTGGTGACCTCCAAACATCTGCGTCAGGACTGCGCATGCACAACCATCTGTCTCATGTACAAAAAGAAAAAATTGGTTGCTATAGTCAGGGGTACTGAGGACTGGAGCAGTGCACAGGGCCCTCTTCAAATCTTCGAAGGCCTGCGCATGCTCTGTAGCCCATGGAAAGGAACTGTCTGATATATCCTTGGTGGTGAGGGCAAGAAGGGGTTTGACCATGGCTGAAAAATTGGAAATCCACTGTCTACAGTATGAGGTTATCGTTATTATATACGGGGTAACCCAAAGAAAGTCCTAGGACCTGGGTATTGAGTGTTACAGATATGGTGGTCCTAGACGTTAACTTCCACACACAATATTTGATATTATTTCAAAAAAGCTTTGTTCAATTCTTATTCCACATGCGAAATCAATCCTGCAATGAAGAATTTTTTGGAAACATAAAAAAGAAAACACAATAGCCCAAAACAAACAGATGTCCAGTATACACACAAAATAATTTTTCAATCGTTTTAAAAGTAGAGGAGAGAAGACTCTACTGTTTATTCTCAATAAAATTCCTCCTCATGGTACAGTACATAAATATGCAGTTTTTGTGAAACAAGGGGTTACCAAAAGGGTAAAGTGCATAGAGTGAGAAATTAGTGCTCGTGTAAGATAGAAAAGGACCAAGAGGTCAGGGGATGGTGAATTTCAAAATGTCTTTGAGTCCAAGGTTAAGATAATCCTTGACGTGGTTCAACAAGAGCCTGCCCTCAATGGTTATTATGCAAAAAAATGTCAATCTTTTTTGTCTTTGCGGCGATCAATTTGCTCGTTGCTTCGTATTTTCAGAGGGGTGAGTGGGCAGGGGCATAAGAGATGCAGGCTCAAAGAGGGGGAGATTGTCGACGTTTCGACCCAAGGATACGAAGGGCAATTTATATCCTCATGGACGGGTCTTCATCAGGACGGGAAGGTGAAGGGAAGGAGCTAAGTTACATTACATTCATGTAACCCCAGCAGTGTGGGCGGACACCCTTTAATGGTGTGCCATATGCGAAAAATCAATTGGGTTTTTTGAAAGCCGTCAGAGCGTGCTCTCGAGTACCTCGCTGTCAAGGGCGATGGATGGGTATTGGTTGGTCGGTCGAACAGTATACACGCTGTGTCTCCTTAGTCGGACTGCGTGGCCTATCAATGGGGCTCTGTCTGCTGGGCGTTGCTGGATACTCTCGATAACCATGAATTTTAACTGAGAAATTTGGTGGCCCATTTCTTTCCAATGGCTTGCCAACGCAGATTTCACGTTGCTCAGTCTAATATTGCTTTTGTGCTCCGTGATGCGGACCTTGATCTTCCGCTCTGTTTGTCCAATGTAGATTTTTCCGCATGGGCATTTGATTAGGTAAATGCAATTGGCGGTGTCACATGTACTGGAGTGATACAAATTGATAGGAAAACCTTTTGTCGGATGACTGATTGTTCTTCCCGTGATTTTCTTGTCAAACAAAGTGTTAAGATCCGGTTCAGTTTGAATCAAATGCCAATGATTCAAACTGAACCGGATCTTAACACTTTGTTTGACAAGAAAATCACGTTTGCCTTTCAAAGGTCTAAAAATTTGAAAGAATTGTTAAACACCCCGACTAAACCCAAAACAGCTTGGAAAGGCATGTCCTAATGTTTCAACTGCATTCATTGCAATAATGTTATCATGGGAAGAACAATCAGTCATCCGACAAAAGGTTTTCCAATCAATTTGTATCACTCCAGTACATGTGATACCGCCAATTGCATTTACCTAATCAAATGCCCATGCGGAAAAATCTACATTGGACAAACAGAGCGGAAGATCAAGGTCCGCATCACGGAGCACAAAAGCAATATTAGACTGAGCAACGTGAAATCTGCGTTAGCAAGCCATTGGAAAGAAATGGGCCACCAAATTTCTCAGTTAAAATTCATGGTTATCGAGAGTATCCAGCAACGCCCAGACATGGATCCTGTGAAACAGAGACTAAGGGCAGAATTTTGCTGGATAAAAAAACTGAATTCAACTCAGCCCTTCGGGCTAAATGACCGGATTGAACATGCATGTTTTCTATGATTTGGAACTTTAGCATTGACTTTTGACATTTTCTGATCCCCGTACAGTCTTTCAGTATTTCGATGGTTGAATTGTCTGTTGATCTTAGCAAGCATTTCAGCTTTTGTTCAGCATAACACAATGTGATAAAGTTTTGAGATTCAAATTCTGAACTTTCTTTTAACTTATGGCCCGAAAAACGGAAAAGGTTTCTCACATGATCGGAGTCACTGGGCCGTCATTGGCCGCGGGCCCGATCAGGTGATTTAAATCTCGTGACCTACACTTCCGTTCACACACGCGGAATTTGAATCCCAACGTGAAGACGCTGCTGCGTCCCGTTACTCGTAAGTGATAAAGTGTTCGATTTAGAGTTTTTAAATGCATTTCTTGAGTTTTAGTTGGTAGAGTTAAATATAGCTGCTAGTCAACTCTAAATGTTCGTGATTCATGGTTTAATTTTCATGGAGTTATCACTTGATGAGTGTTCGATATCATGTTGTGACAAAGTGTTATGTTTAATGTCGTAGCATATTATAAGAGTGACTAATTTGGTCCTGTTTGCGCTTAATTTTCAGACCCCTGATGAAGGGTCATGTTGTTGTGGACCCGAAATGCATTGGGTGAATGGAAACTTCCTAGAGAATAAGTTTATGACGACATAAGAATGGAATTATGTTCGCTATGAATTTTTGCTTATAAATATACAACGTTTCAACAACTACGATTTGAACTATGCAAATAAAATTGATGAACTTGAAAAAGAAAAACTTGGAGTAGAAACTTGTTTTCTTCGTAAAAAGAGTGCTCAGCCTTGAGGATAGTGGGTTCTACCCTCAATATTCGTTGACTGTTACAGATATTGCCACGTGTCTCCTCCACTACGCCCTTGTCCATCAATTCAGGTATTATTGTCAACAGGGCCATTTCTCCTTCCGCGGGCAGTCGATACTGCCGAAGGCGGGGGAGAAGTGCACCTGGCTGGATGCGTACCACATGAGGTGGTATGTTGAGACACCCTACATCAGTGTCTGATGATGCCCAGAGGGAGGAAGGTAAAGACTGCAACTCTGGTGGGAGGGGACCGGACAGATACATGTAGGAGGCTGCAGTCGGAGATATTGTTGGAATACACCTTGGGGACTACATGATATGGTCGCATACAGGGCTTTCAGTAAATCCAAGCCTAGCCAATTCTCACTGCAACCTGTAGTAAGACCAAGGGAGCGTCAATATGTGCAGGGCCAATATCGAGAGGGAGGGGTTCAGAGACAGGACTGGTCATGGGCTTCCCTGCAAAACCCACGGAGACATTCATATTGCCAAAAAGGGGTGCCTCTGGGACTGACAGATGTGTAATAGAAGACCTGGTGGCCCCAGTATCCAAAAGAAAATTCTTATCATTCCACACAACTGACATTTGAACATACGTGCCCCTTTGATCCACTGGAATTTGCACTCTGGTAATACCCCTTTCCTGGCTGTCCTATGCATGGTAGGATCCTGTCTCATCAACTTCGTCATAATCATCATTGTAATAAGTGAGTGTTGCTTCGTACCCATCAAACCTGTTGGCCGGGCGTGGACGGGCGGGTGCATCATCCCTGGGCCTACGTTCTTTATCTTGTGGATGGGGCGGGCCATGGTCCCAAATCGGCCTCGCTTCCCTGGGAGCGCGAGGCCGAGTCTTCCCTGTTCTTATGTTTTCAGCTAATACGGGATACTCATCTATCCAATGGCCATACCCTTTACAATAGGCACACTGATCTGTTTGGAGGGCTACCGTACCTTGTGGGCTGAAGGGGGTAGACTGGTGAGCCCTTGGAGGGGGTTGGGGTTGCGGTCTAAAATTCACGCGGGCATCAGGACCTCGGGGAGGATAAGCTTGCTGTAGAAGTGCCTTAGTCTTAAGATCCCTATCCTTCTTACTTTCTTTATCTTTATCTTCGTTCTCCCTATTCGCGTGATATTGTGCCATAGCCAAGATACCAGTCATAGTTTGGGCAGACCATGTACTTTCAACCTTCTTAAGCCTGGCAGAGATCTCAGGAAGTAAGTTGCTTACAAATTTATCGACAAATACTGGGCCAGAACCTGGGGTCCGGGGATCCAAACCACTATGCCCCTTGTATTCGGTCTTAAAACGGGTAAAGAAGTCAGCCACATTTTCATCTTTTCGCTATTTACAGGCGTTTATTTTATCCCAGTTAATGACAGTTTCCGGTAAAAGTGTTTTCATAAACGTCATTATTTTACCGGGCAAAGTCAGGATGGCAGCTTCTGGTTTAGTCCCTCCTACCCTTGCTTCTTCCATAGCCTCTAGGTCAGACCATTTACCTCCCAATGCCACTTCATGATCAGTATGTCGAATCTTGTCCCATATTTCAGTGGGTACAACTGCACCAAAAAGTAAATCTATATCCTCAAGAACGAGAGTACCTGCAGATATAATCTGACCTAATTCTCGTAAAAAGGCAGCCGCATTCTTCCGGGGATCTGGTAACTGTCCTTTTAACTGCATTACTTCTGACCTTTTCCAAGGAACATGAACCCAAAGCCTGCGTCAGTGTGCTTCAACAGCGCCTCAACCATTATTTTGGGCATCAGTAAGTGCACTAACAAAGACAGGGGCCGCTTCTCTCATTGGCATAGCTAAAAGGGCATTTGAAAAGGCAGTCATGTCACGGTAAGCCACTAAAATGGATATAGCACCAAACATCCCCTCTCCCAGAACGTCGCCTCTTTTTATTTGTGACCTAAGGTCCATCAATCCGGTGGGTATCTGCACAGACACTTTCTCAAATTTTTGCATGACAAAAACACACATGTATTCAGCCCAGGTGGTTTGTTCCATAATTGTCCATTGAGAAAAGGTGGACCATATTTCTGTAAAGGAATAAATATTTTTGTTATTCATCCAACATTCACACCGTTGCCTTTGTAGGTCTTTCTCTTGAAGGGACGAAAAGCTGACTTCTGAGCGCAAGGAGGCCAATCACGGGAAATTCAATAATTTACATAAGTCTTGCTTAACTGTAGCCCACAGGGAAGCAAGGAAAGGAGGGGTAGGGGTAAAGCCGCTAGGTTTGGACGGATGGAGGCTTGTTGTCATTCCCTCGGCCAGGACAGAGTTAACATGTGTGGTCGGTGTCATGGAAAAGGTCGGGCGGGCTGGTGTAGGAGGGGCAGTGGGGGCAGGAGTAGGTGGTGGTAGGGGGGCATGCGGGGTGTGAGGTGTCACGGCAGGGTACATTGGGGCATATGCAGGAAGACTTTCTAGCATGGTATCAAGCAAGGAATCACTTTCTTCTCCTCCCTCTATATGGACCTTTACTTTTTCCTCATGGGCTAGATAACATTTCTGTACTCGGGCCCCATGCTCCCTACCAGCTATTTCTACCGATTTTGTTATTCGATTTTGTAAATTTTCTCCGATGTGGTCGGCCATTGACATATGTTCTTGTTTTCTTTCTTGCGCCTTCTGTTTTCTAGCTCTCTGTTCTATCTCTTTCCTCCAAAATCTGACAGATTCAAACATGGACAGGCGCGTTTTTCTTTTAATTAATTGTTCCTCTAAGTTGGCGAGGACTTGGGAGTCAAAGAAGCCATAAAGTGGCCACTGTAACTCTGCGTTACTTTTCTTGGTGTATTTCACCCAAAACGAGGAAAACATTATGGCAGAAGGGCCATATTTAATATTCATGGTATGGCCAGGGGTCCCTTCTGGAGGGAGCGGGCAGGCTGCCTCCAGCTGGGAGTCCTGTGTACACATACAACAACATAATTTCCTGAACTTGCTACTGACCGGCATGCTTAAAAACAGATAACAGACACCAGCGGGTAAACTCACCTCGCTTGCTTGTCTTTTGCAAAGGACAATAATAGCAGAATCATACAGAACACCTTGCTTGCTTGGCTTTGGCAAAAGTCAATAACAACGTAGCTTTTGCGAAAGTCAATAACAGAATCATACAGACTTGGTGGATGATCAGTCCACCCTTACCTTACAGGGGTAGTTCTCTTCTGCAGACGTAGGGATGTGTCCTGCTCCAGAAATAATTTGCTAGGGGACTCCAGCGAGAAGGCGGTCAAGTGGCCCAGACCGGGTGGGGAGGAACAACAGGTGAGTCGTTCGGTCTACCGGAATACAAGAATCCTTGGGTAGGGCGCCTCCGTCGGAGTCTATCCGTGTACCTCCTCACGTCCACCGGGCCTAACCTCCGTACTCGTGGAGGTCCTATTCGGGCGCCATTTGAAGAACCGGAATAACCCACTTACAGGGTCTCGGTGGCGGGGGAACCGCCCAAATCTTCCATACCCTTCATACGTAGTAAAAGGAGACACAGGAGCCTTCATCTGCAGGAGGAACCCAGATTTATTTCAATAGCCGGGCTATGGAACAGAGTCCCAAGCTAGTCAAAGACAAGACAGAGGAGGCTGCTACTTAAATCTGTAGCTAACAAGCCTTTTATACATTTCTTATTCCAGCCTTCTGGCTGCCAGACCATTGTTCAATCAGGGCAGTGTTTGTTGCTGATTAGCCGGATTCAGGTGGCGTTTGTAGTTAGTGACCTGGCCAAGGCAAGGTACACAGTCAAATGTTAGTTCTGCTTTGATCGGGGCTTGGTTTCTTTGCCCAGTTGCCTTGATCAAAAGCCCCGGCTTTATGAGTCATTCTCTGCTTGTCTAGATGAAAGTTCAGCATTCAGACCATTGTCCAGATAACCTGATCATGGTGTCAAGGATGTTTTATCAGGCTGGGAGCAGGAGAGGATAAATGAACCATTCACTCGGGGTGAGGGCCATGTGGCTTTCTGATGAACTGCAGAGAACAGGGGGTTGGGCGGGTGACAGTTCCTGGGCAGAAATGCAGGCCTGCAAAAATGGATTTTTGTCGTGCTGATAGAATTTTCCTCGTACATCAGGGAAAACGACCAGGTGGGTCCTGTGAAAGTCTTTGCCACGAGATGGCAATGCAAAAACCAATGGAGTCCTGCTAAAAATGATTGTCGATCGAAAAATACTTTTTCTCAAGCTCATCACATATAGTAGGATTGGCCACTTGCACCACACAATTCTTCAATTTACTTTGTGGTCCTTGATAGAATAAGGATGCCTTTTTCGTTTTTGGCTAACCAGTCTCAACTATCAAACAATTACATGTGTTAATATAACTTAGTAGATCCCTATTGCCTTGCTTTACATTTAACTACTCATTATCTAAATAAAGAGCATGTGGTTCTCTAATAAACTCTCTATTAAAAAACATCTTTTTGCATCTTATCACAAACAGCAGAAAAAGAAAAGGATTCTTTCTCTCTACCAACGGACTTCTCCAACTTGCCTGCATTGCCAGTGGTAGAAATAAGAAAAGAGGAATGGGATATGAGGGAAAACTGAGATACAAAGCAATATCGTAAATAACATGTTATATAATGTTCTATGCTTAACTGTTATGATTAATGGATATACATTACCAATATCTCTATGTAACCAACTCACTGTATTTTGATGTGGAACTTGTATTTTCTGAAAACGAAATACACAGGAATGTGTACCTCAAATATATAAATGTTTAACATAGTCCAATCTTACAAAATTCCCTTTTCAGTCACAGGTATCCCTAGTAAAATGTGACAACCCCCTGTTTTAGAAGAGTTCCTGTGCTGTTTGTACTCCCAATGTCCATCAAGACAAACCCGTAGGAAGAAACACGTCTTGGAAAGGAAATCTGAAATCCGTGTAGCAAAGTCCTGGCTTCAGCTACATTTTCTCGCAATTGCTTAGCAAAAATGCCATGGGCCAGGAGGGAAGTTTACCCAGATATCCTAGGAGGCAGTCTTCTCTCCAGAGTATGCAAGCATTATTGGCCTGCTGGAAATTGTAGTTCATTATTGAAATGTTGATGGGAAGCACTTTTTCCGCATGCGCAACATCATTTATGACAGCACTGACACTCTGTGATAGCTGCAAAAAGAACAGATGATGGGCGGAATGCTGAACAATGCAAACATTCCCCCCCCAGTCACAGAACTTGGTTTATTCCATTGTTTGTTTGCTCACCAGGCCACCCAAGTTTGGACCTATGGCCAGACGTGGGCCCCTTGCTCGCTGTGCCATTGGATTCCTGCTGGCGTGGTGATGAAGGGTAATACCCCGAAATGGGCCCCAGAATGCTTGTTTCTGGTCCAGGGAGGACCTGACCTGGCAGTTCGGGCTGGACAGTTCCCAATAGATTCAACCCAGATCTCTTGACTGGGGGTGAGTAGTTGAAAAGATTCAGCACTCCGTCCATCATGTTGTGTTTACTCTGTGATAACTACTAGCCTTTCCTCCTCTGGAAGAAATTTAGCACGAGCAGTTCTGAAGTATCTGTCACCTGCACCCCCTATCCACCACCCACGCCCTCCACCACCGGCTCAAACCAGGATTGAATGGGCATTGAATCTCCTGGCTTCATGAATAGGGGCATTTCATATCTGCAGTATAGTTTGTCCTGTGGAAAATGTAGTTTGAAGTTCTATGCAAGTTTTTTAAAAGTTGCATGTGAATTTGGGACATTTTGTAAATTTTCTTCAGCCTTTTGAAATTTCGGAAATTAACTGTAGCAGTTCTAGCTCATCCCTAATTTTCAGGCAGGCAGAAATTGGGTCAAAATAATAATGGAAGGTGGAATAATGGGGCAAAGGGGCAGGGTTGCAGTGGTAGTTATTAACATAGACTAGTAACACTTTAAGAACTGGCTGAGATACTTATTAACTCTAGTAGCAGCTGAGCTTGAGTCGTTTCTTGCTGAAGAAGTGAATGCCTGCATAGTAAGCCTCTGCCGGGAATCTGTTAAGCCCAAGGCACTCTGTTATACATTGACTCCCATCTCTTATAACTGCATGCAGCAAACACATGATTGGTATGGTACAGTTTATATGGCATTGCATGTCAGTAATTTGGTCATAAAGTGCTCCCATTTGCATCATGTTTCTGGGCATCCTCTTCAGTGTCCCTGGTTGCTAAGGTATTGCTGAAGGTTGGCCTATATGAATGATGTTGGATAATGTAGAAGTAGTGCAGAAACATGGAGGGTGGGGCCTGAGGAAAGGTGTGCGTTGATGCAGATATTCTGGCATCAGGACACAGAAGTGCTACTGAGTCATCTCTGCAGGGGTACCGATTTCAATCAAAACAATCAACC
The DNA here is from genome assembly GCF_964263255.1 of Lissotriton vulgaris. Classification (NCBI taxonomy): domain Eukaryota; kingdom Metazoa; phylum Chordata; class Amphibia; order Caudata; family Salamandridae; genus Lissotriton; species Lissotriton vulgaris. The sequence continues at coordinate 836,002,771 of NC_141695.1, forward strand.
AAATTGCATTTGTACAGCGCACAGCTTCTTCCAAAGAGGCATCCTGGCGCTAATAGCAAGAGAAACTAGGTTGCTGGTAAGAAGGACGAGATGATCTAGGCCTCATCAAAGAGGAGAGTTTTAACCTCTATTTAAAAGAGGACTCAGAGGAAGCCATACAAAGGCTGGTAGGCAGTGCATTCCAATATTTGGTCTCCAAATATGCAAAAGATCTGCCCCCTTTTCTAGCCTTGAAAAGTTTTGGAACCTGTAAACGTCTAAGGCTGTATAATCTTAAAGATGTAGATTGTGGGTAAAGCTGGAGCCTTTTTCTTAAATAAGAGGGTACAAGTTCTGATAATGCTCTAAAGGCAAAGGTGAGTGCTTTAAATTTGATATGTTTGGCAGTCGTCAGCCAGTTCAGCCGTTGCAAATGAGGTGAAATAGATTGCCAATAAGGAATTCTTAAAAATCAATCTTGCTGCTGCTGCTTGTATGATCTGGAGTCTGTGGGTTAGGAAGGTGGGAAGACCCAAGTAGAGACTATTTGCATAATCCGGTCTGGACGTTACCACCATGTAAATGATTTTTTTCAGAGTGGTCTTCGCAACCAAATGTAGCATTTTCTTCAGAGATTTGAGCTTCGCAAAATAAATAGCAGGAACCTGTTAGATTTGCTTTGAAAAAGACAGATTGGAATCGAAAATGTTTCCTGAGTTTCTAGCATTAGAGGTGGGGGCGGGGAAGGATTAAGGGCCATGTTTAGATCTTGGCGGACAGGTTACTCCATCACAACGGTGACGGATATCTTGTACACCAAATTATAAATCCCATTATATCTATCAAAGTTATGATGGAGTAACTTGCCCGCCGAGATCTAAACCAGACCCTGAGTTCCTCCGACCACCACTTATTTATTTATTTATTAATGCAATTTGTAGAGCGCATACGTTTGCCCATGGGCGTCTTGGTGCTATGAATACAAAACAGGATTTCTGAGGGGGCAGTGTCTAGACATAAAACCCATTACTGGTTAAACAACCAAGTCTTCACCAGTTTCCGGAATTGAAGGAGCGATGGGGCTGCTCGGATTGTCAGAGGGAGGGAATTCCAAAGTCTGGCCGCAGATACAGTGAAACGCCTGTCTCCCCATGTGACCGTCCTGGTGCGTGGTACCACTAGTTGGTGCAGTGACATCGATCTCAGTGGTCTAGATGGACAGTAGGTAGAGAGCTGGGTTTGCAGAAATATAGGGCCCTGGTTATGAATGGCTTTAAACGCTAAACAGAGTGATTTGAATTTAATGCGATTTTTGATTGATATCCAATGATAGCTTTATATTATATGGCTGACTGAATGAAATTTTGGAGTTTTGGAGAGTAGTCTTGCTGCTGCATTTTGGATCATTTGTAGCTTAGAGATTACCCGGGATTGTGCGTTAACAAGGCCATTGCAGTAATCAAGCGAGGAGAGCACCAATGTACTCACCACTGTTTTTCCCGCACTATCCGAGAGAAAAGGGATGATTTTCCTAATTAATCTGAGTTTGTGATGAGCATTCGCCACTATTTGATTAGCATGAGCTACAAAATTGAGCTTGTCATCAAAAACTATGCCCAGATTTCTAACCTTTGCAGAGGGGTTAGGTAAAACTCCCAAAGAAGGAGGCCACCACACCGGTGACCATTGTGGGGCAATCTTCCCAAAAATGACTACCTCCGTTTTCTCGGAGTTCAGACTCAAGCAGTTGGCTTGCATCCAATCCTTAATGGCCAGCATACCTTCTTGAAATTGTGCTGCTACACGTTCCCCATCATTATTGATAGCAAGCACCAGCTGGGTGTCATCAGCGTAGGAGGTCAGGCTCATCTGGTGGATTTTAATAACTCTCGCCAAGTCCAACACGTAGATATTAAACAGTGTTGGACTTAGCGATGAGCCCTGGGGTACTCCACAAGGCAAGGCAAGCTCCTTGGGTCCGGAGAAAAGTATTTCGTTTTTTCAGAATTTAATTTAAGAAAGTTGGCATTCATTGACCCTGCAATTCCCTGCAGGCACTATTTAAAATTAGTAAAGGCATTGTCATTATGCTCCTGAAAAGACAGAAGGAGCTGGGTGTCGTTAGCGTAAGACACTGCCTACCCACCCCAGAATTCAATCAACTTGGCCAATGGTTTTAGATATAAGTAAGAAGAATGGGACTCAGGTTTGAGCCCTGTTGGGCTCCATACTCAAGTGGTTTAGAGGTGGGTGTGAATGAAGGAAGAAGCACCGTCTGCGATCTGCCATCAAGGAAAGATTTTAACCACACAAATGCCTGGCCCTGAATACCTGCCTGTGTGATTATGTCCAATAGGGTAAAGTGAGAGACAGAATCATGGGCAGCTGATGGATCAAGCAGGACTACCATGGCAGACCGCCCCAGGTCCAGATTTTCTTTGACAAATTAATTAACCTCCAGCAGAGCGGATTCAGTTATCAAACCCAAGTGGAAGCCAGAATGAGAATCATGCAACAAATTATTGGATTCCAGGAAAAAAGGTAGCTGCCCGTTGACCAGTTTCTCAATAATTTCAGCAGCAGCCAGAAAAAAGGGAAATAGGCCTGAAATTGTTTAATATTGCCGAGCCTGCTTTAGGCTTCTTTAGTAGCAGAAAGGGAAATGCATGTCTCCAAATTGATGGAAATAAACCTGATTCAAGTGAATTATTCAGAATTTTGTTTAACATAGGATTGAGGATAGAAGAGACCATCCTAAGAATATGGGGATGACATGGATCGCAGGCAACCCCGATTAGTAGTTCTCAAGTTCTTTAAGGGAGTGATCCTCAGAGATACGCACTTTCAAGTGCATAACCATAATGTGAGCCAATTACATTTTTTGGTTTTGGAATCTATGACACCCCGAGAGTGTACGAACTTAATAAGTCTCTTTTACAAAGGGAAATGTATTGGATCAAATTACTGGGCACTCTGCATTCAAATGGACAAAATGACCGAATGGAATACAGCTGTTTTTTGTAATATGGTTCCATTCATTCTCTCTGTGTTAGATCACTAGTTTGAATTTTTATTACTGTATGGGGACAGATTGTTTTGACATGCCTTTACACTGTTTATACCTTTGGGGACATTGACTTTTGTAATCCACATTCCACACCTTTGGCTTTCTCTCTTCACCAGTGTCTAATATCATTTTACAATTGCTCTCATGTTTCTACACTGACTATCTAGCCAACATTCCAATCGGCTCTCACACCACCGATTGAATGTTGCACCTTATTAATTTATTTTTGTCTGTTTTCTGTTCTTTGTTTTATTTCACTCACTTTTAGTTATTTTTTACCTTTTAATTTTCACTAAACCTAAAAAAACATCTTGACAAGATCTTTCACTCGTAGTGTTCCACACTAACATCAAAATCTGGAGGGCGGTAATACTGGCTGTAGTCCCGCTGCAGTCCATCCCGACGTAGGGACGGGGAGCGAAGTCCTGGCGGAGTCAGCTTAACCACGGAAGTCTTTTCTCCCATTGCCAGCCAACATCTAAATCAGGTGGGCGGACTGCCAGGTTAGCGGGCAGGAAGACTGCCAAAAAAGACCACTCCATCGCGGTTCCGCCAACATCTAAATCAGGCCCTTAGTCTGATTTAGTGCAGAGGCTGTGGTTGGGGGTCTGGAGTGGTTTGTCAGTATGTTACTCAACTTTTGTTTAAAGCAAAATATAGACTTAAAACCCCATAAATGTGAAAAACTGATGTGGCCCATTTTAAGTATCCTTTTCACACACAGACATACACATAATAATTACACAATTGCAAAAATACACATACACGCTTGCTTGCTTTTTTAAATAAATGTGTTTATTGAAATGTGGCACATATACACCATAGAGAACATATGGCAATCATATATTCGCTGAAATACAGAAAAGAAGAGCAATCTCTAAATAAAAACTAAGAGGATTGGGATCATACTTCTTGCCGGCTGTGTCATTCAACATTGAGGTTCAGCCCTTCCCTCACAGTTCAAGGGGGGTAACAGCAGACAATACACACAATGCAGTGGACCATCTGTGACCCAGTGTGAGCATAGCAGCATTTCTGTGGTGGTGGGTAGAGAATATCTACATGCAGCTTGGCTGTTGCTGTGATGGGGGAATTTGTGTAGGGGATTCAGAACTTTGCTGTGGAAGCCAGGAGGTGAATGAGCCCAAATATTCTTGGGCCAGGCCTAAGAGATATAAGCTCTCAAAAAGTGGATAATTGTTCCTGGCAATATGTGACGTCCTGGTCCCGCAGCCAAGTCTTAATATCGAGGGCGGGGCACCCGCCCCAGTGTATAGCTACTCTGCACTTAGCCAGTAGGAGCAACATGTCGATTAGACACCGATTCGCAGGTGAGGCGTCCTTTAAATATCCCAGTAGGGCTACTAGCGGAGAGCGCCTCAATTCCTGACCAGTTATGTCTACAATGTGTTGTAACACCTCTCCCCAGAACATTGCAATCAGCGGATATATCCTGCCCAAGTGCAGAAATGTGGCTTGTGGAGCTCTGCAACGCAGACATCCATCATCAGGGGCGTAGACCCTTCTGATGTAGTTGCACTGGAGTTTGATAAATGGGATGTAAACATTTTAAGTGTATCAGTCTCAGACGATAATTCAGGGATAAGTATATTAACTGGCCGCAGCAGTTCGACGAAGGAGCCACTGTAATAGGGGGGTCTAGAGCTGCTGTCTAGGCTTCTAAGGATCTGGGTGTGGTCACCAGGGAGGTGCCTTGGGTTGTGGTGTAGAGGTGTGTTATTATCTTACGATCAGAAGAGTCTGCAAGTTTATGCGCCAATGCAGGTAAGGGCAAGGGTGGGGACGGGAATGTGTTGTGCATAGCGTGACAAGTTGCACGCAGCTTATATAATACAGTAGGGTATCAAGGAATGTTATTTGTAAGGTCTCCTCAGCCTGCAGTGGGGGGGAGGAACTGGCCGTCTGGATATAAGTCTGGATATAAGTAGGGAAAGTTTTAGTACGAAGTTTGTGAAGGGCTCCATCGAGATGGCAAATAAGAGTGGCGACAAAGGGTACCCTTGGCTCGTACCGCCTCGAGATGGGAATAGGGTCAAAGATTTGATCGTTCAGACGCACCCAGGCAGTGGGAGAAGCATAGAAAGGCGTATCTGCTTAATAAAAGTGGGCCTAAGACCAAGCCGGCCTAGTAATGGGAAAAGGAATCACCATTCCAGTGAATCAAATGCCTTTGTAGCATCTAACAAAGCGGCCAATGCAGAGACGTGGAGAGCAAGGTGATGCATTAAGGCAAATATAGTGCGTAGATTGTGAGATGTAGAAAGCCTGGGGATGAAACCCGACTTGTCGGGCCTTACGATTAGCGGGAGAAGCAGCTGCAGTCTGTTTGCTAGAATTATGGCGAATATTTTGTTGTCTGTATTTATCAATGACAGTGGACATTACAAGTCACAGAGATCGGCGCGTTTGCCTGGTTTTAGCAACGTTATAATGGCGGCTTCCACATTGAAGGTGGTAGAGTCCCGGATTCTAGAGATTGTTGATATGCAGTCAGGAGATGTGGAGCGAGTATGGTAGCATACTGCTTGTTAAAAGAGGAGGTTAGCCCATCAAGCCCAGGAGCCTTATCTCCTGGGATGCTTTGTATGACCTGAATTATCTCTTCAGTGGTGAATCGCTCATCTAGGTAGGCTCAGTATTCTTGTCTAGCCAAAGTAGTCAAAGTGAGTAAAAATATTCTATCAGCTCCATCTCCACGGGCTGTGTGGTAGAGGAGTAAAACTGGGTATAGAATGCAGCCATGGTGTCAAGCAAGGTAGACGGGGAGCGCACCGGATTAGAATCTGCATCATGCAGTTCAGTGATGTATGGGAATGTTTTGTGGGGGTCTAAGCAGGCTAGGCAGTGTTTTGCTATAGCGTTCACCCTCTCCGTACCACCGGGCCTGGGCTTTGCGGTGTAGGAACTGCATCTCCCAGAAGGCCTCTTCCTAGAATTCAGAGTGTTTCTATCTAATGTGAGCTAGGAGAGCCCGGTGTTGGGATTGAAAGTATTGTCTCTAGATTCTGCAGTTCCCATTCCGGACTACCCAGGGAGTGCCTCATGACCTTCAGCACTACAGATTGCTCTAATCACTACTTTGAAAGCCTCCCACACTATTGTGGGCGATTGCACTCTGTTGACATTGACTTCAAAATACTCAGGTATTCGATTACAAATTTCTTCCCTAAATACTGCTGCCGGCGGGAGCCGCCAAGGGAAGGAGCGGGAGAAAGTCAGCGGAATTTGTAATGTGATCATAACTGGGGCTTGATCTGAGAGGGCGCCTTACTGATGTGGTCCAATTTTGCATATCCTGTGATATATGTCAAAAGTCCAATCTTGACCAGGCACTATGCTGAGTTGATATGCAGGTGCCCTCTCTTCGCTCACATGCATTTAGATGTAATAGATTGTATTGTAAGCACAGTCTTAGGCCTTGATTAAGAATTTGGTGGTAAAAAAGACACCAAACATGCAAATACCAATTCCACGAGGTTCGCAAAAAAAAAGTGTTAAATAACAGTGATTATGAGTTTTTACAGTGTAACGCGAGTAGTTATTTAGGGCATGTTTTAAATCCTGAATGTGTGTAATTTAGCGAATATGGTTTATACCTAATCTGATAAATAGCACATGCACAAAACATCAGGAAGTGCAATTTTTTAGGCAATGGAAGTTGCTGGAGTGAAAAAGTTAATCCATAGAGAATAAAAACAGCCAGTTAAACACACAAAAGAACCTTAGGACACCCCAAAAATACACCAACAACTCCTTCCCGTTTTGGAGTGTGCAGGCATTAATTTTGTGAGGAGAAAGCACCTTGAAACAAGACAAACTGAATCCTCTGCCATCATCTGATATCACTTAGTCATCACTAGCAGAAACCTACCAGCCCTTTTCATTATGGACCCTTGCAGGGAAAGGAATTACAAGTTTACAGCTCCTAAGCTGGAGGTCCTGGTGCAAGAGGTGGTATGACACCATGACTGTCTAATGTGCTATCTCATGCTGAAGGTACCACCAAAAATAAAAATATGACTGTCAAAGGAGATAATGGACAAAATCAATACTGAATCAGCGTATCCACATGATGTTGAGAACATTAAAGACAGGTTCTAAAGCTTGAAATTATAGATACTTTTGTGAATTGCAAAACACTAGTATTAAACCATGCTAACTGATGATAGTTCTCCACCTCAGCTCTACCTCAAGCTGTGGGAAGAAAAATGATGACCGTCCTCAACATGTCTGGAGTGGAAGATATGAAAGAAAGTTTAGAGATCAGAGTAATCCAAGGTAAGCGCCATAAGAGTAGTAATGCAAGTACAGGTGGTTGTTACAAAGTTGCCTTGCTTGAGAATCATGATTGTGAAGAGGGACTGATATAATTTGTTACAAATATAAACATTGATCCTAGTATGTGATGTGATACGGGCTAACTCTCTAATGGTACTGTTGACATGTATTGAGTATTGGATTACAACATTCATAATGCATTATAATCTTGATGATAAAAGGTTGATTTGTCTGCCCAGTACCTTAAGGGTGATGTGTCACCACAGTCTGACTAATGTTGCTTCTCATCATCATTATGACATTGTGTTTTCATCCAGAACACCTAACACAGCAGTTAAATAACACAGATCAACATCATACAGCATTTATACATTAATAGAGTACTTCATTTTATGGTTTCAGCACGCTTGTTCCTGTCTGTGTAAGGCCATGGCCATCAGGTGTATATGAATGCAGTCAATTGACCATAGGAAATTCTGCTATAGCATAAATGTTTACTTTGCTGAAATTAGCTGTGTAGGTGTCCAAGGGGAACTGTATAGCTGCTCATTCGCTATCAGCAAGGCATCCATCAACTTAGCAGAGTATTTTGCTAAAGATTAACCTAGAAATGTCAGGCACCAATTCTACTGTCCACTGTGTGGTGCCTATCGCAACAAATTCTAGTGCTGCTAACATTTTCAGGAAGGGGGATTCAAGCGGATCCCTATGTTGGACTCCAGGGCATCAATAATGATGACAATAATTTTGTATGGTGCTCATATCGAACATATAAATCCTCTGGAACACAAACTGACTCATGTTTATGAGTTCCAGCTTTACTCTGTCAATCCTGGCTTTTATCCTGCATTGCTGCACCAATTTAAGAAATTGATTAGTGGTCTGGTTTCCATCCTCATGTTTCGTGGTTTGTTGTAGAATAACATGGAGCTGGTATAGCATGTTATAGTGGCCTAGCAGTGCTGCAGCCACGGTGGTGTATTTCAGAGTGGAAGTATGAGCTGCTGTAACTTAGGTACGGCCCTGTGTGCAGGTGTGTGTGAGATCTTATTTGTTTCAGCCCCAAGAGTGCATGCACTGTGTGTTTTTTGAATTATTGTGTTGGTTATGGATTTTTATGAATTTTTACCACCTGCTTTTACTTTAAGGTAGTATTTTCCACTTGTTTTGAATGACCTCCCATTCTTGTAATTGGTTGTTATTTCCCACATGTGTTACTGTTTCCATATGGTAAATATCACATGAGGTAAATGGCATGTGTTAAATGGTGCATGTGGACCACAAACATGCAGTATGTAGCACATGTACAAAGTAACAAATGCAGTTTTTAACTTGCGATCATGCGCTATTTACCATGGCATGCAGTAATTACTACTATGCCTAACTCCTAATCAGGGCTGTCAACGGATAGGTGTCATTATTCTACAGCCAGTATAATAACTCTGTTCTGCCACTTATGTGTAGTATTGGAACTGCAGGTATGTTAGTTTGCATTTGTTGGGTGCAGTAGCAACAAGCGCCTCTAGGTACTTCTGGAAAGAAAATTAATTGATTAACAAATAGAAGATTAAGCAAGAGAGAAGAAGTCACACTCAAAAGGCCATGTTTTGAGACAACACCTAAACCTAATTAGAGACTCTTCTGAAAGAAGCTGAACAGGAAAGGAATTCAATTGCTTCGCCCCACAAACCGCAAAGCTGCACCCTCATACCAAGGGAATAGGCAAGATGGAGAAAGCCAGGGCCTGGGAGGCTCTTGTAGGGGAACTAGTGGCAGCTGACGCAGCTGACGCAGACGCTGACAGTGAGGGAAAACCCCCCGAGGGTGGCAACACCCGGCCCAGGCGACAAGCAAGTGGAGCAACCAGTTCCACACACCTGAGAGAAACAACAAGACAATAGCTTCTTACTAGGGCCATAGATTCCGACCACCTCTTCGCACACACCTTCTGCATTTCACTTATTAGCAAGCAACTCAAGGGGGGAGGGGGGATGATTTTGTTGGGAAAGGGTTATGGATGAAGGCACTTCAATGACTGAACCGAGATACGTACATTTGTATACATTGAATGCTCTGTCAATGTATAAATACCAATAAAATATGGTTAAAAAAAAAGCTGCACCCTCATACTCTGTGTTTGCGCAACCTGTCTATATTTAAAAGATTTGCTGAAGCAGAATAGAGGACTCTCTTGGAGGAGTATCTCTTGAGGAGACTCGTAATAACGGCTGGAGAGTCCCTGGAAAGCGCTTTGTACACTAAATATAAAAGGTTCAAATTAATCCGTGCTCCGATTGGGAGCCAGTGTAAGTTACGCAGAATCCTGTCCGGTTCTCTTCCAGGGGATCCTCATCAATAGTCATAAGCACATGAATATTCCCGCCCGTGTGCGGGACCCCGGAAAACATATATCATATATATGTAGCTCTACAAACTGCTTTATTACACAGTAGAAAAGGTAATCCTGCAAGGAAAATGAAAGCATTGTCAGCACATAGCCTGCATTGTAGGGAAAACCATAGAGTAGAAAGCTGAACAGCTAACTCATATAGAAAGTAACAGAAAACTGGCACCGTGCCTTTAAGGCAGCCATGACCCCTAGCTCCCATCATGCCTCAGGGGTGACAGTTAGGTCAGTTGTTCTTTCCGGCTCCTTCTGACAGGACCCTGGTCTCTACAACTCTTCTTTTTTCTGATTGTTTGCCAGAAATTGCTTCACTTTTTGAGGTTAAACATCTTTACTTCGATATTTTTCCTGTGTTGAAGTGTTTTTCAACTGTTTTGGAAGGGTTTTGGCAATGTTTTCCAGTCAGAAATGCCTTCCCTTTTTGATGCTTGCCCCTCCTGTGGCAAATAGAAGGCAAAAACAGACTCGCATTCAGTCTGTATTCTATGTGTGCCTTCAGATCATGATCCTCGCACCTGCCAGCAGTGTTAACTTCTGTCCAAAAGAACTTTAAGGACAGAGAGAGGATTCGCCTCTATGGCCTTGCAGAGAAAAGAAGATCATCCTCTAGAGGCAGGTCACCGCTGAGGAAGAAGAAGAGAACATCAGCGTCGGGCTTGGCGCTTCAAAACCCTTCTTCAGCGAAGAAAACGGCGACAAAAGGACCATCGGCGGCGGGCTCGCCGTCAAGAGAAGACCGGTCGTCGGCGAGGAACACAGGTACGTCGAGACCTCCGCCGTCGTCAACCAGGTGACGATCGGCGTCGAGTCAGCGCTCTCCGTTGGTGCGGGCTCGCACAACGTCGAGAGATAGGTCTCCGTCGTCGCCGTCGAATCGGCATTCGACGTCGAGACATGCTCCGTCGACGCCTAGTCACCGGCGTTCGACGTCGAAGCATGGAGCTCCGTCGACGTCAACCAGGCGATTGTCGACGTCAAGTCAGGCTCCGTCGTCGCCTAGTCACCGGCGATGGACGTCGAAGCATGGAACTCCGTCGACGTCAACCAGGCGATTGTCGACGTCGAGTCAGGCTCCGCCTTCGCAGGATCTTCAGTGACTGGCGTCGAGGCATACGTCTCCGTCGGCGTCGTCCAAAAGGCATTCAACGTCGAGACAAGTACCATCTCCTCCGTCGGCGTCAAGTCGACGTTCGACGCCGAGGTCCTAATTTCCGATGAAGCTGCAGTCGACGTCAAGGCCAATGGTGTCGACGTCGAGGGATCATTCGACGTCGAGAAGGTTTTCTCCGTCGGACAGAGCATCGGGGAGGCAGCAGGCACGCGCTTCACATGGAGCAAGATCTAGAGACTCTAGCCATTCGGCGTCATGTCATACGACGTTGAGGCATTCAAGATCGACGTCGAGTAGACACTCGAGATCCCGATTCATCCCCATATTGGTGACGCAGAGCAGATCCACGTCCAGACAGACGTCTCATCACTCTCCGCAACGGCGGACGCGTTCAAGATCACGTGGGGCCTCTTCGCATTCCATTCGAAGTTCCCCACAGACAATTGCCTCTTCTCGCAGTGCATCTGTGCAATCTGGAGGTCCTGCAGATTCTCCTTCTAGAAGCCCTCATAGGCGACAGAAAACCCCTTCGGTTCACCTCTCTCCCAGATGGCTGCAACCACTACATGAATGGCAGTCGGCAGCAGCGGGTGGAGGAAGAAGGGAGGCTGAATACTCAAGCCCTTTACATAGGTCTCCTTTACAGCGCTTGCTGCAAGAAGCAAACAAATCACCTATCACTCGCCCCAGAGAGCACAGGGGCAGGTCTCCGGACCGACGACCTGCACATAGCCATCATAGAAGGCGGCGTACACCATCATGGTCGTCAACGACAACGCAATCATCTAAGAGGGATTACTCTCCAACACTCACGGATAGTCCTCCCAGCAGAGTGTCACCCATTGATGATGTGTTATCCAGAGGTGCACAGAAGTTGGGCGTTACCGTGGCACAAACTCAGACGACAACGTCTATTATCTTTGAAACGCTGCACCAACGATCGATGTTGAGACCGTTACTCCCCTTGGTATCATCAAACCGGTGATGGATGTTTTTCTGGCCCCAGCATCAGCAAAATCAGCTCCCGCATGGATCGTAAAGAAATATAAGCCGGCGGCTTCGGATCCTCTGTTTTTAAGATCTGATCCTTCCCCTGACTAAGTGATAATCGCGGCAGCGAAAAAGACACATTCAGTGGCGTCTTCATCCGTCCCACCAGACAAGGACAGTAAAGTCATGGACTCTTGGGGAAGGAAAGCCTGTGGTTCGGCTGCATCCACGCTGCTGGTTTCCAATGCTGCAGCCCTGTTAGGGTGTTATGACAGATCCCTGTGGGACTCTTTGGACCGTTTTAAGGCAAAACTCCCAAAGGAAGACCAACAGGACTTCGCAGAGATTATCCAAGAGGGGGCTTTGGTGTCTATCCAAGTAATAAGTGCAGCAGCTGATGGTGTCTCTCTGGCGGCTCTTTCTTATGCGCATGGCGTTTGCGCATGCCGTTCCTCTTGGTTATGACTCACCGCGTTGAAGCCAGATGCTCAACAAAGCGCTTTAAACTTACCTTTCTCCGGTACCTCTCTGTTTGGTGCCCTTGCAGACGAGGAGATGGGCAGAAAGAAGGCGGAGTTGGACACTTTGAAAGCAGTTGGCATTGAAAAAAATTAAGAATTCAAGAAGCGCTTCAAGCCGTACAATCGCAAAGGGGGCCAACAAAGGGTTCAAACCCCTCAATGGTCCCAAAATAAACAGGGGAAATTCCAATATCAAGGTCAGCGATCTTCCAGAGGAAGAGGAGGACACCAGCAGCAATCCTCTTCCACACCCAAAGCAGGAGGGAAGCAATGAGTCTATGCTTCCTCCAGCACCGTTGCGCACTCCAGTCGGAGGAAGTATAACACACTACGCTCCAGAGTGGCGCACAATAACAAAAGATCAGTGGGTGCACAATATACTAGTCAATGGCTACGCACTACGTTTTTGCAAAGCTCCAAAAGACTGTCCTCCGATGAAATCCAGACAACATCATTTGGTACTCTTGCGTCAGGAAGTGGCGACCCTTCTAAAAAAACAAGCAATAGAAGTGGTCCCATCACTACAAAGAGGAAAAGGCATCTATTCCAGATACTTCTTGGTCCGGAAAAAAGACCAGCAAGGCAAATTCAGACCCATCTTGGATCTGCGTTTTCTAAACAGATGCATCAAAAAAGAAAAATTCCCGATGCTGTCTCTCCATCTAATTTTCCCTCACCTGAAGACAGGCGATTGGATATGCTCGGTGGATCTTCAGGACGCATTCTTCCACATCCCGATCACGGCACGGCATCGCAAGTTCCTACGTTTCACGGTAGGGAAAGATCATTACCAGTTCAAGGTTTTGCCCTTCGGCCTCAAGTCAGGCCCAAGGGTATTCACAAAGTGCATGGCGGTAGTAGCGGCATACTTACATCGTCAAGGCCTGAACGTATACCCATACCTGGACGATTGGCTACTAAAAGATTTGTCTCCTCGTCTGGTACAGGAGCATCTTCATATGTGTCTGAGCCTTCTTCATCGTTTGGGCCTTCATGTCAATCTGGACAAGTCAGTCCTGCCATGACCCAAGCGATCCACTATCGTGGGGCCACTATCGACTGCGTCCAAGGAAAATTGTTTCTTTCGGCGGAAAGACTATCATCAATGAAGATCAAAGGAAACATGATTCTTCAAACTCCGCGGCCATCGGTGAGACAGGTGGCTTCCCTGCTGGGTTCAATGGCCTCCTGCATTTTTCTCATACCCAATACCAGGTTGAGTATGAGGCCACTTCAGCAGGACCTGGAAGACAAATGGAGTCAGGCCTCAGGTCAGTGGAACTACTGGATTCTTCTATGCCCCATTGCGAGGAAGTCCATCCTCTGGTGGATACACCCCCAGAATCTCATGGTGGGAGTTCCATTTCATCAGCCTATGCCTGTACAATCCCTGATCACAGATGCCTCTCTCTTTAAGGCGGGGGGGCACATCTGGGCCCTCTTCAAACTCAGGGGAGATGGACCCCCCACGAGCAGACTTACCATATCAACATGCTCGAATGCGGGCAGTCCACCTGGCCCTCAAGGCTTTTCAACCTGCCCTTTAGTCAGATTCAATTTTGGTTCAAACGGACAACACAACCACCATATACTATTTAAACAAACAAGGTGGAACACGATCTCGTCCTTTGTCTCTCGAGGCTCAAGCGATTTGGCACTGGCTGCTAGCCAGGAACCTATCGATCAAGGGCGTCCATCTGCCGGGAGAGCAGAATGTTCAGGCAGACTCCCTAAGTTGTCACTTCCAAGAGCAAGAGGACTGGGTGCTCAACGACGACGTAGTAGACAACATTTTCCAGCAGTGGGGTCATCCCACCATCGACCTCTTGGCAGACGAAGGCAACAGAAAATGCCACGCCTTCACATCCAGGTTCTTCCGACCAGGAACGAGGGGGAATGCACTTTTGATAAGTTGGTCAGGGACATTTGCAAACGCCTTTCCATCCCTCCCTCTCATTCCGAAGGTGGTGGCGAAGCTTCTGAGTTCCAGGATGAAAATGATACTAATAGCACCAGATTGGCCTCGCCAGTGGTGGTACCCGGATCTCCTGCAATTGCCAATTTGCCCGCATCGGAGACTTCCATGCAGGCCGGACCTTCTTTCAAAGATGGGGGGGAAGATCTTCCATCCGAGCCTCCCCTCCCTCAGCCTGACAGCGTGGCTCCTGCGGTCCTGCAGTATGGACATCTAAATCTTCCCGCAGACTGCATGGACATTCTAAAGGAGTCCAAGAGGCCTTCCACACGCACCTCATACTCTATGAAGTGGAAGAGGTTTTATCTGTGTTGTGTTCAAAAGGGTTGGAGCCCGACTACTGGTCAAGAGGAAGTCATACTACCGTACTTACTCTATTTGGCCAAGTCGGGTTTAAGGTACTCTTCTATAAAGGTACATTTGGCAGCCATTACGGCTATCGTAAGTCTCCTAACCAACCTTCATTTTTTCAGCTTCAGGTGGTTAAGGATTTCCTACAGGGGCTAAAGGAGGTTTATCCTCCTGTGAGACCTCCCTCTCCACCTTGGGAGCTGAATTTGGTATTGTCCATGCTCATGGGCCATCCGTTTGAGCCCATCCATAAAGCATCTCTGCAACACCTGCCTTGGAAAGTGGTGTTCCTGTTGGCGATCACCTCTGCACGCAGAGTTAGCGAAATTCAGGCTTTGGCATCTAAAGAGCCCTATACAGTGTTCCACCATAATAGAGTGGTTATGCGAACCCACCCTTCTTTTCTACCAAAAGTGGTGTCAGAGTTCCATATAAATCAGTCAATCTCTTTGCCCTCCTTTTCTCCAAACCCTATGACTCCAGAGGATTCTCAAATTTTACTTAGTAGCCACAAAATCTGTGAGAAAATCTGACCAGTTGTTTGTAAACTATTGTTCGGTCAGAACGGGTTTTGGTACTTCCAAACGGACCATTGCTAATGGATAGTCTTGTGTATAAAGTTATCTTACCAATTGGCAAATAAACCTTTGCTCGCTACCCCTAAGGCTCACTTAACTAGGGGCAAAGCGGCAACAGTGGCTTTTTTGCATAATGTACCGATGGCCGAGATTTGCAAGGCTGCAACTTGGAAATCGGTTCATACGTTTACCAGGCATTACTGTCTGGATTCTGACTCCAGAGCAGATATCCAAGTAGGCCAGGCCTCCTTGAGGAATCTGTTCCAATGCCAACCTATTGGAGTCTGTAGATGCTTTATGGTTACTATGTATCTATCAGGATGAGGGGATGGACTTGCTATTCTATTCATGTGCTTATGACTATTGATGAGGATCCCCTGGAAGAGAAGGATAAGTTACTTACCTGTAATCTGGTTCCCTTCTAGGGGTATCCTCATCAAAGTCATAAGCAACCCACCCGCCTCCCCGGGCAAGTGAGCAAGATACATATCATCTCTTTGTAAAATGGTCTGCGAGTCTCCGCAAAGAACAACTGACCTAACTATCACCCCTGAGGCATGATAGGAAACTAGGGGTCATGGCTACCTTAAAGGCACGGTGCCAGTTTATTTTAGTTAGCTTTTCAGCTTTCTACACTAATGTTTCTGCAATGCAGCCTATGTGCTGACAATGTTTTTTATTCTTCCTTGCAGGATTGTGATTTTTGCTGTATATTAAAGCAGTTTTCAAATGCTTTCTTCTCCCTGCTTTATTGGAATATGATTGTATACAAGGGAATTTCTTGCAACATTGCTCAGCATTGTTAAGGAAGGCTGCATTGTGTGTTTTTTATGTATATGTATATATATATATGTATATATATGCATATATATATATATATATATATATATATATATATATATATAGATAGATAGATAGATAGATAGATATATAGAGCTACATATATCCAAAACTCCGCAGGTGAGCAGTGGCAGATTTCTCGCCTCCTTCCTCAGCAAATACGGACACGAACCACTCGAATTTAGTGCAAGTTATTTTATTCCTGCAGTTTTGCCGCCATAACGTTTCGGCTCCCCAGAGCCTTGATCACATGACAACGTAAACCAATAAAATGACATCTTATAAGTGCAAGTGCAAATTTTTTATCAGATCACCAGACTTCGTTGTAAATAGACATAGGAGACCTGTAGCACAAATACTGATTGAAAAGACATATACAATCATTTCTAACAATATCAGTTCCAGGGGTTACATGGATTAGTGCAAATAGCGCAAAAATGTGCAAATATGCTGCAATACAATTTTATATCGTAAACATCATATGTGACGCGTAATGCGCTTCAATCAATGCATAAATGCCATTTTAATGTTACAGCCTCTCGCTGCCGTCCAAGGAATAGTGCAATCAGTTTAGGTAAAAGGGTAAATCCAAAAGTGTAGTGCAGTAATCAAATTTATGCCAATGGCAAGATAATGTGCAAATACGCAATGGTTCAATATCTTTTTGATAAACATCATATTGCTTGCAAAGTGCAGTCAGTTAAAATATCAGGATACATCCATGTTTATGATGGGATATGAGTTCATATCAATATCTCATCACTGTGCAAATACGCAAAAGTGCAATCATATGCAATAAGCATCATATTGTATATCAGGTCAAGCTAAATTACAGGATAATGGCCTTCACTCAGTTCTGACCATCCTCAACAGTCGGTGTTGAAATGCTATACATTGCTACTCACACATAGGTCCATCGACATTGTGAAATTAACACTACCGTTTTTAGCACCAATATCATTCCCACCATATAGTTTCTATCACATCCTGGCGCCATAAGCAACTTCATATGTTGAGCTCTATGTAACTGTTCCTGGACATTATTGTCCTATTTATATGTAACTCGGTGATATACTGAGATGTTGGATTTTCTAAAAGATATGGGGATAAATCCATGTGATTTGCAGATACTGTCACCTTCCAGATCTCCATACTTTGTGTCCTCATACTTTTTCTATTGAGGTCTGATATGTATAGTGACGTGTGAAAAAACACCTTAAGTGTGCCCAAACCCTAGTGATTAAAAACTCATCACCTTGCATGTTCTTACATGTAGGGGATTTTCTTCCTTTACAATATATATTTTTAACTGAGCCCAATTGCATATATCCTAGCAACAAGTCAAATGACCTTACTATTTACACTCATGTTTCATTTCAATTGATCATCTACTGGAGCCAGAGACTAGCTAAGCCTAGCAAGCACAGAGCTGTAATTACATCTTAGGCATTGCTCATTTCTTATACATTGTCATGTTCACCTATTAGTCTTCATCCTGCCTTTTGTGGGAAATTAGTAGGTTGTTACTTGACACAGTACAACTAGTACTTAATATTGTAATGTACTGTTCAAATTAAATACTGAAACAATAAGTTAATATCATACAGGTAAAGCCAGCCGGCATTCGTACTAAGATAAAAATCGTTGTTGTGCCACTATTCCTCACTTTCTAGCTGCAACTTTAAGGTAAACATGTGTTCAGATCATCTGTAACGTTCAGTCCCCCGGGGTGCTTTGTATTTAATTGCAGTATATATCTTGTCTCGAGTTTGCAGACCTTTGACTCCCTGTCCCCTCCTCTCCTGCTTGCACTGACCGCATCTATTACATACAATTTCAGGCCCCTGTTGTCACTTTGGTGGAGTTCTCTAAAATGCCTAGCCACCGGATAGGTATTATCCTGATTGGCTATCGCTCTTAGATGCTGAAGTATGCGCTTATGTACCCGCGTGTTTTGTACTGCCCACATATCTTAGCATACAAGGACATTGGAGTACATAAATAGCAAATTCCGTTTTGCATGTTAGCACCTTAGATATGCGGTGTTCGATGTTACTGAACCCATCTTTAAATGTTTTCTTGTTAATGCCATGGATGCATGACTTACAAGTTTTGCATCTAAAGAAACCACTATTAGTTTGTAACCAAGATGTTTTTTCAACAATTTCTGGACTGGTATTAACCAGGCAATCTTTCATAGATGGGGCCCCACTAAATGTGCACATATATGTGATATGTTTCCGGGGTCCCGCGCATGGTCAGGAATATTCATATGCTTATGACATTGAGGAGGATACCCCTGGAAGAGAAACAGGATTACAGGTAAGTAACTTATCCTTTTTTCTTTTCTGGATTCCTCTTTAACCTGTTGCTCCCAATTCATTGCCTAACTGTATGCTTTTTGGTTCAACCACAGAGCAAGAAGTTGTCATCATCTAGAAAAAAATTCCAATTTGCATATTATTGGCATATATTTATGATCTGATTCCTAGTTCAGTTTGAAAGCTAATTTACCCTAACCAGGAGTTGAAGCGCCCTATGGCACTTAGGAACCTAAATGTAGTGGTTAAATCAGTGGCTATTGGTTATCGTTAGTTATTATTAGTCACTGGGATTAGTTTTGTGCTCTCACAGAACCATTCCATGAATTTACTTCTGTTTCTGTGTAAGAGATTAATTTAAAAGGAGCTTGGTGTGCTCATTAGTGGGAGGGGGCATTGCGAGTGCATGCCAGTGGTTGGAGCAGTAAATAAAATAGTCTAGAGGAGATTAGTTATTTTTTAGCTCTTGCATAGGCGAGAACTATTGGTTTTGCCAATGCTTGTTCTGTTTTCTGTTTCTGATTGAGAAATTCATGACCCATAGTCCCACCATTTTTTGCGTTTTCCCCCTTGTTCCTACCCTAAGAACAGATTTGAACTTGCCCTCGCTTGACAAGAACAAATGTCCTATAATTTTCGTGAGGGAAGCTATCTGCAAATATTTAGCGAACACCAACAAACGTGAGTTTGTGGGTATTCTCCAGCTTCTACGGTACTATTTTTTCCAGTGTTTCCGAAATGGCAGCCGATTTCAGGGGACATAAGCCACCAGATTTGTCCTGGCGAACATATCCACTAAAACACCAAAGGCAATTTAGCCTTCCAGAACATCTCACAAATCTTAATTTCTTATTTTGTGAAAACGCCAATTGCCTCCTAATCTGGAGTTTAGGGTTTAAGTGAAAAGATGGGGTGGGTGGCGGTGTCAGGATGACAATATGTGCCATGGCAGGCGGCCCAGAGATCGCAGCACGCTTGAAGAGAAAATGTTTCATATACAAATTATTTTTCTTGAACAACAAAACGGTTCAAACCCACTCTTCATTTACAGCGAATTGCAAACCGAACATGTAAGTATAATAAAAAAAATAGAATTGCTTCCTGCACATCTGTTTATTTGACTGCTACATAAAGTATATACTGCCAGTAGGGAATTAGCATAAATACTTCTCTTTTTGACGTGGGAAAAATAAAGGTCTGAATCGCCTAAATGGGATTCCAACTTGTGACATGGAGATTTACGCAGAATGCGGCAACCGCCGCACCAACACACTGAGCTATTTTACTAATATAATCATTTACATTGATCTATCTCATTGAAACAAAGGCAAACTTGAAGACAGAAAAAAAGAAACGTAGCTACATCATTTTACATGCCTGGATTCTGCTTAAAGCTTTGTAATGTGGTTTGGAACAATCTATTTTAAACCCAAAGAATGCGGCCTTCTCGTCTCTGCTGACATTTCAAAGCAGACCACTTGCTATTCTCCCAGAACGTGGAATGTGTGTTTGATGCAATTAAAGTAGAATGCATGGCATGCAGGGTTGCATTGTTGCTGTCTGTTGGCACGTACGGCATGAGTCTTTAAGGAAGGCTACATACAGGCCCGGTTCTAGAGGGTGGGCCGGGTGGGCCGGGCCCACCCAAACTTTGGCCTGGCCCACCCAAACATAACCCTTGGCCCTGGCAGTGACGTCAGCAAGGCCAGCAGAATATGGCCACTGCAAGTTAAAACGTTCTTCGAACGTTATTTTTCTTTAGTAGTTGCGTGATTGGGCCTGGGCTCGCACCCCCAATCACGCATCTCCTATTAGGCAGGTGGGCTGTGTCCCCGCCGACTCGTGCAGGTACATTAGGGGCACTGCGAAGGGGACAAAGCCTTTCGTTGGAACTGGATTTGTGGATAATTAATTCTTTTCTGCTGGAAAAGAGGAGTTTGTTTTGCCGGTTCGTTTTCCTGACCTTCCTGACCCCTTGAGCTGTTTGTTTACCCGATCTGGCTGTGACAGAGTTCATAAGGAGCAGGTAAGAGAATGTGTGGCTATTGTGTTTTTTAAATCTGTGAGAAAGACATACTTAGAACGCCGTGTTTATTTCATTTTCATTTACATCGTGTGTTTAAATCGTATCATTCATGAGTGTTTCTGCAAGGATGCACGACAACTAAATGTCCAAATAACCTTGGGGATTGTTGATCTTGCTGGAGAGCAGTCTTTTTTTTGGTTTGTAGTATTTAAATGCAATAGAACTGTAGTTAACGTGGATAGCTCGGTGGGTTACTGTCTTTGTCACAGAGCTCCTTTGATACATAGGACAGTGTGATCAAAGACGTGTATACACACCAGAATGGTATAATTAGATTTTTTTTGTATTGCTAGTTAGTTCGAATTTTCCCAGTATTTCATTATTCTAATGTTGCAATACAGAGTTTGGGCAGATATAATTTCTAATCAGTACAGCCAACCACTGGGGTATGCTTTAAATCCTGTGTTTGTGGTTCTCCAGACCCAACCCTCTTAATACATATTGCCACCAGCAGCATGGATGAGATGTGATTCCTACACCTGGTAATCTTCATTAGCTTATGTGACATTCCCTATAGGCTGATTTGGATACTTTTATGAATCATTGTGTCTGCATAATGTGTGTGTGATGTACAGTACTGTGATACCCTACACTACGAGTAGCGCTATACAAGAAATAAAATGCATATGAGAGAGGGGCTATGGAGTGATGATGGGCTCTGTTGGAGGGTGGCAATGAGGGAATCCGAGGGGGGCATCATGAGGGGTGGAGATACGGAGAGATGGAAGGCACTGGTGGAGGTTGTTTGTGAGGGAGTCTAAAGAGGTCATGGGGGAGGGGCTTTGGAGTGATGAGAGGCACTGGTGGAGGGTGGTAGGAAGGGATTCTGAGGAGGAGGTCATAAGGGGGAGTTGCTTTGGAGTGATGAGGGGCACTGGTGGAGGGTGGTAGGGAAGGACTCTGAGGAGGCGGTCATGAGGGGGGTTGCTTTTGAGGGATGGGCACTGGTGGAGGGTGGTAGGGAGGGAGTCTGAGGAGGAGGGCATGAGGAGCACTGGTGGAGGGTGGTAGGGAGGGAGTCTGAGGAGGAGGGCATGAGGAGCACTGGTGGAGGGTGGTAGGGAGGGAGTCTGAGGAGGCGGTCATGAGGGGGTTGCTTTGGAGTGATGGGCACTGGTGGAGGGTGGTAGGTAGGGAGTCTGAGGAGGAGGTCATGAGGCAGAGGGGCTTTGGAGTGATGAGGGGCACTGGTGAAGGGTGGTAGGGAGGGAGTCTGAGGAGGAGGTCATGAGGGGCACTGGTGGAGGGTGGTAGTGGGGGAGTCTGAGGAGGCGGTCATGAGGGGGGTTGCTTTGGAATGATGGGCACTGGTGGAGGGTGGTAGGGAGGGAGTCTTAGGAGGAGGTCATGAGGCAGAGGAGCTTTGGAGTGATGAGGGGCACTGGTAAAGGGTGGTAGGGAGGGAGTCTGAGGAGGAGGTAATGGAGAGGGGCTATGGAGCGCTGAGGGGCACTGGTGGAGGGTAGTAGGGAGGGAGTCTGAGGAGGAGGTCATGAGGGGAAGAGGCTACAGAGAGATGAAGGCCAGTGTTGGAGGATGGCAATGAGGGAATCCGAGGAGGGGGAGGTCATGGGGAGGAGCTACGGAGAGATGAGGGGCACTGGTGGAGGGTGGTAGTGGGGGAGTCTGGGAGGAGGGTGGCAATGAGGGAATCCGATGAGGTCATGGGGGAGGTGCTTTGGAGCGATGAGGGACACTGGTGGAGGGTGGCAGTGAGGGACTCAGGAGGAGGTCAATGGGGGGACAGGTTATGGAGCGATGAGGGGCACTGGTGGATGGTATTTGTGTGGGAGTCTGAGGAGGTGGTCATGGGGAGGGGCTTTGGAGTGATGAGGGACACTGGTGGGGGGCAGGTAGGGAGGGAGTCTGATGAGGAGGTCATGACTGAAAGGGGCTAAGGAGAGATGACGTGCACTGTTGGAGGGTGGTAGTAAAGTTGTCTATCGAGTAAGAGGTCAGTGGTGGGACACCAATAAATACTTTTGCACCGGCGCTATAATAGACCCTGTAATGTTTTTGCTTATTTAATTAGCAGTTGGGTCATTAGGGCCACTGTGTAACATAGTTTAAAGTGTGTGCTAATTATATTTACTCTTATATTCAGGGTTTTCAGTTTGAAGGTGATTTTACAAATCTTTTTAGTGGGATTATGGAGAATGAAACCAGGTGGTGCCTGATATGGGGCTGGGGACCAAGGTTAGCTGTGAGTTAAGGTGCACGGTAGAGAGATTGTAGAAAATTGATGATCAGGCCTGGAAGGGAGTGTACTGCAGAGTCTGGGGTCAGATGGAGATAATAATGAAGAGAGATTCTCTCTGAAGGCTGGCAACGAGGCAGGCTGAGTAGTGTTACTTGCCTGATACTCCCACCTCAGAAACCTCCTCTGCCCATCAAAAGGACCTTACATGGGATCAAAACACTTTTTGAGAGTGTTAACTATTAGAAAGAGATTTGGAAAATAATGGAGGGCCCTGAATCTCCTGTTATCCCCTTCTATCACACGCAGGAGTACAGTTTTTTTTATTTGTAGGCTACCTCCAGAAGCGACACATTGAGCCCGCAGTGGCCCACCCAAATGCGACCTTGGCCCACCCAAACAAAAATTCCTGGAGCCGGGCCTGGCTACATACCTATCAAAATATATGGGCTAGACTTTAGTCACTGGTATTTAGTACTAGTCAGGCTTTTCCAGCGTGTCTACTGAACTGCATTCGTTTTGTCTTAAAAGGGCCAAAGCTCACATCAGGCAGAATTTATTTGTAGGGTTATGCAGTTTCTCTTAATATTTGCCTAAATACATCACATTTTTGGGAAATTGCACAAAAAGCAAAATGCTACTTGCGCTATTTTTTTATAGCAAAAAGTATGTCCTTGCATCCAAAACTGACACTAGGATGCAACTTGTACGAAAAACGTAGCACATAAAACACAAATGCCGTGAACAAGAGCAGCTTGCATTCTCTCCATTCGCGTTGTTTTGGTGCTATTATGTAGGATGTTTTACCCAAGCAATCCCCAATTATGCCATGTGGATTAATGACAGAATATCCTGTAAAAATCATAATACGAAATGTCTGGAAATTATGTGAATTGCACAAGCGAGGTTGAAATTTACACGGGCCCAGTTATTTCAACCGTTGTGCAGGCCAAATTTGGGCTGTATTTAGGCCTTGACGCCCCCTATGGTGCATGTTAGCCACTCCATAGGGACACGTCCAAAATATTGTGCCTATGGAGGGAGGCCAGATGTAGAATATTATAAGTAAGTTATGGAGGCCTCTTCTAGAATATGATGTCTAGGTTCAGGATGCCTTATTAGGAATTCTTAGTCAGGGTCTGGAGGCAGAGTTGCAAAAGGCTCATCTTCTGCGACCCCCTCTGATGGCAAGACCGACTGGAGTTAGTTCAGATTTATGTCAAGAATATGGCATCAACGTGAAAGGAGAGTCTGTGAAGGAAGAACCAGGAATGTAAATATCTGGACACTGGAGTGGAGGGATAAGAGCAAAGGCTCTTAAATAACATTTTAATAACTTAATGAGAATAAAAACAATACAAGAGACTGCATATTTAATTGAGGGGAGTTCCTAGCGTAGCAAGGTTTGGGTGCTAGTAGGAATGCAGGTAAGTGGAACGATTTCTCACTGATTAGCCTCACTGATGGTGACTGGCTCATAGGTGGGGGAGGTGGGTACCTTCAGTTATGCCAGACAGTGCAAGGGAAGTGCTCTCACAGGTCAACCAGGCTTAACTTGCGGAACAGCGTGGTCATGGCAAAGCAGCTCACAGGCAGAGAGTCAAGAGCAGGCTTTATTCTAAATGGTCTGATGGCGCAATGTGTATCTTTGAATGCAAGGGTTCTTTTGTCTGCAATGTACACCAGAATCCATGCATTTGGCTACATGCAGAGGCCTTTGCCTTATGTGCATGGTTGTGTTCCCTGCACAACGACTTCCGCCAGCTGCGGTTATTTTTACTGCATGGTGGATGAGCAGTGGCTTGGGTCGGAATGAGGGAACGCTGCAGATTTCCCAATGCTGGAAGTTGCACTTCTTACTATTCCATGCCAGATTTTCTATTTGAATAGAGTCTTTACAGTGTAAAGGTTTAGTTGGTCCTTCCAACCCATCATGGAGGTTTACTTTTGTTCGTACCATTTCCTGTTCCAGGCTACTGTCTCCTCCTGAATATAGTTAAATAAAGTCATAATTCCAGAGCACTACGACAGTATGTATTTCTGGTCTGTCAATGTTGCAGATCCAATTTTTATTATTCTCCAATCATCCCACATTTGTTGGCACGTAGGTCAGTATCAAGACAGCCAACACGTGTTTCGTCAAAGATGACTTTTTCAAGGCTCGTCTGTATCAGGCACGAGGCGAACCAAGTTAGAGATACTTTGTGTCGCGAACTCCAAAAGTCCTTGGAACCTCAATGACTAGGTATACTGGGGCATGCTGGTTTTCTCTCCCTAGGACCTTTAGTTAGATATACTCTAAGTGGTCAGTGTTGCCGTATAGGTGATGTTCAAAGTGTGTAATCAGGCAAAGTCGAAAAAGATCCCTGTAGTTATCGGCGAAGTCTGTGTCAATAAAGCTAATTAACTTATGGGATACCTAGTAAAGTCTAGTCGCTCCATCCTTCAAATAGGTAACCACTTTGTTTCCCAGGGCTAGAATTGGCCTGTGAAACTGCTATGTTACCTAATTGCTGATTTCAGGTGCTAAAAGACACTAGATTATGCGTCTACAACTCGCACGTCTAAGCCCCTACAGCACTGGGCCGAATCTCCAGGATTCCGAAATGTTTGGAGGGTTAGAAACCTAGATGCCTGGTATCAGTGCCTGCTCCTCCGCTTTTCGCAGTGTAAAAAAAGGAAAAATAAAATGATAATAACTTGAAGTTATTATAATTTTATTTTTTCCTGCTGCGGCGCCTTGGCGTGGCGGGGTGAATCTGCTCTGCTCTCAGAGCAGGAGGGAGGAGTGGTGGGCGCTCAGACCAATCACAACACTCAGGCCCGGAGTGGCCATAGCGGGCACCGGGCATTCCCCCGGTGCGTCGCAAGGGTGGGGGCCGGTTTTGACTCCCTGGGGGCCGATTTTGTTGCAGGGCCGTTTTTGCAGCATAGCTGCAAAACCGGCGGCTGCTGCTGTTCTTGTGGCTGCTGCTGTTCTTGCGGCTACTGCTGTTCTTGCGGCTACTGCTGTTCTTGTGGCTGTGTCTGCTGTTGCACACTTATCTGCTGAGTTTCCGCCTGTGTTGATTGTGTACTACTTTGCGATAATGACATTTCATCATCGCTGCTCGTTAGTAGACTGGCTACCTCTGCGACATTCATGGGCTTGGGCCTAGGTTGGCGGGGTTGGCCCGCTGGTGTGAAGGGCTGCTCCCAGCTTGGTTCCCTGACAACGCTGCTGCAGGCGTAATTTGTTTGGTCCCAAAAAAAAAATTGGCCGGCACACCAATCGTGGTTAGTGTCACTTCCTTTTTCTGTTCCTTCTTCTTCTCACCAGCAAATTTCTTGGTACTGGAATAACTTGTACCTTTCTATGGGGCCATCCTCTTCAGATGTCAGGCAGGATGCAGGTGCACAAGTTGCAGAGATGTCTGTGGTCACACGTGGACGTGATGTGGTGCGCAGCAGGACTTCTGTCTGGCAGTACAACATGGTGATGTTGATACCTCATCCTCTCTCTTTTTGTGCATCTAAAAGCAAATAAGCCAGGAGAAGAACATCAGTGAAATGTTGCATTTCCTGTTGTGGTTCAATTACTACTAGTACAAACAAACAAATAAATGATATAGTCTAGCCATTTGTGAGACTTTGTCAACAAGGGCTATGGTATACTACTGTGTACACACTACACTCCCAGGAAGGATAGTAAAGAATAAGAACACCAATCAAAATACAAATGTAATGGAAGTGGAGTGGACCCTGTTTGGCATTAAATTATTTGACCATCACATCATTCAGGGAGCTGCCGCTGGCAAAGGGGTTGGATAGAAGCAGTAAGCCAATAGAAAAACCATGCAGGCCTATATGGCAAAAGCAGCACACTAATAACACCCACAAGAAAAGGCCACCAGCCACATGGACACTCACAAATCACAAGCAACAAGCTGAAGGCCTGGGAAACAATGAACTGACAAAAGGCCTATAAAAGCCAGGCAAAGGATGCATGCTAAACCACACTGCTTTGCCTTTTTAATGCAATAAAATGCAAAAACGAAAATCCACAGAGCAAAACAAGGTCTGCAGGGTGCAGACCAACACACCAGACAGACACAACAAAGGCGTTTCTTGACTTTAACAAACAACCAAAAACAGAAATACCCCCAAAAAACACATTTACCAACACAATCCAATGCCATCCATGCCATAAATGATGTTTAAATTCAACAGAACACACAGAAACACTTGTTTAATGCACATGTGGCTACATACTCTGAGCCTACTGGATGAAAGCAGGCCTGTTGGCAGACAAGGCCACACAGGCTTGCAGGCCTAGGCTTCAAAATGGCCACCAGCCACATGTCCAGGCCCACCCAACTACAAGAAACAGAAGACAGACAATGCAGGCCTATTGCAAAAAGCACACAACCTGCCTTCAAAATGGCCGCCAGCCTCATGGCCAGGCCCACAACAAGAAGCCTAGGCCCCAAAGGAATTCCATGCAGGCCTATAGGCGAAAGCAGCACACTAATAACTCCCACCAGAAAAGGCCACCAGCCACATGGACACTCACAAATCACAAGCAACAAGCAGGAGGCCTGGGAAACAATGAACTGGCAAAAGGCCTATAAAAGCCAGGCAAAGGATGCATGCTAAACCACACTGCTTTGCCTTTTATATGCAATAAAATGCAAAAACACAAATCCACAGGGCAAAACAAGGTAT
Source organism: Lissotriton vulgaris (assembly GCF_964263255.1). NCBI lineage: Eukaryota > Metazoa > Chordata > Amphibia > Caudata > Salamandridae > Lissotriton > Lissotriton vulgaris. Next base: position 836,030,197 of record NC_141695.1, read on the forward strand.
GCGGGGTGCACACCAACACACCAGACACACACAACAAAGGCATTTCTTTAACACTAACCCAAAAACAGAAATACCCCCCAAAAACACATTTTCCAACTCAATCCAATACCATCCAAGCCCTAAATGATGTTTGAAATACATTCAACACACACCAAAGGAACAGTTGCTTCATCATGCACCCAATCATGACTAGCTCTGGGCCTACTGGCTACCCACGACAATTTGAAAAAAAACAATTATAAGTGCCAAAATTGTAACTGCAGCAACTGCAATGCCCCCAATCAAACAGACACCGCACCAACTTACTTGTAAAATATCAAATTCAAAAGTCCTCAAATTCAATGATAATGATGCAGCAGACACAAAGAGTGATCATTCCAGCTCAAAATCCAAAGGCAGAATGAACAGGAGATAGACAAAGCACTGGTAGGAGCCTGCTGGACAAGAACAGGAAGTTTGAGACTCTGTGGCACTTCCTCCCTCTCAACCCCAAATTTTTTTTTTTATAAAGGACTCCTTGCACAAAAAAGGACAGCCAAATGTCAATCTTAGGAGTTTTTTTTCTTCCAAATCATCATTTACAGAAGGTTTTATGCTACTAGAGATGATATTCTTCTCCAGATTGAAAATTTTGCGTGTTCGAGATCGCGAGCTTCACCACACTTCTGCCAGATGTTGATGGCGCGTCCAAAATGACGTGTTCGCGATCTCACGCTCTCTGTCGCGATGGAGATTAAAGTATTCGCGACCTCACGCTCTCTCTCGCATTGGAGAATGACGTGTCGCGATCCCAGACTCTCGCGGTGTCTGATGGCGAGGCGAATGATGTGATCGGGAAACTCACAAGAGACCGGCTACCAACATCTCGTGGAGCACGCGAATGGATCGGAAAACTCGTTGGCAAACGCGGGAATCCCGGTAAGGCGACCGCGCGCGCGAGAACGCATTTTCAAAGCGCGAACATGAAAAAAATTTCTGCTACGCTGCAAATCGCGGACATTTTGGCATTTTCGCGCTCTCCGCAAAACGCAAAAATATTGCAATTTCCACAAGCGGAACGGAATTTGACGCCCACCCCTAAATAATTTAGACCAGGGGCGAGGCCATCAGTAGTCTGCCCCCTGCGCAAACACAGCTTGTCGCAAGAAAATGTAGGAATCACACAACAGCAAGTGTGAAATTGTAGAATTTATTCCAAATAGATGTCCTCAGCAGACAGCTCCTTACACAACGCTTCCACATCAGTAATACCAGTTTCTGTGGAACTAGCACTCTAAGTTCTACTTGGACATTCTACATCAATTAACAGTATGTGGTAAGTATTACAGTTTCCCTGGGTGGCAGCTTAGCCAAGGTCCAAATACGGAAGCTACTGACATCACAAGTTTGCAAGCTCCAATATTGATGTCTTCATGTTGCGTTTTGGAGACTTTTGCTGTTGCAGGCGATAGACCCGCCACACAACAGGGGTGCCAGTATTTCAGAAGTGTGGGGACGATGTGTGGTAGGAAGTTTGTGGAACCCGCAGAGTCTGGTACTTTCCCTCACAGAAATGTAAGGAAAATGCTAGATTATAGTTTATGTATGATGTTTGCAAGGCCTTCTGGGTAAGAAAACTTGGTGACATCTGCACACCCCTTTGAACCTCCCTGGATGTCTACTTACAGAAATGAAGTTATCATTCACTGAATTGAGTGCAGGGTCTCCAATAGAGAAAGCACATTTATACCAACGAGAATGTTTGCAGATGGAGAAGTGTTAAATTGATAAAAACATGTGTGTAATAGGTACCAAATTACCATTGATACTTCGCAGTTGTTGGTTTTATTATTTCGACTTTTGGATTAAAATTGCAAGTAAAGGTAGACCCTCACTCACAGTGTGGCATACTACAACTTTGGATCCTTCCATCTAACACACATTTTGTATTGTGTAGCATTTTTATAGCACACAAGTGCTTCAATCATGCAGCGTTTACAGGCAGAGCTGTATACATGGTTAGAAAAGTATATGTTTATAGCATGACCTATTTGAGTAAAAATAAATACAGTGATAGGTGTGTACCGTCCCTCATTATATGCAGTGCCTTGACTTTAATGCACTTATAATGACGAGCACAGAACATTCACCATGTTTTGACGGAGGATAAGGATGACAAGCAGGCCACATTTACAACCTGTCTGACTAGTGGCGGATTCAGTAATCTTTGGGGTACTCTTAATTTGACTGTCTGCCTACTACCAGCACAAAATTCCTATGAAAACAACCCTAAGCAAAACTTTGACTATCTTCATGTCTCTGTCTCACTAGGAATCCTGCCTAATGTGGATGCCAAGTGGACCTTTACTAAGGACTCCCCATGGTAGCCTACTTAGGAAGAATTGTCTTACATGCTTCTTTAACTCTATCACTGCCCTAAATCCAACTTATTCCACTGTGTGGTTGTAATTTGAGGGGTATCTAAGTATGTCCTATGGCCCATTCATTGGACATAATGAGAATAGCTACATTTGAGAATTAGGGTAAAATCCTGGGGCTGGCTCTCCTAAGTTCCCTAAAAAGATCTTCCTGAAAGACTAAAGACCTTAGTGATTGGTAGGCTACTCTGTGAAAACATGGCGGTTGTCCCATCCTTTGTTATAGGCAGTGTATTCACTGTAATGTGCTGATAATATGGTAGACAGAGCATCCATTACGTTTTGACAGAGGAGGAAGGTGGTTGTTACAAGACAGTATGGGGGCCACCACAGCCGTTTATATGAATATGCAGAAATTATAGAAGATGATACAGTAAGTCTTCCTAATTGATAGAGGGACATGTCACAATTTTCACAAAAACAATGGTGAAGAATATACATTTGAATCAGAAGAGCATGTAGAATTGCTTGGTTTGATTTCTGCACTCAGGTGCCGGCAGGGCAATTTCTACTTATTTATATGACTGCTGTTAGGATTACCTGCAGCACTGGCCACTTTCCAGTGCCTGTATTTTCAAAATTAGGTGGAACAATTTGAAAGACTGCTTAGCAAGTAATGTAATGAGCACTGAAAGGTATTTAAAATCACATACTCTGACTTCTCCACTTTGAATCAGTTTTCTGGAACGTCACTGTTGTGTGGTATAAAGTGAAGTCAGTTGGCAAGCACTTGCCTGGCTGAGATGGGCAGTGGGAACAGTAGTAGGGACTCTCCTACCTCTTTCTTTGCTGAGTACAAACTGCATCTGCCGTACGATTGACTCTTTTACATTGTTGTAAGAATGCCGTCTGCAAAGTGCTGACCATATAGCCCTGCAATGTTCTTCACAACAAATAAAGTGGAGGTTACTGCTTCTACAGGAGTAAGACCATCAATAGCAGCCAATTCAAAGTCAAAGAAGGACATCAGTCTTCTTGTGGTAGTCTGAAAATAGACAACAAATGCAATATAGGTTGTCAAATGGGCATCCCAATTTTGACACCATGTGCCAGCATTACGAGTTACATCATGTGGTTGAAGTAGCTTGTCAGTTTTTCTGACTCTATCCATGTGCTTATTATAATCAAGGATACAGTTGGACTTATGCCAACTGACTTTGACCGGAGAGTGCTCTCATCTTGACTTGTAGTGAACACACATACTTTCCACCTATTTGATAATTTCACAGTCACTAGTTTGTTTCAGCACAATGAATTGCTTTGACCTTTTTGAAGTTTCTTACAAAGAAGAAGCTCATGAGGGTATTCTTTGTGGAAACTTTGAAATGTACCTCCAGCCACTGTGCCAGCATTGTATAGCTTGGGAACAACTAGACGCCTATATTGAAATTGCCCACATTAAAGTTATAACTTTTATGAAAGAGTGATCGAGCAAGCTTCCATTCAGTCTCGTCAATAATTCCTAACGTGGGAAGGCACTCATCAGGATTTATACTGGAGTCCTTCCAAGTATACACCCTTAGGCTGTATGCATAACCAGTTGAGGTCTCATGCAACTTGTACATCTTGATGCAGTAAAAAAGGTTATCTTGCTTGGTATGTGCTTCTTAAATAGCAGCTGTCCATTGTACAAGATCAGGCACTCGTTGACCACTGTATTCTCCATGGAAGCTTGTCAGATGACAGGTCTAATTTATAAGCAGCCATGGGCTGAATGGTCAAATGCAATGCTGCAGAGTTATCATTGAAGTGTAGTATACAAGGCAGAATCAAAAAACAATATTTGGTCATGAATGATGGAAGCTTGGTGTCACCCAAACCATTCAAGAAGACTGTAGTGTTAGTTTACACAATATCTCCATGAGCAATGTAAGGTTCTAAAATATTTCCAGCTCCCCAAGTGAAGTGGGATTCCACAGGCCTGCATTACAGCGAGGATCAAGAGTACCTCCATCCTCCCTCAGAAACTCTTTGGCACACAGATATTTTTAATAGTCTTTTTATTAATGGCTTCTACAGACATCTGCTCAAACAACATTAATATCCCTGGAAACCATGAAACATGTTCTCAGTAAGCAGCCCACAATGAGCCCAAAGCGCCCAACTAACCAGAACAACCCCAGCCGTCCCAAACCAGTACCAGGCAGCCTGCTGCTGTCATTCAGCCAGTCAAGTTCATCAAGAACACACACCCAAAATCTAAGACCAAGATGTACATAGGTCACAAAATGGGGTCCATCGCTCCAACCACCCCCTCGCGGTACCCAGCATGCCGTTCCACCATGTCCTCCCAAACGCTAACTCCCATCCTGTGCAGTCTTCTAGGGGTGCCATATTTTCTCAAATGTTCGAGGACAGCCAACCATCTGCTCTGCCTTCTTGCACCAATTGAGATTAATTTCCCTATCATGAAGTGCGGTTGTGATGGGGCTCCCCCATTTCTGAATAACGTCCCGTCGTGCCAGGGCCACATTGCAGAAGAGCAGTGTGCACCTTTCTAGCATTTGCTCCCACCCAGGTAGCCAGGGTAATCAGTTGTACTGAATCTGCAGCTCCGTCACCTCAGACATGCGTACTCTCACTTTATTCCAAAATCTCCTCACCGGCGGGCACTCCCAAATTGTATTCAGCTTGGTGCCCTCTGACTGCATCTCCTCAAACATTAGGCAGACTCTCCACGCCCCATTCAGTACAGCCACTCCTGTGGGTAATACTCTCTTTGCAGCAATTTCAGTTGTACCAGGTGGAAGCCCGCCCATATGGCCACCTCCATTGGGTAGCGGCAGGCATCCCACTACGCATCGTCCTCCAGCCTCCCCAGGTCCTGCTCTCCACCTGTCTCTGAGTGTGACTAGCGTGGGCAGACTATGGGCCTCCAGCGTGGTGTGGATCAGGGAGACAGCATGCGCAAGTAAGGGTGAAGCCAGCACCCGAAACTCCAGAGCCTCGTGTTTCTCAATGATATGCTGCATCTGCACATACTGGAGATATTGCACCCCTGACAAGTCATACTCTTGCCCAAAACCCTGTATTGCCGCCACTAAGTGACAAGGGGTCCATTATGTGTGTGAGCAGAAGAGGCATTAAAGTTGTCAGTTCGTGAGTCGGTTTTTTAGTGTTCAGAAAATTGGCGCTCAACTTGTTACGGTAGAATAGTGTTTTGATAGATTCGTTCTGGTAGGTGCTTCTTGGTCAGAGGACAAACCTTAACCTCTGTGGTTAAAAAGAGATCATAAACCTCCTTTTCAATGAATTTAGGCAAAAGGGTCCAGAGTGGCTGTGACTCTTCAGGGCTGATTTAAATAATCAATAAGCTTGGTCGGTGAACCGGTGATAATTCCAACCCGGTCCTAATCGGGTGGTTTTTAAGTTTTTGAGTAGCAGGCACCAAGTCGCGTTGCCGTTACCAAATTAATGGGTGGGGAATTTTGTTGAGTCTACAAAATTCTAGGGAGCGGAGGCCGTGTTACACCTCGGTACTGGCGTTGATGTCAGTAGGTTGCCAAATGCGGGAACCCACATGTTGTGACGAAACACGTGTCGGCTTGATTGACAATTACAGTGATTCCCAGGAGGGGTCACTGTTGGTGAATAAATCTTTGAAAATCATACACTGTGTCCGACCTATCCCTACTAATACCAGTCTAAGACAATTTAAAGTATATGATACATATTGTGTGCTCTGGACCCTTTTGCCTAGAGGCATTAAAGTTGTCTCAGACTTATACCCCGATGACCAATTTCTCACACCATGGAATGAAGCGTCATCCCCTGTCTCTACATTTATGGACACATTATTATATTACCAACTATGATCAACATGCTGGGTGCTACACAGTAACTTCCCTGCCCCTCCACCAACATTCCCTGTACTGGAGCAGATGCTTGCATGCTCATCCTCGCGGAAACTGATTACCCGCCTATATAATCACATGCAAAGTTCTTTCCCAATTGTCACCCGAGGGTCCGAGAGGTATGAAACATGGATCTGGGCTCTCCCATATCATACGAACAGTGGGCCTTCTGCTGTGGCCAATTAGAAATGCTATCCCCAAACTATCTACTACGTCTCATTCTTTTAAAATGTATTCATAGACTATACTGTACGCTGGTACAGCGGTGAAGTGCCCCACTCAATACCTTTGCCCATTTGGTATGGGACTGTCCAAAAGTGATGGCGTTCCGGCGTGGGGTGTATGCTATCATACATGAGGTCACTGGTTGCTACTTACTCCCATATGGTTGGGCTGCTTGGATATGAAAAGGACATACCTACTACGAATCTTCGGGTCACTGCCATTTTACTTTTCCTGGCCAGGCACAGGGTGGCCATGCATTGGGGCAGGACGCAGGCCCCAACCACTCAGGCATGGCTAGAGGATGTGTCGTATTTGCCAGAACAAGTCTCCCACTATGCCTATTAGATCTCGTCCTAAAGACATATTTGAGCCTTTCACTGCCTTCCTCTGACGGCGGGCCACTGAACCACCTGAGCCCACGAACGTGGACAGGTGCCCTATCACCACCTCCGGAGCACCCTGCCCCAACGTCATATTGACTGCATTTTCATGTATATGGACTAGATCGTGCTGACACTATTCTCTGGCAGGTTTGCTGCCACTGTGGCTTGTGGGGGCTTCGCATGTAATTATGATATTGATGATTCTTTAAATGTAAAGTGTGCTTGTGGCAACCCGACTAAAGGTGTATGTATTCTTCAATTTAGTATGACTGTAGCTGTTATGTTGTTTATTACTGATAAATGTATATAATACACAAATTGGGGAGGGCCTGAAGGACATTTAGAGACCTGCATAGGTTGTATCCCCCTGTACCAATATATAAACAACCTAACAAACCTATGGGTCTATCATCTGAGAATCTAATCAGGAGTACAAATTATGTCTCAGCAACACATTGGTATGCTGAAAGGAAATCAGAGACAAGGGTTCTGACTCAAGGCGTCATACAGAAGATGGTTAACCCTGTGTTAGCAAAGTGAATAACTATATTTGGATTCCCATCAATATCATGTGTGATCAATATTCTCATATGGTCCTCCGTCCTGGGTCTTGTGTCTCTAGATCACAGAGACAGCTGTATATCCTTTACTTTTAATAATATACCACAGTAACATTTTCTTTCACATTGAGTTTTTTCACTATCACTAGTTTTGCAGTCGCATTGATATGAGAACAGAGGCCCTGAAGAAAGCCTAGGGTCCATTTCCCGTTAAGGCTGAAACATGTTGGCCCCTATGCAGATATTTGTTAAACTGCAGTAGTAATGTTTTGCGCTGTTCTTGGTTTTTAGTTAGGAAGAGGTCTTGGCTGAATAAAAATATTATAATGAGATTCTCTATCCTATTTTAAAATTTCACGCACTTTTCTTTTCTGCACTGCACTTACCCGTCAGATCAGATTCTTATGGTTGTCCAAGTGTTGGCACGTGTGAACTATGAGTCCGTAGAGGGTACTACAGCTGTCTCGGTGATCTAGAGACACAAGACCCAGGACGGAGGACCATATGAGAATATTGATCACACATGATATTGATGGTAATCCAAATATAGTTATTCACTTTGCTAACACAGGGTTAACCATTGTCTGTATGACGCCTTGAGTCAGAACCCTTGTCTCTGATTTCCTTTCAGCATACCAATGTGTTGCTGAGACATAATTTGTACTCCTGATTAGATTCTCAGATGATAGACCCATAGGTTTGTTAGGTTGTTTATATATTACTGATAAATGCCAATAAAAACACAAAACAATAAAAAGTCTCCCCTCCCAGCCCAAAATTACACTGCCTTCTGCCATATATCCGTATCCACATATGTCAGTGAGGGGAGCGGATGTGTCCTCCCTAGCCATACAGCTACCACAGGTTGCCCTAATGTTCCTGTCTATCTATCTGCCAGCAAGAAGGGTTCCTGTTGGTTAGAGAAAACCCAGTCATTTGCTACCACCAAGTGGGCTGCACAACAGTAGTTTCAGGTTGGGCAAGGCGATACACCTGTCCCATGCCATCCTAGTCCGCATCACCAGGGCAATATGGGAAGCTCCCCCAATCCATAGACGTGTGCCAGTAACCTCGTCCACCTGCCTGAATAACCCCTCGGGCACCAGATCTCCTTAGGGGTGACTTGATAATATTTCAAAGGAAGGTTTAGACTTGTCAAAAGGGGGTTATTTTTGACAGGTTGAATTTGCAGTTTTAAACTGCACAGCTAGGCTACAATGATAGGCCTGGAGATATGGCCGACAATGCCACTGCAGTGGATGGGACAGAGTGCGGCAGCAGTCCACTTGAAGTGTTTAATTTTCAGCCCCTGGGTGCACTTGGAAACTTGTATGAGGGACCTAAGGGCACATTTAATACACCAGTTTGGTGTATACCAATGTTACCATGTTGAAAGGAGAAGCACAAGCACTTTACCACTGGTTAGCAGACCTAAAGTGCACAGAGTTCTATCACAAGCAAAAATAGCGTTCAGCAAAAAGGCAAAAAAATCCAGGGTGACCTAGTAGAAACTACAGATTTTCAACTGAAGACCTCTCAGTATTGTCAAGGTGTGAGGAATCTCCCAAAATCAAACAACAAGTAGTAGTGAGCTACATGTTGGCCATCAGGGCTCTGATGAAACACTTCAGGAAGGAAAACACAGAGAATTGTGAGGCAATCCAGGAGGTGGTGAAATAGTGGTATGACCAGAAAGCCACTCTGGTTGAATACCAACCTGGCCACAAAGTGTGTGTCATGGAGACACACAGGACTGGTGGGCAGGGTTCTAAGAGGTCAAAGGGAAAAAGAGTAAGGTTACCCACCTAGTGAACCTCCAGGCATACAGGAACCATTAAGGGAACTGCATGTGAGTCATCTCAAGCCACACTTTGAGAGGTCTGTGAATTAACAATGCTCATGGTGACACGCTGGTGGTGAGGAGGAGGACAGTGAAGCCCTCCCAGACCTACTGTCTTCCAAGAAGCAGGATGGGTCAATGGAGGGAATCATCCTCTTCTCCACCCACAGAACTGCAGAGAGACATTTTTCAATTATTGGGACCCTTCTGCTCTCTTTTCTTGCGTACCCTAGGGCTCACCAATTGGTGCACCCATCATATGGATACCGGGCACTGCATGTCTGTCAAAAATAACATTTACAGTCTGTGTGACAAAGTGAGAGCCAGCATCAAAGATGAGGTTTCTGATTATGGGGTGATTGAACCCTCCTCTATTCTCTGGCCTATTTGAGTGGTTTTGCTACCAAAGGCTGCCCCTAGAACTTAGGTCCTGTGTAGACTATAGGGACCTCAAATAGGTCACATAGACAGATGATCATCCCAGTCCTAGGCCTAACAAGCTCATTGATAGGTTAGGGGCTGTCAAGTTCTGCAGCACCTTTGATTAGACAGCAGGGTATTGTCATATTGTCCTAAATGAAGTGGCCATGGGGAAGTCAGAATTTGTACTAGTGAGCATTTGTAGTTCAGAGTTATGTCCTTTAAAAGGACAAATTCCCTGCTATTTTCCAGACACTGGTCCACAGGGTCTAGCTGGGCTAAAAAACTCAAGTGCAGCTTACCTGGATGACACTGCTTTCTTCAGTTCCAGCTGGGATGACTGCCCTGAACCTCCTCAAACAAGCAGGCCTGACTATCAAGGCCATTAAGTGCCAGATAGGTCAGCGCTCAATGGTGTATTTGAGTCATCAAATTGGCGGAAGCCATGTTAAACCTCTACAGCCCTAGTTAAAGACCATTATGGCTTTTGCGACTTTTCAGACCCAGGTAAGAGTCTCCTTAGGCCTCACTTGATACTACAGGAAATTTGGAACGGGGCATGGCACCATTGTTACCCACTGATTGAGAGGACGTCCAAGAAACAGTCAAGAAAGGTGATCTGGACAGAGGTGTCCTAGAAAGCATCTGATGCCCTGAAAGAAGACATGTGTTTAGCACAAATACTTAAAATACCTGTCTTCAGTAAGGAACTCCTTATGCAGACAAATGCTTCTGGGCATGGTATTGGGGCTGTCACAGCTAAATGAGGAGGGCCTGGACCAACTGTAACCTTTATAAGTAGGCAGCCACTACCCAGAGACAGCAGCGGCCGGCATGACTTGCAGATGGTGGGGGGTTGCATGGGAGATAAAAACCGACCAAACCAAAGCTTCAAAACCACAACGAAGCTGAACTGCGTCAAGAGTGCATTTTCAATTTCCATGAACGAAGCCCTTTAAATACACTAGCGGAGGCTGATTACATCACGTGCGTACTCCACGTACACTACAGGCGTCTTGTGTCTAACACGGAAGTCGGCAGATTGTTTTTACACGCGGTGAGTTGTGAAGGCTATTTTGAGATCAATACCATGGTTTTCAGGTGACTGGAGGTTTCCATTGTGCCTTACACAGCCTTGACGGACTGGTTATTTAAACCACGGTGCGGCAGTTTTTGAAACTGGTTGACTGCAACGGGTACGATTACTGGCAGTGGATACTGTTAGGCATGCTTTGACTTTATAACTCGTGTTGCGGTGCGAGTTGTAATACCAGATATCCTTTTTATTTCAGCCGTACTAGGTTCCTTTAACCCCTCCCATGCTTGTAACGGAACCGCTCCGTCACAAGCCACGGGTGAGCTGTGCTTGTGACGGAACGGTTCCGTCGCGGCCCGCTCGCCGCGCCTGCGCGGCGCTGATTTCGCGCCTGCGCTAACGCTTTAATGGGTGGGCGTGTTCGTGACGGAACCGTTCCGTCACAAGCACAGCTCGCCCGCGAGCCGTGACGGAGTGGTTCCGTCACTAGTATTGAGCCGCCGCGCGGGTGCTCCACCCCCTTAGTGCTGCGGCGGAATAGCCGCTGCAGCGAAGGGGTTAATATTCAAATTAATTTGAAAGTTGCTGGGGTAAGGCAGTGTTGTAGCTGTTTATTCACTCACGTTGGGGTGTGGTAAATGGAGACAGCTGACATTCTCAGAGACACACTTTCACATATTGTTTCACATGGCACAGTGATTCACGTAGGTAAGTTTCCATTATTAGATTGGGTGAATGGCTTTCCTACAACCTCCTTCATATCTCTTTTTTTCATCTATGAACATTTACGTGTGCAAATCCTATTTAGTGCTTTGTGATTATGGTAACATGTTTCTCATCTGAATATTAATTTCTGTGTTGTAGCTCTAGATGGAGGACATCAAGACACAATTGATTGATTACAATTGTTTTATTTCTTTTCCCCTGACGAAGGGTTTAGTATTAACCCAAAATGCATTGAGATTGAGTTCATACTTTTCATTTTGTGAATAGGCAAAATATTATTCTATGTTGACTTGTGTTATCTCAACGAATAACGGTTTTGATTAATATTTACATGGTTATAACTCATGGAAGTGATATTAACTTTGCATTGAGTTGTTACCTAAATTCACAGTAAAGATGATTCTTGTTTATCAAACATGAATATACTGTTTGACTCTAGTATTTGAAGTATGTTTACATTTGCAGAGACAATATTGTCTGCAGCTGTGCTTCACGTAGGTTGTGGTTTTTCCACGGCCTTGTTCTTTCATTTTCGTATCTGGTTAGGGTAGTAGGGCTACATCCCTTCACGTGAATGCACGCAATAAATAGGTAAAAGATTGGATAAACATTTACAGCTACAACAAATCAGCTTAATTTGTGGTATGCAGGCCCACTCTTTGAATTAACAATATTAAATCAAGCCCTCTTGTGGACCAGCACCCCCTTAGAAATGTAGTGGAAGGACGTAGCAGATCTTACAACAAATCAGGCAGAAAGCAAAGCATATTCTATAGATGATGCTGAATCAATCTATTCCTTGGTTAGAGAGGTAAGAACATTCAGTTCCTCACTTGGAACGACAACACAGCAAGTACGTCAACTTGAATACATGATGAGAAAGGAGGTAAACCAACGTCTCCACGCCACCACACTCATCGAATATTACAAAGTCAAAAGAATCCCTAGAGGATTGAGGATTGCTCTGAGACCCATGTTATTCAAATTTAATAAATCATTCATGTCTCGCTGGTACCCGATTTTAAACAAGGGCTCCTTGGATCTAATTCTATTAATTATTGAAGAAATTTAATCTATTCTTAAGGAGTTATCACAGGACATCAGTAAACTCAAAGATGAGATATCGCAGAGAATGGAGCAGGACGATTGTGATAAAGTTCTGGAGGACATCAACAATAAACTAGATGTTCATGCAAAAGAGGTGCATAAGCGAAAGATCAGGAAATTTCGAAGAGACACCATTGACTACAAACTGGATGAGATGTACTCATGGGCCGAAGCTTATGCTCAAAAACGTTTCTTTAAAAAATCTGGAGCCACCTCATCTGAGGAGAGTGTAGTGAATGATCAGGACCTATCCCTACAAAGACCCACTGTTGGTTCACTTACACAACAAACCAGTGGACAAATAACCGAAACAGCAATAACTTCCATCACACAACCGTCTTTTTTAGCGGAGGGTCAATCCTCAAAGTCACCACCGGACAAATCCAGTATACCTCAAGACAACGCACCAGCAGGGGACAAGTCAAAAAAGGCAACAGAAACAGGAAGACCACAGAGAAATCTCAAGAAGCAAGTTCCCTAGTTATGAACATCTCAAACATGAACTTAAGTACAGGGGAACTAAGGATATTGAACAAAGGAATTTCATTTGTTCCGACATATACATCTAACAGTTTGGAAATCGAAATATCATTATTCAGGTTCATGCGAAAGTTAAGATTGAGATGGTTTTTCTCAGCAAACACAACACAGGATGGACAGGCTCAGACACCACAACCTTTTCAAACAAAAAGCAAGTTCATGTCTCCACGTTCTCATAAATCTCTTGATACATTTGAGATTCTTGTGAAAAAGGATTTGGAGACGATTAAATATACTAAATCTAAACACCCTAACCTATCTCGAAAGGAATAACACATTTTGAACGCTTTGTGTCAGGATAAGGAGATCACATTTCAACCTGCTGATAAAGGGGGAGCCCTGGTGGTTCTTGATACAGATTATTATACATGCAGTGTATATGAACATGTGAAGAACACTGACACTTATATCCAAATGGATCGGGAGAATTCTTGGAACTATTAAATAGCATTCTACAAAAAGCAGTAGAAGATGGCAACATTGATGAGAACACCAAACAGTTTCTATTGAATACAAAACCGAAGACTCCTCATATCTATATGCTTCCGAAGATGCATAAAGATAGGCTTCATCCACCCTTTCAGCCCATAGTTGCTGGTTGCAGGTCAATCCATGAACCTTTAGGGCACTATTTAGACTATCATTTGCAGCCTCTTGTACAATCTTGGGAGACGTACGTTAAGGACACTACGGACTGTTTGTTGAAATTGGAGGCCGTTCAACATTATTTTGATGAGGCACCATTGAAGTGGTCGCTCTTTATACATCTATAGCCCACAATGAGGATTTGGAGGCGGTGGAATGGAGGCTGTTACAATCACCCATGAATCATGACAAAAGCACTTTTCTCCTGGAACTGTTACATTTTTCATTATATCATAGTTATTTTACGTGGCAGAATACACCTTATTTACAGATAACGGGTACATCCATGGGCTTTCCCGGAGCCCCATCCGACGCAAACACATTCATGGCACATTTCGAGTACCAACACATTTTAAACAACCGAACATGGCGTGAAAATGCGGCTATTTTCTACGGTACATTGATGACATACTGGTAGTATGGAAAGGACCAAAAAGTCTTCTGGAAGAATGTATCACTGAATTGAACCTTTGCAACTCAAGAATACAATTCACATACGAAATTCAATCAGAGAAGATACACTTTTTGGATACTGAGATTCAGAAGTCAAGCTCAGGTTTAAAAACAACAGTTTACAGAAAACCCACAGATGTAAATAATGCACTGCATTACACAAGTGTACATCCATATTCTCTGAAGAAACACCTGCCGATTTCTCAATTTATAAAGATTAAGAGAATAACATTGGATAATTCCACATGCCAAATTTCCATAAAGGAACAAGTGGCAAGATATAAAGCAAGAGGTTATCCTGAAGAAACATTTGAAAAAGCAGAGCGGATTGTTGCGATGATAAAACGGGAGGACCTACTGGTTTAAACCAAGAAAATCCCAAAAAACAAGAAATTTTTGTGTTGAAACATTCTGTTCAAGCACCTCATATTAAGGCTATCATTAGAAAATGGTGGGATATTATTGAATATGAAGCTGACTTTGCTGGACGATTTCACGACTTACCACTATTTGCACACACCAGAACTAAAAATCTGAGGGAACTTTTGAAATCAAGCCAGACCACCGCAAAACCGAGTTACAAAGGCATGAGAAAGTTTTACAACTGTGCATAGTGCGTTAATGTGATCCTGGGAGACACTTTTACACATCCTAGGACTGGTAAAAAATAAAACTTTACCATACTTACGATTGTAACACAGAAGGGGTTATCTATGCCATCAAGTGCCCGTGTGAGTAAGTATTCTTCTGGAGAACCAGTCGAAAAATGAAAACATGGATAGTGGAACATAAAAGCAGGATTCGCAATAAAAACAAAAATTCCTCGCTGACAGTATATTGGGAAAATGTAGCACACACCATTCCTCAATTAAGATTTACGATTTTAGAACGATTTCATATAACCTCAGGGCTTGACTTGAACACAGCTCTAGCAAGCAGGGAAACACATTGGATCAAGTACTTAGGTACAGTGATTCCTGGGGAGTTGAATGACCATTATGAGTTACTTTGCTTTTTTATAATGTATTATACTTGTGTAACATTCCAAGTTTCATCATTTAGTACTTTTATTGTAAAGGATTTGCACTTTCACACAGCTTAAAACGTGTTTTCATTCTCCATAGATTTTTTCGTTTTATTCAGTTTTTTACTCTTTCTGGTACAGAGATTTTTTTTTACATAATATCAGGTAGCAGCCCATTTACACACACTTGGGGAGGGAAATAAGTGTTCACACAATGATGCATTCCAGTTAGAAATTAGGCATTTAGGTTAGCTTTTGGTTCAGACACTGTGAACTTTTTTCAATAATGAAATGTGAATTTTTTTTTAAACCTTTATTTTTCCATTTTACATAAAGGTGAAAAAGAAGGAAATTAAAACAAATAACAATCATGAGACTGCAATATGTGTACATACAATGACAAAAATAATGCTTTCGGATAAAGGAGAACAGCGCAATTATACAAAATTATAAATTAGCCAATAAAACTCACTGAGAACAAGGAGACGTGATACATTTGCACCAACAATAATAATAAATATACAACGTGAAATGATCATGTGGAAAAGCTGACCTATACATCCAGAAACAAAGATAGAAACAAAAAATCGAAAAAACTATTAAATGTAACGCATACACCATTATCCTAATCATTATATGAGACAGAATGAGACTATCCTACGCCTGAGGGGGTTATGCCGGATTGTGTCGGGGATTCACTTGTTAGCTGGCATTAGGATATGTAATCTCTGTATGGGCCCCAAATGTCAATAGGTCTGGAGGAAGTAGGAAGTAAGTGCTATATTCCTCGCTATTCACGCTACAAAACGCCATACTATTTAACCAGGCGCGGAGAGTAGGGGTGCGTTTACTACCCCATAGCAGTGCAATCTCACGTTTAGCCAAAAGGAAGCCTAAGGCCGCCAGTCTGCGTACCTTCTTAGGGAAATTTAGTATTAAAATCCGAGAAATCGGGAAGAAATAAAAGAATGCAGGTATGAGTATAACTTAGCAAGAAAGTCCTGTAAACGTAAAATTAAAAATGAAGCGTGGGTGAATTTATATGAGGCCTCATTGAAAAGGGATAGTTCCTCTTTTTGGGCAGCAGTTAAGCACCATTCTTTAGCACAGGGGACATGGCGAGAATGGAAGTGGCGATAATTGAAGATTCCTGGATAGACTTCTTTGCAGAAGTCTATAATCCAGGCGGGGCAAATAAAATCGTAGACATGGGGACAAAAACTCATGGGCGTCAGGAAAAATTTGTCCCAATTGATTTATCGATTACAGTCAAGGAAATTTCAGAGGCAATTATACAGAGCAAGGGAAATAAAGCCCCGGGTGCGGATGGCATTCCTATAGATTTATTTAAATATTTGACTGAGTTATGGTCCCCGTTACTCACACGCATCCTTGAGGCTAGCTGTGATCTGGGTTTTATTAATACTTGGTCTGACTCAATAATCATCCCGATATTCAAAAAAGGGGACCGGGAAAACCCCTCCTGTTATCGTCCTATATCCCTCCTGGATTCTTTTATGAAATTTACAGGAAGGGTAATCTTGAACCGCCTGCAACAATGGGCAGAAGATGCTAATATCTTATCCCCTGTACAATACGGATTCAGGGAGGGGCGGGGTACACCAGAGCAGGTCTTAAACTTCTCAATGCTTTTAGGGAAATATACACAGGCTAAGGATGGCAAACTCTATGCAGGGTTTGTTGATCTAAGCGCTGCATTTGATTTGTGTTATCCACAGCCAACTATGGCAGATTTTAAAGGATTTGAAGGTGGATGAGGTGCTAATTTCCTTCCCAAGGCAACTTTATGCTGGAGCCAGGGTGAAAGTGAGATATGGCACCAATGGTGAATGTACTAAGTCGTTTAATGTAATGCGGGGAGTAAGGCAAGGATGCGTACTCGCCCCTTTGTTTTTTAATTTATACACTAATGACTTGGAAAAAGATCTGGTGGCTGAAATCCGTGATTCCCCGCAGGTTAATCACAAACAAATTGTGTCTCTCTTGGACGTGGATGATGCTGTGATTATGTCACGCACACAAAGAGGCTTACAAACGGCATTAGATACATATTTAAATGTTATGGATATCAGGGGTCTGAAACTTAACGTAACTAAAACTTTTGTTATGACCTGTGGTAGACACAAGAACAGAGAGTGTCGCATATTTGCTGGGAAGGAGAAAATTGCTTCAACAAAAACCTTCTCTTACCTGGGCATTGTTTTAGAAGAAACTGGGCCTAGGGGGCCTGCCATTAGAAACAGGACAATGATGTTTAAAAGAGCTACAGCAGCACTTATGTCTTTCTCAAAAAAGATGGGAAAAAGACTTCCCGAAATGCTGGTAAAAATCTATCAGGCAAAGTGCATAAGCACAGCCATTTACGGGGCAGGCGTGTGGGGAATTTCCGATTCTACCCCTATCCAAAAGGTAGAAAACGCTTTTTTAAGATTCATTCTGGCAATTCCCTAAAGCTCACCAGTATTTAATTGCCACTCAGAGTTGGGCATCCGATATGTGAGCGACCTCATCAGTATGCAACCCCTATTGCTCTGGCACAGAGTTTCGACATCACCCGATCTTATGCTAAATAGAGACATTATCACTGACTGCATGAGTTTGGACAGGGCCCCCAGGATACCATGGCTGTCATATATATGTAAATTTACTATGGATCTAGGAAGACCTGAGTTTTTACTATCACCCTGATTCTATGTGTACTACATCGAGGAAGGACTTGAAGCTGTTGTGCTGGTATCACCTAGAAGCTCTCAGACTAGGCGTAGAATTAAACAAAAAAACGGTAATGCAACATCAACTTACCCTAGTCTCCTATTCAATTCAGCCTTATTTAATTTGGTGTCTGGAGGGCTTTGATCGTTATTTACTGACAAGATTTAGGTTTGATGTCTTTTTTCGTTTAATTACATTTCCAAAACCGAACGATTGGGGCAGAATCCTTTGTAAATGCCCATGTGATAACCTGTCTAATCAATCCACACTGAACATGATTTGTTTTTGTAAATTCTATGATGTAGAAAGGTCTAGGTGGATCAAACCACTTTTAAAAAAACATGGCACATGGCGTCAATGCCGTCCGGCACTATTGTTTTTATTATCTTTAAATGACGTACATTGTGTGGCCGTAATGATAGGCTTTTTAAAAAGTATTTTTAAAAAAAGGAAAAGCTAAATCAACTTTTAAAACACATGTATTTATTCTTATGATTGTAAATGCTTGGGATATACGTTTGTATACGAAATGAACTTGTTGCTTTTATGATTTGATGTATTCTGAAATCGAATAGAGCTTTCAATCAATCAATCTTAGGGAAATTTAGTACAAACCCCAAAAGTGCGATTTCAGGTAAAGGAGAAAGGGGTTTGGATAATATGTCTCCTAAGGTGGAGTGAATATCAAGCCAATAGTTGTGTATTTTAGGACAGGTCCAGGTTAAGTGTGCAAAGTCCGCAAATGGGGCAAGACATTTGCGGCAATGGTGAGGCCTAGAATTATCAATCCAGTATGCATGGGCCGGGGTGAAATACATCCGCCGAAAGAATTTGAAATGAAGCAGCTTGTGACGGCTGTTTATAGAAATGTCAGATGTGGCCCTGCAGCAGAAAGCCCACTGATCGTCAGAGATAGGCCCACCCAGGTCACCCTCCCAAGCAGCACGGAGCCTGGAGTCGAGCATCGGTTTGAGCGCGCCACACTGTTTATACAGTTTAGAAATCAAATGTGCGTTATTCGGGCTTTGAATCAATAAGGAGAGGGGAGAGAGCTCCGAAGGCACCAATGGGAAGGAGGAATATGTAGCCCGCAATATTGAGCGCAACCGGGTAAGTATGAAAGTGTCCATGAAGGACCGATCACTAAATCTGGCCCCCTTCGACAAAGAGAAGACTTGTCAATCTGGGAACGAGTCGCCAGTGGTACTAATATTGAATTTAGCTAGTGTGCGCATTACCAACGTTTTGCCAGTAATAGGAGAAGACTTGTCAATCTGGGAACGAGTCGCCAGTGGTACTAATATTGAATTTAGCTAGTGTACGCATTACCAACGTTTTGCCAGTAATAGGCAGAGGTAAAGCTGGGGAATATAACAGATCCAAACCCACCAGTCCACGCAATCAAATCCTAGCCCAGCAGGGGGTGGAAACCGTCTGAATGTCCCGGGGGTCCTTAGGGAAGCCGGTCATTTTGATGATTACAATTCTGCCCGCCATGAACAGGGGTAAGCGTAGCCATCGGGGGACCCGTGCCTCCAGCGCAGCAACCGCGGTGCCATAGTTGAGACGAATGACCGAGGCAGTGTCAAGATGAATATGAATACCCAAATACTTAACAGAATCCGCACACCATTCTAATGGAAAGTCAAATGCCCAAGGCACAGTGCTGGCCGTCAATGGAAATATGACAGACTTGTGCCAATTAATATGAAGTCCAGAAAAATTACCGAAACGTATGATTTCCCGAATTAGAGGCGATAGGTTATCTTGAGGCAAACGGACATACAAACCCATATCGTCAGCGTACATGGAGAGCAACAGAGGTCCTGTGCCAAACTGCAGGCCACGCTGGAGATGGTTCTCTTGAAACTGTCTAGCTAGAGGGTCCATGGCTAAAATAAAAAGGAGAGGGGATAAGGGGCATCCCTGCCTTGTGCGACGGTGCAGAGGGAAAGGGTCAGAGATAGTGCCATTCAGACGCAACCGGGCCGTGGGCTTATTATATAAAAGGACCACTGTAGCCACGAAGCACTCCGGCATGCCCATTCGGCGCATTACCAATAGGAAAAAAGTCCACTCAAGAGAGTCAAAGGCCTTCTTGGCGTCCAACAAAATGGCGGCGACTGGCGTGGAGGGATCCATGCGATGCAAAACAGTGAACAGCGTGCGAAGGTTAAGCGAGGTAAACCTGTGTGGAACAAAGCCCGATTGCACCGGGGAAATTATGGACTCCATCAACAGTGAAAGTCTAATGGCGATGACTTTGGCCAGGATTTTATAATCTAAGTTTAATAGGGAAAGAGGCCGATACGAGCCACATTGCATAGGATCTTTCCCCGGTTTGGGTAATAAGATGATAACCGCTTCGCGCAATGTCGGAGGGAGAACTCCCGCCTCAAGAGCCTCAGCATATACCTCTACTAACCTCGGAACCAACAGGTACTTGTATGCCTTATAAAAGTCTTCAGAAAAGCTGTCTAGCCCAGGAGCCGAAGAGCCGCGAAGGGCATCGATCGCCTCCACTATACTGTCCGATGTGATGGGGGTTAGAAGGAACTCCTGCATGTAACAATCGAGATAGACCAGAGCCACCTCAGATAAGGAATCCCCAGAGAGACGAGAGGTTTAGAGATATAGAGGTCTTTATAATAAGTGAGGAACAGGTCGCATTCCGCGGGGTGGAGTGGACGGGGGAGCCGTCCATTCCGGACATTGCAATGATGTAAGGGGGGCGTCTGGGGGGACGTAGCGTGTTAGCCAATAACCGGCCCGGTCGCTCACCTTCCCCGTACCGCCGAGCCACGCATTGTTTAGTGAGGAAAAGCAATTCCCTCTCGGCGGCATCACGAAATTCGACGCACAACTCCAGCCGGCGCGCGGCCTGGGAATCATTAGGGGAGCTAAGCATTTCTCGGTCTAGTGCTGCAATTTTCTCCTCAACTCGATCCAAAGTGGAACGAAGATTCCAAAGTACCCCGCCTGTTTTGAGATGCAGACCCCCCCTAATATATCCCTTAAAACCTTCCCACAGGGCTGCCAGGTGTCGACTGAGCCAGTGTTTAGATCAAAATAATCCTCTATGGCCTGCCTAACTTCCTCAGCGAAGATGGGGTCCAATAAGGCCCGACCGGGAAAGCGCCATTGTCGCTCATAACCTCCCTCGCGGGGAAGTGAAAGCTGAAGGAGAACCGGGAAGTGATCAGAAAGAGTGCGTGGAAGTGTCTGGACAGCCCCCAACCATCCAGCCACCTCAGTAGAGACCAGCCAGTAATCTAACCTTGTCCATGTGTTGTGGAAGTTTCAATAATGAGTGAAGGAAGGATGGTGTGCGTTTAGATGGGCCTCAACATCCACCAAGGAGCAGTGTGTGCAAATCTCACGAAGGGCCAGTCGGGAATGAGGCTTGGAGTCAGGTGTAGAGGCGGTGCTGTCTCTAGGATGATTCAAAAGGAGATTAAAGTCCCCACCAATGATCAAAAGCCCAGTGTCTGCAGCTAGGAGATGGGTCGACAGGGAGTGATAAAAGGAAGGAGAATCAGTATTCGGACCATAAATACATACAAAGGAGACCTTATGGCCCGTCAATAAACCTGTTACTGTCAAAAACTGTCCCTCAGGGTCCCGGTGTGTAAAATAGTGTGCAAATCGAATTCTCTTATGTATCAAAATGGCAACACCCCTGGAATATGAGCTGTAATTAGAAAAAAATCTGTGCGGTCCCCAAGCAGAAGCCATCAAATCACCTTCCGAGCCAGCCAAATGGGTCTCCTGCATAAAAAGGACATCCGCATGACGACCCATAACATAATTTAAAACCTGTCTACGTTTCCTGTTATTATTCAATCCACGCACATTCCACGTTAATAACGAAAGCCCGGAAGGACCGGGCACATTTCCTAACCGTACCATCTATGTTGTACCAAAAAACATAAATCAGTGCAAAAAAGCATCACATCACACAGAGCAAGTCTCATCTTTGGCAAATTGAAACATCCAATAAAAAAAGAAATAAAAACCCCCCTCCACCCGCCACCCAATCTCTCATATACCAATAAGAGGAATATCCCTACATCGCAACCCAAAAAAATAAACCATGGAGGCATCCACCATGGGGCATGGCGACGCCACGCCGGACGGGCAAACCAGCAGTGAAATATAAAAAAAAAACTAAATGTAATAGCATATGCGAAGAGCCTAAACCAAATAACAGTGCTAATTTCAATGAACAATAAAGGGAGCAGAAGAAAAAAGGAGAAAGTAAAGAGACTGTTTTCATCCATTCCCAGTTGGGGAGAAAAGATCAACGTTGGATTGTGAAGCCCGCTGCGGCGGGGAATTGGGCCGGGATCTGTTCGATGCCCCGCCCAAATTGTTCTTAAAGTCACGGAAGAACTCCTGAGCCGCATTTGGAGTGGCAAAGATTTTGGGACGGCCATCAATTTCTACCTTAAGACGCGCAGGATAGAGCATGCTGTATCGATGGGCCAGGTTTCTGAGTATGGCCTTGACACTTTGATATTTGCCCCGGACCTCCTGGACCATGGCAGTAAAGTCCGGGAAGAAGGAGAGGTTGCTGCCCTGCCATTGGATTTCGCCCCTCTCACGGGCCGCTCAAAGGGCAGTGTCCCGATCTCTAAAGTTCATAAGCCTGCCAAAATTGGTCTGGAAGGCAAGCCCGGTCTGGGGCGAGGGCCTAAGGATCAATGTGCACGTTCAACAACGAAACCCTGGGTGAAAGATTCCCTGTCGAACAAATCAGAAAGGAGCTGCTCCACAAATATGTCCAGTCTGCCAGTGGCCGTTGTCTCCGGCACGCCGAGAATACGAATTTTACTGCGGCGCCCCCTGGCCTCCAAATCCTCGTTCTTTATAGCCAAATCTTTAAGGATCTTTTCCATTCTTTCGAGTCGTTTAAGGAAGGAGGAGGCCCCGTCCTTGATATCTGACACCCTAGATTCCACCACATCAAGCCTGCGATCGTGACCCTTGATCTTGGAGTTCATATCAGCAAGCTTTTTGTACAGATCATCAAACCGAGCGTCCAGGGCCTTGAAGTCCGCCCTCATTTCTGTGAGCATGGAGGCGGCCAGGGTCTCTGAGCTAGGCGTCTCAGGAGTAGGGGCAGCCTCTGCTGTCGTTCATGCGGTGGGGTCCGCCATGGCCCCAGGGGTCTTGTCAAATTGGATCTTATGCTATTGAGGGTCTTTCTTGACCATTGTGGCAGGATGGTCGCAACAGCAATCAAGGTGACCAAACTATAGGATCTCACAGTGTGACTCCAGGACGTTGCCGCACCAGGGGCCGCCCAGATGCCACCAGAGGGGAGTAACAAGGAGACGGGAGAAACGCGGCTCACTGGGCCAGGATTCACCAGCAGAGCAATGGCAGGATATCCAGGAGAAGCTCACATGGCAGCTCGCGGTGGAAGGCGGTGGTCAGCAGGCCCCCGGACACAAGACGGTGGCAGTGGCCAGGTCGGGAAGGCCAGAAGAGCAGGTAGGCCCATCCATCTGGAAAAGACGGTGCACACGCAGCGAAGGCAGTTGTCAGCTTAGCTGGGCGGGCAAGGCCTCAGGTGAACCTAGCGTGGCCCCAGACCGGAAGGGAGGGGGGCCCGGAGAGTCCCCACCGTTCAGCCGGCCACGGAGCACCCACCAGGCAGCAAGGGGAGGGGGAGCCCAGTCACCCACCACCACCGAACCCCACCGCACCACCACTCACGACCCGCAACACTACCCCCGGGACTGGAGCACAAGGCCGGCCAGCCCACCTATTCAGGGCCCCGGCTTGTAGCAGTGCGGTAAGTCTGAGGGCCAAAATACCCGCACCTGCAGCTGGGGCTGGGCGGGGGAGTGGCAGGCAACGAGCGGGTCACCGGAGCAGGCAACAGGCCGGGCGGGAGCGGGGAGGTCGATTGGGAAGGGGGTGGCAAGGGGTGCAGACTCACCTCGACCTCGGCAACACCAAAATGGCGGATGGCAGTCCCGAGCCGGGCCCAGATGGTTTCGGGCACCGGCAGCGGCTGGAGAAGGACCCAGCAATTATGGAGTCATGAGTCGCTGCAGCAGGGCTTCGAGGTCTTTGGGAACTGGAAGGGACCCCAGAAAAGGCTCTCACATCGCGGGATCGGGGCCGGTGTAATCGCCCGCTAGGCAGAGCTCTAAGCGGATGCGGCCATCTTGGTCACCTCCGTAGCCACGCCCCTTGAAATGTGAATTTAGTATACGTGAGTAAGGCGGATTAATAGTTTTGGTTGAGTGGTCGCGAGACCACTCTCTATTTTTGATGTACATGGCACGTTCGGGAACAGCAGCATAGTTTGTCATGTGTAAGTTGGGTGGAATAAAGTTTTAGGTAGACCAGTTACGTCGGAGTCCACTTTCTATTTCTCTGAACATGGTTCTTTAAAACCACAACGAAGCTGAACTGCGTCACAAGTGCATTTTCAATTTCCATTAACGAAGCCCTTTAAATACACTAGCAGAGGTTGATTTCTCATGTGCGTACTTCACGTACCCTATGGGCGTCTTGTGTCTAACACGGAAGTCGGCAGATGATTTTTACACACGGTGAGTTGTGGAGGCTATTTTGAGATCAATACCATGGTTTTTACGTTCTTTTGTAGTAGCTGACAGCAGGTTTCCATTGTGCTTTACAGAGCCTTGACGGACTGGTTATTTAAAACACGGTGCAGCCGTTTTTGAAACTGGTTGACTGCAACGGGTAAGATTACTGGCAGTGGATACTGTTAGGCATCCTTTGACTTTATAACTCGTGTTGCGGTGCGAGTTGTAATACCAGATATCCTTTTTATTTCAGCCTTACTAGGTTCCTTTAATATTCAAATTCATTTGAAAGTTGCTGGGGTAAGCCAGTGTTGTAGCGGTTTATTCACTCACGGTGGGGTGTGGTAATTGGAGACAGCTGACATTCTCAGAGACACATTTTCACATATTGTTTCACATAGCACAGTGAATCACATAGATAACTTTCCATTAATAGATTGGGTGAATGGCTTTCCTACACCCTCCTTCACATCTCTTTTTTTTCATCTATGAACATTTACGAGTGCAAATTCTATTTAGTGCTTTGTCATTATGGTTACATGTTTCTCATCTGAATATTCCTTTCTGTGTTGTAGCTCTGGATGGAGGACATCAAGACACAATTGATTGATTACAACTGTTTTATTTCTTATCCCCTGACGAAGGGTTTCGTATTAACCCGAAATGCATTGGGATTGAGTTCATACTTTTCATTTTGTAAATAGGAAAAATATTGTTCTATGTTGACTTGTGTTATCTCAACGAATAACGGTTTTGATTAATATTTACATGGTTATAACTCATGGAAGTGATATTAACTTTGCATGAAGTTGTTCAACTAAATTTGCAGTAAAGATTATTCTTGCTTATCAAACATGAATATACTGTTTAACTCTAATATTTGAAGTGTGTTTACATTTGCAGGGATATTATTGTCAGCAGCTGTGCTTCACGTAGGTTGTGGTTTTTCCACCGCCTTGTTCTTTCATTTTCGTATCTGGTTAGGGAAGTAGGGCTACATCCCTTCACGTGAATACACGCAATAAATAGGTAAAAGATTGGATAAACAATATTTACAGCTAGAATAAATCAGCTTAATTCGTGGTATGCAGGCCCTCTCTTTGAATTAGTATTTATAAGTATGGCATGTAAAAGTTTAATGTCACACATATCCTTACAATGTAAAGCTCTAAAAGCTATTTTCACTGTTAGAAGGCTGGTTGTTCCATAAGAAAACACTGGGTCACATTACTTCCTTTGATAATGCTAATTTTAGTTTGGAAATATATTTCTTATATAATTCAAGGACTCTTTTTATTAGTCATTTCAAATCTAATGTAATGGTAAAATTGAATTTATGATAACTCTTAAGGAAAAGGCACCTTTAGAAAGTTACCCTTTCCCTGCCTAAAGCTTCTGGTGGCCCCTTTTCATTTTTTTCCCACTTCTCCTAGCTAGTAAGCAGCATTTTTATAGGTATGAAATGCCTCCTATGAGCAAACAATAGGCTTACATGAATGGATAGAGATTATCATTCTGAACCTGATAGAATATGAAGAGTAGGGCTGTGAAGATCCTTTTTAGGTCGAGCCTAGGCGGCGTATGTGCTGCGCTGTGAGGCGTGCTGTATTGAGGAATGGAATAAAAGCTCCTCCCATTTCCCATCTATCTTTTCAATTGGCTCCTGTTACAGTAGTTTTAAAATCATTGTTTTTCATTCCTGAGTAGGCTTTCTAGCCCCAGAACAACTGGACTTTTTACTTGTGGTCTTACACGGTCTGCTTTATCTAGTCGGTGAGCACTAATTTCTTTAATGGTAATTAATGTAAAGAGCACAGAAGGTACGCCAGCTTTAGCAATAGCGGACTTTTTTTGTTTTTTAGTATATGCAGTGCGCGCTTTCACGTTCGCTTAATGGGTATCGCCTATAAATATGCCTTCCCAACCCTCTGCACATACGCCGTGCGAAGCATGCGCTGTTAATTAGAGAAATCTGTGGACACTTCCTCCATTGTTTTCTTATTTGTGGCTCGCTGCACAACAATTATTTTTCTTCAATTTGTTTACTTAATTTTCAGCATAACAATGGAGCCTGAGTGGGTATGCGCAGCTTGCCAAAATGCTATTTTAGTAAATCGGTGCTATAACTTTGAAATAAGCTCAGTTCCTTGCTCCCTCCTCCGCTGCACAGATGCTGCACTTCATGGTTTGTAAAGCGGGTGGTGGTAATTAAATACATCTACGGAGGCTTCCTCCATGTTGCATTGTTCCCACTCCCTACCCCATCGATGCCCTTCGTGTGGCTTCATTTTGTTTGTTTTTTAGCGGACGCGGTTTCCGTTTCATGGTGTTTACGTTTTTTGTTTGTTTTTATTTTTCCTATTGGGGCAGTCCTCAGCCTCTGTTTAAAGGTATCCCTGCCTCTGTAGCACAAACGGCATAGCTTCTCAAGTTGCAGACTCGCCTTTGCGCTTTCAGAATCGCAGCCCAGCCATGGACGAGGGGGAGGAGGAAGATCAAGGATCTGTGAACCTCCCCGGGCGTGGGTCAGAACATGGTTAAACTAAATACAGACGTGGAACAGTTGTGTATACATATAAGGTATTTTTTATTTATATTTAATAATCATTTTTGATCAAATATACTTGGTTACTTGAGACCAATATTAGTGTGGCCGCTCTTTTTTTTCCTATTTGTGGCTCGTGTTTGTTTTGACCCTTCCCCCGCAGTTGCCTGTTCTGTTTTCAGTAGGTGACCTCCATTTAGATAGTTGTCTCCTTTTTCCCATGGGTTTGGCAACTAGCAGTTCAGAGGTTTTATTTGTATCGATTTTTTTGCATTAGCTTTGCATTACACGCTGCTCTTTTATGTTAGTAAACGAAACTACCTTATCTTCTGCCTTGCAAACTGAGTCGCTTAAAAGTGTTTCACTCACATTAGTCTTTAACGTGTAATAGTGGCTGAGGCACTTACTCTGTGATACGCTTGTTTGACTAGGACTGCGTATTTGTATGGCTAATCCTAATTAGTAACAAGTATTTGCAATGCAATAGGTCTCGCATTTGTGAGAGTTTGAGCTATTGGCATTGTAAATGACAATGCCTTTTCTTTATGGGTTGGTTTTTAAAACATAAATAAAAGGCATTGTCATTTACAATGCCAATAGCTTAAACTCTCGCAAATGCAAGGCCTATTGCATTGTAAATTCTTGTTTACCTTAATGTCTCAAATTCTGATTCAATGTGACATCCTGCTTGACAGGTCTGCTGGGGTTTTTTCATATGTACTTGGTGCGCACTTCAAAGAGACCTCCCCAGTCACAGACAAATGTTATCTGAACTTTGGGCAGGGCCCTTTATTAGTCCCCCACAGCCAGACAGGCCCCAATCACAAGGAGTCTCCTTTTGACATGAAAGTGCCAAAGCCTGTTTGACAGGTCTTCGGGGTTTACATATAACACTTAAGGTGCACTTCAAAGGAGGGAAACATGATACCAAAACGATTCATGTGTATTCACTGCTGGGAACTCAAACTTCTGTCTCTGAGGTACAGAACGTGCCTCAAATTGGATTTTAGTGTTAGACTGGAAGAAAACTCGGATTACCATATTACACTCCCTCAGAGCCCAGGTTTAGGGTGGCCGAAGACTTTTGCCATCTTGAAAATACCCAGAGTGGGTAGGGTTAGCTTCAGGAACATTTACCCAATTGGTTAGGGCAATCCCAGGGCCATTCCTTAGGTCATGCCAGAAATAAATCGGGGACCTACTAAACTTCAGAACACTTTCTGGATCTGTAGAAGAACAGAAGAGGGAGACTGGATTATCTGGACTGCTGTCTGTGACCAGATGAGAGCCCTGAAGATAGGACTGCGCTCTCTCTAGTACCCAGGACAAAGAAGTGGACTCCAGGGGTCATAAGACTTACATCCTGTTAAAGCTGCAAGGTTACAAGCTACAAGAGGACCTTTTCCTAAAACAGTCCAGCTGGCAAGTTGCAACTGGTCTTGAACTGGACTTTCCTGTTAGCCTTTGCTTGACACCCTGTGAGTCTTTAAATGCTTCCCATGAAGTCCTGGTGGGCTTTAGAAGTGTACCTACAGTGATTGGTCAGTGTCAAATTGCACTTAAATTATGTGCTACCATGGCCATTGACTATCGCTAGTACTTTGTGCTTTATGACGGTATTTCTATTTAATCTTTTTTAATTCATATATCCAGTTCTCTTTATTGGAACATTATCATTTTGAGGGTATACAGTCATAATATCGAGTATAAAATATAGAATTGCATTATTATCGAGTTAAAAATATAGAATGGACAAAATATCGAATGGACAGAATATAGGCAACAAAAATATCTAATGTAATGGACAAAGTATAGAATGGACAGAATATAGACAACAAAAATATCGGAATTGAGGTAAGTAAGTTAATATCGATTTACATAAATATAGAAAGTCAAAATATCGATGTATATAATATAGATGTTAAAAATATCGATGTTTTAAATAATATCGAATTTTTTAAAGTGTATTTTATGTTAGTATATGTGTGAAAAGTAATGAATTTTATGGTATTTAATTTTTGCGTAATTTAATTCTGTAGCGGGTTGTGGGTTTTAGGGGAATATGGTGGGAAGTAATTTAATTATAATTGATTAAATGTTTTAATTTATTTATTGGTATTTATGTTGAATTAATTGTTAATTAATTTTTAATTGGTAATTGATAAATTATAATTGATAATTAATTTGTATTAATTGATTAATTGATAATGATGTTAATTTTATTAATTTATTTTATGTTTTGGGTTTATAGGTGAATAGGGTGTGAAGTATTTTAATTATAATTAATTAAATGTTTTAATTTATTGGTATTTATCTTGAATTAATTGTTAATTAATTTTTAATTAGTAATTAATTAAATTGTAATTGGTAATTAATTTTTATTAATTGATTAATTGATAAGTATGTTATTTTTTTCTGTAGCGGGTTGTGGGTTTATAGGGGAATAGGGTGGGAAGTAATTTAATTATAATTGATTCAATTTTTTTATTTATTTATTGGTATTTATCTTGAATGTATAGTTAATTAATTTTTAATTGGTAATTAATTAAATTATAATTGGTAAATCATTTTTATTAATTGATTAATTGATAATTATGTTAATGTATTTACTGTAGCGGGTTGTGGGTTTATAGGGGAATAGGGTAGGAAGTAATTTAATTGTAAATGTATGTATTGGCATTTATATAGCGCACTACTTACCCGTAGGGTCCCAAGGCGCTTCGACCGCTGCGAAACCCTTCCTGGCTTCCCTGAGAGATGGTCCCTTAATGGGTATCTCCAGGGTGAGACCAGGCATCCCCGGCGGTCTGGTGGGGCCGTTAGTGAAGATGAGGCAAGCTAATGCCCAGAGTTGCCGAGTGTGATCGCTGATCAGAGTGGGCACCGAGGCGAGAGAATTATCGAATCCGCTGACCCTGGTCCAGAAACCTGCCGCGCCGGGAATCGAACCCTGGTCCCGGGCCGTCCTCTGCTCTCGGGTCTGCCGCCTCTAACCAGTGAGCCACACTACTTCACTAATTACATTTTTACATTTATTTATTGGTATTTATTTTTAATGAATTGTTAATTATTTTTCAATTGCTAATAAATTAATTGTAAATTGGTAATTATTTGTATTAATAGGTAATGATTTTTAATACATTTTTATTTGTATTTTTAATTGATTAATTATATTAAATTGGTAATTATTTTTAATTCATATTTAATTGGTATTAATATATATATATTTTAATTAATATATGAAGTATTCACATTCCCTACTGTTGCACTCACTGGAGTGGGAATAGTAAATTTAACACCTATGCTATCCAACGTTTTCCCTACTGTTGCACTCTCTGGAGTGGGAATAGTCATTTTTATCACTACGCTATCCAACGCTTTCCCTACTGTTGCACTCTCTGGAGTGGGAATAGTAATTTTTACCCTCCCACTATACAACGCCTTCCCTACTGTTGCACTCACTGGAGTGGGAATAATAATTTTTACCCCTACGCTATCCAACGCTTTCCCTACTGTTGCATTCTCTGGAGTGGGAATAGTAATTTTTACCACTACGCTATCCAACGCTTTTCCTACTGTTGCACTCACTGGAGTGGGAATAGTAATTTTTACCCCTACGCTATCCAACGCTTTCTCTACTGTTGCAGTCACTGGAGTGATAATAGTACATTTTACCCTTTCCGCTATCTTATGGTAAAAATATTGGATATTTTTTTATTAATATTACGTATATATATATATATATATATATATATATATATATATATATATATATATATAACATGTATTAACAAATCAATTTGTATGTTTGTTTTTTTACTTACATTAATTATTTATTAATTTTAAGGTTATTTAAGTATTTTAAGTATGTTTAAGTTAATTATATTTATTATTTCATTAATTTTTAATTACTATAAAGCATTAAAAAAAAAATCGATATTTTGACTAACTATATTTTTTACAACGATATTTTTGATTTGATATTTTTGTACTTACCTGTTTGGAGATAGGAATTCGATATTTTGGCATTCTATATTTTTTACTCGATATTATGGTAGTTCTATATTTTTGTCATCGATATTGTTTCAGTGATCCCATTTTGAGGTCATTTAAAAAATATATATATTTATTCATTTTATTGTTTAGAGGAACATTGCACATTGTACAGTACAACAAGGTTAAGGATAAAAGTCGCACTGCAAGGACAAATCTAATCACATAAAATATCACATAGCATATCAGAACAATCACATTTCCAGCAAATATCTCCACAAAATGTGGGTCTCTGAGCTGATGGCAGTGCTTAACAGCAGGTACAAGGGACTATAGTTTAGTTTGGGCCACGACCCTCAGTGGGCATAGGTGAAGTTGCTAAGGGGTCACCATCCCGGGAGCCACCCACTACTTGGTATGGTGCTGCACCTCGCCACTTTGCCAGATGGCAACCAGCAGGGCCCAAATATCCTTTGGTCTTGATCGCACCTGTATTAGTTCCCAATAAGTCTGGAGGTGTTCTTGGCAATAAGCTGTATCACGCAGTTATTGATTAAGCTGAGGCACGGGGCATCTGCCTCATTGAATAGCGACCCTACCCTTGCCCAGCAGAAGCAGGATTGCGGTCAGCTTGCGGACATCTGAGGGGATAATATATTTCACATAGCCTACTAGGCCTGGGCGGTAAATTCCGTTCCGCGTCGCGGAATTTGGGTAATTTTGTGTTTCGCGGAGAACGCGAAATTGCCCAAAATTCTGCATCCCGCTTCTTCGCGAAAGTTTTTGCTTGTTCGCGTTCTTAAAGTGCATGTTCGCAAGATATTTACCCCCGAGCACGCAAACAACGATTGCGAACAGGAAAAAAGCATAGCAAACAAGCAATTCTGCGTGTTCTCGGAGATTTTTACAGTTTCGCAGAGATTTGTGTAGCGCAATTACGCAAATTCCGCCCACCCCTATAGCCTACAAAACTACCAGCGGTGACCGCCGGGGCATAGGACCTGTAATCAACGCAGTAGAATCCAACACCCCCACCCAGAATCATGCGACTGCCAGGTACTCCCAAACTAGGTGTAAGAAAGTAGTGGTGGGCATAGCACATCGTAAACAGCGGTCATCATTAGTTAGTCCCATCCTATGCCAGTGGCGAGTGTGCAATATACTCTATGCAAGTATTTAATTGATCATTCGTAGTCTATAGTTTGGGTAGAGGGACCTGGACTGGGTGAAGCATTGACGTCAATGGTCCTAACTAATAGGAGCGTCCATGTCGGCAGACCAAGCGGATTGTGCAGTATTCAGGGCTTTCACCTGCAACGTGGCATCAAGTCGAGTGATGAGTTTATATGGGGATGGGTTAGCGAGCAGCTGATGATATGTAAGCACATCTAGAGGCATAGGGTCTGGGTCATCAACTATAGCCTGAATAAGAAGTGGCCTTTTGGGTAGACATCCCCAAAGGTACGGAGTTGTAATTGTCCAAAGTGTTTGCAGGCACCAGCATCCGTAAGGCCATGGATCAGGGAGTGCCCAGCAGTGATATGGTCAGGGCATACATGCATTCTAACCCTGCGTGCAGTCTCAGTCTGTCCCACCCCATATTGTGCAGGCTGCTGTGTCAGTCGCAGTCTGGAGGGCACTTCAGTGGGGAGGTACAGGACAGCACCAAGGGCGCTATCCAATCATGTTCAGTGGCCAAGTTAGGTTGGTACTGGGTGGGATGCAGTCAGTGGGCATACCACGCCTGTACACAGTAAAGGTCCATATCTGGAGCACATAGACCATCCTTCTCGAACAGGAGGGTCAACACTTCCCAGGCTACCGGTGCTATTTACCTGTTCAAGTTAAAGTTAGCAGGTTGGACTATAGACGTTTGCAAAAGTGGGGCGGAAGCGCGTGGATGCTGAATAAGTACAAAAAAATTGGGAGCATTGCCGTTTTAGCAATAGAAGCTCTTCCTGCAACTGATAGCGGTAGCCTTGTTCAATCTGGCACACGGTCCCCCAACCACGTCAGTAGTCTACCATACTTTGCCCTCCAGAGTTCGTCCACGTCCCTGCTGAGCCAGATTCCTAGGTATCACAGAGGTGCCCTTACCCACTGCAGGGGTAACTCGGAGTCAAAGGGTTGTGTGGCTGGGGTATGCAGAAACATAACAGATTTGGACCAGTTGATTGTGATTCCGGCATGTCCACGAAAGTGAATAATTCCTCGAATAATAAGAGCAATATTGGTTTTGGGGTCACTTACATACATAGCAACATTGCCCGCATACATAGAGACCAGGATTCTTCTAGGGTAAGTGCAAGCAGTCGGTGAGACTGGTGCTGCCTTAATCTGGCAGCCAAGGGCTCCATTGCACAGGCAAATAGTATGTGTGCCAGATGTCATCCCTGCAGGCTGCTCCTTGATATTGTGAAAGAAAGAGTGATTCAGCCATTAACACGCAGATAGGCCATGGTTGAGTGTAAATCAATTTAATGTGGCGCATGAAGTTGCTACTTAGTTCAGTGTGAGCAAGAAGATGGAAGCCATTCCAAAGAGCCAAATGCCTTGGTTGCTTCAAGTAGTACCCCTGTAGTGATAAATTGTGCATCAGCCGAGCGGAGAAGTGCAAATAACATTCACAAGTTTTGTGCTGTTGTTCGGACAGGTACTAGGAGGAAGGGGTCCCAGTGTAGACAAAGAACAATATACACAGTTCAAAGAATTAATCATCAAAACAACAAATAAATCCACCAAGTTTTAATTCACTGAGGGATCGGGTGTAATGAATATACACAGCAAATTATCAAATGTATTTACGGTCATACAGTGCCCCAGGGAGGAAGGGAGGAAGTGACCAAGGTGAGAATGAGGAAGTGATAGGAATGTGTGACAGTAAAATCAAACAGTCGAGCAAAATTGGCAATTAATGACATAACCAAAACAGCCAAAATTGTTTTGGCAAACTTCATTGGAAAAAACATACTTCACAGAATACAATTAATGTAAAAAATGGTGGCGTGAAGTTGACAGGAGAGAAACAGTTGTCGACGTTGTTCGGACAGGAACAAACCAGATTGGTCTGGGTGGACAATGTGGGGAAGTAGGGGAAGAAGGCGGGGGGCAATCAGTTTGGCCAAGATTTTACTATCTATATCAATCATGCACAGTGGTCTATAGGAGTCACAGTAGTGGGCTTCAGTACAGTAACAATAAGTGTCTCCTGAAGGGAGGGTGGAAGTATTCCATGCCTCAAAGACTCTCCATACATGGTCAAAAGGTGGGGGGGTGGAGTAATGGAGCATATTATTTATAAAAGGCTACTGTTAAGACATCCAGACTTTGTGCCTTGTCTCCAGGCATGCTTTTGATGACCTGCACAATTTATTCAGTTGTGAAGGGGACATCTAGAAACTGGCAGTGCAAATCATCAAGCCAGAGTAATTGACTGGTATTAAAATAGGAAGTCAGGGCGGTAGGGCCATGTGACAGCAAGGAGGTGTTAAGGTCAGTGTAGAACATGGCCATGATGCAGCAGATATCGTCGGGACCAAATGGGCTGTCTGTGGGTCATCTACCAGCTCCATGATGTGGTCACTAGCCCAGGGTTTGTGAAGTAGCCTAGCAAGTGTTTTGCCCCCCCATTCTCTTCCCCAATGCACTAAGCAACTGCCTCCCTACCAAGATAATGCGTCTCCCTGAGCACCACCTCCTCATACTCCAATAATTTACTCTTGAGGGTCGCTAGGGTGTACATGTCTTTGGTGGCATAGCATTGAAGTTCTAGTGCTCGTATCGGTTTCCAGTTGTGTAAGATCCCTATGCAATTCACGGAGCACTTAATGATACAATCCCCACGGATCAACACATTAAAGGCCTCCCACAATGTGTAGGGAGAATCACCAGAGCAAGCATAATAATCAAAATAGTCAAGTATGACCGTTCTGATCTTGTCCCTAAAGATCTGGTACCTGAGAGCACCGGAGGGAGGGGAGTCTCCAGGAAAAGGCCTTTGTGTCACGTTCTTTGTGGGTGTGGGTGGGGTGGGGGGGGGGGGGGGACGGAGAGAACTCGACCAGTACAAGAATATGACCCAATAGCGTTTTGGGGTGGTGTGTGACGTTGGCAGTCCAGGTAACTATGTCTTTGGTGACCTATCAGTATTCTATTCAAGATTCAAGATTCAAAAATTCTTTATTTGGGCCAATTTGGCGATAGAAGAGTACAGAATAAAACACAAAGGGGATGAAGGGGGGAAAGGAAAGCAAATAACATTAAAATTAATTTATGTACACATGGCAATATTTTCGTACAGGTAAAAGTACCCTCTCATCTATGGATAATTAAAAATGCATCAGATACCAAACAGTCATTTCATAAACATTAAAGCTAGTAATCAATATCGATTAATTTACGCCGCTTGCACCACATAGCTAGCAAAAATTTGGAAAGGGCAAAAACAATAGGGCCCGGTTTACTGGTTTTAAAAATTCTAAAAGCATTCAGACAATGTTTAAAGCCCAGATTTCTGCACAATGGTATCAGCCAATATTTTCTTGGTTTAGTATATGCTGGACAATAGAAGAGAACATGGAGCTCATCTTCTAAGTCACAGCTGCAGCCCGGGCAAGACTTATTAGAGAAGGCCGTCCACTTGCTTGTGACGGCCTTGAGGGGTAAAGTGCCATGTCGCAATTGAATAAAAAGTTTCCGCGCTAAATCGGGAAGACAACATCCATGAAGTCCTCGAAATAATAAGAATTTTTGAATTCCCAAAAAAAGTTAGTGAGGGAACCTGCATTAGGGGCCGTGATTAAAAGTTCCAGCTTTCGCCCTTTGTAAATTTTGGTAAGCATCTTTCGTGATATCCGGCCACATGCCCTATCTGGATCTTCCCACATGGATTGTAGTCCTAGACTTAAAAGTTCACACTTAATGAACGCAAGCCAGGGGATTTTGCTTACACAATTAAAACTAAGGATCTGTTTAAGTTCATCCCTATAGTTTAAAAGATCTGGAGTGGTCCATAGTCTATGCCAGAACCTTAGGGGCTTTACTGCTAACTCATTTGCAACAGGCGTCAGTCCCAGGTCTAACCTCAACGGTGTTAATGGAGTACTCTGAGGAAGCGATAGTAATCGCCTTGCAAATTTGGACTCAACTTTGGTGATATCAGGGGTAGCACAGTGACCCCAAAGCTCACCCCCATAGAGAGCAGCTGCCCTTGCTTGGGTCTTATAGACCTCAAGGGCAGGACTCACTGGTCTAAAGCTTGATGAGTTGGAAACCTTTAAGATAGCACCCAACAGCTGTGAAAGTCTCATGTGGGATTTGGCCTTTTGCGGACCCCATGACAAATTTTCATGAACTGTAACACCCAGGTAC
The DNA here is from genome assembly GCF_964263255.1 of Lissotriton vulgaris. Lineage (NCBI taxonomy): Eukaryota > Metazoa > Chordata > Amphibia > Caudata > Salamandridae > Lissotriton > Lissotriton vulgaris. The sequence continues at coordinate 836,066,634 of NC_141695.1, forward strand.
TGGAAGGTTGAAACCCTTTCCAGACATACATCGCCCAGTGATGGATTTGCACGAGTATACACTGGCGGGTTAAAAATCATGAATTTTGTCTTGTCGGCGTTGATCTCAAGGCCTCTGCTCTGACAGAAGTCCCCAAAGCCGTTCAATATCCTCTGGATCCCCATGGGAGATTTGGAAAGTAGGAGGGTGTCGTCCGCTAACATGATCACCGGCACCCTCCTATCAGCCAGCCTTGGTGCGTCATTGTCATGGACACTGTCCAGATGTGAGATTACCCCATTGACATAAAGGCAGAACAGGGTCGGTGCTAAGACACAACCCTGTCTCACCCCCCTGCCAACAGGGAACCTTAGTGACAGCCTCCCATTCTTACCACAGCGAACCTGGGCGAAGTTCCCCTCATGCAATCTCATGAGTAGCACTAAAATCTGATGCGGGAGGCCCAAATCCTGAAGGACAGCCCACAGTTTCCCCCCCAGGAACTAGGTCAAACGCGGACCAAAGGTCCACGAAGACCATGTAGAGGCTGCCACCCTCTACCTTAACCGTCTTCCAGTACAATAGGATCAGTCGGAAAATTTGGTCCATAGTGGACGTATTCCTTCTGAATCCCGCCTGGAAGGGGCTCAGTATGTCGTGATCCTCCATCCACGTCAACAAATGGTCCAAGACCAGTCTTGCAAATATTTTTTGTTGAACGTCGATTAAGCTGATTGGCCTGTAGTTGACTGGGAGCAGAGGTGACCCCTTCTTAAATATCGGGACTAACTCTGCCCCAGCCAAGTACTGGGAATTCTATTCTAGACCAGGTGTTGTGGGTTGAATAGTCTGTGCTGGCGCCATGCTGATGTCGCCAAATGTCTGTAAGATCATTATCCACTATGTGAGTGTGCAATTGTGCAGCAGCTCCTGGGTGTGGTCGACGGGTGTCACTGGATCGATCTACATGCTCATCAAGGATTACATTGAAGTCCCTACTGCAAATTACAGTGCCTGAGCCCATAATGGCAATCAGATGCCATACCTCAGTGAAGAAGACCGGGTGGTCTACATTTGGACCATATATCAAGGATAGTATAACAGAGTGCCCTTACAGTGTCCCTACCAAAATGGTAAACCTACCTTGTGTATTGCACAGGACCTGGCGCATTTACCAAGGCAACACCTTCCCAAGGAGTTCAGCTAACCCCACATGCATAATTTGAATAATAAATAGATGTGAGTATCTGCGATCCATCCTGTGTGAAGTTGGGAGCGGCTAGCATCCATCAAGTGTAGCTCCTGTAGCAGGCATGTGTCAGGCATAGGTCTGTTTGATGTCTTTGCAGGTACGCAAGCACAAGCAGAGTTTTGTACTGATTATTGAGCCCCTGACATTCCAGGTTAAACAGTTAATAGTGGCCATCAAGTGTCAGGGATTGCATCCTTAGAGGCCTGACCATTTCACCCAAGGAGCAGATATAGCATTTGCAATTGATGACTGTGCACCTGAAATGGGGGAAAACAAATGTTGAAGAACAAGCAACAAACAAGCCACTCAACACCCACCTCCCTGTCCCTGTAACTCTTCCACCTAGTCAAATTTCCTACTCCCCCAACCAAATAAACATATCAACAGACCAAAAGTTTAAAGGGAATCCTCCTCAGCTGGTGCCAAGATGGCCATGTGTAACCCCAAGTCAAGAAGCGGCCGGGTGGCCAGGGAGGTGCAAGAGGGAAGATTATCGCTAGATCGGCGTACTGCTCCAACATCATTGGGGACCATACAGGGCTCATCCTATCCCAGGAGACGTGCAGACCTTCGCCAATTAACACCACTGCCTGTAGTTTAAATAGACCAGTTGCCCCCCTACTTCCATGGCCACCATGCAATAATAGCATTAACGTTTACAGGTAATAGTTCATTGTTGTCACTGAGTCAACCCCTTGCCGAACCCCCTGGGGAAGGGGAGTGTTTCACAGTCGAGGAATCTAGGACATGAGAAAACGTTGTTTTAGCTTTGAGGTCTGTGAAGTAGTAGGACTTCTCATTATGGTTGATGCGAAGCTTGGCCAGATAGAGCAGCGAGTAATTGGCACCAGCCTTCTGCAGGGTTCTCATGATGGTAGAAATTCCTGATGTGTAGCCAGAGCACTAAGGTGAAGTCCAGATTCAAGGAGATGGCGTTCCCCTGGTACTGGATAAGCTAGTGTTCCCTCAGCAGTAGCTGGACGGTGTCTCTGTCCCTGTAGTTCAAAAGTCAGGTCACTATAGCATTGCCGGGGCCCCAGGAGGTAGATGTGGGCCCAGGGATTGATGTGCCCGCTCCACAAGAAACACAGGAGAGAGGCAATCTCCAAACAGCGCCCTCAGCATGGTTTCAACATAAGTTTCCATCCTGTCCATGGCTGTGGATTCAGGGACGCCAACAATGCACAGGTTGTTCCTGGGAAAGCAGGCCTTGAGTTCTTCACTTTTGTTTTTTATGGCTTCCTGTACTTTTTCCATCCATGGGAAGAAGCTGTTCTCCAGAGGGCGTGTACTCTTCCTAAATGTCAGACATGCAACATTCCGGCTGGTCTAAGCACTCCTCACGTTTCCCACCTTTTTTGGAACCAATTGTATTTAGGCTGTGTTTAAGATCCATGAGCATGGAATTTATGTCCTGAGCACATGTAACATCTCCATTCTCCTCTGCATCTTGCACCCAGTCCCTCAGTTCCAGGTCTGCTGCATGCGTAAAGTGCTGAGGTTCAAACAACAGTTTGGCTGGTTTATTAACACTTTTCCCATGATTAAAGTCTGTGATCTCTGCTGGTCACCAGTAAAGAATTATGTGTAGCAGAATTTCCAAATCTAGGGAGCCAAAAACTGTAGTCTTCAGGGTCCCGCCACTCCCCAAAGGTCAGTCATTGGGGGGGCTCGAGCAGACCCAGCTCCTGTGTCTTGCAGGCCTCCTGTTCCAGGCCTGCAGTGCTTCATAGCACAAAGTTCAATGAAGAATTCTTGCAAGCACTGTTACTCTGAGGTCTGCAAGGTGTACCAGGAGATGGAGCTCTTGTAGTAGCAGTGCTAAGTCCAGGGTGCCTCCAGCTACCATAGCCAGGGTCCCGACACTCCGCAGGGGTCACCTGCGGGGGGGGAGGGGGCACGAGCAGACACAGTTGCACCTGCACAGTGATGGCAGCTCTAGAACCAGTCTCCACATATAACCTAAAAATGAGCTGACTGGTGTCAGCAGGCCGGTTCCCCAGTTTGCTGTGGGGGGAACCCCCAGTAAGTCCGGAGGAGCGCTCAGCTGTGTTGAAGGTCCCCCAGCGCACCCAGGCCCCCTCTCACAGCGATCGGGTGAAACCCCGTGAGCAGAACCCCGCTCCTCACCTGACAGTCACTGGTTTCAGGCGCACACATGGCCACTATCCGACTTGGCAGCCACTGATGTCGCCTCCCAGTAGTTCGCTGGTGTAATCTGCGTTAAGGAAAGAGCATTGCGCCCTGCTGCACAGCACAATTCACAGACCTCAGATGGATGGGCGAGGCGCACCGTTCAGGCCACTAGGCTCCAGAGTGACGGCCCAGGTTACGTGGCTGCGGCTCCGGTCACGAAGACAGGCAGGAAGACCATGACAAGAGGCATTTAAATGCAGTGAGGATTGTAAAAGTGTCATAGTCGCTACTCCCTGTATGATAACCCACAGATTAAGCTCCCATGCCGGCAGAGGCTCGCTACATGGTGGCCATCTTGCTGTCAGGCTCTCTAATGCCCCCCATTTTGTTAATTTACTCTTACTCCATTTTTCTAAATCGTTGTGGGATATTTATTGTTTTGCATTTTGCTTTTATTACTGCTATAGTACTGCATACATACAAGCTAGTGAGTGCTTTGGATTCTCAGTGAGACAGTGTTGAAGACCCTTCTTATCACGTGGACCAAGATCTGCATTCCAGCAACTTCAGCAGATGCTTTTTTGCCTTTATCCACGAGACGCTGCTGTCAAGGGAAGGCTTATATACTTCTTTTGCAGTGTTTGTGAGCTACAGACATGTCTAAACAACAGGAACCATAACAAATCTACCTTAACTGTATAAAACACCAAATACACAGTGATTTTTAAAGATGCAAAAGAATATTTATTTTAAAAAACACCACGGAAATGTACTATAAAAAGTCTGAAGGCATTAGAATGGACAGTCGTTACAATACAAAAGAGTAAAACACTTATAATGTCCCTTGGGGGAGCTTTAAGCAATTGTATAAAAAGGTTCAATTTCTAGTGAATGCCAACTTGGTGTACATATTTAGATGAAGTACCTTAAAGCCAAGCCTTTGCTGGCTTATAACTTCAATGTACTTGATCCAGAGTGATATCAAAGTTTATTTTCAGGGTGAGCAACTATTCCTGTCAAAATAGTGACAGCGTCGTATTTTACATCTAGTCCCAGCATAAATAGTAACCAAAGTATACTCTTTCCTTCGTGAGAGATCTGTAAATTGATTGGTCTCTGATGGCCTTTACTTATACACCACAGTGTAGACCAATGTCAGGGTGTCTTAATCCCACAAGAGACCATGGATTACCCACTGTTGCTCTTTCACGAAGATGCTAGTCTGCAGCCATAGTAGGTTTGTATTATTTTCCAATATACTGTTGTTTCCCTCAGCAACATTATAACAAGTATTTAGACACGTAATACTTCTCTGCTGTGAATTTCGTGATATGGGAAGTACGCCTGGATCTAACACTGTTCCTGGCCAGCAAACCATATTCAGGTATAATGGAGGCTTACTGTGGCTACTTCTTCTGTGTCCCAGTGGTGGTGACTGATAGACTGCCCTGCACACAGTGACCCTATTGAGGTCTGGGTGAGGTATATCCCCGTAGAAGATTTGGTCAGGTTTATGAAGGGCCTGTCCTATGAACAAGATTTAAGGCCTGTGTTTGAAGAAATGGTACTTGAGTGGTGATGTTATGCAGAATTTATAGGCATCTGCAGATCCTCGCTGAAGACAAACTTTGTAAACCTCTGGTGCTCCCAAGCACATGCTCCACGAACATGGGCACCATGTGCCCAAAGGTTACAAGAGCATCTGCCATGGTCTGTTAAAACGGTCAAGCTCCAGATATTGAGCGGTAGCTCGGATTTCTTGACTGGAAATATACCTACTGAATTAGCCTGGGGTGCCTAGTCCATCTACTACGTAGCCTTGTGTGATTTGGCAATGCTGTCAGCTGTCTAAGCCGAGGAGAAGCCACTATAGCGTGCCTCTATGCCATCCATTACATTATGTTATTTTGAATATATCCTTTCTAGATGATCATCTTAAAATGAGTTTCCTTTGCCTGAGTGTTCAACTATTCCCACAGGTGCCGCACAAATTGGAATGCTTTTAAAGTTATCCAGGAAATGGCCTATGTCAAATTCCCCAATTACAACTGTGTTTGGAAGCCGGTTTGCCACATATTCTTGACGGTGTCTCAGATCAAAGTATCAGTTTCTGTCATTTAGCAAGTGTGGAGATGGTGTGCACTAAGCAAGAAGTAAACTATTGCCTTTATTTTTTCTTAGATTGGCATGGTCAATTGTTTCCTTCAATTCAACCCTCGTGGAACTGGTGCTGCTTGTTAGAAGCAGGGCAGTGTAGTATGTGCAATATAATTCCTGTGAAAAATCTGAGATTTTAACACCCCCTTATCCACATTTAAGACGCTAAGGCTTCAGGTCTACAGACTTAAGCAGGTCGTGCTTTTTGTAGCCATTCGCGAAATGTTATAGCAACCCAATACCAGTTCATCCTTTCAGATGAAGCAGGTGCATGCATGCACTGGCAATTTTTTGTTTGAAGCCACTGATATTAACATTACTTCACACAGCTTTTCTCAGACAGACCCTTCTTCTTTAAACCTGCCAATTGACTGTTTTCTGCAGAGTTGTCCACCTAAAAAATATAAGCCAAAAAACTCGCACAGCCGCCCCCCCTCACCCTCACCCCCACCCCCTCCATCTCGTGTTTAACTACTGTGCACCATAATGGATTCAAGGTTTTCACCAGACTAGGCAACATGCTATTTTGTGTTGTGGTACCCCTATCCATTAAACTGCAGGTTTTTTAATGTAATTTGGCAATTGTGTCGTCCTATGGCTATGTTACCTCGCCTTATATAAGCACCCGTCATGGCAAACTCCACCTTTTACCAGGAACTATGGACCAGTCATTGGCATGCTCTGACACATGGGATATGTTCAGTGCAGTTCTGAAAAACATATGTGCCTTCTCTTCCAAAGGAGAAAGCAGGATGTAGTACCACAAACTGGAGAGTGTTACTCATGAACCCACCGAGCATGGGTGTAGCTAAGTAACTGAGGCAAATAAAAGTGGAAGAACAGACAAAATGTACCCTGTTAATAGCATCAAAATACTTAGACAGGCCTGGGAGAAAGAGCCCGATCAAGAGGCCCTTCACAATACTCTTAAGAGGGAAACGTTCGAGACACCCCGTCCCTCCAGAAATGAGCAGAGAAGGGACAAGATAGAACAATTATGGCTGCTTTGTTAGTCGTTCAGCTCCATATACTGGTGTGTCAGTGACATTGCCCCATATTCTATTGGTTGTTCAGGAACACTAGTGTGACAGGAATTATCTTGATCGTCGCCAAATCTGAAACTAGTGTGTGGTTATATTCAGTATTGTTGTATAGTGGTGGGGTGATTGGAACAGTATAAGCAAACAATACTTTGCAATGTCCGACTGCTGTATGAAGGGTTGTGACCAGTGGGCCACAGCCGTAAGATCTACCTGCAGAGTACAGATGAAGGGCCTGTTCTCCAGTCCCAAGTCCTCCATAGCAAGACTGCGATAACAAAGACATCAGCAGCAACGCCCATACTAACATGACCAGAGGCACACAGTACACAGGTCAGTGCCCTCAAGCACCGGACAGCAGGGTGCAGCCCAGTCAGGACAAAATCCGAAAACAATGTATCTTGACCAATAGCATGCATGCCGTTTATGAAAGAAAGGCCAAGGGTTTCAAGTCTACACAGAAAGGACTTCCTGAAAGGAAATGCCACCTCTCTCTGGTTTTATACAGTAAGCACTGAACATATAACTTTATTTTGTAGCATGTAACACACTGTTATATACATTCGTCAGTAATATCAGTTCCTCCACATGATGGGAGAGACAGTCTTCATATGGACCATGGGTCCTTACCATGCCTAGAAAAGAAGCAAGGGTGAGCTGTGGGAGCGTGAGCAGCAACGAAGGGCCATTGGCATTAGGATAGGGTAGGGCTGACTAGAGGCAGCCAGAGGTACTAAGGTCAAACGGGGAGGTCAGGGAGCAGTAGGGGGCTGTGAAGACCACTGAGGGAAGGATTGGAGGCTGTGGTGAAAGAGACAACGCAGCTGGAGGACAAGAGGCTTGAGGAGGATCAGCAGCAAAAAGGGATGGCTTGAAGCAGCAAAGGAGTAAGGAGCTGGAAAAAGGAGTATGGGGAAGACATGCTGGCACGAAGCAAATAAGGATTAAACCCAGCAGGGTAGTGGTCAGAAGGAAGGTAAAAGAGGAAACGCAGCAGGTGAAGTAAGGCCACGATTTTATCATGGGAGGAGCAAGAGGGGAAAATAATTGGTGAGAAAGGCAGCATGGTAAGTAAGATGGGAACTGCGTAGAGTGAGGGACAACAGAGGAAGCTAAAGGGCCAGTGTGTGACGGAAAGTGACAGAAATTAGGCAATCTGGGAGATACATATGGCTTAAGGGATAATAAGGTGTAGTGAAGATGAGGAGGGTAACCCAGGGGCAAAGGGCAGGGATGGGCACGATAGGCAGATAGCAAGGGTCAGCAAGGTAGGGCATGGGGTAGGAGTTAATGTACAGAGCTGAGGGCAAGTGGATGGGTGAACGGGAGGGGCAGTAAGTGACAGCAGTATGTGGGACAGTATAAGAAGAGTCAGAGCAAAAAGGGGGAGATCAAGAACAAAAATTGAAAGGGTGAGGAGCAGCAGCGGGAGGATACAGAGATGCCTGGTGAATGGTACTAGCGGAGGACAAGGGGAAGCAGATGGGGCAGCATGGTAGGGACAGGGGGCGCAAGAGGTAGAAGAGGAGGGAACAGGGCTGAAGCTATGAGGGGCGGTCAGGGAAAAGGTAACCAGAGTGAAAGAAGGTCTATGAGAGAGACAGGGAGCAGTAAGCAGTGGTGGGAGACTACACTTGGTGTGAGAGGTGTCATGGCGCAGCATGCTGCCTCTCAGATGAGGCAGTCTGTACATTTACATATAAATACAATTTGCACAATAACAAAATAAATAAAATCATGTCGCCGTGGCAGCAGCAGAGCACGGGCGGCACGTCCTTCATTCTTTAAAAAAATATGTTACAAAATAATATACTTTTTCATATATTTCTTACTTAGATTTTAGTAGTTAGAAAACACTCTATAGAAGAAACCCATAGTCAGGCTGGACGCAGGAAGCCCTTGACGGGTCTCTTTCAGTCTGTCACTACCTGGGATGGAGGATAGTACTTGGGAAGTGGGGAAATAGGAAGCTCTCTTCTCTTGTCAATGCAAACAAATCCAGTGCTTTCCGTGAAGGTAAGGAGTCTGAAGAAAGGGCTCTGTTCTAGTATACTTATTAATGTAGAACTATAAACTTCATGGTGCAAGGTTTTGGTGAAGTGAGGAGTCCAGCACATCTAGGTGCTTGAAGATGGCTGAAGTCTTGGATGAGAAGTTGACCATGACTGGCTGAGCACTGTTCCTTCATGCATGACTTTATGGTTTTTGTGACAGTCTTGGTCATGCGTGAGCAAGTGCTCCATATTCATGATAATCTTTGGTGAAAAGTTGCCCGTGGTGGGAAGAGTGTCACGCTTTCATGTTATTCTTGTAGAAGATATAGTACATGGCAGGACGAACATTGTCTTTCCACAGTGAGGTGGGGAGACTTAAATAGTAATCTTTTGTGAAGTCAAACACGGTTTGCCCAGTACCAGAATTTCTTGGTAATCATAGTAAAAGTGCGATTGAGTGTAATTTTTTCGCTGCATTTTAAAATGAAGGGTTGGCCATCACTGTGGACGCACCAGCTTTTAACAGTAATGTTGGTTGAAGAGTTGGCCACAGTTGTGTGATACGAGGTTTTCACTGCATTCTTGGCTTGCCATTCCTAGACAAGTTATTCTAAGGTTTTCTTGGCTTGGCCATATTTAGACGAGTTCAACGTTCTCTTGGTTACCAGGGGTGGGAGGTTAGGCTTTTCTGAAGAAGCTGCATGTGTTCCTGTTTCGGTTTGAAGAATTGACCCGTGCTTGGCAATTGTTCACATCATTTTGTTGGCTACAGAATTGTACATAGTTGGGTGCATGCCACATGTACAATGTAACCATGGCTGAAATGTACGACTTGGATTACCAAGTGGCACATTTTCATTATTTTGCTGGGTGAAGAACTGGCAATAGCTGGGTAAGTTCTTACAACATTATCGTGGCTGATGGTTTGGCTAAAGATTGCAATAAGTGTCCATGCACATTTTGACTGAAGCATGCCATGCTTGACTGACTGCAAGGCTTTCAGGACAACCATGGATAAAAGGTTTGCGGAGAAAGGTTTTCGTGCCAGTCTTACCTTAAGAACTGGACATTAGCATGGGTAGTTTCAAGTCTTAAGTTTAGACATAACTGGACAGTTGGCTATTGCTGAGTGGTACATGACATGCAATCTAGGATGAAAAGTTGGATTTGGTAAGGCAACTGCAGTTTTCTATATAATTTTGGATAAAGAAATAGCCAAAAGTAGGTGACTTTCCAAAGAGTTTGTTTTTGAGAGAGGCTTTGAAGAAATATTTGTTATGGAAGTTTGATTGTGAAGTTTTTTTACTCAAATTTTCAGATTTTTAGGTTCTAGTTTTCGATCTGAACTAAAAGCAGCATGTTCTTAATAGAGGCATGGACTTGTGGAGAAATGGTAGAACAGTGCCAAGCCTTCATAAAGCAGACCAGTGTCTGCAGTGTGATTTATCTGGCAAACTACGGGCAAAAAACAACATCTGGAAGAAAATAAAGCAGTTTTGAAGACTGTTCTGAATTGCTAGCCAAAGAATGGAGCTGGTGTTGTACAGAGTTCACATCACCAGGTGTAGAACTGCACCTAAGGGATATCAACCCTGGTCCAATCAATGAACACTGTGCTGGAGGCGCAGAGGGAGATCGGGGTAAATAAAAGGGAGCTCTGGGTTTTAACAGGGCCAAGCTTCAGGCAGAAGATGCATCGGTTCCCATAAGTCTTAAGGGGTTGGAGCATGGACGGAAAATGGAAGCTCCAGATGTCAAAGGTACGCAGGCTGGGGTACATTGATGTTCCATAAGAAGAAAAACTGCTTAGGTGCGTATAGTTTCCAGTACCATCTCTTTGGTACTCCCTCACCACTAATGTTATTGGCCCAACACTAAATACCCTTGTACTAGGTGCCCCTGCACCCTATTCCCGGTTTATGTTGTCCTTGCTGCTCCTTCAATCCCCTCATAAGGTGCCACCTTTCCAGGCCTGTGTTGGATGGTGTTCTCCCCATTGCAGACATTGGTCAGTTCCTCCTAGACACTGCCTCGTCAGCTAATCTTTTCTACTTTGTACCCAAATTCCTTTCCTTTGGTCACTTACTTGTGCCCCAACAGTTTTCCTTTCCTGGACAGATTGGGTGCCTTCCAACCAACCCACCACTACCTCCTCCCTCTGCAGCCAAAGCTCAGCACGCCCAGGATCTTAATTGGATCCAAGTCATGGTCCCATTCCCTACAGCCCAGTGGCCCCATCAGTAACCCCAGCCCCTGGCACCTAAACCCCGACAGATGCAGGAGGTTGTTGAGTTAAAATCCATGCCACCCACACTTGGAGCCCTTGGCCATCTTCCTTCGTGTGCCGTTGATCAGTCTAATCCCTACCCACTTTATTGGTTGTGCTCAGCATTCACAGGAGCAAGAAGCTTCATGGGCTTCGTGTCCTGCTCGCCTCCCTGAGTGTCCCAGTCCTCAGGGACTCCTACCTGATGCATACACTGGATAACTCCATCCTCCAGCTGTAATTATTCAGAAAGATCAGGAGCTTTGACTCCATGCCCTACCCCCATTCCAGGAGCACTCCTTCCCTGGTGCATCCTCCTCAGTGCTCCCAGTCCCCCGGTGTCCTCCTTAGCTGCCGCTGCTTAGCATGCCCAGGAGTTTGTTGGGCTCCATGCCCTGCTGCTGGGCCATCTTCTGCACATCAAATCCCAGGTGCATCAGGAACTGGACAGCATTCATCTCCTGCCCCGTGAACTGGTCCCGGATGGTGGGGCATGAGGGGTTACAATGGGGCCAAGGGCAGCTATCCACCAGATGCGTGGGGCACCCCTTCAAGGGTGTTCTTCCATTTTTGTTGCTGTCGTGGAGACTCCGGTCCCAGCAATGTAGAGCCCGTGGCAGAGATGTGCCCTTCACCTGAATATCCATCCAGTGGCTGCCAAAGCAAGGAGTACAGATTAGTGACCGCCAGAGGATGACATTGAAAAGGGGGAAGAGATACATGGACACAAAAGCTCATGAGTGGAGGAGGTGCATAGACCAGGTAGGAAAGAGAGAGGCACAGCGCAAGAACCACCGAGATTCGCAAAGAAATGTAGAGAGGAACTAATAACTTAGCTCGATAGCTTATCTAAATTAATATGCTCTCTATTCTCTATCAAAATTTCCATTGTTTATTTAATAGTTGTACTCAAAGGCAACATCAAAAGACGGAGGGATGTGTGTGTGTCTTGTCTATACATATATATGTCATCGTAAAAAAGCAACGATTATAGTGAAGTTATAGTTAGCGATGAAAATAAGAGCTTCATTTGTTAAAACGACAGCAATTCACAGAAAAAAAACAAAAAGGTAATTTGACGTTATATGTGGGTGTTAATAATGAGATAAAAACTAACATACAAAAAACTGGAAACCACTGAACTAATTATAACTTGCACTCAAATCATGCATTGCTATTCACACATGTATTTAATATAAAAACCTGGTAATGCCGACTGACTTGTGAGAGCATGCTCTATGCCGTCAGGCCCTATGCCGTTTTCCTACAGTTGTACAGTTTGTGTGCTTGACAGTCAAGCATCCCAAAGACTGAGACCACAGGGCTTCGCTAGGGGGTGATGAGGGTCACTCAAAATGCAACCCTTATAGAGAGAGTGACTGCTATCATCTTACCAGTCTTTGTAAGACTGGCTATGGAGACAGCATAGACTTACAGAGAGGGCACCCCCTCACTGGCATTTCCTTTTTAAAAAGTGCTCCCCGACGCCACTGAGAAAATACATACTTGTAACAATAGTTTTGAAGCTATTTTTAGAGTTACATGTTTTGTATTATTTTACAATCTATTGGTTGGTCCTAGAGTGTATATATAAGTAGTGAGAAACATACTTCCCTATTAAGTAAAGGAGGTGTCTGCCTGCCTGCTTGCTTGCTTGCTTGCTTGTTTATGGTCAGACTCCCACCACTCTGGCCTGCCTAGCCCAGCCTGCAGCATCTCTCAAACTGGAAGGTATAGGAGGCGGATATTATCTCAGAGAAGGCTTGGGCGTCTGCCAATCAGGCCGATGTAAACCTTCCCACCACTGTCACCTGCCCACTTGACAACCCACATAACTAAGTCTGTGGGAAACCAGGGAAGTAGCTGTTTGCTTACCAGTCATCCGAAGGAAGGGGAATAAAAAACAAAAAAGATACTCAAAGATGGATGTACTTTTCTGAAGAGTCTCAATTCAAGCACCATACATTGATGCATTCAGTATCTAGTCCTTGTTTTCGTAATTTATACTACAGGACTTGTAGTTTTATTTTCTGTTGGAAAATACAGACTACAAGTGCTAAAATGCAAATAAATTGTGGGATTGAAATCGCTATGTACACATTACCTGGTATAATGTGTGGGTTCAGTGGCAAGGTGGAAACAGAATGACCCATTTTTAATACAGAATAAAAGTTCCCCAGATGTACATAAACCACTTTGCTGCCCTATTGATATATGTACGTCATTAAAGTAGGTCTCTAGGACGGCCTTATGATTATGTATACGTCAACGATGGGCCCCCAATCCTCTCACGCTTGTGGCAGTTTAAAATAAATAAATGTGTCCTTTCAGAACTATCGTAGACATCCTTCTTGGGTGACAACGAGCCAGTGTTTGCCGGTGCAAAGGAGATGACAAAATGATTTATTTTCTCGAGTTGGCTTGTTTCTTGCAAGTGACACATGGCTGCCCCTTTGACATCCGGTGTGTGAAAGGCATTTTCTGCCTGAGATCCTGGGTTTTGGAAGAAGCTGGTAGCTGTATAGCCTTGTTGATATCAACATTTATAATGACCTCTTACAAAAAATGAGCGTTTGTCCCCATTACAGTCAGCCCTTTCATATCTGCAAGGAGTAGTATAACTTTATTTCAATTAAAAATAATTAACTATAGAAGTACATGGAAATTATCACATATGTTACTTGTCCACAAACAGGGCCGTAAGAAGTTACAGCACCATAATCATTATTTGAGAACAATCAAAATGCATTCAGTTATTAAGTGATTTCCACAAAACAAAGGGGAGAATTTGAATTCTCGAATTCTTGTTGGTATCCATAGGTTACATAAATATTTGAAGACCTACCTAAATTATCATGCGCCATAACCAAATCATGCAGTAAATTACAGCAGTTGGAAAGTGAGCAACATAACTTTGATCAACAGTTGTAGATTGTATTGTTGTTGTAAAAGTGCCATTATGTATAAAAAAAACGCGAGTGCTGATGTAATCGGACTCACAATACAATATCCAGTAGACAAATGTAAACATTACTAACAAAACTTTTGAAAACTACAGACCATCGTAAAATAGACGATATAATATGATTAAACATTTTGACAATTGAGGGATTGCAGCCTGTCTTCCAGCTAACCGTGAAGAGGGCAGTCTGAAGCCAGAGCCCTTACCGCCTCTCCAGAGTGCCTGTGGGCTTTTTTTAATTTTAATTTTGTGCCCTTGAAACAAAACTTCTCCATCGACCTCCCCAAAAATCGGACACCAATGTATTTACAATAGAAACTCAAATAGACCCTTCGCGCTAACTTGGACACTGTGGGGACACTCTGTTTGTTTGCCTTGCCTCTCACCTTCACGTCTCGCCGCTCCCGCTGCGCGGGAGCCGCTTCGAGGGAGGACCGCCCCACCAACGCTGTAAGCTGCCTGCTGAGCCAAGCCTGAGGAACATCTGTGGTGCAGAGAGGCTGCGGGGGAGTAGCGCGGCAGGGACTCACTTTCCCAGGAGTCCGTGCCTGACCAAGCAACATCCGGTCAGCGCCCCCTGCGTGCCCCGCCCACACCGGCAAACGGCTAAAAAGGAGGTTGTGGAGCCTAATCCTTGTGACCCTTCGCGCTAACTTGGACACTGTGGGGACACTCTGTTTGTTTGCCCTGCCTCTCACCTTTACGTCTCGCCGCTCCTGCTGCGCGGGAGCCGCTTCGAGGGAGGACCGCCCCACCAACGCTGTAAGCTGCCTGCTGAGCCGAGCCTGAGGAACATCTGTGGTGCAGAGAGGCTGCAGGGGAGTAGTGCGGCAGGGACTCACTTTCCCAGGAGTCCCTGCCTGACCAAGCAACATCCGGTCAGCGCCCCCTGCGTGACGCGCCCACACACACCCTCTCATCCTTATTACCAGGAGAAGAGCCGCTTTGCGGGACGCCCGGGGCGAAGCCCGGGCAAAGGGCGGGCCCTCTACGGCCCTCAGCGGCCAGAGGAGGCCGGGCCGGGCCACCCCCCTTATCGTTGGACACGTTTACTGGCATGAGGAAGGGTCTCAAAACCGGCAAAATGCCTATCCTACGTTCCAAAACCAAGCGTAAGGAACCTGTACCTCAACCTGTCCCTACATTAACTGCTATTGACCTTATGCTGCAACAAACTATTGGGGTTGTATCTTCAGTTATAGCCAACACGGAAAGGAGACTATCATTACCACCTACAATAATTCTGCACGACTCCCAGGAGGCACCAGCCAATCACATGTCTCCATCCCTTAACACTACCGAGGATTTAGACTTAAGTCTTGAAGTCACTGCTTCGTTCGCGGAACTTCCGTGCGGCCAGCCACCTACTGAGTCACCAGGGGTCTTAAAGAACTCCATGCCTGATACTATTTCCATAAGGGATGGCGAAACAACAAATAACATATGCCCAGGTTATAGGAATGAAAGCAATGTTAGTAGTCAACACAGGAAAAAGAAAAAGATAAACGCTAATACACGTAATCACAATCTAGTGACCCCAATTTCTAGTCACTCACCAGGTATACCTTGTTGGGTAACTAACATGGTAACGGACCTCAAAGCGGACCTAGAAGCCACAATTATTGCTCACATTAAGCCCCTTATGGCAAAAATTGATAGATTAACATCACTAATGAACACCAAAGGGCTGGGGTCCAATAAGCCAGGCAGTATCGAGGGCACATCATCCCAAGGAAGATCGAAAGGAGTGACATTGGGGGAAAATGTCAGCAAATCAGACATAGTTACAAAGTCGAAATTGCCCTCGGCAAATATAGCCAAAGTCACACATTGTCAGACCCAAATTGGGGCAAGAAAGATGTTCCTTCTGTCCCGCTCCCAAGTTCTGCTGGTTCCATTTTACAGACCCAGCAGAAGTTGGGAACTGGAAAATCCTCTAATTCGGCAACTGGGAACGCCCAAAGTTCTAGTAAACACACAAAATCAACTTCCTCTCCTACTAAAACCCAAGAGCTAAAGCCAAGACCTGCTCGTTTTAGGACAATCAATTTACCAGTGGAAGCTGCACCTTTTGTAGTCATACTAACGGGAGTGCCACCACTGAAGGAAGGTAGAAGGGAGACAAATGTCGAACTAAGAAACAAATGTGCTCAATGGTTACAGATTCACAGACCCCTACCCCCACATATGCCAGGGGAAATACTTGCGGTCAGAAGAGGAGAGTGGGTGGGCAGGAACACTAAAACTATAGCAGGGGATGTCATAACCGTTAATTTTAGAAATATAGCGGTAGTGAACCATATATGTAACACACCCACTAGTGGAGTAAATACTCAAATTCACCCACTACCCCTCTCTTACTTCTACCCGATGGCACATAGGCAACACATTCCGAAAACTAATTTTCCTTTAAACAGGGTCTATCCTCAAGTTCCCCATCATCCCTTTCATCAGTGGCAATCCCCTTGGCCCGGCCCACCTGTAGCTGACCCCTTTATTTCTCAATTCACCCATTGGAACCGGTTTTGTGCTCTCGATGAGGTGGATTGACTCATCTCTGAGCCAATCAGTACCCCTCCTTTACATTTGAAATTGGGGGAGGAGGAGCATACATTGACTGGCTGGCACACTAAGAGCCCTAAGCTTCCATCCCAGGTAGTCCCAACTAAAATCCAACTTCTACCATCTTCTCAACCGATAGAGAGTTTGGGACTACATAACAGCAGCGAGAGCGATAGTAATCCTGATAAGGGCCTAATAAAAATACTTAGTTGGAACCTTGCAGGTATCCACAGGAAACTGGGCTCGCCCGAATGGAACAACTTGATTGAGGCGCATAAAATTTGCCTGTTCCAAGAGACTTGGAGTGTTGAACCGCTCCACTGGGTTGGCTTTGTAACATACTTTGTGCCCGCTGTGAAAGCCACACAAGGAAAGGGTCGTCCCTCTGGGGGGCTTCTTATTTGGGTAAGCACTTCCCTTAACTGCCTTATCAATTCTAAGCATGTCAACAGTCCAGACATACTAGCAATTGTACTAAGAAATCGTAGTAGGGGCTTATCCCTTGTCTTGTACAATGTTTATGCCAGAGGAACCAAAAAAGTGGTGACATCCCTAGTAATATCTTCCCTAGAAACAGAATTAAGAGATCATGCAGAAGGTGATTATACCCTAATAGCGGGCGATTTTAATTGTACATATGAACCACTCCCTATGGAGGATGGTTCAGACCTAAGTGAGGACGACAGCAGATGGGGTATCCCATTACTATCTATTGCCCCGATAAAAAGATGGTCGCGAACTGCAGTTCAACTTAATGCTCTAACACTGGAGTTTGGCTTAAGGGCCGCGAACGGCCGTACAATTTCTGATCGCTTAGGTGCTCCCACTTTCAACAGGGTTGATCAAACCTCGAGGATTGACTATATCCTGTTGGATTTAAAACTTTGGGGACTGGTTAAGGATATGGCTGTCCAACCCACCGTGGAGAGCGATCATAACTCGCTTTGCTTATCTTTATACAATCCCTGGTCTAGTAAAGAAATCGCACCCCTCCCCAAACGTACTAATGAAATTACTGTAGCATCCTGTGGACGACGTCTTAAGTGGAATAAAATCGCCACTGACGCTGCCAAACTTTCTACCATCAAGGAATTACTCCAGGCTTCTCAGACTGAACTAGATGCTACCAATCTGGTCCATTCAGCTAGAATGGCGACGTCTATTTTTGAGACAGCTGTTAAGTCCATAGGGGATGTATTCCAGGGTAAGGGGTTCACAAGGGGGAATCCATCTCAGTGCAAACCCAGGGGGAAGCACGACTGGTACACCCCAGCATGCAGGCGGGCAAAGTCACTTTTAATAGAGGCTGTTAAAGGGAAATCCCAGCCCTCGATACAGATAGCCAGGAAAGAGTATAGGCTCGCACTAGCATATGCAAAAAGAGAGTGGGAAGAGGAGTACTGGCGTACTCTTAAAGAGGCTAGCTCCAAGAGGGACTCAAAATGCTTCTGGGATACAATAAAAGCCAGAAATAAACCAACTCTGATTTGATGACATGCAATATCCCCAGCCAGCCGTGGGTCAACCATTTTTCAAAGTTATATACTGCTGCTGAAGTAGGGGCAGGGAATTAGCCTGAGATTGCTTTAGATTGGGCGACCTTTCAGGAAGGCTCAGACTTTACAATTAAAGAAGTGGAGTATGCCATAAGCTCCATCAGGCCACAAAAAGCTGCTGGACCGGATGGCATACCGGGGGACTTGTTGAGATCAGATATCCAGAAGTGGTGAAAATGTATCTATTGCCTTCTTGTTGCCATCTGTAGGGGTGCACCGATTCCCACATCATGGAAAGGAGCTGAGGTAGTCCCTATCTATAAAAAAGGCGCCAGAGATGATCCCTCCAATTATAGGCCAATCAGCCTGCTGGATATTAGCCAAAAAGTAGTTGGCAAGGTCTTATTGGTCAGAATATTGGACTGGGTAGATCAAAACAATATTCTCTCCGACTACCAGGCAGGGTTCCGAGTGGGCACGGGCACAATTGAGCAAGCCTTTAGGCTAATGATGATATATTGGAAGGTAGTGGTTATAGGCAAGGGCAGTCTTTATCTCGCTTTTATCAATTTAAAGACTGCCTTTGACCTTGTACTGAGGGCGACCCTTTGGGGTGTTTTGGCAGACATGGGGCTACCGCACTATATCCTTTCATTGCTTATTAGGCTTCATGAAAATAGTTTTGCCCAGATAAGGTGGGGCCCAGAGGGTGAAAAAACTAGTAGCATCCCGGTAGAGAGGGGGGTCCGCCAGGGATGTGTCCTAGCTCCCACTCTTTTTTCTCTTTACATCAATGGGGTGGTTGAGCACCTCCGGAGACATCCTTCAGACGAACCATCCCTGGCTGGAGAGCGTATACCAACCCTTCTATTCGCGGATGATACGCTTCTGATATCGAAAACCCCGATTGGCCTCCAAAGACTTTTGACCAACTTTCAGTCCTTTTGCTCGGAACGGGGCTTGATTATCAACACCGACAAGACGAAGTATCTCTTGTTGAATCCCCCAAAAATGTCAATCCGCCCTCCTACCCTGAATGGAGAACCTCTGGGGAAAGTTGAAGTTTTCGACTATCTAGGCATACGGTTGTCCCACAAAATGCAATGGGCCCCTCATTTGCATAAAATGTTGTTAACCCACAAACGTATAACAGGAGCCCTATTGAAAGAACAACGTTCCTGTATCTTTAGACCTATTTCTACGGTTCTTGAAATTTATACAGCCAAAGGGGTTAGCTCTGCTCTTTATGGGGCTGAGTTATTGGCTCATCTATTACAAACGAACTGCCAAGATCCGAGAGGAAATTTTGTAGAGCAATTATGTCCCTCCCACAAGGTACGCCTATGGTCCCACTAATGCTGGATTTAGGTTGTCGCCCAATTGACGACAAAGCAAAACTTCGGCCACTATTGTTATGGGCCCGCCTGTGGCGAGTAGAGGAACTTGGCAAATACGCAAAAGGCCTTTCAGAAATGGTGTCTCTTCCAGGATGGCAGAAAATTAAATGGTTGAGAGATATGAAAACCTTGTTAATTAATGTGGGCCTAAAAGAAGCATGGCTAAATAGATCCTCACCACCTAAAGAAACTTTAAAAATCCTGTACTGGAATTGGATTGCCTCAAAAATCGACACCAATGACTGTTTGGGCAGACTAACGGAAGATTTCCTGAATTTTAAGGACTTGCCAGTGCGTGAACTGTACTTAGATACAATCGAGAAACCTTTTGATAGGGCCCTCTACTTTAGATTTAGAGTAGGTACTCTTCCTTTGTATGCCTTTTCATCACGTTGGAAATCGCCCGCGCAAACCACAGAGTTCTGCCCAACGTGCATAGGCAGACCAGAGACAGTGGCGCACTTCTTGTTTGAATGCGGAGAGTACACCTTGCCACGGAAGAAATGGCTTAAACATTTATGTCGCCAGCTAAGCACGAGGCGCCATGCGGAGGCAATACGCATACTTAGGTCTGACTGTCGCACTTTATATGCTTGCATTCTTGCAAAATTTTTATCATGGGCTTGGTCCATTAGATCCAAGAGGCTTAAATCAATTGTTTAATTTGCTTTTTAAATCATTTTATGAAATATCTTTTTTTTCCCTATGAACTCCGGAAATTCCAAAATTAACTGTATACTTAATTTTCTGTGTTTTGATTACTCTTCCTTTTTTAAATTTAAATATGTAATTGTGTATTTTATAAGCTTTTATGATAATTTTTATCGAAATAAAGCCTTCTTGACTTGACTTGATTAAAAGCACCTCTGGATAAGACAACAATATTGAATTAAAAGCTAGTACGAAATATTACATAATGAAAAAACTCTTAATAGATTCTGTGATATGAATAGCTTGAAGGAAGCCTACGTGGATGCTATATCAATATGAGATTATCAATTGTTAGAGACATTGAATTTCACATGGGACGCAGACGCCACAGTATTAGCCACATCAATAAGATTAATCAATCTGTTGACTATAACTGGAACAGCTTGCCCTTAAGTACCAGGATAAATTTAAATACTTTGATAAAGCAAACACTATTTGTTTACGTGCATCAGATCTAAGCATGCGTTGTGTCTCAGCGCAATGATTTAATCCCGGAAGTCGGCATATCAGCATGATCCACTTTGAGCAAGGTGGTGTATACTTAGGGCAAACAATTTAAAGTGGGCCTCAGTTTCCATAACTGATGGGCAGAAAAGGCACTCCTCTGCTAAACCATTAGGGGGGAGGTGGGAGGGGGGGGGGGGGGATGAGTTATTCTATCCATGTAAGGCTCATATTCTGTAAGGCATATTTGGACTAAGAACCCCACTATCACATCCTCCAGTCAGGCACCCCGCCAAGTTTCAATTACGATGTGCTCCCAGGGGATCCTGTTAATCTGTGTAGCCATGTTACTATCCAGGCTTGCTGTGTTTTCCCACATTTCAAACAAAAGTAAATGACTACAAAGATCATTTACCATCTTTAGCTAAGGTGTAGGTCTACTCTTGTCGAGTGCAATCAAATCTTTCAGCACCATCCTGTATGGGGAGGACCAGACTCTGATCCAATATTTTATGATCCTTAAATGATCAGTATGATCAAACCTCTGTAAATCCAGGTTACATCTCAACAGTAACATCGGGGTACTTCTTGGTAAGTTCAGTAGAGACGTAGGAATTTATTTTCCGTACGTACTAGGAGGCTAGTATCACTGTATCTCCAAATTCAGCCCCAGCGCAACTCTATAAACGTCTAGTACTGGGGAAAGTGCCCTACTGGAAGTACAGCTATACTTTTTGACTGACAATCGATGTTGCATCACGGATTGGCTTGTCTCAAGTTCAGGTTTACGCGACAATTTGTCTGATCGTGTCATGCCCAAATAATCAAAACTCCTGACCAGCTTAATTAGAACAACATTTATGTTCATCTTACCTTCAAATGCACGGAAAGGGGGCGTAGCCAAGATGGCGCGTAGGCAAATCGAGCCTTAACGACTCTCCTGCCCGGCGCTGCCCTAAACAGCGCTTTCCAGGTCCGGCTACGGGCATATATCGCACAGGGGGGGGCCGCTATCAGCTGTGGA